>NC_137178.1:37413700-38124700 GCF_951804945.1 Podarcis cretensis
TGGGAAAAGTTATGGACCATTGGGCTGAATTTCACTGCATGTAATGCTTTGAAAGAAAATGTAATGAAAATGATATATAGATGGTACATGACCCCAGTCAAACTTGCAGAAATATACCACTTGTCTGATAATAAGTGTTGGAAATGCAGGGAAAGTGAAGGAACGTTCTTTCACCTCTGGTGGACTTGCCCTAGGGTTAAGGCCTTCTGGGAAATGATATACAATGAGCTGAAAAAGGTATTTAAGTATACCTTCCCTAAGAAACCAGAGGCCTTCCTTTTGGGCATCGTTGACCAGAGGGTGCTAAGGAATGACCGAACATTTTTTATGTATGCAACAATAGCAGCAAGGATACTCGTTGCTAAGCATTGGAAAACCCAAGATCTACCCACACTGGAAGAATGGCAGATGCAACTGATAGACTATATGGAACTGGCTGAGATGACTGGCAGAATTCGAGACCTGGGAGAGAAGACGGTGGAAGAAGATTGGAAGAAATTTAAGGACTATTTGCAAAAATATTGTAAACTGTATGAATGTTAAGGAGGATGCTTGATCACAAACAACTTGGCACCATTGAATTAGATAAACTGAACTATGAAGATAAGCTAAATTTAGGAAAAAATCAACTTTTAGATAATGATTAGGCTAAACTAAAAAGTTTTAAAAAGTCAAATGAATATATCTAAAATTTAAGATATAACATTGGAAAATTAGATAAGGTGGGGACAAGGTGATAAATTGCTGAATTAATTTTTATATTTTGGAACGTAGGAGAGGGAGATGTGAGGAAGTCCAAAAAGGATAAGAAAATATGTTATGAAATGTGATATTTTTTGTATGTTTTGTTTATTATGTTATAATTAAAAAAAAAAACTATTAATAAATATTATATATAAAAAAAACAAAGGTGAGAGCTGTTTCCTAGTTCTGCTGGATCTCTCAGCGGCGTTTGATACCATCGACCATAACATCCTTCTGGACCGTCTTGAGGGGCTGGGAGCTGGGGGCACTGTCCTACAGTGGTTCCGCTCCTTCCTCCTGGGCCGTGTTCAGAAAGTGGTGGGGGGGGATGAGTGTTCAGACCCCTGGGCTCTCACTTGTGGGGTGCCTCAGGGTTCTGTCCTCTCCCCAAGCTTTTCAACATTTACATGCAGCCGCTGGGAGAGATAATCAGGAGGTTTGGGCTGGGTGTTCATCAGTATGCGGATGATACCCAGCTCTACCTCTCTTTTAAATCAGAACCAGTGAGGGCGGTGAAGGTCCTGTGTGAGTGTCTGGAGGCGGTTGGAGGATGGATGGCGGCTAACAGATTGAGGTTGAATCCTGACAAGACAGAAGTACTGTTTTTGGGGGACAGGAGGCGGGCAGGTGTGGAGGATTCCCTGGTCCTGAATGGGGTAACTGTGCCCCTGAAGGACCAGGTGCGCAGCCTGGGAGTCATTTTGGACTCACAGCTGTCCATGGAAGCACAGGTCAAATCTGTGTCCAGGGCAGCTGTTTACCAGCTCCATCTGGTACGTAGGCTGAGACCCTATCTGCCTGCGGACTGTCTCGCCAGAGTGGTGCATGCTCTGGTTATCTCCCGCTTGGACTACTGCAATGCACTCTACGTGGGGCTACCTTTGAAGGTGACTTGGAAACTACAACTAATCCAGAATGCGGCAGCTAGACTGGTGATTGGGAGCGGCCGCCGAGACCATATAACACCGGTCTTGAAAGACCTACATTGGCTCCCAGTATGTTTCCGAGCACAATTCAAAGTGTTGGTGCTGACCTTTAAAGCCCTAAACGGCCTCGGTCCAGTATACCTGAAGGAGCGTCTCCACCCCCATCATTCTGCCCGGACGCTGAGGTCCAGCGCCGAGGGCCTTCTGGCGGTTCCCTCATTGCGAGAAGCAAAGCTACAGGGAACCAGGCAGAGGGCCTTCTCAGTAGTGGCCCCCGCCCTGTGGAACGCCCTCCCAGCAGATGTCAAAGCGATAAACAACTACCTGACATTCAGAAGACATCTTAAGGCAGCCCTGTTCAGTGAAGTTTTTAACGTGTGATATTTTACTGTATTTTTGGTTTTTATGGAAGCCGCCCAGCGTGGCTGGGGAGGCCCAGAGTGGCTGGGGAGGCCCAGCCAGATGGGCGGGGTATAAATAATAAATTATTATTATATTATTATTATTATACATGGATGTGCTGCAGAGGAGCCCACACCTGCTTTGGTCTTCCCCAACCCTTTTAGCTTAGTGTGGCAAGGCAGTTAAGCCAAGGTTTGGTGCAGCATATCATCCTGGTTAAACTCTTTCCCCCTTAACCAGGAACAAACAGAAAGGGCTGAAGCCAAGGAGAAGAAGAGTTTAACATAAAAAAGAATTTTGATCATAGTTAAGAGTTTGACAGACCTACACAAACCCGTATAAAGCACGAACCAAGCTTTTTAGTCCACAAAAGTGAGCCAGGGTGCTTCTGAGCTACAACTGATTTGCAGCATATTATGGTTCTGAAATGTCTCTGAACCTAGGGTAGTCAGGTTAGTGGCACATTTCAGCCACATTTCAAACTTATTTCTACTGTGATTTTTATGCAATTACTGAGAGAAATTTATTTATTCCTTGTATCTGACTCAAGTCCCCTAATTATTATGAGGATTGTCTGCTAGGTGTATATTGGTCAAAATCTATAAAGGAGAGCTTGTTTACTGGCAACACACTGGGTGGCCTTGGGCCAAGGATTGCCTCTTTAGCCTAACCAACCTCACAGGGTAGTTTTAGGGATTAAATGAGGAGTGGCAGAACCATGTATGCCACCTTTACTTCCTTAAGAGAAAAAGGTGGGATATAAATGCAATAAACAAAAAGAAATAATAATAATAATAATAATAATTTATTATTTATACCCCGCCCATCTGGCTGAGTTTCCCCAGCCACTCTGGGCGGCTCCCAATCAGTGTCAAAAACAATACAGCATTACATATTAAAAACCTCCCTGAACAGGGCTGCCTTAAGATGTCTTCTGAATGACAGGTAATTCTTTATCTCTTTGACATCTGATGGGAGGGCGTTCCACAGGTCGGGCGCCACTACCGAGAAGGCCCTCTGCCTGGTTCCCTGTAGCCTCACTTCTCGCAATGAGGGAACCGCCAGAAGGCCCTCGGTGCTGGATCTCAGTGTCCGGGCTGAACGATGGGGGTGGAGATGCTCCTTCAGGTATACAGGACCGAGGCCGTTTAGGGCTTTAAAGGTCAGCACCAACACTTTGAATCGTGCTCGGAAACGTACTGGGAGCCAGTGCAGATCTCTCAGAACCGGTGTTATGTGGTCCCGGCGGCCACTCCCAGTCACCAGTCTAGCTGCCGCATTCTGGATTAATTGCAGAAAGAAAGAAAGAAAGAAAGAAAGAAAGAAAGAAAGAAAGAACTTAAACTACAGGCTGAATTGGCTTAATTCCAAACTGCAGCAGGACTGTAGGTCAATTATTCAAAATCTCAGCTGCTATGCTTGAATATCCCTTGGAGGGACCAACAGTGTTTAGCAAATATAGGCTTGTTATCCCTGCAAGACACATATTTTAAATATCTGGGCATATTAGCTACTAAAGACTTAACTCAACTAAAAAGGAATTACGGCCCTCTCATCAAATGTCTGAAGTATGAAATCAAAGCTCAGTAGGTTCTCGTCTTCGCTAAGGCATATTGCAACCCTTAAAATGATGCTTTTACTGAAATTGCTCTATTTATTTCAGGTGTTGCCAACAAATCTCCCTCTTTCTCAATTACAGGGGTTGAGGGCTTTTGCCACAGGGACAAAAGAGCCAGATTAAGGCCTTCAGTTCTGTACACTAAAGCACAATGTGGTGGTTATGAGATTCCTATTCTCAGACTTTATCGTGAGGTGAGCCAGTTACATCAGTTATTGTGTCTCCTCAAGAACCACACAGACCACACAAGAACCACATGGATACCTATGGAGGGACAACTTAAGCAAGTGGTGCCCTTTTGCTCTCTATCTACTTAAGGCTTGAATAACCACTTCCTAGGTGTTGCTCTGAAGGTGTGGAGGGGATAGCAAAAGTGGCTAACTCCCTTGCTGTCTCCTCTCCACCCCGGGAACAATAAAAATGATGGATTTATTTGAAAATTATGAACCTTTACTGCACAACCAACTTCTATTCTCGCTAACCAGATACTAGAACACAGTTTTAAAGCTTTATATGTGGGCAGTTAGGGACTTGCATGTCCTTCAGGCTCTCTCAGATCTTTGGCTGCTTTTGAAATGTTGGGCTCATCCACACTTCTGTTTGGTCCATGACTTCTAAACACAGGCCTGAGAGATTTTTTCTTTTGTCCCACTGTTTTCCCCAGGAAAACCTACTGTTTACTGCTGAATCAGAGAAAATGTCAATTTAAGGGATGTATATGTGTGGATTGACACGTGTTCTGATTCAGCGGTAAGCAGCAAATTTTCCTGGGAAAAGTATTGGGACACAGGAAAGAACTCTTGAACCGGTGCCTAGAAGTCATGGACCAAGTGGAAGAAATCATGGGACAAAGGGAAGTGTTGGATGAGCCCCATGTTTGCAGCAGTCTGTTTGCAGGAAGGGCATCACCTTAGCCCAGACATAGGCAAACTCGGCCCTCCAGATGTTTTGGGACTACAACTCCCATCATCCCTGACCACTGGTCCTGTTAGATAGGGATGATGGGAGTTGTAGTCCCCAAACATCTGGAGCGCTGAGTTTGCCTAGGCCTGCCTTAGCCTATTGTGGGATCCTAGTTCAGGACCTTTCTGTGGGTTCTCAGAACACAACCCATTACATCTGCTCTCTGAAACAAATAGCCTCACTAACCTATTGTAATATTACTCACTCCTGTGGGACATGTTTCCTAACTGCTACTGACCCACATTTTGATCTATGAAATATGTACAACACAAAAAGTTACTAATGATTCATATATACAACTGAAAAATGAAGTTCAAAGAAAACTTCTGACTACAGAAATATATATATATATTGTGTTGCATCAGTTCAGGCAGCACAAGTTTCTGGAAAGGAGCAACAAAAAGACAAGATCATCAGAGGCAGGCCACTTCCTCTAACATGCCCATTACCTTTCTAGAATATTGTTCCTTTCCTCTTCTTTTTTTTTTTTAAAAAAGATCATATTTTCATAACACACACATGTAGAGAAAATATATTATTTTAATTTTAAGATTCCAGCTTTATATATGAATAGCAGTAAAAACCAAAATGTCTCAAGATAAAAATAAAATAGTTATGAGCATCTATGAGATTAACCATTGATACCTCATTCCCACTCTGTCACTACTTCATAACTCACTTGGAGCTTGAGCTCCATGTATTAAGAACGCTCAAGAATAATGCCAAGGGCCTTTAAGCTTTAGAGGTTTTTTTAAAAACGACAACACGTGAGGCATGTGTCCCCAGCCCCCTGTCTACTTCCAGAATTGCAAACAATACAATAAACTGTTCAAGACACTGGAATGCAGAGTATAAACACAATAACTCTTAGTACATATGGCCAGCTACTGCTGTAATTCCTGTCTTTCGATACATATACAAAAGTAAATACATTACAGGCAAAGCAGAACAGATGGGAAATGCATACACTGTATCACCTGGATACAATGATAAATTACAGCACAGGTCAAAGCTAACTGCTAAGAAGGAATTTAATTACGGCTGCAATAATGGTATGCATGAGGGACAATAAACCAAAGCTGAAACCAGGCAAGTCAGAGGTATTTTGGGTGGATGGTTCATCAAAGGAGTAAATCCTGTGCTAAACGGGGTTGTATTGCTCATGAAGCAGCAGGTTTGCAGCTTGGGGGTACTCCTTGATTCATCTTTCACCCACTGGAAGTGCAAGATGCTTCTGCGACATTAAGTATGTGTACTTTTACCAGCTTAGACTGGTATGTCAGTCATAAACCTTACCTAGAAAGACAGAGCCTGCCCTCAGTTACCTATGCATTGGAAATGTCCAAGTTAGACTCCTGCATGTGCTAGTTAGACTGTTCAGAAACTGCCGTTAGTGCAGAATGCAGTTTTTAGATTACTAAAAGGGACTGAGGATTATTATTGCATTACGCCTCTGTTACGTCAGTGACACTGGCTCTCAGTCTGTTTCTTGATTCAGTTCAAAGTGCTGGTTCTGGTCTTTGCACTACATGGCTTAGGACCAAGACAGTTAAAGGACTGCCTGTCTCAGATGTACCTAGCCATCTTCAGTGAAGGGCCTGCTGCAGGTATCTCTACTACTTGCGGTGAAGCAGGTACCCACCGGAGAGGACTTTTCAGTGGTGGTACCCCAATCATGCCCAAATAGGTTGTACCCAAAGAGGTTCATCTGGAAAGCTTGCACTGGCAAAAACCTTTTCATTTCCCTAAGTTTTTTTAGATGCATTTTTAATCTGGCTGGCTGTTTTATGATGCTTTTGTGGCTTTGTGGCCTTTTAGTTTATTATGTTTTATTTATATTTACAGTTTAATTGTATGACCTATAATGAATGAATGAACAAAAACTTCTAACTCTCTTAGAATTAACATATCCTCAATATGGATCGAGTTCTTGTATGGTGCTAATTTATGGAAATATTATTCAATTTGAAGTTGAAGATTACCCCGAAGCCAAGTCGCTGAAAAACACTGGGTTCTTGTTAGAAACCATATGAGCACAGGGGCCAACTCCTTCTAATGATTATATACATGTAGCATAGTGTTGAACATTAATTATTTCCATCATTATAGACTTAGCACACCTACCTGCATTTAATAAAGGTAAATTGTCTTTACTACTGGTGTTTTCTGGAGATGTACACTCATAAACCAAGGCACACTACAAAACAAAAGTTAAAACATTTAGAATATTATGAGAGGATTCATCATATAAAGTCTAAAACACACTGAAATTGGCGCAACACACAGCAAGTGTACTCCAGCCCTCTTCAGGTGTGAGGGCAGCAAGTGATCATGTGTGCATACAAAGTGAGTAGCAGATCAGGACTATGCATGCCGGTTCCACTTCAACATTTCCTTTGCACACCAGCCCTACCCAGCCCACAAACTTTGCACAAAGATTTGAAGGGGGATTTTAAGTACATTCAACTAGAAGCACTTATAAGCCTCCTAGTGATTGGAAAACCTGGTAAGGCAGTTCAGCAACTGAACTCATAAACTTTCTCAGATAAATTATGTCAGGCTCCATTAAAGGTAAAGGTAAAGGTACCCCTGCCCGTACGGGCCAGTCTTGACAGACTCTGGGGTTGTGTGCCCATCTCACTTAAGAGGCCAGGGGCCAGCGCTGTCCGGAGACACTTCCGGGTCACGTGGCCAGCGTGACATCGCTGCTCTGGCCAGAGCCAGAGCCGCACACGGAAACGCCGTTTACCTTCCCGCTGGTAAGCGGTCCCTATTTATCTACTTGCACCCGGAGGTGCTTTCGAACTGCTAGGTTGGCAGGCGCTGGGACCAAGCAGCGGGAGCGCACCCCGCCGCAGGGAATCGAACCGCCGACCTTTCGATCGGCAAGCCCTAGGCGCTGAGGCTTTAACCCACAGCGCTACCTCTGTGCTACAAAATATTCCATTCAAAGCATCCAAAACCCTTCAACTCACTATGGAGCTATAAGAAGGGTACTTTGAAATAGGCACTCAGAGACACATTCATTTTGTCTTGTTTCACCAGTCCCTCATTGTTACAGTGTCATGGCTCCATTTGTTCCCAATCCATTTTTTTTTTAAAAAAAAATCTCCATCCCCTCAGCCTCCTGGGCTAATTCATAGCTCACATTCATTTTCCTCCTAGTTCACTGAAGAAAGCATGTTTTGAAAAAGTCATTGGCAGGATAAGTGACCTCACTTATGTTGCTGAAGTATATCCTCGGAATCAACATGTTGGGATTTGATATCATCATTTCCCCTATTACATTATCTGAAAGATAATCTTCTTAAACCAGTTTAAAAACATTACGTTTTTACCTACATAAAGCTGCTGTGTCAAGTCAGGAGCACGAAGGAGATGGCAGCCAATTGTCTGAGAGAAAGACAACTGTCCATAACTTTCTTGCTATTGTATCAATCACAGAGGTGCATCTTAAATCAAGTAGAATGTTCCCTAAAACAGGAAGAACTGGAATTACCCACTTCCTAGGACTGGGGTGAAATGCTCAGATCCCTTTCCCAGCTTCATACATATACTGTGAAAGTCGGGAAGGCATTCAGTGATTGGGGGCTGGGGAGAATGCACCAGCATTCCTGCTAGCCAATTTTAAGTGCCAGAACTAGAGACTGATTACTCTGTCAATTCTGGAGTCTCATTTCTCCCAAATCTTAAATTTAGTTTACACCATTTCCACTTAAATTTACTATTAAAAGAAGTTCACACAAAAATGTGGGTATGCTTTCATGTGTATTTCTTACAATATATGTACACAGTGTTCGAAACTCCCATTGTTCTAGGCGCATTTTGCAACGGAATTACATTAGCGCGAGCAGTTTCTGAGCTCCGGGTGCAGTACTGCATCTAAGATTTCAGATTTAAACTGCAGAGTGGAAGGAAAGAAGGATCTTTTTCTGTCTCCTCACTTCCAACGACTCTCTGAAGACTGGAGAAGAGATCCTCTTAAGAATATTAGTGGGGTGGGCAGGCAAAGGACTAGACCATGTGAAAAATGAACATAATATTTTAGCGGCAGTTCATTCATTTTCAGCTTTGTATTCTTGTTATAAAAAAATCGTGCCTAGACATACTGTGGTTGTGCCCACAACCCAGGTTTAAGGTGCCATTTAGCTCCTGGCTTTAATGTCTCAGTTTCTAACACTGTATGTACCGTATTTTTCGCACCATAGGACGCACTTTTTCCCCTCCAAAAATGAAGGGGAAATGTGTGGGCGTCCTATGGTGCGAATGCAGGCTTTCGCTGAACCTGGAGAGCGAGAGGGGTCGGTGCGCACCGACCCCTCTCGCTCTCCAGGCTTCAGGAGAGCCCCACCGCCAGCCCCACAAGCTCGGGGCACAGCGGGGAGGCGGAACGCCGCCATCCCGCTGTCCCCCGACTTGGTTAGAAGGCTGGCAGGGGGAGAAGCCTGCTCCTCCCCATCGCCAGCCCCGCAAACTCGGGAGACAGCGGGAGAGGTGCAGCGCACCCTTCCCGCTGCCCCCCGACTTGGCTAGAAGGCTGGCGGGGGGGAGAAGCCTGCTCCTCCCCATCACCAGCCCCGCAAATTCGGGAGACAGCGGGGAGGCGTAGCGCGCCCTTCCCGCTGTCCCCCGCCTTGGCTAGAAGGCTGCCGGGGGGGAGAAGCCTGCTCCTCCCCATCACCAGCCCCGCAAACTCGGGAGACAGTGGGAGAGGCGCAGCGCGCCCTCCCGCTGTCTCCCGACATGGTTTGGAGGCTGGCGGAGGGCTTCCTCCTCCCCCAGCCCCGCAAGCTCCCAGAGCGATGCCAAAGCTGCGCGCAGCTTCTGCATGGCTCTGGAACCCGTTCTGGGGGAGGGGGAAGCTCGGGCTTCCCCTGTCCCAGCCCCGCGTCTCCAGCCGGGAGACGGTCGCGGGGGGCTGCTTTAGCCCCGCGCGCGCTCTCCCGGCTGGAGAGGTGACGCTCGACTATGGAGGCTCCTGCCATATGCGCGCGTCACCTCTCCAGCCGGGAGAGGGTCGCGGGGGGCTGCTTTAGCCCCGCGCGCGCTCTCTCGGCTGGAGAGGTGACGCGCGCCTATGGCCGCTGCTCCCTGACCTGCTCTTTGGGGCTGGTGGTGGGCTTCCCCCGCCAGCCCCAAAGAGCAGGTCGAAAGGAACCTGAAGCCTGGAGAGCGAGAGGGGTCGGTGCATACCGACCCCTCTCGCTCTCCAGGCTTCCAAGGTAGCCGCCTGAACGCACCTTAAACGGCACCTTGTTTTAGAGCGGTAAAGCAAAAGGGGGAAAATTCTCCCACTCTCTGCGCAGCGCTTCCTGCCGCTTCGCTGAAGGGGCGCTGGGCAGAGAGCAGAAGAATTTTTTCCCCTTGTTCTCCCCCCTCTAAAACAAGGTGCGTCCTATTGTCCGGTGCGTCCTATGGTGCGAAAAATACGGTACATATAAACGCAACGTTGTCAATTTATGCAACATTTTTACAAGCAATTTCCCACTAACAGAATGCATTTTTGTACATGATCTTCGCTGATTATTTTCATATGCATTCTTTGGTTGGCTGTTACAAAATTCAGTGACATGTCAATTTCAAAGGAGAGCTGTGTTTTAGTTTGGGATTAGGAAGTGCAAATTTGCTTAGTGAATTTCTCTCCCATCCTTACCTACAATCCCCATTGAAACAAAATTAAATATTGAAAACACTTTTGCTGCTAATTCTGTAAAACAGGCAGCAGATATAAACAAATGAATCCAGGAAGGCGACTTAATTGCTATTTCTTCTCCCAACCACCCTTGCATTCAATGTGAAAGTTTCGGGCACATGATAAATTTCTACTGCATCTTCCTATTAAGATTGACATCTCACCTGCAATGCGTTATATGGAATCGAACACAATTCATTTCAGATCAAAGGTAACAGTAACAAAGAAAAGAGTCAGGGGTACATGTTTCAAAGGAGGGTTATTGTTACAATAAACCAGAAGTGGATCACTCAGATTACTCTGAGCATGTCACGTATATTTTTCATTAGTTCAGGAGCACAATGTTGCTATGCTATCAACTGAAAATCATTGTCATTACAATTAGAGATTTCTTCCAGACTTGTATTTTCTAGCACAGAAATGATTTTTAGGCAGGTTCACATACAAACTCCATTTTTTTAACCGCTTCAATTTTAATTTGAGCCAGGGAAGAATTGTTCCATTCTCACTTAGTGCAATGCATCAAAATATTCAAGAGAGTTGTTATATTTTTTGGTCCAAATATGGATAATCATAAGGTGAGTCTTTTTTTTTCAAATTAGTAAAGGAATCATTTGAAAAATTAAACTGATTCTTCAACAGAATCCTGGAAGCAAAGCACTCCTACCAAAACTGAACCTCAGCTAACTGACAGTTTTTTTCTTTAAAAGGCTATTATTTAAAACTTGTTTTCTGTACTGAGTAGCACTTGAGAGGGGTGGAAAACAGGGACACAGTCTATCCAAATTTCTCACACTGAGCTAATTATGCTTGATTGATTTTTAAATTGGTAATTTTGATCTAACAAAATGTGAGTTAAAGTTCTGTAACAAAACCCTGTTCCATTTCAGTGTATTTTCAGTTGGGAGAGTTGAACACTCGGCATCATGCTTTATTCTATAGAGGAGTTCCTTCATTTTAATTTGCAAATGCAAACTCAAAAGTCTACTGTGACCATACTAATACATAGGCATCTGGCATATCTGATCATTCTAATTTAATTTGTGCACTGAGCTGGGTTCCTACCTTTTGTCCCTGCACATCTGTTGTGATGTGATCTGCCTCCCCATTCTCTGTCTCCCCCATCTTCACAAGGCTGACATCTATAGTACCAAACGTTTTCCCACCATCCGTACTCCTGAAAAAAAAAATGGAGAGAGGGAGGAGAGATTTATGAGCTTTGTTTTTTTGCTGGTGTGGCATTATCATTAATTAAATCCATTTCCTTCAGTCTGAAAACTGGAAAAGTGCTGGACAAATCCTTATTTGCAACGGCTGCTTTAAAAGATGAACCTACACTGTATACATTTTGAAATTCTGCGAAAGGTGAAAAAGTAAGGCTTCTGTATCCAGGCTCACTTTTAGAATTTAGAATCACATCATTGTACAGATCGGAACAGAAGAAAAAACACTAACATCACAAATTTTATCAGCAGCAACTAGCCACATTTCTGTCTCTACAAGGGTGGAGTTAAGATGCAGTATTGAAGGTTTTCTCAAAGCTACAAACATGAGTCTGACCAAACTGTGGGAGGCAGTGGAAGACAGGAGTGCCTGGCGTGCTCTGGTCCATGGAGTCACGAAGAGTCGGACACGACTAAACGACTAAACAACAACAATTGAAGGACCTTGTACTGTAATCTGTAAGTTACTGACTCAGAAACCTCCCAACTGTAATTTGGTCTGCATGGTTTCAGAATGTAAATCAGAAGTAATTCATTTATAAAAGAAATGAACACTTAAAAAAACCAAAACCTTTTAAAAAACAAACAAAAAAGATGTTTAAATCTCAGCTGAGTCATTTTCTGTAGTACAAATGCAATATGCTCCAGACAACAGGATGGAATTCAATCGGTGCCTAAAAGACAGTAATAAAAGTTGTCTTGCAGCTATATCATTCAGCAGGGAGTTCCACAGTCTGGGTTCCACCACGAAAAGGTCCTCTTTGGTCGCCATCCATTGTTCCTTAGCTGGCAGTGGCAACCAGAGAAGCACCTTTAGAGAAAATATTAACAAAACTGGCAGGTTCCTGCAGGAGAAGGCAGTCCTTCAGATACCAAGGATAGAATGCAGAATTTCAATGCTATAAATAGAGAGGGTGCATTTCCCTGTGCGCAAGACCAACATCAGACATTTTTGCCATAATTTGATTTCATGACATCATGATGCACACTATGCACACACAACTCAGTCCTCCACATTAAAGCAATCAATTAACATATGGAAGAGTCTTCCAAAATCCGAACCTACAAGGTGGGTTGTAATGCTATTACACCACACCATAGGCAGAAATAAGAGATGACAGCTCTGGACCTCTGTGGATCTCTTAGCCCAGCATCCCTGACTGGTAGCATATGATAAAGGACTAAATCTCACTGGTTAATCTGTACTAGCAAATCATGCAGATTACATTTTGGCTTCCCAATTCTGTTTTAAACTATTATGGAAAATTCCCCTTTGATTTGAATCATAATAGTTTATTATATTGACCTTATTATACCTCTCTGCCTCCCTCCCTTCACAACTAGCACTAGTAAAAGTTTGTGCAAGGAGAATGTGAATATGCAAAAACAAAGAGTGGTTGCTAGCTCACATATACCTTTAAAAAGCCCAGTTGCCACAACAGATGTACTGGTCAAAAATGTCAGTTTACAGAAGATTAGAATGTTTTGATGAAAATGCTTAACTTCTGACTCATTGCCAGTTTGCATTAAATATTCAGCTATTAAACTATGGATTACAGACTGTCACAGGTTTAATCCTGTCGGTTGCTATAAATTTCAGATGCAATGAAACTGTATGTAGCCTGCCAATCATATACCATAAGGCTACAAATGAAATCTTCTCTCTTTCTGTCTCTCTTTTGCAGTAAACACATCCACTCTCACCAAACAGAATAGGTAATTTATTTAACAAGGAACAACTTAGATATTCATGATTTATTGATCAAGAAGTTCACAATGCATTACCAGAAGTGACGCGATTAGAGTACACTTAGAACCCTAACGAAAGATTTAGATAAGTACAGTGGTACCTCGGGTTACATACGCTTCAGGTTACATATGCTTCAGGTTGCAGACTCCGCTAACCCAGAAATAGTGCTTCAGGTTAAGAACTTTGCTTCAGAATGAGAACAGAAATCATGCTCCAGCAGCACGGCAGCAGCAGGAGGCCCCATTAGCTAAAGTGGTGCTTCAGGTTAAGAACAGTTTCAGGTTAAGTACGGACCTCCGGAACGAATTAAGTACTTAACCTGAGGTACCACTGTAATGTAAGAGATATATCATAACTTTTGAATCACCTTCATAATGGTTTTACAGTGATAGGTTATATTTTTAATTTCATTTATAGACTTTCGAGATTTCTATTTCTGTTTACTGCCATTGCTATCCTCATGCATGAAAACAATCAAGAAGTATATGGAAAGAAGAAATATGGTCATTGCCCATACGAACTGTTCAAAGAGTTATTCTGCAGGTTGTAAAGCTGTAAACAGATCAAATCAGTCAATGCAACTGAGAAAAGCCATCATCTAGGATAGTTAGAAGAAAAAAACTGCAGATTCATCTTGTCTTTTTATTGTCTGAGATTGTTCCCATTGTTTGATGCTGTTTTTAGAGTCCAGGCGTACTGAGGACAAGTTCTACACAGCTATGGAACAGAATGGAATAAATACTTGGTATTTATAAATCCCCCAGCAGACGTGGGGGTACAGGGCATAGCCCGTAACTGGCTGTGCTCTTTTATCTCTGGTCGGGGACAGAGGGTGGCACTAGGGAGGGAAATGTCGTTGCGCCACTCCTTGGTGTGTGGAGTGCCGCAGGGCGCAATTCTCTTCCAGATGCTTTTTAACATCTTTATGCGCTCCCTTGCCCAGATTATCCGGAGCTTTGGGCTGGGCTGTCACCAATATGCTGATGACACTCAGCTCTATCTGCTGATGGATGGCCACACCGACTCGTCCCCGAACACACTGACCAGATGCTTGGAAGCTGTAGCTGGATGGTTTCGTGGGAGCCGATTGAAACTAAATCCTTCAAAGACAGAGGTCCTATGGCTAGGTCAGGATGGCATGGGGATGAGGGACCAACTCCCTTCTCTTGCGGGGGCCCAATTAGTGCCATTGCCTTCCGTTAAGAGTTTGGGTGTAATCCTTGACGCCTCCCTTTCCATGGAGGCGCAAGTTACAGCAACAGCCAAGGTGACATTTTTCCACCTTCGCCGCATCAAGCAGTTGGTCCCTTACCTTTCCCGCCCCGACCTGGCCACAGTGATCCATGCAACGGTCATCTCCAGGCTTGACTACTGTAATTCGCTCTACACGGGGCTGCCCTTGAAGCTGTCCCAGAAACTCCAGCGGGTACAGAATGCTGCAGCCAGGCTCCTCACGGGGTCTCTGACATGGGAGCATATTCACCCAGTGTTTTTCAAGCTACACTGGCTCCCGGTGGAGTACAGGGTCAGATTTAAGGTGCTGCTTTTGACCTTTAAAGCCCTTCACGGCCTAGGACCCTCGTACCTACGGTACCGCCTCTCCTGGTATGCCCCATGGAGAGCCTCAAGGTCCATAAATAACAACACCCTAGTGGTCCCAGGCCCTAGGGAAGTTAGATTGGCTTCAACCAGAGCCAGGGCCTTTTCAACTCTGGCTCCGGTCTGGTGGAATGCTCTGCCTCATGAGACCAGGGCCCTACAGGATCTGATTTCTTTCCGCAGGGCCTGTAAGACAGTTGTTCCACCTGGCCTTTGGCTTGGAGCCAATTTGATTCCCTCCCTCCCTCTCTTTCTTTTTTCTTTTCCTTCTCCTCCTGCAATGAGGCTACATTTTAATATTTTAATGTTCCATTATTTTAATGTTGTACAGTGGTGCCTCGCAAGACGAAAAGAATCTGTTCCGCGAGTCTCTTCGTCTAGCGGTTTTTTTTGTCTTGCGAAGCAAGCCCATTGACGGCTTAGCGGATTAGCGCTATTAGCGGTTTAGCGGCTTTTAGAGGCTTATCGGCTTATCGGATAAGCGGCTTAGCAGCTTAGAAAAAAGGGGGGGGAGAAAAAACCCCCCGCAGGAACTTGCAAGACATTTTCGTCTTGCGAAGCAAGCCCATAGGAAATTCGTTTTGCGAAGCACCTCCAAAACGGAAAACCCTTTCGTCTAGCGGGTTTTCCGTCTTGCGAGGCATTCGTCTTGCGGGGCACCACTGTATTTTATTTTTGTTTTTAAGTTGTAATCATTCATCTTGTTTTTATTATTGCTTGTAAGCTGCTCTGAGCTCGGCCTTGGCTGGGGAGGGCGGGGTATAAATAAAAAATTATTATTATTATTATTATTACTGTGGCTCATAAATACCCTATTTCCCATGGGAAAGCACGGCTCCCTACCTTGTGAAATGAGGAAAAGGACAGGTATATGGTTGCTATGGTTATCAGGTTTTGGCCAAGGCATGGAGCAATACACCAGTGCCTCCAATGGCTAAGTGCTCTGACAAGGCCCTGAGAGTACATGACAGTTGCCCAAAGACAAAGAGAATCTGTATCTGAACAGCATAGTGCAGTAAATTTGTGTGATTCAAAACATTTTCTCCTGACCTGCCATTTACCAATACAGAACCAAATCTCAGTTGTAAGTGAAGGAGGGGGGAAAATGAACATATCAGCAAGCAGGAAGATGTGTTGGTGGAACAGAAATATTTAATTCTTCACTGGACTCCATCTTAGCTTAATCTCGTTTTCACACAAGTAGGGCTTACACCCTTCCAGATGCCTTCATTTTTGCTGCTTGTAAGAATTTTGCATTGGATTAGGCTTTTCTGTGTTGCGTTTTCCCCAGACTTTTTGTATCGCTCTAAACCTCTGATTAATCTTTGTTACCACTTTTGGAAGAGTTCATTTTTCCCTTAATCAGAACTGTTCCTTGTGATTTTTACACACAGCTACCTTTTCTGTGGTTTCCCCCCCTTGCATTTTGGCTGGTTGCAGGCCTGAAAGCAACACAGAATTCTTTGTCACAACTATAAACAAGAACTTGACAATCTCTTCTGCTGGCTTTGCAGTTATTCAGACTTTCAACAGGATTTGGGTTTGCTTTTGCAGCTGCTTCCTCACGGCTTTAATCCCTCTCAAGGGAGGATGGGCTCTCAATGCTAAAGTCTGCTTTTCCCTTTCACCACAAGAAAGTTACTATCTACAGTCTCTGAATCAAAGTTGTCTGCAAGCTCATGGAGCAACACAACAAACACACTCCCTCCCCTAAGATGCTCATTTAATACTTGGTGGCCAAAACAAAACAAAATTGCATCGTCCAACACTTTCTTCAGCTTGCTAAATCATTTCCTTCAATTCTTTTCCCATTACAGCCTTTGATTGTTCAATCTCAGCCAAACAATGCTATGTTTTTTCCTTAGCTTCACCTGCCCCATTCAGAAATCTGTGCAACCCCTATAAAACATGAGTAAATTTATTGTGATTTCTCCTCCTGTTCACTAGCAATACTCAGACCTGTGCAGAGGTACGGGGGGAGGTGGGTACACTTGTCCTGGGTCTCAGTAGGATAAGCTGGTCAAGGGACCCTGCCAGGGACCAGCTGTTTTTTTTTTTTATTTGTAATTTTATTCTAACAGGACTTCCACCCCCAGCCTCAGACAAGCTCTGCACGGATCTGGCAATACTCTTGTATAATTTAGATCTACATTGGCTCCCAGTACGTTTCCGAGCACAAGCCAAAGTGCTGGTGCTGACCTTTAAAGCCCTAAATGACCTCAGCCCAGTATACCTGAAGTAGCGTCTCCACCCGCATCATTCAGTCCTGACACTGAGATCCAGTGCCAAGGGCCTTCTGGCAGTTCCCTCACTTTGAGAAGCGAAGTTACAGGGAACCAGGCAGAGGGCCTTCTCCTATCAGATGTCAAAGAAATAAACAACTATCTGACTTTTAGAAGACATCTGAAGGAAGCCCTGTTTAGGGAAGTTTTTAGTGACTGATGTTTTAATGTATTTTTAATCTTTTGTTGGAAGCTGCCCAGAGTGGCTGGGTATAAATACATCATCATTGTCATCATTATTATTCATTGTGGAATCTCTCTTCCATACTAGCTTGCTGCTCTTTTGCCTCCTTCAGTTCCACTGAAATCTGCCACATATCTGTTGATTTCCTTTAGACTACAGTGGTACCTCGGGTTACATACGCTTCAGGTTACAGACTCTGCTAACCCAGAAATATTACCTCGGGTTAAGAACTTTGCTTCAGGATGAGAACAGAAATCGTGCAGTGGCAGCGGGAGGCCCCATTAGATAAAGTGGTGCTTCAGGTTATGAACAGTTTCAGGTTAAGAATGGACCTCTGGAACAAATTAAGTACTTAACCCGAGGTACCACTGTATTTCAGTCCACTGACTCCCCCTTCCACCTAATAGAGCTCTTTCTTGCTTCCAGGTTACATGCCAGCCCTAAGATTTCACTTCCTTTTTCCCGAACAAGAACCTGGAGAACAAGATTCCTGAAGCAAGGAATCACTTTATATGGAGTATTCAGAGTAGCCTATCTTACAATAACTAACGTATTCTTAGCAGCCATGCTAACTCTTTTACATATGCTTTCACTCTCTCTCTTATCTCATTTCATCCTTTTCCTTGTCTCCCCGGCTGCTATCTTTTTGAACTTTCGCTTTCCAAGCAGCACACACTACCTGTCATTCACTCTAACTCTGCCCAGAATTCCATCATGCACCCCTGTTGCCAATCATTATTCCACTCACTCCACTCAGGAACCCAGAGAAAAAACAAAAGCTGATGGCATATTTGCACGTTCATACTGAGTTATGACACTCAGGCTTTCACAAGCATCACCCTCCCTCATAACACAATACACACAACAAAATCCTGCAGTCTAATAAAATATATACATTGCTCTTAGCAGCAATCCTTGATGAAAAGAACAGGTTTTTATTTTTATTGCAAAATCCTTAATTCATTCTGTAAACCACTATTTCCATGCAGATTCACCAATTAAAACTGTGAAACCCTTTGCAGATTTTCTGCTTCCAGATAGTTCTAGTGATAAATAAAATGTCATTGAACAGATTTTACTATTCCTTTTGTTCACCCTAATATAAAATGCTATTACACACTTTGCCAAAGTTCATCTCCACTTTTCTAATGTTTTGCCAAGTATATAGAGCCAAGATGACACCCATCTGCTTCACTTTGGCTTGTCACCACCAGAAAGAACTATTCTATGTTAGCTGTATATAACTGAATAAATAAAGTTGATTTGTGAGGAGAGAAAGAGTGCAAAGCCCCATATTAATTGCATTTCCTAAGGAATAAACATGCATTTAAAAAAACCTGCAGGTGTTTTGAAAGCCTAGCCATCAATTAAGCATGCATAATATGATTTGTATTTAATGCTCTCTGAATTCTTTGAATCTCTGAACCACAGCTTCTCAATTTCATGTTGTGTCTCAAAAATAAAAATAAAGCAGAAGCTGCTTTATACTGAGTTGGACAACTGGTCCAATTAACTGTGTGTTTACTGACTGGCAGTGTCTTCCAGCCCTATCTGGAATTGCCTGGGGTTGAACCTGGAACCTGCTGCATGCAAACCATGTGCTATACCACTTAACCATAGCCCATAAAGATGTATATATCTTAAACATGTACTACTGGAGGTAATAAAAAAATCTGTTGGCCTAAGCAGCACACAAAACCCATCAAGTATTTAAACTGGAACTGAACAGCAGTAGAAGCAATATATATAGCTATCCATTTTTATTGTTATTATTGAAAATCAAGTAAATTTGAATTTGGGGCACATGTGGGATACCATTAGCTCACCGGACATGTATCTATCCTGGCTAGTAAGTAGTGAGGTCCTGTTCCAGCTGCTTTCATCACTCAGAGAGGGCAAGACCAATTGAAACTGATCTAATAATCAGGGCAAGACTGTGTCCCCAGCCTCTCAAATTCTGAGTGTATTTAAAAAGCAGCCCTCAAGAGCAGTCAAATACATATATCCTTTTGCCTGCAAAGGAGATGCTAAACTCACTGGCATCTCAGTAGATATAGCGCTGACTGACCAAATCATTAATCACCAAGAAGAACTCCATAAGATGGCACTTTGTAGACATAATTGCAGCTGTTAGGAACAAATTACTCATTGCCATCACTGCTGTAGCAGAGCCCAGAATATAGATAATTTTTACATGTCTATTAGCTAAGATGTGAGTCATCTGGCCTCCACAGCTCCTTCTTTGATTAGTCAGTTATCAGGTCCAATTCTTTGAGGAAAGGGGAAGAGATAATATTAAAGCCTGTATTAAATTAATGTACTATAATCTTGGGTGCAATTGGTCCAGATGGGGTACTATTCTGGTTCCTAACAATTGTGTAGCTCTTCCTCCATCATTACAACTTCATTCTCCTAAAATAAAATAAAATAAAATAAAATAAAATAAATAAAATAAAATAAAATAAAATAAAATAAAATAAATGATGAGTTTGCAACTTAGCTTCAATTCACTATAGATCCCTGCAAAATTTGATTTGTTATTTTTCTTTGTTATTTTTTTGCAGAAGTCAAATATTCATGCTTTCCAAATTCAGACTCCAGTCCCTAAACCAAAAATGTATTCAGGTCTGTATAGATAAACAGATGGAATTAAGCAAGTTATTATTTATTACCAACCCCCAACCCCTACAAACCAACAGTTCCATGGGATGGAAGCATGTATACAGAAGCATAACAGCAGCCCTGCTAGATCAGGCCAAAGACCCATCTCTTCCAACATCCTGTTCTCACAGTGGCCAAGTGCATATTCCATACTTTCTTCTTGTTACCTTTAACCATGGTTTAGAGCAGGGGTAAGCAACCTAAGGCCCAGGGGCCGGATGCGGCCCAATCGCCTTCTCAATCTGGCCTGTGGACGTTCCGGGAATCAGCATGCTTTTACATGAGTAGAATGTGTCCTTTTATTTAAAATGCATCTGTGGGTTATTTGTGGGGCGTAGGAATTCGTTCGTTTTTCCCCCTTCAAAATATAGTCCAGCCCACCTCATGGTCTAAGGGACAGTGGACCAGCCCATGGCTGAAAAATGTTGCTGACCCCTGGTTTAAAGGTACACGTTCAATTACACCAACTATGGTTAACCCTGTGAAATTCTCAACCATGATTAAAGCAGGCCAGATACAGGAGCAGGGAATTCACCCCAAAGAGGGGAGAGAAGGAAGCAAGGGAAAGCAGGCCAACAACCCTATTTCACTTTCAACTATGTTTAATAAACTGGCAGCATTATGGGTTAGGGAGAGGCAGAACTAAAATAAAATGAAACACATTCACAGGCCAAAAATACATGCTTAAATATCCTGTAGTTGACTTAAGCTGTGTGCATTTTAAGAATGGGAGCACTTGAGACAGATATCTGATAAGCAAAATGAAACAAACCATTAATTGTTGATTATTAAATTTATAGTGTTGTGTATTGTTACTGCATTACTATATTTAGACTTTGATTTTTATGTGAAACGCTTTGAGCACAGATTTACCTGTGGAACAAGTAGTATAAAATTAAATTGACAATTATATATACCTTTAGTTTTAAAACACAGCCAAGCAACAGTCATTAAATGTCACAGGTTGTTAATCTGACATGATTTGCTATTGACAGCAAGAGACCTACCTCAGGCTGAGTGTCAGTGGCTGCTCCTTTGATTTCACCAAATCACCTACTTTAAATGTAGTACAACCCAGGAAGCTTCGCTAGAAACCAAAGGGAATAAAAGAAGAGAGGTGGGATGAGGTGGGATAGAGGAAGAAGGAAAGCACCTTCATTTAATTTCTCAAACTGTAATGGTTTATCTTTTAACCTCACACCAGCAAATCTTTCCTTGGTAGCAAGAGGGAAATATTAAATAGGAAACTATTCTCTTGATCTATTATCTGGGGGAATGCCTTCATAGATCAGTGACACTATTATCAATAATTTGTAAAGCTGAGGCAAGAACCTCTTTTTCATAAAAAAGCAAACAGAATGACAGCCTGACAAATAGGATGCTGAACATGTACAGCTATAAAAAAGGGTGTTTTGTTTTCATCACAGGGCTTATTTTTTCCTATTCATGGGGTTTTTATATCACAAGTAATGTTAAATCTGCAGAATCTTAAGGCTGTTCTTCTTGCTACAATAATTTCTCAAACCCTGAGGCACTATCATCCTTATTTGCCAAATATAAGCATATTTGTTTTCCAGAGATATTTTTATGTAGCACTTAGAACATGATATTAATAGCAATGTTACATTTCTCCAGTTCATCACATTGTTTGAGGCATTCATTTCTGTATTTCCATTCCAGGAAGGCCAATTTAATTCTAGTACCGATGCAGGGAAATGTATCCATCCAACTATACTGATAAGAGTTATATTGACCTACATTTTTCTGTGCCTCTGAACCAGTGGCAGCCATCTGCATCCTTGTGCAATGCAAACTGTTCAGTGCAAAAAACAAAAACTAATGCATCTTCATCTCTTTTTCCTCTTCACATTTTTCATTTTCTTTAAGAGTCAATTTTAATAGATAACTTGCCAAAGATCTCTGGCTTTTTTTGGTGTTGGTTGCAAGATGCTTGGTATAGCAATAGTCCTCTTCAGTTCCCACTCCACAAATGTATGGTTTAAAATCTCGCTTCCATCATAACCTTTTTGATATCTTTGACTATATGGAGAATTCAAACGTGTCATACCACAACTTGCTCATATAAGGATTACAAAACCTTTTTATAGGGTCTTGCATTGGCCTACAGAACTTACTTCTCTGCCTCATGCCCCAGAGGTTCGTAAGCTTCCACCACGTCTATTATACAGTACTAATCTATTTCTAAGTAGAATCTGCCTCTAGAGTGGTTCTTAAGGAGTGTATTATAGTCTTTCTGGCCCCTCTAGTCTCCCTGGACATAGGGATACTTCTCAAGCTACCCTACACCCACACAGTCAATGTTGTTGTTGTTTAGTCATTTAGTCGTGTCCGACTCTTCGTGACCCCATGGACCAGAGTACGCCATGCACTCCTGTCTTCCACTGCCTCCCGCAGTTTGGTCAAATTCATGCTGGTAGCTTCGAGAACACTGTCCAACCATTATTGACAAAGTCAATAATGAGTCCCAAATACTGATGGGTTTTGAACTAACCAGAATATATGAATATGGAAACGCTTTTGTTGTTTTTGTTTACTGCTCTCACACAGGAATAGAAAAACAATACTGAACACAGGCAGTTGTGGGGTGGAGGAAAGAAACTAGCAAGATAAATAGAGTACATTTCTGTACAAGGTTTTCCTGTGTGATTGTTTGAGCCATTGCTCCATTATTAACTAAGTGTTAGGAGCTGGAGTCAGGCTTAGGTCAGCAATAAAACAGTGAAGCACCTAATGTCAGTGAAGTTAACTATTCAAAGAAATAAAACAGCTCAGTACTAGTGGTCGCAGCAGTAGGTCTTGCCCCAAGTGAGGTAGTTGCAAGGATTGAAGGTCCCCAAATTCCCATTGCTCTCTAAGGTTTCTTCCCCAGTTCCTTTCCAAAGGCTTTATTGTTTTGTATCTCATTGCTGTACCCTCTTCATTCCTTTTTGTGTTCTGGGAGACCGGGGGGAGAGGAATGGGTCACAGCAAGAGGAAACTCCCTGGATTCTCAGCTGCCTGCCTCATCTCTGTCTCCTGGCCCCCCTCCTCTGAGTCTGGACTGCTCTCTGTCCCAGCGTCTTCCTGCTCACTAAACCCTGTTGCCTCTTTAGTTTCCAATAACTCCTCCTCCCAGTCTTCTCACTCTGACCACACATTGTCGTCTCACCACCAATCCCCTGGCTCTTCTTCCCCTGGGGGTTCCCACCACTCTGCTGTATCCAGCTAGTCCATGACACTAAGCAATCATACTAATGTCTTCTGATGGGCAGAACCGCCCCCCCCCCCAAGAATGTGCAGTGATGTGATATTTACCATTGGTACTCAAGCCCTTTTCAAAAGAACTTTGTGGAAAGAGGAGCTAAGCTTCCAGGCTGTTGGCCATGTCAGCTTTTAGGAGATTCAGTAAATTTAAGAAGGCATGCTAATCAGAGATGAAATTACTGTAGTTAGAAAAAGGGATGGAGGGTACTGAGTCAGAAGAAGACATAGGGCCTATCCACACTTCCTCTTTTCCCACTAGTTCCCCCCAAGGAAAACTACTCTTTACTGCTCAGTTGGAACAAATGGCAATCTGGTTTTCCACAGATTGATCTTTATCCCAATTTAGAGCTAGCGTGGGTTTTCTCTGGGAAAGGGATGGGGCAAGGGGAAAACTGCTCAGACCCTTTCTAGGCACGGGACAAGTGGAAGAGCAGACAAGCCCTAAGGCATTGCATTGTTCCAGTGTGAACACCCTAATAAACTATGGATAATAAGGTAGCAATTTAGCATCAGCTAATATTTTAAAAAGAATAATCTCTTTCTTCTTTCAGATGCCTTTTGAAAATTATATTATTCAGACAGCCTTTGAATTTCTTTTTACCAGTCAGTATCTATTATTTCTTTAATTGGTATTTTTATTTATTTTATCTTAATTTTGTGGAGAGGGGTTATTGTATTTTACTGCCTTGTTGCACTTTTACAAAAGTGTGGTCTATAAACCAACCAATATTTTTAAAAAACCCCCAAAGCATTTCCTTACTATACCCACTTACCAACAATTCATACAGATAGTGTATATACCTTTTGTACAAATCCCAAGACAAAGAACTGCTATGTCTTCAGTTTTATGGACAAGGAGAATTTTATGGACAAGGAGAATTTGCATATACAAAGGAAGGCCATAAACATCTGGTGAGCATAATGTTGAATGCAAAGACCTATAAGAACTTTGCAAAATGTATACTAAGTTGTATGATGTATATTCATCAATGAAATTAATACTTACCCCAGTATCTGTCCTTGGCTCTTTCTGTTCTGCCAGAATGCTGGTGCGGACCTAGAAAAAGAAAGTGGGGCTTTTATTGTACTAGGATATGCTTCCTACTACATTCTAAGATATTTTCAGGTATCCATTTTGAAAAAAACTAATTTTCACAATTTTCTGTTTGTTTGGATTCCAACCCAAATCTACTTGCAAAGCAACAAACTGAAAATTCTGACTCTCACTTGATATTAAATCGTCAGCACATTTGAAAATGGTGTCCAATCATTTTAGCAAGTGCTCAGCAAATCGTAGCCATCCAAAGTATGACAGTTAGTAGTTCATGGAATGATGCACATTTAATTTCCTTTGATTTGGTTTTGTCTCTAGTCTACTGAACTGAAGAGTAAAGAAATGCAAAACACAGGAGAGGCAAGGAAGAGTGTAAGCTGGACTCTATGGCAGGGTCAACTCCTGTATGTACATGGCTGCCACATATCCCAGTACCACAGAATGGCTAGCCGTGCTTATGATATTTGAAAGTCACAGACCAGGAGTGGTAAACCCTTTTGAGCCCAGGGGTTGAATTCCCTTCTTGGCAACATTCTGGGGGGCCACAGGTGAGTGGCAGGCAGGGCCAGAGCACAACAAATGTAACTTCTGCCTTTTGTACAGCAGGCTAGTTTCTATACACACTGTCACACATCCCTCTCCATCCTCCATTCAGGTAAGCAAAGGGCATTATCAACCGCAATGACACAATTCACCATGGCAAAAACTCAAGGGGGGTACAAAGCTGGGCCAGTGAAGGGAACAGCCTCATGTTGTCTTCTCCAGGAAGTGCAAGCACTCAGGAAGACTGAAAAATGCAGGCCGCTGGTGAGATGATTTGGAGAATGAAAGAAAGAACACTCGCAAACAGCCCTTGGGCACCTCAAAAAGAAGGTGATCACAGCAAAACAAAAACAAAAACCAACAACCCCAAAACCCAAACCCTGTACTCTGCTGATTATAATTTCAAAAGAACTTTCTCTCTTCCCTTTGATAATTTTTATTCCAGTAATTAATGGAGAATAGTTAAATTAAATTGCAGAAGACTTTTTCAACACAGAGCTTCTTTACTGCCCCTTATGCATTTTATTCTTCTTCAGGTAATCTCGAAGTCTGTCGTTGTTAATGCCATGTGGTAGAAAAAGAGATACAACTATGAACTTTTTGTCTCTCTCTCTGGATTTTTCAAAAGCTGATATATGGCATCATTCATGTTTATTACATGACAGTACACTTTTATAAAAACTGTTAGCGGTGAAAGAAACATAGCTTTTCAACCACAAAGTCCTTTTCAGCCTTCAGATCCTTTACTTAAGAAGCTAATAACACACCTATAACATGACGTAAAATGATGGTGGTGATGATGATGATGATGATGATGATGATGGTGAACGGTCATACATCTCTACCACTAATACTTTCGACAGTAATTCGTGATCTCTTATATCCTTGATAATGGTCTTTGCAGGAGTCACAAAGGACAAAAGTCCTTTGACTTTTGGATGCTCAGCTTTGATACATCAGGAACCATGAATTTAGTATTGTGGACACAATTTTATGGAAATAAGGTCAGCTGAGTTCAGACAGGCACCCTCCTTATTGAACTTCCAGCACAGGAAATGTCAAATATGCAGCCTAAATGGGTGTTCTGAAGCACACTTCTCAAAAATCCCACTACACACACTGGATGTGAATTAACAATAAACTTCTGAGATTGTTTAGTACCCCTTTTGTCCTAGAAGGAAGTGACAAAATTAGCTAATGTTGCATAAATGGAAAGACAGCAGGGCTTAGCAAACGTTTACTATTTCTGATTGCGCACCATTTTTTAAAAAAAGATAATCTCCTCTTTCTACAAGCTGAACAGATAATCTGACAGCTAGAGGAACAGAAAAATGTTGATGCTTTTCTGTCAGTATTATGAAACAGTCAGCTCACTATCCTTTCTAGAACATGCTTAGTCAACCTATTCTCTTACAAAATAGATTATGAAAATTCAAAGTTAGGTTTTCCAAAAAAAAGTATTCCTAAATTGCAATAAAGCATAGGCAAAGGCTGTAGCTCAGTAGCCTGGCATCAGCGTTGCACGAAGAATGTTCTAAATTCAATCCCTAGCAACTCCAGGTTGGGCTGAGGGAGACTTCCTCTCTGAAGCCCTGGAGAGCTGCTAGCAGTCAGTGCAGAGAACACTGAGTTAGATGGACCAGTAGTCTAACTCAGTACTAGATAGCTTCCTAGGTTCCTATTATAAAAATGAGCCTGACTGCCCAAAGTTAGCCATTTTCCACTGTTTCTTCTAATAAGCACAAATCTAGACACACTGGGTGACCCATTGAAATCTATGGATTCCAATAACCTATGTTATATACCACCCACTGCTAACACAATGTGATGAAAAACCTGACCCCTTTGTTTTTTTGTTTTTGTATTTTGCAGCAGCTAAAAAGTAACCCCTGAAGAAGGTATGAATAACAAGTATACAATCATTTCCAGAAGGGGTAGCCATGTTAGTTTGTATCACCAAAAACAAATACAGGGTATTTTGGTATCCTAATGTGGCAAAAGCTTTCATGGACCACGTTATCCAAGGATGGATTTCATGTCATAAATACTAAAACCATCCCATCCGTTTTCCTTCAAGGTGATTCCTTCTCAGCTTTCTTTTTTTGCCATCTTTCTCCCATTGTGCACATCATTTGTTCCTCCCGCTTAACCCCTGAAAACTCACTTTGATTTGCCTCACACTTTTTCTTGGATGATAAGAATTATCATAATAAGCTCAGAAAAGGGAATGCTACTTAACATAAAATTCATAAAATTCTGATAGGGGTTATTCATGATATATGTAATCATTAGTGCCCAGGCCTGAGTTATAATTTGATCTTTACAGAAGGATGTTTGAAAGACTGTTAGCTTCACAGGTTATCTGCACAAAGTAAATTGAACCCTGGACGCAGGTGGCGCTGTGGGTTAAAGCCTCAGCGCCTAGGGCTTGCCGATCGAAAGGTCGGCGGTTCGAACCCCTGCGGCGGGGTGCACTCCCGCTGCTCGGTCCCAGCGCCTGCCAACCTAGCAGTTCGAAAGCACCTCCGGGTGCAAGTAGATAAATAGGGACCGCTTACCAGCGGGAAGGTAAACGGCGTTTCCGTGTGCGGCTCTGGCTCACCAGAGCAGCGATGTCACGCTGGCCACGTGACTCGGAAGTGTCTCCGGACAGCGCTGGCCCCTGGCCTCTTAAGTGAGATGGGCGCACAACCCCAGAGTCTGTCAAGACTGGCCCGTACGGGCAGGGGTACCTTTACCTTTACCTTTACTTTCGGTACCTGTTACTTAGGTACCCATTTGACTCCTGACTGCCAGTCCTCCCTTTGACCAAAGTCAGGTGTCTACATGCACACCAAGAGTAACCATGTTCCTTTGGAGGAAACCAAATGCCTATACAAACCTCATTTGTCACACTCCACTTTTGGAAAGACCAGTAGCCCATTCAAACCCAACCTAACCCTCCCAAGTTCCCTCATTCCTTTGACAAAATCCAGACTCCCAAATTTTCTCCAAACTTCACTTGACTCCCTTTGGGGAGACCAAATATTAGATCTTCCCTTTAGCTGAAGTCATATTAGACAAATTCATGGGAGGCCAGTTCTCTCACAGCCTAGGAGCTAAATCAAACATCCAGGATCAGAGATCATATGCCACTGATTACAGTGTTTTGGTGAACAAACATGGAATGGCTATTGTCTCCTTGTCTTACATGTGGGCTTCTTTAAATCATCTGGTTGGCCACTGTTGAAAAAGTGATATTTGAGCAGGAAGATCCTTTGTCTGATCAAATATGGCTGTTTTAAAGTTCTCAGGATGCTGAGGGAGCATTTAGGAAACAAAATCCCAGATTATTTTCACTTTGAGCAATTTTGTGCCTAGCAGACACATTCTACATAATCATCCATTAAAGCTGGTATTCACAAAAACCAGACAAAAGGACTTTTGAATTCAATGTTTAAAAGATAAAGTTATTTTCATGCAAAAATGAAAGATCTAGCCAGTTTTCATCCCCTGAGGAAGATGACAGAGAAAAGAAAGCTGTCACCAAATCACTCTGTGGAAAGCAAAATATTTCTATACTTGCTTTAAGAAAAAAGGAAAAGGAAAATGGAGCCCTATTCAACACACATTTTAATAGGGATGTCACATTGTCAACAGTTTTCTCCACTGCTGTGAAAAAAGGCTATTTAGACTTTTACACTATGAAATTTTAGCAAACAATTCCCATAGCACTATCAAAACTATGCTATTCAGGATCCTCAGCTAAAAGATGGTGAGAGCCAACTATTAAGCCACAGGCATGGGTTTTTTTTAGTTTTGAATGGGACCCTCCCACCCTAAATCTGCAAAAAAAGAACACAAAGATTTTGTAGCCTCTCACTACCATACTGCAAGCACCTGAGATCTCAGGAGTTTCTATCTTCAACAAGAGGCAGCATAAGGGTTGGTTTTTTGAGGGGGAAACTAAGTGAACACTGCACCATTTACAGGTCTGACTGGAGTTTCTTACTAAATGCTTTGGAAGGCATTTTTATTTGCCAGTGGTTAACAAAAAACAACTATACAGTAGAACCTTGGTTTATGAACGTATTCTGTTCTGGAAGACTGTTCAACTTCCAAAACGTTCGAAAACCAAAAACTCAACATGGAAGCCTCAATACAATAGGGAAACTGAAAACGGAAGCCATGTGGCACATTCGGCTTCCGAAAATCATTCGAAAACGGGAGCAGTTACTTCCAGGTTTTCGGTGTTCGAAAGCCAAAATGTTCGACTTCCAAGACGATGGAAAACCAAGGTTCCACTGTACTAGTTTCAGGATAGCATGGTTAAGGCGCCTGATCTGGGGATCCAGGGAACCAACAGATTTAAGGTCACCTAGAAACACCCCAACACATCTTGGATCGAGCCTCACTCTGGCAGAAACACCACCAATTGCGTATCTACACCAACACAGTTTTCAGTGAGTGTACCAAGGACCTCTGATGTAGGTATACCTTTTAGTTGGCAAAGCTACTATCCTACTGTGCCTACAAACCAGACTTTTATCAGGGAGATGCATATTTTGTGACGAGATCTGTTGGCTAATTACTTTATAGCCCCAATTAGCCTCAGTTTATAGCGGTCCGGCACACTTCCCAGCAGAGCTGCGCAGACCTTCTGCTCTCCGGTTTCGCCTTGCAGAGTAAAAACACAGCGGAACAAAACTGTTGCAGTCTGCTTCAGATCCAGACAAACACACCAAGCACCTGTGTGTCCAAATTCATCAGTTCTTTATTGCAGCAAATATTTACAGCTCAGCATTTCTCAGATTCTCCTGGACTGCTAGCATTCATGGCGTCCGTCTCCTTCAGAGACCAAGAGAGAACAACAAGTAGAGCTCCTCCCTCCTTCCACACGTCAGAATGGGAGGCACAACTCAGAACAAATTAACCCAGTAAGTTCTGAATCCCAACATATTTATCTACTTGGGCCTAATTATACCCATCCACCAATCTATAGTTGTAAGTAATGTAGCCTCCATTCTTTAATACTAATTGGTGTGTGTGACTTCTGTCTTTAACTTCTGTCAGGCAGTCATATATTCTACCACATATACCTTTGTATAAATTCTGCTTCCTCCCATTTTTCCAATTTAAAACAGCAAAATTGCTGGTTTGAAGTTATTGGTTTTAATATCATTCCTATTTCTACCTGCACCCTCCAAATGAGCACGCACTTAAACAGTTAATAGTTAAAGCAGTTGTCTTTAAAGTGATTCCTGAATGGAGAGGCAGGCTGAATTTATGCAGAATGGAAAACAGCCAATTGCAACTGAACCTATTCCCTCAAGTCTCCTCTGCTAGAATGCAGAATGATTTGGCTTTTAGCTGGCATCTCTCTGTAAAGAATGGCAAAATGCTGCAGTAGTACTGCTGGTATTTATGTCTCAACTTTGCCAGTAGCATCACAAAACAGATTATATTTTTCCAATATTTATATACTCTATAGAAGGGAAAGACTGTTTCTAATTGGAGTTACTCTATCCGTTACACTATCCGTTGAAATTTAATGCTTGATTTGGGGGGGGGGAAATACTGGATCCAAAGGGGCGCTCCCCCACGTGAAAAGGGTCTTCCACTCACATAAAAACAGTTTTACATCTCATGCTAGAACACTGCACGAAAAAGGTGAAATTGAATCCAAACATATTCCATCATGTTTATTTATTTATTTACTACATGAATGTATTATCTTTCTTTCTTTTTCCCCAAAACAGTTTACAGAGCTAAAAAATGGAAAATTAAATCTGAATTTATAGAAATTAATAAAACCCACAGGGCAGTCAGTCACAACAAGAAAATTGGCAGATTAAAATTATATCTAAGAGGCAAGAGATTGTAAAAATTCTTGGGCAAATAAAAAAGGCTCTCCATCTGGAGCCAGAGAGGTATCAAGTTCAATGCATTCAAACCTTGGGGAGTTTGCTCCAGAACTGGGGTATTGGTACTGAGAAGACCATCTCCCTGGATGTTATTGGCCTCACCAAACTGAAAGACTTGGGAACATTTATGTGAGGTCCTTAAAGTATACTTGCTCTTAAGCTGTTTTGATCTTGAAAGAGAAGAAAATGCAAAGTGGACTGGTAAACTAGTACAATTTGCTAAAGACTGGAAATATATGCTTCAAATAACCAGCCCAAATTAGTAGCCTTTACAGTTGTACCTTGGATCCTAAACGCATTGCAAGTCGAACATTTTGGCTCCTGAACACCGCAGGCCCGGATGTGAGTGTTCTGGTGTGTGAACATTCTTTGGAACCCAAATGTCCGATGGGGCTTTTGATTGGCTGCAGGAGCTTCCTGCAGACAATCAGAACCCACACTTTGGTGTCCGAACATTTTGGAAGCTGAACAGACTTCTGGAACGGATTCCGTTCGACTTCCAAGGTAAGACTGTATATCAGTTAATCTACTCCAAGCACGTCTACCCCATGAAGAAGAACTGACCCAAGTGGCTGTCAAAATTTTATCTGAAATAGGATGGGTAAGTATAATTTTTCATTTTGCTATGTGCTTTACACTAAACATATTTTTCTTGATTTCTTTGGCAAAGCTGGTGATTCATATTCTTTTGTTGGAAATGAATAAGATATGAAACATAAACTGTTAAATGACCAAACTTGAGTTCCACTGACCGTTTTCCCTTCCAGGAACGAGATATTTTAATGCCAAAATCCATGGTTAGTCCCCCACCCTTTTTGTTGATTTGCAGCAGCAGAACAGAACTTGAGCCATATTAGCATTATATAAGAATGGTGATTAATTTGATCATTAATAGTACCTATGGTCTGTGTCACAGAAGCATGCTTACATTGGCATTTTTTATTTTCTTCCACTTCCATGCTATTTCCCCTCAAGAGGCAGATTTGTAGTCTATGTATGTTAGATACTGTACTTTTGTTTTCACTTTCTCTTCTCATTACTGTACTTTATTCTAATGCACAAACATTTGGAAGAAGGTTTAACTTTATAAATAATGGAAAACCTTGCAGTTATGTGTGGCTGCCAAGAAGTTCTGGAAATCCTGCAATAAATTTAAGAAGGGTGGGGGGGATTTAAATCCGGTTTTGCTATATAAAGAATTCATTTTAGGAAATAAGACTATGACATAGGATATTGATACATAAGATAGGAAACATTAGGATGAACAAAAAGAGCCTGCTTGGGTGTTGCTAAGATTTCATACTGTATTGGGATCAAAGAACAAACAACACTTCTGCCCTCTCTATCCCAGTTAAACTAACTGTTCAATCTGTAACTTTAACACAGGTTAAACTATGTTTGAAACCAAATGTAGTTAAACAAGTGTTAAAGCTTCATTCAGGGGTACCTTGGTTTTAGAACAGCTTAGTTTATGAACAACTTGGAAATAGAACGCTGCAAACCCAGAAGTAGGTGTTCCAGTTTGTGAACTTTGCCTTGAGTGTGTTCCGTTTGTAAATTAAGTCCCCCACTACTAATCAGAGGCTTCCTGTTGAGTCTGTCGGCTGTTGAGTCCTGAGCACCCACACAACACAGAGATGATATTTGGAGCTTTTGTTTTTGCTATTTTTTGTGTTTTTGTTTGTGTGGCTTTTTTGTTTTTTTGACTGAGACTTGTTCCTTGTTTTATGGGACTGACTTGCGACTGACCCCGCCCCCATCCAAACAATGATTATCATCAGTGCACATAAGAAAAAATAATAATTTTATTTTTAATCATCTACATTACTGTTTTATTTATTTTATAGTACAGTACATTGATTATTGCTTTCATTTTATGGATCAATGGTCTCATTAGTAAAATTCATGTTAAATTGCTGTTTTAGGGTTGTTTTTAAAAGTCTGGAATGGATTAATCCATTTTGCATTACTTTCTATGGGAAAGCATGCCTTGGTTTTAGAACGCTTTGGTTTTGGAAAAGACTTCCAGAATGGATTAAGTGTGGGAACCAAGGTGCCACTGTTTTTAATATTGATTCAGTTCAGGTAGGGTCAAATCAGGCCATTTACAAAATCAGCCACACCTATTAAAAATACAATGGGCATCTTATCTGACGCAACATGGAAATACACCATCTAACTCAAGCTATTGTTTTAACAAAAAACCCCCAATAAAAATGTACATATATCCAGGTTTAATTGATTAAAATTAAAATTGGTATTAAATCAACTGGAATTTCTTTAATCAGTTTAAGGCTCTCATCAAAAGACAATTAATATATCAGAGTAAATGGTATGGAAATTATTTTTGCAGAAATGCAACTGAACCAATTAATATGTATATTAAGTTAAACTAGCGAAAAGGCCTATGCCACAATTTCCTGAACTCTTTCTGGAAAAAAAATTCTGGTGTTAAAAAACGTGCAAAAGTGAAATAAAATTGTTAGGAAACATTGGCATTTAACATCATTTAGTGAATCTTCATGTGTCTGACTAAGTGCCAGCCATCTAGAACCATCTGCTATTATTTAGTATGTGTAAAACTGATGAGTGCTAAACTATTACGTAATTATAGTTGGGAATATGATGTGAATCAGAGTGGATTACAACAGAAGGTACATACAGAATATATGTATGCTCCACATTTCAGACTCATTTATTTTTAACAAAGCTATCAGAGGAATGGAAAAAAGGTTCAGTTTACATTGAAATGTAAAAGTTGAGTGGCCGAAATAGAGCTTGAGAGGAAATAAAAAACACAATATAAATTCGGGATTTCCTTTTTCTGAGCCCTATCTCCAATCCAAAATAATCCAAAACTTCTGATGGAGTTTCTTGTTGTTCTCTAGTTGTTCTTGTTGGTCTCTCTCTTTCCCACATCCTCCCCAACACTTCTGCTTTCTCCTATCCCAGTTAAGCTACGCTGTTTGGCCTCCTTTTTTCTTTTTTTTTTAATAAAATTTTTTATTAGTTTTTATTAGTTTCCAAATTTTTAACAAACACAAAAACAACATAAAGCCAAACATAAAAGGTCATACTTTCTTTACCTCATTTCCATAAGCCTCTTTTCCCGGACTTCCCCATACCTTCCCCTTTTTGCATCCTTTATTTTAAACAATTGTTCAGCAACCCTTCTTAGCCAAAAATAAATTCATTCTCCTTTTCGATTTCACCCTTAACTTAACACAATTTATCGCTTTTTTCCATACACTCCAGCATTTAACAGATGGAAACAGGGGCACTTCTGTGGGCACACAGAAGGTGTGGCCTGGCAGCCCAATTCCAAATACAAGCATGTTCAAGTAAACATACTACCTTATGAAATCAAGTTCCTGAATAAATAAAACAATTAATAAAAGCATATCAAGTCAAAGAGTTGGGGGCTGGAAGGAATCAGATTACTTTCTAACCTGAGTGAAAATGCCTTCCTCACCTCACCTGTGGCACCTTGGTATGCCTCAACAGTGAAGCAAAATTTGGCCACCAAGATTATCTCGTAAAGCAGTTTCAAATCCTTCTATTACAATTCTGCAAGCAGTTACTAGATTTTGTTTAAAGCTTGAAGGAAAGTTTATGCTCGGAATGCCCTCCTAAGGGACGCTTGCCTGAAACCAAATCCCAAGTCCTTTAGGTGACAAGCAAAGAGCTTTTGCGTATTTGTCCATGCCTTAAAAATGCTCTTTCAATATATGTTTTAATCTTGCATAAGCCTCAGTCTTTTCCCATCTATTTTGCTGTTGCACTTTTTAAAGGTAACTTGTTTCTGATCTTACTTGGCTGCTTTATTGATTGATTACTTATGAGCTAACCTAGGAAACCTCTGGGACTGAAGAGCAGGAAAGAAATGTATACAATAAAATAAAAACTGTTACATGTACAATAAAACTCCATATAAGATATTAAAACCACAGAAGCAGCAGTCATGAAATCCAGCAGTGCCATAAAAACAAAACCAGTTATAAAACATGCTGATACGCCTGGGCAAATTTTTAGAAAGTCTTCACCTCGTGCCAAAAAGATATGCAGTTATTAGAGCATTTATATCCCACCCTTTAGAAATAAAGACAGGCAAGCTTGTCTGGGGAGAGCATTCCATATAGCAAGAAAGTCTTCTTTCCTGACACCTTCAGACTTAACTTCAAATATCAGTAGGGTGTGGATGTGGGCCTCTTTATGGGTTCAGCCTTGCTCAGATCTAGAACTTGGGTTCTCCTCCTTCTCAGAGGAGCAGAAGCATACTCTAGCATCACAGATGACCTTGAAGAATCTGCTGTTCCTACAAACCCCAATCTCCACACCAGTAGCTTGGGCTTCCAAGCTGGCTCTCACATCACCCACCCCAAGTCATAGAAGCAAGGAAGGAAGGGCTTTAAGGGCTGCCTTGAAAGTGCAAAAAATCAGGAGCTGTGTATTTTAAAAAGCCCTACACCTTTTTGTATTATGAGGGAAAGTGAACTATAAACTGTATGACAAACTGTGAATTTTTACACTTGAAGCTACATGGAACATTTATTTTGGCTGTGAAAATACATTAATTAATTTGCAGTCACAACATTACTCATTCCATACAGAAGCTCATTAGGGATGCGCTCAGCAACTCTAGCCAGGAAACACTCAACGATGCATAACACACCAACCTTAATTATAGATCATGTAACTTTTCTTTTAAAAAACAAAAACAAAAAAAACTAAATATTTGCTAATGGATGTCTTCTCCATATTAATAATGTTAGCAGAAATAGTAGTTCTTTTTCAATATAATGAAGCTGTGTTTTTTTATTAATCAAATAATGCAATATTTAACTGCATAGACATACAACTTAATTGAGGAAGGTGATTAAAATTGAAAAATTAATTAATCTAGTAAAATGTTATGGGCATCTTTCCTAAATTTAAATAATACATGAATTAGAAACAACCACCATTTTCCAGCCATCATCAAGCAGCAGCAGCAGCAACAACAAAAGACATAACTATTTGAAGTTATCACTTTGTCAAAATGTCCTGTCGATATTATTATTCAGTGTCACAATAATACTGAAGAAATGTTAACTAAGGATCACACTTGAGGTTGCCATTAGAACATTTAGAATAATTATCAAACACTATTTCTGTTGCTGATAACTGCAGGTGGTCTTTCTGTATGAGCTCCAGACATCATTTGGATCTGCTTTCTCCACCCCTTAACATTATGCTGATTGGGCCTTTGCCTAATCCTGCTACTCTGAACAATCACACCTCCATAGAGAGTTGGAGAGAAGATGCAACAGATGGAAGACAGGGAACAGTTTTGCTGGTGACAGCAGCGTTATGCAGGATGGTGAGCAACTCAGGCTTCCCCATGTTCTTCTAAATGTGGTGTTTTATGAGCTCTCAATAAAAGAGGAATAAATGCAATGAATATGAAGGAGCAAGGTTTTCAATTTCACCCGCAAGACTAATCTAGGAACAATAAAACAAAAATGCAAAAAAATCCCAACCCTACAGACTTAATGTGATCAGTATTGTTAAATCACAGCCACAATCTTATACCACCTATTCTTATTTGAAAGTAAGTTCCGATAAATACATACAGTGCTTTTTTTCTAAAAAAATGTTTAAGGGTACTCTCATTTTCCTACTCATATTGAAATTGTTGTTGTTTAGTCATTTAGTCGTGTCCGACTCTTCGTGACCCCATGGACCAGAGCACGCCAGGCACTCCTGTCTTCCACTGCCTCCTGCTTGGTCAAACTCACGTTCGTAGCTTCGAGAAACTGTCCAACCATCTCGTCCTCTGTCATTCCCTTCTCCTTTGCCCTCAATCTTTCCCAACATCAGGGTCTTTTCCAGGGAGTCTTCTCTTCTCACGAGGTGGCCAAAGTATTGGAGCCTCAGCTTCATGATCTGTCCTTCCAGTGAGCACTCAGGGCTGATTTCCTTAAGAATGGAAACGTTTGATCTTCTTGCAGTCCATGGGACTCTCAAGAGTCTCCTCCAGCACCATAATTCAGTGTAGATTCACAAAATGTTTAGGGGTATGCGTACCCCTGCACCCCCCCCAGAAAAAAAGCATTGAATACATAGCTTTTGAGTGATTCATGGAATCTGGCTTTCAACTTGTTTAGCAGCTGCTGCTAAAGCATAATCCATGTATACAGGTGCCATGCCTTTTCTGTATTCTACCCACTTTACAGTGGTAATAGCCATATGAACCTCACCAAGTGCCTCTTGAAAACACTAAGTCCTATGGTTGGCTTTCTATCTTATGCATTATACAGATGGCAAATAGCAGAAGAAGAAAAATGGCAACTCATAATATGCTTGAGCTGTATAAAGTGTAGCTGCCTGTGGAGTGCATACCACCACAAGGCAAATAATCTTTGAAATGGTTCTTGTTGTGTGGTGAATAGTACATTAAGGCCACTGGACATTTAACAAAGAAAGACATATGCAACCAATTATACACAGCAGTAAAAATTACATTAAGTGTTTCAAGTTCCTTCTGCAGCTGAGAGAGAGGAATGTAGCCAATTCAGTGATGAACAGAACAAAACGTAAACCAAGCCACTTTCTGGAATGAATCAAATAACCAAGCTAGCAGTTAGCCACTCCATACTGAGTGATACATCTCTTTCAAACTCAGATAAAATCTCTTGTTCCCCTAGCTTGGTAGAGCTGCAGTAAGGAAATCCCCTTTCTCCCCATTAGAAGGAGTAAACAATTTAAACAAGCATTGAATAAGTGTTATGCTCAGAGGCTCTTGTGAGGTATCAATAACATATGCAAATAAAATAACAATGCAATAGGTCTCCTAAAGGGTTGGAAATAATCAAGGAAGAAAAGTCCATTATGCATTTAGTCACAGTGGCTATATGCAACCTCCAAGTTGAGAGGCAGTACACCACAAAGTACTTGCTTCTGGGTTTCTCAGGAAGTATCTGGTTTACTACTATGGGAAATGGGATGCTGGACTAGTAATTCTTCTACATTCGTACCTTGGTTTTCGACCAGAATGCATTCCAGGAGTCCATTCAACTCCCCGGAACCGTTCAAAAACTAAGTCGCGGCTTCCAATTGGCTGCAGGGGTGTCCTTCAGCCAATCAGAAGCCGCACCAGACGTTTGGCTTCCGAAAATTGTTCAAAATTTCCGGGTTTCACTTCCGGGTTTTGATTGTTCGGGAGACAATTTGTTTGGGAGCCAAGGCGTTTGAGATCCAAGGTACGACTGTATTTCATTTGTACATTTATCTAGCTGCTCCAGATCTGGTTGCCACAGGAAAGAAGGCAGACAAAGACAGAGACAGAGACAGAGAGATGAGGGCTCCAACCTGCACGAAACATTTAAAGCAGTATCATATCACTTTAAACAATCATGGCTTCTCTCAAAGAATCCTGGGAACTGTACTTCGTTAAGGGTGCTGAGAGTTGTTACACACACCCCATTTCCCACAGAAAGCTACAGTTCTCAATTCCTCCTCCTAGGTAACTCTGGAAAATATAGCTCTGTGAGGGGTATAAAGGTCCCCTAGAAGCACTCAGCACTCTTTACAAACCATAGTACTCATGTTTCTTTGGGAGCAGCTATGACTGCCTAAAAAGCTGGTCATATTCAACTAACTTTTATTCAGAGTAGATCCACTGAAATTAATAATGACCGTAATAACTTAGGTACATTAATTTCCATAGGTTTCCTTTGAGTAAAAGTCAAATGCAACACCCGGAAACAAATTATACAGCTTGACAAATATTTGCTGTCATCTCTCTCTCTCATATTTTTCAAGTTCAATTCAAGGGGAGCAGGCTTTCTAGAGCAAAGTTTGAAAATTTGAGTTCTAGTGCTTGTTGGTATGGTGCCAAGATAAAATGAATATGCTTTACTGATAAAAATTAAAAAATGCCCCCTTCTATTGGACATAAGTTCATTTATCCTACTCAACTGATATGCAGATTTATATGCACCTCTGTCTCTAAAAATATACATTTATATATTGCCAGGTGTCATGCATAAAAAGAGCTTATATAGTTTCCAAAATTAATATACCTAACATTTGGAAGGAACTAATCTCTCCGTCCAAATCAGTCATAAGCTCCCTCATTTGAAAAGCCTTATTTGTACATCATTTGGATATATTCCCAAAGAAGGTAACTGACTAAAAGGGGTAAGGAAATGCTCTGCAAACTTTCAGGGAGAAGAGATAGAAATGTAGTGATCCATTTTCCTTCTTAATCCTGTCGAATTAAAACACAAACCAATAGTGCCTCGTGGAGCAGGAGTGTACACAACTTGTGATGCATAATGTAGTTTTCATTCTGCTTCACACTACATCCTCCAATTCACCCCCAAATTCATAGGCAGGAAGCAAAACAAGTAGGCTTACTCAGTCCCTGATTAGGAAGACACAATTCTCTTCACTTCTAATGATCAGGTTGCGAGTTCCACTGCCTATGTAGTCAAAATGGCACCATCCACACTCAACAGGGAATATCAGCAAGCTTGCAAGAACCACAAGGTTTACAGATGTACCAAACAATCATTGGGGGAACAGAAGGGGGAAAACATCCCAAAGTACTTAGTGGGCATGCTCAGTAGACAAGAAATACTGGCAGACTGCTAGGGAGAGAAAGAAGAAAAGGGCACAGGGTGGGGAAGAATGGAATACAGCGGGCTCGAATTCTGATCAGGGATCACTCCTATAAATCCCACTTGTAGGATCTCACTCATGGGCTTCCATTCATTTGCCTTGCTGGGTCTCCTGAGGCTTGGTGCCTGGCAGGACTAGAGCAGTTTGTAGCTATGTGGGTCGCACGTTAGCCACATTTCTTCCTCTTCTTTCCCAATACCTTGGCTGCCCGTAGAATACTTCTCCATTAGTGAGGAGTTATAACCACCCAGGGAGAGGGTCTCTTGCCTGTGGCTTCCCATCTCTGTCAGCTCTTCAAGGAAGCCCACCAAGCACCTACTCTATTATCCTTTTGTGTCAGACACTGAAGTGGATCAGGATTTTAAAATTCTCTTACACTCTGCTGTTTTGATATTGTTTTAATGTTTTGTGGTATTTGTTGTATTATTATTGTGTTTTATTGTTTCAATGCAATGTAGATTGCCCTTGGGGTCAGCTGATATAAGGAAAGCCTCAAAACAAATGACACAAATCTCCCATTGCACACAGATACGTGTTGTTCTAACTGTGTAGCAGTCTATACAATGAGTGACTCAATGCACCACTCAGAAACTGGCTGCTACCCCCTCAAAAGTGTTCAGACCAAGATAGCTTATTTATATCTTACTTTATTGTTCCAGTTGTTCAGCTGAAGGACTGTGCCCAGCACATGTCATTTTTTCCCTATAGTGCAAAGTCCTTTCATAACACTGCAAGATGAACAGAGCAAAAATGTATGACCTTTCAATAGATGGCAAAGAACGGAGACGGTAACTTTCAGAAGGAAGAGGGAATGGATTTTTCAAGTCAAATTGTCAGAATAATTATATTTTGTTTACCAACACCCGGTATTTGAAAACAAATAACCCTGAAGTGCTAAGAAGAAATCAGAATACAATACAGTGGTACCTCGGGTTAAGTACTTAATTCATCCGGGAGGCCCGTTCTTAACCTGAAACTGTTCTTAATCTGAAGCACCACTTTAGCTAATGGGGCCTCCTGCTGCTGCTGCACCGCCAGAGCCCGATTTCTGTTCTTATCCTGAAGCAAAGTTCTTAACCTGAAGCACTATTTCTGGGTTAGCGGAGTGTGTAACCTGAAGCATCTGTAACCTGAAGCGTCTGTAACCCGAGGTACCACTGTACATTCCAAGAATCATAGAAGGGACCCTGAGAATCATCTAATTCTAGCCCAACCCCCTGCAGTGCAGGAATATGCAGTTGTCCCTTGAAGGGATTGAACCTGCAACCTTGCCATTATCATCACAACACTCTAATACAATACAATTGTTTGATGTAGAATAAAAATGCATTTAGATACTTATAGTTTATTAACAGATATTAGATTAAATATTAAGTTTCGCAGAACATAAACAACAGTGACATTGTAAAATAAGAGCTACTGAGAACAGCAACTCAATTGTAGATTTTACCTAATCATGCGCTTGACATGATCCTCTTAAAAGACTGCACTGAACAGACCACAAAGTTTCACTATTTCATTGGATACTCATTTTAAGTCTATTAATTGGTATATTGATTGTTAAATTCCACTCTGATCATTTTTATTGTTTTTGTAAAGAACTATGTAGAATTTCTGGTTTTAGTATGCTGGCTGTTTGGCCATAATAATACACATTCATTCATTCAGCAGTGAAGGCCAATACTTTGAGCCTCGACTATTTGAGGGAAGATAAAAGAAAAAAGGAGCAGGGCATGCCAAGCAGGCATAGGACTAGGGGAAGGGGGGAGAAGAAGAAAAATTAAATTTTGATAGGTTTCATCAGTGAAGTTGCTTTTCGCCTGTCACTGTTTTGCAGGTGGAATATAATCACATACTTGCACATTTAGGTTGTGCAAAATTGCAAGTATTTGTCACTCTCCTGCATCAAATCTGCCCCCTCCTCTCTGAAAGAAACCCAGGCTTTCTGCAGAACAGAAAAGTGAACAGATAAGTATGGGCCAGCAATTGCTTGGTGCTATCTGATATAACCTCCATGCAAAGAAATGAATTCTCAATAAACAGTGAGTGTCACAAACTGATTTGTGGAAACAAATCAAAGTGAGCACTCAATAAACAGATAAATTTGAAAAGAACAAGTTTCACATTCTTCTGAAAATGAACTATTAATATGAGATTAAGTATTCCACTTCACAACAGCAAAACAAAAATTAGCTTTGGAACTTCTGAAGCTTTCACAAGCTTTCTGTTTTGTTCTATTGTGAAAAAAAGGGGCTAATCATAGGCAGACATGGAACACCTAGGTGATGTGAAGAACTATAACTTAGATTCTAGCAAAAACTTAGATTCTTCAAACCACAAATCTTCTCAGCCAACAGGCTAAAGACAGATCCAGTAACATAGTTCCAAACCTTGTCTACAACACTGCTTTCAAGCCTAGGGGTGGTTTAGTAGACAAGGCAACTTGTGCCAAATGGTGTTGTGGTTTTCTGATATACTATATAGTCCAATGCCCACTGGGGAATGCAGTTGAACAACCTGAATTGGTTTCAAAACTCAGTTTAAATGTTTCCTTACCAAAGTTATTCACTTCCATATTTCCCAATGCACTTTTTGTTTCCACAATTTAAAAAGGGCTTCAGTGCTATAATTGGAAGTTTTTTTAAAAGATGCAAACCAGTTAGAAGGGGAGAGCTTGTTGATAGGAATTCAATATTAAAAGGATGTAACATTTATAAAGTAGAGCAAATGATTTTTTAAAATTTTTATTTTTAGCTTCATAGAACTCTTTGCAAACTACTTGCTATGCTGTTCCTTTTTTATCCTTCCTCCTTATTTTACCCTTCAGGGAGAGGGCAGGGACAAGCAAAGCTAGCAAGAGACCAAAAGTCAGAGAGTTGCACTTTGCCTTAGTCACTTTTCCTGCTGTCTATTCCTTGATTGCTCTGGAACGGCAGTAACAGAATGGCAGTTCAGAGTTCACAAGGTCTGAATGAATTCCAGTGGCCAAGTACATCCAAGCAGACATTATTTTTCTGACACCTCTAATCTCAGCACTTGAACTGGCAGTCTATGGAATTCTACCTTTCTGCTCCACCATGCAGATTAGGAGGTATCAACTACTTAATCAATAGTTAGTAATAAGCAGTGCTTTTTTTCTTTAAAAAAATGTTTAGGGGTACTCTCATTTTCCTACTCATATTGAAATACTGCCCCTCGATATGGCCAAACTTAGATTCACAAAATTTTTAGGGGTATGCATACCCCTGTGTTCCCACAGAAAAAAAATCACTGGTAATAAGAATAATATTACAACTAGTACAGTGGTACCTCGGGTTACATATGCTTCAGGTTACATACGCTTCAGGTTACACACTTCGCTAACCCAGAAATACTACCACGGGTTAAGAACTTTGCTTCAGGATGAGAACAGAAATCGTGCTCTGACAGCGTGGCAGCAGCAGGAGGCCCCATTAGCTAAAGTGGTGCTTCAGGTTAAGAACAGTTTCATGTTAAGAACGGACCTCCGGAACAAATTAAGTACTTAATCCGAGGTACCACTGTATAGCTGTAAGCTCCACAAAATCAAGTGTGAATGAAGTTAGTTTGCTTGTGTGAGAGAGACAATAAATTGCACCATTAAATGTTCAAAAGTGGTAAATACTGATGAATAGTACTGAGTTGGGAAGCACCCTGGAATTTGGAGGCTAAAGGACCCTCAGCTGGAGAAATCCTCTTTGGAGGAACCAACAGTTTTCAGAACAAAACATCACAGAGGAGAAACCTGTGTCAAGGGTCCATGAGACAGGTCAAGAGGATTCAGAACTCTCAGGGGAGACAGGAACACAACCCTCCCCCTCATAAGCCAGGTAGCCCCTTCTGTGTTTCAGAGGCAGATGTCAAGTGGTTACCAAGTACTAGGAGAACAAATAATATTTCAACTGACTAGCAAATAATAGACTTGCTCCTAACTACCACCAGGAAGGCCCAGAAAATGGTACGAAATAGTAAGGTATTAAAAGGAGATTTCCAAAATGTCAAATTAACACTGTATTTCCTGGTTTTGAAGATCTGAGTTCTCATTCACAACCTTCCCACTCCAAGGGACTTTTTATGGCATTATTTTTTAATATTAATTTTGTAACAATTCCTTTAAAAATATTTGCAAAAAACATAGCTGCACTTCTGTAAATCAAGACCTTTATTCTAATTATTCAAAATACTGGAAATAATACACCATTAAAATGAATAGATTTCCCAGGATGTAGTTTTTATTCCAATCAATTCCACTTGTAAATCATTTAAACTGCTTCAAAGAATGGAAAAAAATATATCTCTAAATTCATCTGGCGGCGGGAAAGCCAAGAATTAAACATAAAATAATGATAGATACAAAAGAAAGAGGAGGCTTTGCCCTGCCAGATGTGCAATTGTATTATGAGTCAGCTTGTTTGTGTGGGTTAAAATAATGGATTGTATTGGGCAATGCAGACATTTTAGATTTAGAAGGTCATGATTTAAAATGTGGCTGGCATGCATGTCTTTGGTATGGGAAGGCTAAAATCTGTAAGAGTTTTATGAACCACATTCTTAGGAAGAATCTGTATAGGGTCTGGGAGAAATATAAAAATCTGAAAATGGCTATTTCCCATTGAAGCAATTATAATTAAGAGAGTTAATATGGACAGACAATGGGCAACTTACAGGGAACGGCTGGATTTTACACGTGGGGGGACCCAAACTAAAATCAATAGAAAACTTAAGGAGCCACATTACGGATTGGTTGCAATATTACCAGATATACAACATGTTTAAATTAGATAGAAAGAATGGATTTCTGGACCAAAGCTCACAATTTGAAAAAGAACTCTTACAAAATAAGGATAAACCTCTACCTAAAATGAATAATTTTTCATTAGAATGGGAAACAAAAGGCGAGCTAGTTAAAGCTTCAGTGACACTGTGCAATAGATATAGGACACAATATAGATCTTAATCTCTGGGAGAAACTTTGGAAAAGCGACCTGAAATTTACTGTATGTTATTCATTGGAAGAGAATTATTTGAAAATGATTCATAGATGGTATCTAACTCCAAGTAGGTTGGCTAAGATTTATAAAACAGAATCAGATATGTGTTGGAAGTGTAAAGTAGTGGAGGGAACCTTTTTGTACATGTGGTGGACATGTAAATAGGTAAAAGTATATTGGGTAATAATTTATAATGAATTGAAAAAATTGTTCAAAACTACTTTCCCCAAAAAACCAGAGTTCAATTTGGTGGGAATAACCCAGACAGAAATTCCTAGGTGTCAGAAAAGGTTATTTATGTATGCAACAACTGCGGCCTGTGTTTTGTTAGCCCCAAAATGGAAAGTGAGCGAGGTCCAGCTAAAGAGGATTAGCAACTTAAGTTGACGGAATACGCAGAACTTGCAGATTTAACACATAGAATAAGAGCAAGAAAAACATACCGTATTTTCCCCTCTATAAGACGCCCCCATGTATTTTGGGGGCCTCAAAATTTAGAAAATAGGGTGGATTAAGCTTTGGAGGAGAATTATTTGGGGGGAATGCCGAAAATCACTCACCCGCCAGAACACACCACACAACTGCTTGCGTCGCTTACAATTGCCACTTCCAATCTCGGGCTCGCGCTTTGTTCCGGCGGGTGAGCGATTTTCAGCATTCCCCCCCAACAATCAAGTGGCCAATCGCTGCTTACAATTTCGGGCTCGCACCAAAAAACCGTTCGCCCATCCCCCCTCAGAACTACCTGTGTATAAGACGAAAAAAAGCTCATCTTATACATGGAAAAAATACGGTATATTAAAAGAAGAGTGGAAAACTTTTATTGAATATATGGAAATTAACTGTATACATCTGAAAACGCTGGCAGCACTAAGATAAATTCAACAGAGTAAATAATTTTTGATGAATGTAAAAGTGGAAAACTGATTTGAATGGTTATAGTAAAATATGCAGGAATGTATGACAAATAAAATGAACCACGGAAGGGTAAGAAGGGAAGTCAATGGATATTTTTAAAATTATCTAAAAACAGTAACAAAGCACTGAAGATAATGCAACTTCAAAATTTAAACATGTCGCACCTCTGAAAAGTTATCAAGTGAACAAAATATCTTCTTGGCTATTATTAATGCAATATGTAATATTGTGTTAATCATTCATAATCCATAGCAGGTAAACTAAATACAAATGCAAAGCATTTTGTTTTTAAGGGGGGGGGAGCAGGAAATGTAACACAGGAATGTTTTTTAAAAATTAAGCATTGTCAAACCTTTGGGGTGGAAAACTCTGCATGAGAATATATAGACAAACTGTAACTGGGTTGCTGGACATATGTTGGTAAACAATTCCTATTCCATTTCCTCTTACTAATGTGTGTGTGTAGATGATACAAAATCCAGTCTTATAAAGTATACATTCTTTAGTAAGTAATACATAAACATTTTTAAAACTGATGGCAGATGGGCTGCAACAATACAAGTCTCAATATGAGAATAATGAAAGCCCAGTTTGATTATCGTTTCTTTCAGAACTCAGGTCTTACATGACTAGAACTCTATGATCGGTAACATATTTTGAGAGAAGTTATTTTCTTTCTACCCTTCTTATCTCAATCCATTCCATATGCTGCCAGACACAGTTAAGAGGAAAGCCACACACAACCTTAACTCTTTCTTTCCTGGCAACTTGAACAACAATTCAATACAATCAGCAACAGTTGAAACACCTAAGGATCAAATGGATGGCAAAATAAACTCATGGAAAGATCAGTCATATTGCTGTGCATATTTTAGCAAAAGAAGCAGCAAGGTACCTACCGTGTCTTGAGATTTATCCTTGACATCATAGACTGTTAGTTTTATTTTAGTCTCCTCATAGATAGGGTAATCCGGTGGGAACGTCACACCAGTCAGAAACAGTGGGTCTCTTGTTCCCTGCATAGCACAAGCACATAACTCAGATTTAGCAAGGTAGCAGCTGTGTGCCATGCTATAGTCAGCTATGGTCAATGAAACAATAGCCATGGGATCTCCAAAGGCAAGAGTTTTTGATGCAGCAAAAGCAGATTTGGATTGCCAACTGCAAGAGCCAGAGATACAAAGTGTAATAGCGCAGACATTTAACTCAGTATAAAGAGAGACGTTTTGAGATACAGAAGTTGAGTTCATGACCACAAACCACCCCAGGCAACTGTGTCACCGTATACTACGAAGCAGTACTCCTCTAATTAGGAACAGCCATTCAGCCATTCATTCATAATCCAAGACATATAAATTCACATGCACTCCATTTAAGTAGTCACATGTTACAATTCATGCAAAAGAATTGAAAATATGGGAAGCACTAGGGAAGGCCATAAATAGCTGTGTGGGAACCGTAAGCTGGAGTCACCAAGTTTCCCAGCTTTATATACAGAGCTTCATGTCTCCCTCCAAGTTTCTGCCTTTTATCTTCATGTATGGTTAATCATAGAATTGCAGAGTTGGAAAGGACTTTGAGGGTCATCCCGTGCAACCCCCTGCAATGGACTAGCAGAGAGAAAGCGCTGTACAACTTGACTGCCTCTGCAGCAAAAATCCTTAAGTCAGGAAAATAAATCAAAACCACATGTTTGGCTATGAAGCAGGGCAGAAACAGGCTGTGAACAATGACTAGATGACATTTTGACCTTCAAGGCTAGTATCTTGGCAAAGGCATAGGCATAGCTTGAACAATGTTTGATTTATCTATTTTTTTTTAAAAAAGAATCAATAACCTTTTCATTTTAAGAAGTATTTTCTCAACAATGCAAGCTAAACTAAAAACTGATTCATAGTTGAAATGCATAGGCTTGTAGTATGATGGAAATAATTCCAGCTAGGCTTATCAGGGTTTAGTACTAGAACCTATTTCTAGCACCCAAGTCTTAGCCATGGAACAAGCGATGTAAAAGAGAGTGCCTTTAAGTATGCAATGAATGCCTTTGCCTCACCACTGAGTAAAGTAAGTGTAGAAAGCCACAGCTTGGCTGGAACTAGAGTTTTCAAGGGCAGGAAGTATGACTTTAAAAGAGATTTTAGACCCAGCACCAAAGGCTACACCTTGGGTGGTGCTCAGTAGGTTTTGCAGAATCAGCTTTAACAATATTATTTTAAATGACACTTTGTGTTTAATATAGCAGGGCCGGTGTGGCGTAGCAACTGGAGTGTTGGGCTTCAGTGAGGGAGAATTTCCTCAGCCAAAAAGGAATATGTGGCCATGGGTCAGTGAATACATTTCAGCATAACCAACCTCACAGGGCTGGTGTAAACATAAGAAGAGAAGAAGAGGAGTTTGGATTTGATATCCCGCTTTATCACTACCCAAAGGAGTCTCAAAGTGGCTAACATTCTCCTTTCCCTTCCTCCCCCACAACAAACACTCTGTGAGGTGAGTGAGGCTGAGAGACTTCAAAGAAGTGTGACTAGCCCAAGGTCACCCAGCAGCTGCATGTGGAGGAGCGGAGACGCGAACCCGGTTCCCCAGATTACAAGTCTGTCGCTCTTAACCACTACACCACACTGGGGCAGGGAATTTACATTGTCCTTAACAACTTGGAGGAAGGGCAGGATAAATTTTGCATGAAGAACTTAGCTTGTTGATGTAGTTAGTACCGCCAAATATCACATTTCCTTCAAGTTAATTGTTGTTGTTCTTCCACGCATAAGATACTCAGGGTATGTAAAAGCAGAAGTACTCCATTCTTTAGCCTACTGACTGTTCAGCTACTCAATGTTGACCTTGGAAATAACACTGGAAAGCAAACAACCTAATATTCGCTTGTGTTGTGTAAGGTGGTGTTCCTTCTTCTTATCCTTAATCACTAAAATGCATGTGTGTGTATATGCATGTCCACATGTATATATGTGGGGGGTGACCTTGCCCATTTTGGCCATGCCCACCATTGGCATGTATCCCCCAGAGGATGGGATTTCAGTCCTCTGGCTGAAAAAGGTACCCCACACTCCCTCCCTCTCTCTGTCTTTTTAAAAGAAATTGCAGTAACATTACCATCATGGAAGAAGTTTGAAAAAAAAACTTTTTGTATTTAAGTATTTTCAAATATATGTTTTTGAACCACATTTTTCATCTTAAAGCTCTATGCAGAGAGGTCAGATATAAATGTAACAGCTGCTTCGCTCTTAATGAAAGTGATAAAAAAGAATACCAATACTGTAAATTTATTTATAACTTGCCACAGACTTTTGCAATAAACCAATACCATACAATAACAGAAGAACTCTTGTTTAGGGTTCCAGCCAGCCAGCCAGCCATGCATTTCCTGCAAGATACTATAAGCTAGCAGGAGCTCAAGCAAGCCATTCTACTCTCCTTCTCCCACCTACATTACATTCTTCTTTTACAAGCAATTTTCCTAGGCAAAGAAACCGTTTTCACCAAATCTTTTGAGAGTTGTAATTGTCAGGGTTTTATCATTGCTGTCTTCCCCTGCTGTGTATTTTTCTTACTGAAGGTGTTTACTTCATGCTGTGATTAAAAGAAGCACGAAACTACTTGTCCACAAGCACAGGGGCTTTGTATGTCTTAAGAAGCAGTACCCTCTTGCGCGAAGATGGGATTTTGCAAAGTAGTCTTGTGATATTGCATAGTGGTCTTGCAGATCAATAACGTTTTTTTAAAAAATCCCACTCAGCTGTATTGTTTTTAATTTGCTTCTAGCCTCCTTTGAGGGATACTGGTGGCATACAAATGGAAGAATACATGAAAATAAAATACAGAGTTTGAACATATATAGGGTTCTGTGTAGAATGTCAGCCAACTCTAAACTCTAATAGGAAAGGGTTCGACTGATGCCTGAACAGTCTGCTACAACAAATGCAGTGCAACACGCCAAAACAGTCTGCACAAGGCCCATCCTGCTGTGTTGCAGGCTGTTTGAGTTACAGCTTTAGTACTGCTAGCAGTTCAAGTCACGACAGCTAAATTTGCAGCCGGAAGACTGCTCAAAAAGCATTCCTTTGATGCATCAGGAAACTTTCTTTAATAGTGAGAAGCTAATTCGGATGTAGTTTCACAGAATTAAAACCTGCTTCCTTCCACAACGTATCCTAAAACTCCTTAACATGAATATTTGGTAACAAAAAGTAAACTCTTGTTCCAAGAAGCAGACAAAACCAAAAGTCACCAGGGCAAAGCCACACCAGGCAATGTTTGCTGCAGAAAGTTATGCCTACAAATATTATCAGTATAAACCGTAGAACGCATTCTTCATGAAGCACAAAGCCCTGTGTTTCGGATGACATAGTTCATTGCAAACATACAGCATGCTAACATTTTCTTCGCAGAAACTCCGTATTTTAAAATACTTCTACATTTGGGGGGGGGGGTGTCTTAACATCAAAGGAGAAGCAATAGTTCCCCAGAGCATTTTGTAGCGTGTCTGAAAAGCCAAACAACTTTTTATGTTTCCTTCTGCAGAAGCAGAAGTTTCACAAACAAGCAAATGCCAGCAACTCCCCTCTCCTCCCCTGCTTTGTACTGGCTTAGAAAAGAAAAGAAAACTTAGCGTTTGATGACTAATGGTGATCGAACAAAGAAAGGAGCTCACCTCCACAATTTCTGTGCTGGTATATCGTGTTGAAGACTGTTCTCCAGGTTGAACCACAGTGATCTGCACAAATGTATTCAGTTTTCGATCACGAGTTGGAGCCACTAGATCTTTACATGCTGGAAATGGCACAGGAGAGAAGGGGAGGGAAAGTGGGGGAAAATCTCTGTAAAAACAAATCAAAGTGAACACACCGTGGCAAGGCAGACTGAGCTATGTTTCAGAGTTAAATTGCAGAAAAGCTTCAGCTGATTTAGCAGAGGAAGTCCCTTGGAAGTACCTTACAGAAATAGGAAGTCACATGTTGAAAGCTAAATTGAGTTTTCATTTCCACTAACCATCTATGCAATTCCTGCAAGGCTTTCCTGTGGAACTGGTTCAGCTCTTACATATGAACGTACTAAGCTCCCACTACATGTATGTGCATATGTGCACATGCACACAGACACACACACTTCATATATGCAAATTTACACACACAGTAATTCAAATTTCTGCCCCCACACCCAAGTATCCTGATGGATAAGCTTTCAAATAATTTGCCATGAAATCATTCTCAGACACCCCAACTTAGTCACCTTTTATTTAAACAAACTGCATCATGCTTGACCGTTTCAGGGAAGTCAAATTAAATACTGCCACTGGCTATGTTGATTTATATGCTCCAGTAAGACATTATAAAATTTCTTGGCAGGGCTAATCACAGGGTGAAGATTCCATTTTTAAAGCAGTAGAGAACACAAATGGCAGGAATTGACAGAGTGTGTTGCCAATTTTATTACCATGCAGTAGCACTGCAGCTGCAACTCTATTTTTGAACAGGTTACAGGTAGTGTCTTAAGGTGACGCTTCTGTTTAAGGGGAAATTGCAATTTCTCAGCATATAAGTTACTGGAGGAAACCTGCTATAGAAGGAGTTTTATTCAACAGCTCAGAGAACAAACCCTTCCCATGAACAACTAAGCAATTCATTTATTTTTTAAAGTTGGTAATGCCACAAGTCTACTCTCCATTCCACCCCTCCTGACACAGTAGGGGGGTAATAGTGTACTGTTAATAACTCACCTACTGATGTGAATGGGACAGCTAACAGTCCAGCAGCTATATCACACACATAGTTCCTAAGCTTTACAGAGAGCCACCCCACCCCCTCAAAAAAACTGAAAAAGGTCAAACTAAGCCAACCATGGGGCAACCGTTACAACTATATCCTTGGGGAGCCAAACAATCTATTGATTCTCATAATCTCCACAAAGGTATCCCCAAAGATTCTGATTTCTTAGGAATTGATTGTTTGTTTTTGCATATAGATTTAACATTAAAAAAAGTTAATATAAAGAGGGCGAATCTCTCTGCTACACCTCATAACTTTAAATCTAAAGTTACATGGGTACAATATCTGACCAGCCTGGTGAGGTTACTGTGTAAAGTGCAAGACACAGGAAGTGCAAGAGGAACTGTGACCAGCTTTCCAGGAACAACCAAGAAGCACTGAGTAGACAATCATTCAACGCAAGCTGCAAGTCCAGAAAACTAAGCAAATTAAGAATACTTAGTGTATTTGAATCCTAGAAAACCATACAGTAAGTCCAGTGACTGTGCAAACTGAGGATGAATTCAGATACTCAGCTTAGTCACGATATGGAAAGAGGACACTGTATGGACACATTGCTTGAATGCTTTATCACATCCAAAATAAGAGGAGATACTATGCATTTACAGCTGGACTTGCCTGAAACTGTTTCCTGTTGTGATCTCGCCACTTATCTGTGATATGTCAAAGCACACTTAAGTGAATGGTTCCAAAACAAAGACAAATAAAATAAAAGAAAGGAAGACGGTGAAGTCAGTGGTTTTGGTAGCTGTCTTTTCCTATCTATATTCATAACATTTTACTAATAGCGCCGGGAGCTGGTCCACTATTCCTCAGACCTTGTGGGGGACTGGACTATATCCCGCAGCTTCCTCTGGACCTGGAGGAGGAACGCACTCTGCACGTGCAGAGCACGTCTCGGTGCCACCCGCTCGCCAGTGTTGTTGACAAGCAGCGGCCGCTTCATTGGCCCGTCCCGGTGGAGCTCCCTGGCAGCGTCATCCGAGGCCAAGTCGGGGAGCAGGTTGCGCACGCAGAGCGCTGGGCAGGTGGCGCACAGCTCACCTACAGCTGCTCCACCGCAGCCGCTGAGCGTGCCACCAGCAGCAGTGCTGAGCCAGGCACCAGATGCAGGGTCAGCAGGTGTGCCAAGCTCCAGCTGAAGCCCCGCAACGTGCCCGTCACGATGCCCATGGTGCGGCCCAGACCCACCGCCCGCCCACTGGCCTCTGTGTCCATGGCCGTGCTGGGTTTAGCTCAGCAAGTGGGCGGCAAGACTTCCTGCAGCCAATCCAAAGCCATGCCAGCATCACGGAAGTCAGCCTCCGTGCGGTGAGGCACCTGTGGCTTTTTTTCAAGGAAACGCCGCGCCACGCCAGTTTAGCTCAGCACGGGGACTGACCAAGTGGGTGGCAGAGTCCGTGGGCTGGATTTACGAGCCTGGTGGGCCGCATCCGGCCCCCGGGCCATAGTCTGCCGACCCCTGTCCTACAGCCTATAGGAAATTTCTTTCTAGAGAAAAGAAAATTATGCCCCAGGACCTAATTGAGAAGACACCCATCTGCTTTTCTCAAGAACGACGAGCCCATAAACAATCATCAGTGCCTCCAAAAATGCTCTTTGGAATCCAAAATGGAACAGACTTTGCTCAAACCACCATATGATGCTATGATTCTAAGATTAACTGCAATTTTATTTAAATCACTAATATTTTAACATTTTCATTTCTTTGAAGCTTCAATAATTTGCTCACAGGCTGGAAGGTAATAAAGATAGCCCAAAGCTGCCATCTCATTAATTGGCCTAGAATGTCAGATAAAAAACTCATCCCAAGGCCAATAAAAACTGCCAAGCCACTAATCATCTTCCACAAATCAATGGCTTATGTGAATGCTGAATGTCACACTCAAAAAAAGGTTTCTGATCCCAGCAACCTGTGTAGAATGTCATATTCTGTTTCAGTTTGTTTAAAGGTCAAGCAACACTTATTTGCTCATAGCAAAATACTGACCATGCTTAAAATGTTTTATTTCTATGTTGGCTCACAAGTCAGTTTTATCCCAATGTAATAAAAAATATTAAATATACTTCTAGGCAAGTTATTGTCAGTAAGCTTACTTTCTCAAATACACTTAAGGCCATGCTCTATCAACAGCCACTTATATGACCAGGGTAGGGAACCTGTAGACTGCCAGGTGTTGTTGAATTATAGCTCATGACAACCCTGACCATCAAACATGCTGGCTGGGCTGATGGGAGTTGAACAATACCTGGGAAAGACACAGGTTCTCCACCTTGGCTTGGATTCTGACTGCCTTGTGTATAAGCTGAAAATGCTTTTGCCTTTGTGCAGAAGGGTCACCAGCCTCTACCACAGGAAGAAAAAGAGGGAGTGGTTTTCTTCCCCCTTCATCTTTGTGGTTTAGTACACTTCATACACAGTACAGCAGTATGTTGAGTTACCTATGGGAGATGGAACTCTCGCAAGCGATAAAACACTGCTCTCTTTCCTGGCTAGCTCAGTCCAAGTTGCAGTGGGTTGTTGCAGGCAGTTGTCAGGGAGCTGGGAATTCTTCCATGGGAAACATTCCTAGCACCCCAAATTTTAACTCAGATGTGCTCCTTCATGTGAAAACAGAGGGATTTTAAGGAGTGCTAGCAACCCACATAAGGATTCTGGGAAGGATTCTGGAACACACACACACACACACACACACACACACATATATATATATATATATATATATATATATATATATAATTGTTTTTTACACATGTTTTCCAAACATAACATCCCATTTTAAACAACATAACAGACCTTTGGCTATCACAGCCTAGGACCTCCATCATCCTCGACTGATGGTTTTCTAACTTCATTTCTAATTTTGCATTTTATTATTATACTTATTGCTATAAAATCCAAATCCTAAACAAACTCCTTCTTAGTCCTCCTTTGCAGTAATTCATATAGTTCTCCTTACAAAACGTCAATGTCTTTCAAATATATCATGAATTTCTTCCAGTCCTTCTGGGCAGTCTGGTCTTGCTGGTTCTGAATTTTCCCAGTTGGATTCTGGGAGGTATTTCCAACCTTATTGGGCAGCGAAAGAGAAAGTGTTCCTATTGTACCCATAGCCAATACCCACTGTCAGGCCAGGGGTAATGCACTATGATAGCAAAGGAGCACATGGAGAGACTTTTGTGAGAGTTTTATTCATAAAACCCATAAAATTCCTTAAACATACCTCAATTGTTAATAAATGTAGCTAAGACTCTTGAATACAGACTCTATGGTCTCAGGGGAAAAACCTTCAGAATTTGGCTTAGACAATCAACCTGTGAGCTATAGTGTTTAATTTTCTAAAATGAAAGGAACATGCTAAAAGGATGTAACTGTTGGCCAAACCTACCAAAGCCCTCACCATTGGCTTCAATGAGAGATCAGCTGCCATTTGACTCCTTCCCTCTGAAACTGTTTCTGTCCCAGAACTGCTTTGTAACCTGAGTTTGCTCATTTCCTCTTCCCTTCCCTTCCTTTTTTCCATATGAGCCACACCTTTTAGAGTAAAAGCTAAAGGACCCTTGGACGGTTAGATCCAGTCAAAGGCAACTATAGGGTGCGGCGCTCATCTCAATTCAGACCAAGAGAGTCGGTGTTTGTCCACAGACAGATTTCTAAATCATGTGGCGCAATGGGACATCATGATGAGTGCCAGAATGCATGGAAACGCTGTTTACCTTCGTGCCGCAGCAGTACCTATTTATCTACTTGCACTGGTATGCTTTTGAACTGCTAGGTTGGCTGAAGCTGGGACACAGCAACGAGAGCTCACCCCATTGCACGGATTCGAACTACCAACCTTCTGTTCAGCAAGCCAAAGAGGCTTAGTGGCTTAGACCACAGCGCCACCTACGTCCCTACACCTTTTAGAGTGTAAGGCTGCAGGCAGCGACTATGTACAGAACAAAGTAAATTTTAGGTACTTAAAAATTATTTTAAGAAGTAACACCAACAACCCCACCCCCCAGCAATCATGAAAATATTTTCCCCAGTAGAACGCCCTGATGAAGCCAAGGGCGTCTTTGCAAAATAATGAATGTAATCTGAGGAACAGAACCCCATTAGAACACAAACCATCAAAATAAACAAAATTTGCATTAATGGTGCAAGTTAGTGGAGTGATACATTTGTCCAACTGAATGTAAATGTTGTAAAGCTTAGCCAAAAACAAATTTAGGCCAGCTTTTGAAAAATATGTGAAATAAGTAATACAGTGCATAGAACAAATCAGAATGCTTTTTTTATTAAAAAAAACCCCCCAACCCTGTGCTTAAACAATTTAATGCATAATAAATAACTGAAACCATAAACTTCTCCAAGCCCCCACTCTCAAAACACTGAGTCCCTTTCTCTTTGTTATTATATCTTCACTTCATCTCCTTTAGTCTGAAATGTTTGTCAAAATCCCATCCCATTATCTGCTGCATCACTCCGGAACATCAGTGATAAAACTGTGTCTCTTAAAAATGGTTGAATCCCAGCAGGACCCTTCCAGCTGTTAAATAGCTTTTCAAGCTCAGATATCCACTAACTTTTCACTGAACAGTGGTTACTCAAAATACTTCCCTCAAAATATGCTTTTTAATCCAAAACAAACAAGTAAAACTTATGACTGAAAAGTCTTCTTTCGCCTACTGGCTTTAGAAGAAAAACATCATAGGTCACTATCCATATATCCTTGCCTCTTTAAAATCTGAGCTTCTCTAATGGGCTGGGCTTCTCTAATGAGCTCAAGTTAGAATCATTCTGCAGAAAAGCAAAATCTAAAAATAAATGCTGGTATGAAAAGCATAGGATAGAAGTGATCCTTTCCTTCTATTGGTCCAGACAAAAAGATAGATCTGGAACCAATGGGTTCAAATTACAAGAAAAAATCATTCCCTCAGATGACTGTGTACTCTCCATCATTTGAGGCTTTTAAGAAGAAGTTGGATAGCCATCTATCAGGGATACTGTAAGAGTGGATTTCTGTATTGGCTGGGCTTGGGCTAGGTGACCTTTGAGGAACTATTACAATAATTGGGCGTTTGGAAGGGAAAATACACTACCCAAGAATATTGCTATGTATCATACAGTATAGAAACAGGCTTAATGTAATTTTAATGTTATATTTTATTATTTTATGCATGCTGCATCCCCACTTCTGGATTAAAAAGTGGGAAAGAACGCAATCTATCAAATATAAGGCTAAGGCTTAGGATAAGGTTAAGAAATTGTATTACCTGAAATGCAGTATACGTCATGATGAAATAAGATGACTTCTGGCCTTTACAGTAAAAGACAATGACTACCCAGCTACTAAAATAATTATGGAAGCAAAGCTGCAAGCCCAACCCTACTAACCTAGGAGTGAGGCCCACTGCATTCAATGGGACTTAATTCTGAGTACACTTTTTGTGGTTTGGATTGCTGCCAAAGTTATGAAAATGTAATAGCCAGCCATTCACTAAGCAGTTAGTAGGTTGTAGAATAAATCTGGGCACAAGTAATCCACACGTTCCTTCTATCTAAACAAAGCTAACATTATTATTCATCCTAATTCTGGTCTTAATTCCTGCCATTAAATTCACATTGCATCATACTGAAATATCTGTTATAATTGTATAACCTAATACCGAAAGAAACTAATGACAAAGCTTGCAAAGTTTGTAGGTTTTGAAGAAATGACTCAATGTTTCTGAAAGCACTGGAATTCAATTCAACAAAGCAAGGGAAGGTGCACTTTTTACAGGAAAAAAGTGCTTATCTAATGCTATGAAGACATGTTCAGTTAATAAGTATGCTTGACTGATTGAACATTTTAGCTATGCTACATGTACTTTAACAAAAAGAATGGCATGTACCAATTAATAAGATACACTTTGCCAAAGAGACATTCTGTTTCAAAAGGTAACACTCAAGAAGCTGCTGTACCTTGAAATTAAAACCCTTCCTATAAATAATTTTTACATGAACATATTAATTAGTTCAACATTAAAAATCCTATCTTTTATAGACCTGCATATATTATAAAGGTTAGAATGCGTAAGTGTTCCAGCCCCAAGTTTGCAGTGTTTAATAATAAAAACGTCTGAGCCAGATCATCAGTAGATTAAACAAACCAAACTGCTTCCATTCAAGGTTTTAGAGATTCATTTACAAGGCCACTTGATAAAATGGCTGTTATATGACTCTCTTCTTTTCAGGGCTTTCTAAAGTGGAACGTCATGCTCTTTATATATTATATAATTTATCCAACTAAGTTCTACTCAGAGTAGACACAATGGATGTTAAGGTTGTCATGCCCATTGTTTCTGTGGATCTACTCTGAGTATGACTTGGCTGGATGCGACCTATCAACTTTAGTTTTATACAACATTTAAAGTTGTGTCTTACCAAGACTGAATTCAAGTTTTGGTTCACTGACAGTCCTCTGAAGATCTGTTGGTAAAAGAGTATCTAGTTAAAATATATACGGTAATAATTCATACACTGGAATTTTATATGACAAAGTATACTTAGCATTGTACCAACGGTACCTACAGTGAGCTGCAAATCAAGATGCAATGTTTCACCACATCTACTTTTTTTAGAGACCACTGTAGTCGATCAACAAACAACATTTTTTGTGTTCTAATGAATCACAATCATAGTGGGAAAGCTATCCTGATGAAGTAATTGTTATCCTGTGCACCAGTCAAAGAAAATTGGCTATGTCATTTACATCAAATTTTCTCAGAATGCAAAGCTCACTGCTGCTTTTTTCAACAAATTATTACTTCACCAGAATGGCTGGACATGTATTTAGAAGGGCCACATGACTAAACTCAGTGGAAACTCAGTAAACATCATAATATTTCCATAAGACTATCAGTGCAATGATATCAATGTCTACAAGAAGCAAACCCCATTTAATTTAATCAGGCTTACTCATTGCCTAAACTTATGTACTTGGAATTAACTCCCATTCATTTCAGCAGAACGTACTTCTATGCAACCAAATTTAGAACTGAGACTACCTGTCAGTTTGCATTTCTTAGTACAGAAAGTATTGATCTGATGTATAGAGATCTTTCCTGTTCTACTTAGTTCAAGAGGGTTCTTGAAGCTTGTCTGTGTGGAAAAAAAAGATTTCTGATGTTTGGGTTATTCCTTCTGGGAAGCTGAGTACAGCTGGTTTATACTGGTTGTGTTATCTTTTCTGTCAAGGTCATGCTGACTATAATAGTCATGCCAGGAGGAGCCTGGGTTTCACTAACTTTCTCTTTCTATCTCTTTGTTCTGGTGTGGTGTTTCTGTTCTGTATGCTATAGTGTTAAGGTTTAGTCTTATTATATGTTCTTGTTAGTTTAAAGTAAGTCTGCTGCAAATGGATTTCTTATGGACTGTGCCAATCCTGAATGTTATTGGATTTGTGACCATTATGCTCATTTGCCTTCAGTAGCACTAAAGCTCTGCTGGATGAAGTACAATTGTCTCTGGTCTATTTTTTGGAAACTCTGCAATGTGTTTAGGTTTTTTCTTCCATGCATAATGACACTATCCATGGATCACAATCCATGGCATGTTTATTGGGGTTCCCCACAATTTCCCTTGGAATAACAGAACCTAACTCACAACCACAAGGTTTTTGAAACTCCCTATAATTGCAAAAGAGGCTTCTTATGTGGTATGGAGGACTGCTGTCTTAAATACAAGCCCTGCTGAAAACATGGGAGTTGCTTTAGCCTTAGCTGCCCATAGTTAGCCAGTGATGCCAATTCATTCAGCTCCTTTCTTCTTTGACAAATTTATATGATGTTGCCTTATGATTCAGAAGCATGATCAAAATTATGACAGGCGGAGTACTATTTCTTGGAGTTAAAAAGGTAAAGGTACCCCTGCCCGTTTGGGCCAGTCTTGCCAGACTCTAGGGTTGTGTGCTCATCTCACTCTATAGGCCGGGAGCCAGCGCTGTCCGCAGACAGTTCCGGGTCACGTGGACAGCGTGACAAGCTGCATCTGGCGAGCCAGCGCAGCACATGGAACGCCATTTACCTTCCCGCTGGTAAGCGGTCCCTATTTATCTACTTGCACCTGGGGGTGCTTTCGAACTGCTAGGTTGGCAGGCGCTGGGACCGAACGACGGGAGCGCACCCCGCGGCGGGGATTCGAACTGCCGACCATGCGATCGGCAAGTCCTAGGCGCTGAGGTTTTACCCACAGCGCCACCCGCGTCCCTATTGCTTGGAGTTAGGATACCTTAAGCAAGCCTGTCTCTCATTCCTGGTTCCCATTTCTATAATGAAAGTGTTAAACTAATGATCTGTCTCTAATTACTTGTTATAAGGGTAAATACAGTATCATACTTTGAACATTAAATGTCCTGTAGAAATACATGCAAAACAACATTTGTACGCAGCATCTTAAAAAAAAACACCACTACAAAGAATAGATTAACTGACAGCTATATATCTGCCTTCCATAGGAAGCAAGTTATGCAAGCCAGAAGCAAAATACATTATCAGTATTATATTAACATGCCTGTCTACAACAAAAGAGAGGGGTAACCTGTGCTCATCCAGATAATGTTTCACTCGAATCCCATCAGCCCAAGGCAACACTGCCAAATGGTTAGTGATTATGAGCACTGGAGTAGAATAACACTTGGCAACAAAGATTTCTAATCTGCCTAAAACTGGCCATTCACAGAAGAGAGGATTTCCACCAAAAAAAAGTATTAACAGGATTAAGGTCCAATAAACAACATGCTTACTTGTAAGCTTAGACTCTGCAAGATTGTCTGCCTGTGCTGATGGAATGAACTGATGTACTTCATCTGCTGCTCTTTCTTCCTTGATTTCCATGATCAGTCTCTGGAGCTGCTCGATTTTATTGCGCAGACCTTCAGAACTTGCCTCTCCGAGAGCCACAGCCCAAGATTCACAGTCAGACCTTGATGCAGCTTCAAGGTAAAGATCTGGTTCTCCACTCTGAAACTCTGCACTCAGAAAACATTGACACACTTTCATTAAGACAGACATTAACAGATGTGTTTTTGAAGATTAGGGCAAGACTGATGCTTGCAGTGACACAGAATATCATACAGCTTCTCCTCTTGTGTCACAGAAGCAAATGAAATCAAGCTGCTGCTCTTCACATTCAGCACAACACAAAGTCCTCACTGCACAACTGGATCTTAAAGCAATTAATGTGTCCCAAAACTAGGTGGCAGTATCATTAAACTGAAATTTAGAATCCCTATCTGATGGCTATCTGGCAGCTTAGCCGGTAGCTTTCAGGGAAACCAGCTTAAGTATGAATTTGATTTAGCAGGGTCAACAGGCAGAATTCTGTCAAATGGACTGGTGGGATTCATTAAAGCAAAAAGTGTTCATTATTCTTTTTATTAGAACTGCCCTTTACACTCAGCTGCCCATTCACTCTTGTCAGATTACTGTTCATCAATACCTGGCAACAATTTAGAACAATCAACCAACAGGTTATATGGAAAGGCTTCTGGCCTCATAGCTACCCATAAGTAGCTGCTGCAGAGCCTGATAGAAGTCTAGTTGTCTCTTGGGTTCACAAGGAAATTCAAGTAGCAACTAGGATCATTCATTTGATTGGAATTCACAAAGGAAACAGTCTCTAGGCATTTAAGATTCTGCCATGGAGACAGTTTCATTTAGTTGCAAATTCAGCATGACATTTAGTGCGGTACGGACTAAGGGGAGGGGAGCAAATCAATGCTACTTTAACAGAAGACACCAACTGATTTAGCTATATATCTGAAGGAATAAAACTGGTAGCTGTTGGGTTTTGAAGCTGAACACTGAAGCTAGCTAAATAAAAATTGGTTCTCAATATTGTATCCCATTCTTCCAACATTCCACTGTACTTGCAGGGTCCAACTAGATGTGATGAGGCATGTGTGGTTTTGATCCATGAATCTCTCCAATTCACAAATAAAGTGTGAATGAATGAATGAATGAATGAAGCCTATCAGGGATGTGGAACCTATGGCCCTTCCAATGATGTTGGAATCCAGCTCTCATCAGCCTCAGCATGCATGACCAATGGTCAGGGATGATGGGAGCCAAAGTCCAACAAAATATGGAGGGCCCTAAGATCCCTATCCCTGCTTTACATGAAAAGGAGTATTATGGGGTGGATAGGGAACAAAAACCCCAACCACCCACCTTGCTGTGCTCCATTCCTTTAAGCCAGGGATTGAGAACATCTAGTCCACAAGCTTAATTAGGCCAAGCACAAGGTCCTACCAGCTCATTTTCCCAAACCACAAAGCTGCTGCACACCCAGCATTATACATACAGTGGAGATGCAACTGCCAATGCCTTAAAGTACACTCTTGACACTTTGAAGTCCCAACAATTGCTGGGACTTCAAAGCATGTCATCTTGATGTCATGTGGCTTCCCTTGAGTTCCATAGGGTGAAATAAACAGGCTGTTAAAAGAAGGCAAAACCTGCTACTGACTCCTGGCATCTGGGTAATGGTGTTTCAATACATGCTTTCATTTCCAACCGTATAACTGCCAACAGTCCCAGTGACTGACAATATTCTTTAAAACCATACACATTTTTGTCTTTGTGTTTGTATCCTTCAAATGTCCAATAAAGCTTGATATTGCCATTATATGATATTGCTATTTTAACCGTATTTCATCATTTTATGTCCGTAAGCAGCTCAAAGAATGATGTTATTGAGCAGAATAATAAAAACGATACCACCACTTGGGGTTGAGTTTATGACCCTACATTTACTCATGCTTTCATTTACTGCTGTTATTTTAATGTTGCTAAATGTTGTTTGTTATTTATTATAACAGACTGCAATTTTATAATATTGTTGTTCTACTGATTGTTTTGTAAGCAGGGGGATGCAGGAGCAGTGTGGTGCAGTGGGCTGCAACAGAAAGGGGAATGACAGAAATTGCACGGGGGGGTGTCCACATGTAGAATAGGCTTCCATTTGAACAAGGGAGCCTCTGGATGCCTGCCAAAATTCAGCTGAATTGAAACCTCTTTTAAAAAGAAGTTATACTGTGAAATTTTCATGTAGGTATTAAGAGAGTGAACTTGCTTATTCTGCATGAAATATATACTGCACATACATTACCCACTCCTGACAAGCTTCTTCTAAGGGCCAGAGTAGCCATGATGTTAAATATCCCTTTGCATTTAATGTGCACATTTTATAAAAATGCAAATAGCAACCCCTGGGGGTAAGCAGCTGATCATTATTAGGTTCAATGTTCTTCAACAACTCTAAAGAATGGAAGCTTCCTTCAAGTAAATGTTTGCTGTACTCATACATTTTGGCTCCTGAATAATAAAAAAACGGAAGTGAGTGTTCCGGTTTTTGAACAATTTTCGTAAGCTGAATGTCTGGTGCGGCTTCCATGGCTTCTGATTGGCTGAAGGACACTCCTGCAGCCAACTGGAAGCTGTACCTTGGTTTTCGAACTGTTCTAGGAGTCAAATGGACTCCCGGAACGCATTCTGTTCAAGAACCAAGGTACGACTGTACTTATTCACTTGCATGTACATACTGCTTCTGATGAGCTCTAACTCCACTTGCATTATTCTGATAACTGGAACTAATGTCTACAGCAAGAGAACATTTATTTTTCCCCCTTTTACATTAAGTTGCAACATATGGAAGCAAATTGACTTTACTATATTCTTCCATGCTGGGTGCATGCTAAATGAATCATCCCATTGCCTACATGAAGAAAATATTTGGGTTCCAAATCTAGTTTGGTAAAACTGAAATCAGAATATAAGACTTTATGGTCCGAATGTTGTTTTATTTCATAAAAGTCCACAATACCTTTTATTATAGGCACACAGCAGGGGGTTTATTTCTGCTTATACCACATAGCTAATAAGAGTGTTTGCCAGGACTGTTTTCACTGCCAACAACAAGCCAATGGAGAAGACACTGTACACAAATTAGTTCAGATGTTCAACTGTCATTTGTTACAAAACATCACCCGCAATATGGGGCTTCATGGACTGTCAAGTTTAAAGAAGATAGTTGGCTAATTAAAAACATAATAATTAGTAGGCCTGTATAAGGAGATCATCCATTCAATCACACATACAATCACTTGCTTCATGTTAGAGTCAAGGCACACTGACCATGCAGGGGAAAGAAAGCAAAACCCGAGGCACATTCATCATAAATTATCAGAAAGCGCTTGTTTAAAAATGCATTTTCTTTTATGATTATTCTAGAAGTAGAAAAATATGTAAATTAATACGGGGAAGGAACATTGAGAGAAATAATTACAAATAGCAAGCAAATACTTAGTCGCATGATTGCTCCAAAGATCAAGAATGTGAGGATCTGCCTGATCTGCATCTTGTATAACCAATATGAGTGGATTACTAATGTCATGTTGTCATGCCTATATTCTTACTTAAGAGTCAACTTCTCCTACATCAGCACCTATTCATCAGGCTGTTTCCTAAACAAGGCAAATGCACTTAAACAATGCAGAGTTCAATTATCTCCCCAAAAGGAGGACACAAGCTATCCAACCTCTACATGCTCCACAGGGCTTCTGCAATGATGGCCCTGCACAAACTGTGCTCAGGAGATTAAATCAATTACTATAATAGACATGCCCACACAAAGTCAGTGGAAAGTTGCTATTCTCCTATTTTTGTGCATATTTTTGCACTTTTATTATTTGTGTTCATACTGTGCTTTGTTTCTATTGTTCCCACTCTGGGTTCAGTTGGCGATAAAGAGTAGGCTAGAAATATTTTTAATAATAATAATAATAATAATGTGATTTCAGCCCATTTGTGTTGTCATGTTCCCTACTGGGCCATAAAAAGCTCACGACGACGAGTGGAGCGGGAAGATCCCAGTCACAACTAGCACAAATTTATCCTAAAGGAGACAGTAAAGGTAAAGGGACCCCTGACCGTTAAGTCCAGTCGTGGACGACTCTGGGGTTGCGGCGCTCATCTCGCTTTACTGGCTGATGAGGAGACAAGGCAATTCCTGAGAAGGCTGACTTAGCGCCAGTAGCTGTCTATGCCCTTGATAGTGAAGCCAACTGCCCAAATATTCCAGAAATGGTCTGCTTAACTGCTGGAGCTTTCTGCCTCGGCTGCTGCTGTTGCTGCTTCTTTTCTGAAACACCAGTGCTCATGCCCATAGTACGCTTGGCGGTGAAAACTATCAAGAAGGATGGTACCTAGTTTATCCTAGAACAGCATGGGGTATTGAGAGCACTGACTGCTTCCTTTTTTAAAAAAATAAATAAAAGGATGACTTTTGTAAAAAGAATGGCTTCAGCTGGTGAGCTGAATGATTGAGCTCCCTTTGACATTTTATTTTCTTTTAAATAGCCACTTAATTATCACCTCGCGGACGCAGGTGGCGCTGTGGGTTAAAGCCTCAGCGCCTAGGGCTTGCCGATCGAAAGGTCGGCGGTTCGAATCCCTGCGGCGGGGTGCGCTCCCGCTGCTTGGTCCCAGCGCCTGCCAACCTAGCAGTTCGAAAGCACCTCCGGGTGCAAGTAGATACCAGCGGGAAGGTAAACGGCATTTCCGTGTGCGGCTCTGGCTCGCCAGAGCAGCGATGTCATGCTGGCCACGTGACCCGGAAGTGTCTCCGGACAGCGCTGGCCCCTGGCCTCTTAAGTGAGATGGGCGCACAACCCCAGAGTCTGTCAAGACTGGCCCGTACGGGCAGGGGTACCTTTACCTTTACCTTTAATTATCACCTCATTGTGGTACATTTTGGAGTACCTTTTGCATCTGATTCATAGGTCAACAAAAATGCCTCTCTCTTCCCTGATCCAATATTTGTCTCTTTGTCTCATATATACCAGCTACTGAGAGCCTTGGGTATCCAAAGCAGCAACAGGGGAAGTCTGCAAGAGTGGAGTCCTGATACTATAACCAAGATGTTGTTAATGCAGATGTGTACAGAAACTGACCTCTGTGTGCTTTGACTTTCCCAAAAACTCCAATGAAACATGAAAAAGTATATGTGATCCCCCCCCCACCCTCTCTAAAACCATTGCTTGCCATGGGCAGTTTTCAATCTTTACACCTGGGTTCTGCCATCACTACCCTGAAGGAGCAATCATATTTTAACTATCTGGCTCCATGAAGACAGTTCTCTGGGGACCACTCTAGGATCAGCTGAGAAGTCTCAAGTACAGTGGTACCTCAGGTTAAGTACTTAATTTGTTCCAGAGGTCCGTTCTTAACCTGAAACTGTTCTTAACCTGAAGCACCACTTTAGCTAATGGGGCCTCCTGCTGCTGCCGCGCAGCCGGAGCACGATTTCTGTTCTCATCCTGAAGCAAAGTTCTTAACCCGTGGTACTATTTCTGGGTTAGCGGAGTCTGTAACCTGAAGCGTATGTAACCTGAAGCATATGTAACCCGAGGTACCGCTGCATTACTCTTCTGTGACCAATGTGGAGGAACAGAGGTCTCTATTGTATGCTTGCATTCAAGGTTTTTTTTTTAAATGATGTCACTTTTAAAAATTGGGATAGGTTGCTAAGAGCAAAGTTGTGCTTTCGACATGCATTTCTAGAGAGAATTTGGTAAAATGGCTTGTGATCCCCTTCGATGTTTTTCTACTTGCAAGGCTTACAGAGCTAAGTGGACAGGCTGCAGAGGGAGGCCTTCTCTTTGAGCAAGTGAATGGAATAGGAAGCCTCTTGCCAGGCAAAATGAGGGGCGGTGGGAGGTCCAGAAGAGTGCAAGCAAGACTTGCTCAGCTATGTGAGTGTCTACAGATCTGAGGTAGAGCACCAAAACCATCTAGGTTTAAACCAGGTTACCAGGTTTGGATATTAAGAGCAAGCCATGTTTAATGCAAGTTGAGATTCATAAGCCAGCTTCAAGCCATGATTTCTGATTGTTGTTTGTTGGCCACAAACAAATGTCAGTTAGTTGGCCAGGGAGGATTTGAACATACTAGTAAACCACAGTTTACTGTCACATCAAAAGGCTGCCATGGTCAGCTGAGTCAACAAGCATAATCTGGTCATGGTAACTAAGCCTTTTTCTTGCCATGTATTAGTTTCCAATCATATTTTACAGGGGTCACTGTACTTTTCTCAGAATTTTTTTAATAATTGTTTTTTAAATGACAAATGTTGCCTTTCCGAATAGCTAAAATTGTTTGGGGAACTTTGGTAAAATAGTAATTCTGAATTATCACAGTGGTGGAAAATGCTTGAGAATATTAATAATGAACCTCTGAAAAATAAAGCACTATCACAACCATACATTCTAACAAAAGGAGAACTGAACTTTGATATATAAATTGTATCTGCAAGATAAGTGAACTACAGACATCAGAAGCTCTTGATTCACAAAGCTAACTAAATCCTGAATTCATGTTAAAATTAGTAGTGATGAAATCATCTCTTGCTTATTGATTACACAAACGCTAGCGATCACTTGAAAGTCAAACTTTCAGCCACCAATAAAGATTTAATTATTTTTGTTATCTTTTGTTATCCTGTTTGTTTTAAATAATAGCATTCATATTCCACTTTTGTCATTGCAACTTTTATGTTCATATTTCAGATTAAAATTGTCATCACCATTATATATACAAAGTATCTTTGGGATAGGAAAGTAATATAATCACATCACATATTTCTAAAAATTATGTCAGAGAATGTTTGCTTTCACTAGCCATCCCAGACACTAAGATCCTCAGAGATCCTGCTCTACATCTCTTATTTATTACAAGGGCAATGGAACAGAGGGAGATGAGTGTTTTGAGTATGGATCACTGTATTCGAGAAATTCAACACACAGGCATATTTGTGTGTTCAGGAAAGATGAAAACACCGTCCACTTGGATTCCCAATATTTTTAAAAGTTATTTATATTTATATTAATAAAATGAGAGCAAAATGGTAATGATTGGCATTTAAGTTTAATGTACCACACCACTATAAAGCAAATGAAGTGCTGTTTTTAAGCCTCTTATATTTCAAGAGAATCTGCTGTCTCTTCTTGGTTGGAGACAGAGCTGCCTTTATATACGAAAGTCCTCTGTTGACAGGTTGATTGCTTATAATATGTTTAGAGCAGCTTCTTCATTAAACATGTTCATCTCTGTACCCTGTTACACATTATTTTTGCTTCTACAATTATATTTAATAAACTAGATTGGACGTGTCCTATACTGCTGGAACAGTGAATCAGAGTCACTGCAATCCCATTTTTTTTATAATTCATTAAATTTGTGTACTGCACTTCATCCGAACATCTCAGGGCAGTCCACAGCATAAGTTATGGAAGAAAACCACAAAGTACATAATAAAAACAAGAACAAGAACAAAGCAAACCAATAACCTCCCTCCCACAAACACATTTAAAAGAACATACTGTTAATCAGCCCAAGGCCTAGTTGAAGAGGAACATTTTCACCTGGCCCCTAAAGATGTATAATGAAAGTGCCAAACGAAACTCGCTGGGGAAACCATTCCACTGCAGAAAAGGCCCGTTCTGGGTTGGTTTATATGGGCAGAGATGGGCCTTAGGGTATTGTGGTTCTGAGCCATTTAAGGCTTCATAGGTCAGAACTAGCACTTTAAATTGGGCCTGGAAAATAATTGGCAGCCAGTGCAGTTGGGCTAGGATTGGTGGAATATGCTCAAACCATCTTAACTCGGTGAACAACCTGGCTGCTGAATTCTGCACCAGCTGAAGTTCCCAAACCGTCTTTAGAGGTAGCCCTAGGTATAACGTATCAAAGTAATCAAACCTAGAATTGACCAGAGCATAGACAACAGAAGATGGGCTATCTCTGTCCAGATAGGGGCACAGCTGGGCCACCAGTCCAAGCTGATGGAAGGCACTCCGCACCACTAAGGCCAACTGACAGCAAAGGATACAGGAGTTACCCCCAAGCTATGTATCCACTATTTCAGAGTGAGTGTAACCCCATCAAGTGCAGGCAACCTCCCACCCATCCATCCAGTCTAGGGAACCTCCCACTAACAGAGCCTCAGTCTTAGGTGGAGTGAGCTTCAGTTTGTTGGCTCTCACCAAGTCCATTATTACAGAGGCAATACAACAATTCGGCACATCCACTGAAGATGTAAAGGAGAAGTAGAGCTGTGTGTCTTCAACATACTGCTCACAATGTACTCCAAAACTCTGGATGACCCCACTCAGTGGTTGCATGTAGATGTTAAACAGTGTAGGGGCTAAAATTGTGTCCTGAAGGCTCCATGGGGCCCAAATAGGACCAGAACCACCACAAAGTGGTGCAACCACCCAGCCCCAACTCAGCCAGCCCCTCCAGGAGGATACCATGGTCAATGGTATTGAAAGCTGCTAAAAAGCCAAGGAAAATTAACAAGGACACATTTCCCATGTCTCTCTCCCATCAGAGGTCATCATACAGGGTGATTAAAGCAGTTTCTGTGCCCAAACCAGGCTAAAATCCTGATTCAAATGGATCTAGAAAATCAGTTTCCTTTTTTAGCTGTTCCTTTTGCTGAGCAGTAGGGCTATTTGAGGGTTTTTTCTACAACCAAGCAGGACATAAATTATATTACATACGTACATACATACATACATACATACATGCATACATATTGTGTAACATATTTAAAGAAAAATATTAACGGCCTGGAAATACCCCCAAAAGAAGAGAGAGAAATTATTATGCATCATACTTACTGAGCACTACTGAAACATCTGCTTTATTCCTGAATTCCACAACACAGCACCGCTCCAGGATTACTAACTCAGCAGCTTCACAACACTGTAAAGGGAACAAAAGAAAAGCAAGAGTTTTACTCAGATTCATCCAATAATATGGCAATTCAGGCTACAAGAAAGGGAAGAAGAAAGTATTACAGACACCACCAGTTCTGCGAAGAAGCCAGGGCCCTCTCTCCATCAACCGGGGGTGGGGAGATACTACGCCACTTCACTGGCACTAGTGACTTTTGGTTCCTCCTCTTCTCAAACTGTTTCCTCCAGCCAACCACTTGTAACAAAGAACTGCAACCTGAGTTTGCTTATTTCCTTCTCCCTCCCAACCCCCTTTCCTTTTTGGCGTTATCTTTTTTAAATTGTAAGCTTGAGGGAAAACACTGTCCTGTTCTTATTGATCTGAAAGGCACTCCAGGGGCCTTTTTTGGCTGAAGAGCTGTGTAAAAATTCTTCAAACATTTACTCACTGATAATAGAGTTTGCTAGGGACACGGGTGGCGCTTTGGGTAAAACCTCAGCACCTAGGGCTTGCTGATCGCATGGTCGGTGGTTCGAATCCCCGTGGCGGGGTGAGCTCCCGTCCTTCAGTCCCAGCTCCTGCCCACCTAGCAGTTCGAAAGCCCCCCTGTGCAAGTAGATAAATAGGTACCGCTTTATAGCGGGAAGGTAAACGGCGTTTCCGTGTGCTGCGCTGGTGCCGGCTCGCCAGAGCAGCTTCGTCACCCTGTCCACGTGACCCGGAAGTGTCTCCGGACAGCACTGGCCCCCGGCCTCTTAAGTGAGATGAGCGCACAACCCTAGAGTTGGTCACGACTGGCCCATACGGGCAGGAGTAACTTCACCTTTAATAGAGTTTGCTATCTAATAATAAGCAGCTTTTAATTTTTGATAGCCAGTGTTGTACATTCCTTTGTATTGCTTCAAACAACTCACTCCTAGATATACCTGCACTATGCATGTAAAAAAGCTTGTAAAGCCTCAGTTGTTATCATCTCCTATATGAAGTGGCTGGATCCAAACTAAATCAGCTGAAATCCATGTGAAAAGTTAGACTTGGCTTAAGTGCCATTGAAATTGAAGGGAGCTAAGTGCAACTTTCTTACAGCACAATCCTATGCATGTTTATTAGATGCATGCCCCAATGGGTTTGTTAGGACCCACCATTCAATTAGGATAAATAATTTTACTGTAATGCCTGGATACAACCCAGGATCTTTTTTCTGGTAGGACTGTTGTAGTGTTTTACATTTGTGGATGCAATGGTAAGACTGTGAAAGTCTTTCTTGTTTCAGTGTGTTATGTAAGACAAAAAATACCCTTTATAATCATGATTCCATACATGCAATCTATACCAATGAGAGAATTCACAGGCACCAGACTGTTTTGTACTTCTGTATCATTAACTTTCTGTCTCAGTTAGGCTCTGTTGGATAACTTGAGGGAGTTAAAATGATGTATTGAAAATCATGAGACTTTGTACAATGCAGTGGGGAAAAAATACTGTGGAAAAATAGCTTGAAAGAAGTTCTGAACAGAAGAGCAGGGGTGACCTTTCATTGCTCATGGACTGCAGCTTGAGCAGAATGGAGACAACTTCCAAAAGAGACATAAAAATTGCCCTTTCTTAGCAGAAAGGCAAGAATCTTGGCTGACATGTCAAGGAGCATCTTCAAAATGAATTTATAACTATTTAGAGTTCTGAGATGCATGTTTATCTTCACAAATAAGTTTCAAAACGTAGCTGAAGAATAGGCTAAGTCAGTCTGTGTCATCCTGGGCTCCCAGTGTACGCTGGCTGGGGCTGATGGGAATTGTAGTCCAAAACATCTGGAGGGTGCAAGGTTGGCAAAGGCTGGGCTAAGCCATGAGATTCTTCAGGCCAGAGCAATCAATTAACTAACTAACTAACTAACTAACTAACTAACTAACTAACTAGTAAAAGCTCAACTATTAATACATTGTTCTTAGTACAACTTGACTAGCTTTTATCCTTTTATCATATTTCTTAGAACCTCAACATTAAAGTGAATATTAGTACAGAAGCATAAAACATTCTCAAGCAATGAGAAATCAATGTGCCTTGGAAATTTAGAAACTAAAAAACCCCCCACAATTATAATTTATTGCAATCTATATTCCACAGAAGGGTTATCATATCAGCACATGAAATGGTGAAACAAAACACACAGCAACACCTCAAAAGAATGACTTAATTTCTCTCTCTCTCTTTATTCTGTGCAACATGAGGATATTAATAGTTACAGATGCCCTATATATCTTGGAACTGAAAAATATATTACTAATCAATAAGCGTGCTGCAACTGAACACCTCCTGCAGAGATATTTTGGCTCCTGAGGCGAACCAGAAAATGCACCCCGCCCCGGGCCAAGGATGAAGATCTACATCCGGAACAAGTAGAGGGAATCAAGTTCTACATCTGAATCCGTTGTCCCTGTGGACCCTGCTGCCTGAGTCGTTCACTTCACCTTGCCTCATGGGTGGGCCAGTCCTGCTGACTGCCACAAAGGACCCCAATTCCCAGTCCTGCCATTTTCCTTAAGCTAGAGTTCTAGTTTTCAGTTTACATAGCTACTTCCTCTTCCTCCTCCTTTCACATCCTGGCATTAATGGTTAAGCTTATAGACACAATTTTACTTTTCAAAGATACTCATCTGCAGCTTAAAAAAAAACAAAAAACCCTCTGCATTGTTGAGGCACACAAAGCACTTCATGGATCTCTGCTTCCATTCATGCCTGCCTTGGTAAGATCTTGTCCTGCTGTGTAGAAGACCAAAATCCCTCTGGGGCAGCCTCCCTCCACTTCAGCTAATTATTTGGGATTCATACAAAGCTTTTGCACACCTCTATTATATGACCTTATGTGCACCGGCATTTGGAAGTCAAATTTAAGCTTCTACTGGGAAAATGCTTAGGTTTTAGTTTATTTGCTCGGTTCTTTAAAAATATGTGTTTATACTTGTTTCCCACCCCAGGCTTCTGGAAGGAGCAAACCACAAATCCAAAAGTATAAAAAAGACATATTGATTCAGAAAGCACATCTTTCCACCAAGCAATCCTAAAACTCTTCCCAAGACATTTTGCACTGGCCAGTTAGTTTATGATTAATATCACCTTAGCTTTTGGGCAACCTCAGGTTCCCTTCTTGCAATACAAATATCCTCTCTCCAACAGAAATAAGGGGAAGCTAGCAAGGGCATTAAATATGGCCAAAGAGAACTGAAATGTCAGAATTCTTTCCTTATTCCTGTTCATCTGCCTTGATGTGCCACAGGAAAAAAAAATGTTCTGAAGTGAAAAGGTAGCATTGTCTCCAGAGGCTTTGATAGATGGTTTTGATGTCATTATGGGAAAACTCTACCCAGAGCTGCTTCAGATGCCTATACAGCTCACATCCAAAGCGAGATTCTTTAATATTTTTTTCTCATAATAGATGAACAGCTCCTTCTATACAGTACAGAATGTGTTTTTTGAAGAAAAACAACCTAAATGTACATCCACATTTCTACATATTTTACAAATAACAATTTTCAGGAAGAGCTGTACACATCTGAACGAGATCCGCGGAGAAATGGCACTAATTGATACACCAGGGAAACAAACTTACACAGCAGGCAGAGCCGAAGAACATTAGTTAAATTAATCACACCAGAAGCATAAGCACATCTCTTTCCTGTCCACATGGGCATCTTAAAATGTTATCCCATTTAGAACAGTATTAGAAATATGCAGGGCACCTTACTGAAGGAAATAAGAGCCAATTCTTCAGTTTGTGAATTTTTAAACTTGCAAGCAACTCCTTTATTCCACAAGGTGTGCTGAATGCTCAATCTAAATCTGATCGCATACATGTGGCTGCAGCAGGGGGAAATGCAGATGTGCTTTTGTCTGGATCCCTCTTCAGACAGCGCCACTCATAGCTTCACTGAAAGCCAGAGCAAGAAGAAGGAAATGCACTAGCCACAGATACAGCCCTGAAATGTGTGACCTTTTTGGCCACGGACCTGACATCTGCTTGTTCAGCTGAACTCCTGGGAAGAACACTCACATGTGATCAAGATCCCTGCATTAGATGTGGCCAAAAGGTTCCACAAATGTCAGGGGAATGGCTAACTGGCACATCCCTATCACAGTCACATGTTCAATGAATTCATGAGTGCTCTTGCAAGAACAGTGTTATTATGGGTGGTATCAGAGCAGGTCCATTATGCCTGAGTATGACTTACAGCACAATCCTAAACAGGCCTATTTCGAAGTAACTCCTACAGTATTCAACAAGTGAAGCTGAATGCTGGAAGATACAAGACAAAAGCAAATACTTCTTCATACAGTGCATAAACTATATAATTTGCTCCTCAAAGCAGCAGTGATGACCACAAACCTGTATGGTTTTAAAAGAGGATTAGTCAAATTCTTGGAGGATAAAGCTTTCCATGGCTACTATCCCTAATGGGATAATTGGGACACATGTGGCGCTGTGGGTTAAACCACAGAGCCTAGGACTTGCCGATCCAAAGGTCAGCGGTTTGAATCCCTGCGACAGGGTGAGCTCCTGTTGCTTGGTCCCTGCTCCTGCCAACCTAGCAGTTCAAAAGCACGTCAAAGTGCAAGTAGATAAATAGGTACCAATAGGTAAACGGCATTTCTGTGTGCTGCTCTGGTTCGCCAGAAGCGGCTTAGTCATGCTGGCCACATGACCCGGAAGCTGTACGCCGGCTCCCTTGGCCAATAAAGCAAGATGAGCACCGCAACCCCAGAGTCGGCCACGACTAGACCTAATGGCCAGGGGTCCCTTTACCTTTACTTTTATCCCTAATGGTGATGTTCAACCCCCATTTGTCAGAGGCAGCAATGCTACTGAATGCCAGTTGCTAGAGACCACAGGAGGGGAGGGTGCTGTTGTGCCCAGGTCCTGCTTGCAGGACTTCCCACGGGCATCTGGTTGGGCACAGACAACAGGATGCCAGACTAGATTTGCCACTGCCCTGATCCAGGACACTTTTACGTTCTTATGTTATGTTTAAGTCAGCTTACAACGTAATCAGATATCACTCTAATTTCCATGCTGAACATCCGAGTAGCTAACTTGCAGGTGTTGTTTCCATCAGCCCCAAATAGCATAGCCAATAATCAGAGATTATGGGAGTTGTGGTTCAACAATAGCTAGAGGGGTTAACTCAAATACCAACTGGTGTAATAGGAAAGACAAATACTCACATGAATATATCACAGGGTATATCAGCAAATATAATAATAACGACCTATTTCAAGAAGTAGATGCTGGGTTTTGTTTTGTGGGAGTGGAGTAGTAGACTAAAAATACAGTGAGTTTTCAGCTCCCAGTGCTCTGCTGAAATCAATTTTTACATTAGTTGTGGCAATCTGAAGATTCTCTACTATCTGATCACTTTTCAATTACCTTGCTGAAATGAGATAATCTTCTCCCTCCAGGAGCCTGGACAAATGTCCACATTTCGCAACAGACAGCAGATAACTGACACCTTATTGGCAATCTCAGTGTGGAAAGTCAAAAATTAAATAAGATCCAACAATGCACTTGTGGTTGCAAGACATAGGAAGAACTTTGTTCAAGTCGAGGCCTTGGACGGCTTCTACATTGGAATTTCTTGATAGGAAAAGGCTGGTAAAGTTTCAAAGGGTATCACTCCCAGTAGTTAAAAATGCACCTCCTTGTTGTTCATTGATAGTGCCAAGCCCCATAAGCTCTTTTACCTGAATCCTCTCAGTTTCTATGGTTTTCCCCCACTGGGCTGCACACTGATGGTGGAAAATATGGATTTCAGCAGATGTAGAATAAGTTCTCATATGCTTGCTTCACTATGACCACAACTTGAATCTACATCTCTAGGCCTCTGCAAAACAGCTACGCAGCTATACATGTGGGTTGAGTTGTCAAGAGTGCTCACTGTGGAGCAAGCAAGAAAAAAGCAGATGGAATGAGTACAGCGCTCATTGCCACTACTAGCAGTGTGGTCATGTGAGCCAAATCTAATTTTCCATACACTCAGTTCAATGCCTTATCCCTGTGGTATGGGACACCACCAACCAGGTCATACCACTTGTTACCTGGTGTACTGCTTTTCACAGTCCATCCTGCTGATTCCTCTGAAGTTCTTTCCCTGATTTTTCTTCATTTCCCTTTTCTCTTTCTAGATTGCAATTCCCACATCTTTCTCTCCCAAAATACAAGTGCATCAACCATTCCTGAGATTAGGGATATTCTGCATGCAGCTACCACTAAAATATTTGGGGGATTTAAATTATAACATTGATGACACAGGAGTTTGATGTAGTTCTGATTACACAATCCCTAATGAGGAAAGAGATGCCATGGGTGACCATCATCATTTAATAGTCTGGGAAGTGGAGAAGGAAACCTGTCGCAAATTTCCAGCTGAGGAAGAGCTGAACAAGTTCAGAGAGGAATATGGGAAGAGTAAAGGGGAAAGGTAAAAGTGACAGAATATGTGTTAGACAGAATATGAAAAAATATGTCCCCGATTATTGACTGAAGGTATTTGAGGCCAACACTGGTCTAGATGTGTTCAATGCCTGGATAACTGACCACATGGGAACGGCATGTACCCCACTCTGGGTTCCATGGTAGGGCAGGAAGGGGGGAAGCAAGGCACAAATGAAAGAAAATAAAGAGGGTTAAATTGATCTCATTGCTCAAAGTTCTATTTGGCTAAAGTTGAATGCAATTTCCACATCTCGGCCAACCAAACAGATAAAAGTTTTTGCAACTTTGCAGAAGTCAAAAGATATGAAAAGGTTCTCTATTACTTTACAGAGATGCATGTTAAGCTCATTTGCCTTTGGTCACCCCAGTGCAAAAGTTTTCAAATGGTATTAAACAGTATTTTGAGAATACATATATGCCAAGAAAATGTAGCAAAAATGCCTCTATGTATCTGAAGGATTCTGGGATGTGTTGGAATCATGTGGGCACAGTAAACCTTCACCCCATAAGTACTGTAAATGCACCCTAGAAAACATCCAGGAATTCCTATGTCTGCTTTCAGGGCAGTTCCCCATTAGTAAACTCATCCCTCAGCTTCCTGGATTTCCCAAATGTAAGCTGACAGCAAGCACTATTCTAATTTCAAATCAGATAAAGTAATTTAATTAATTCAGAGACACAACAAACCACAGCAATACCACTATCTCAAGAACAAACACTTATTCTCTGAATGATATATTGTTTCACAGATAAGAGCCTGTTGTAATTAATACACTATTCCACTAGTACACTGACAACATTATGCTAGTAGCTTGCATTTACTCTGTAAACTACAGTATAGCACGCAATACAACTTAAGAAAAAGCTGGTACTTGCACTTACTTATATAGACCATTGTCAGTAGAGATCGATCATGTCAGCGTGCAAACATTATATTAATTCATGGACTATATCATCTTAATGCATCATGCATATGCATAGCTAAAAAGGGAAAATTAAACTAATCAATCTGAGGCTTGTAAATCAATAGATTTATTTACAAGGTTATATACATTTTCCTGACAGAGCTCCTAACAATGGCAACTGTCTAAGGCAACTTTATCCAATCTGATGCCTTCTGTATGTTTCAGACCACAATTCCTATAATCATCAGCCAGTATGTCAATGTTTAGGAATGCTGAGGTTTGTAGTCTGGGGAAGACTAGTCTAAGAGAGTAAATATGAAAGGGGGGGGGGGAGCTGTGCTGCACTTATGAGGAAAGTGCATAGTTAATTCAACTGTGCCAGAAAACAACATACACAGATTGTACAGAACGCAAAGCTGTCACTCAGATTCAGTGGCTTATCTGAAGACAATTACTTGCATCTCAAATGCAAATTGACGTTATCCTGAAGTTTGTGTAATGTGTTAGTGCCTTTCTCTCTCTCTCTCTCTCTCTCTCTCTCTCTCTCTCACACACACACACACACACACACACACACACTTAATAGTTTAATTAAGAATTCCCCTTAAAATGCTGTTTTCCATACCTTTTGCACTGTTCAACTTAGCAGCTTTTCCGTTTAATTATAAATGGCTGCTGCATTTGACTTATGCGACTCATCAGATTGAAAAATGATGTGGAAGAGAGGAAACAAACTGTAGTAGGAAGGACAGTCTGTGGCTACATCAGGTCCAGGGGAGAAGTGTGATCAGGCTGCTTCACATTATTCAGAACGGATGTGGGTTGCCTGCAGTTTTAATGTTTAGGAACAGCTGTCCTAAATATTGGTACACAGAAGAACAGTATTTTAGTAACAGTATTTTAGTAATTCCCAGTAGGGAATTCCACCCTGCTGATTTCAATTAGCTCTCTTTCAAATCTGGAGGTACTTACTTTCCATGGGTAAAGTTCCCCAGTCGGGGCAGTGATAATTGCAGTTATTTCAAGAGGTCTGCCAACCAGCTACAAACAATGAATTTCTTATTCAAACTTAGTAAGAGAAGGATACTATATTTTTGCTGGTGCCAATTTTTGATTTGTCAAGTCTTCTAAATTCCACTAATGAAACTAGCTTTTTTGCCCTTACCTCCATTTTCAACAATCCAGCCAAAGTTTGCTTCCTTTGATTTCATTATGGGTTTTACATTTTGGGTGGTGATGGCACCAAAAACCTGCACAATAAGGGCTTGTTTTCATTTCTTTGCACTGCTAATATCAAGAGGGAGAGTTTGAGACTAAGAATGGAAGTTCCCCAAGAGTTCTCCTCCCCCAGTCTGTCACTTGCCACAGACATCATCCTAATACCTCAGACAAAAATAAACTAGTTAGAACTTTTATGAGTACATAGCATTAGAAGTGGCTCCAGCTGTCAGTGCTTGTTCAGATGAATGGTTTAGTTCTTTCCTATAATGGGTCACAAGCACACAAAGATAAACAAGCATCCCTCTTACAAATGAATCACTTGGTGCCAACCCTGATTTACTTTCATTAGCAGGCATAAAAAGGTAGCACAACTGACTTGACAGATGTGTTTTAAATTACCATTGTTGACTTTATTGTTGCAACTATTTAACAGACCCAAACAGAAGCATAAATTATCAAACTGACCACAGATAAGATGTAGGCATAAACATTACAACTGGCTCCATGATTCTAAACACTTGTAATATAATATCATGGTTTGGATAACTTTATAGCCCTATAAGAGTGTTATGATCTCATACAGCCACCAACTGAAAATATTGTAAAAGACTCGTGAGCCAACAGCTGTTCTGCATGCATCCAGCATCTTTGCTACATTTTAGTACAAAATGTTTTTTATATATACTACAATGCCAACTTCTTTTTAATATTCAATATTAAAAAACAGAAAGGACAATACATAAATTAAGTATCTTTCAACAAAAGAGGCCATTGTATTATTAGTTAAGTAGTTATTTTATAACAATGAGAAATAAATATATTGTTGAATTTTATAATGGTAATTGGTATTCCAAATACAGATTGATAGTTCATTTTTCTATAAATTTACTGGCTTAAAGATTAGAAGAACATCTAGTAAAATATGCAAATTTAATGGAGAGAGAATGCCCCCAGTTTTTTTATTCCCAGTCTATGGTTTTTTTGGAGCTCATTTGGGCTTCTAGTGACATGCAGTGCAAATCCTTGTCACCGTTAATAATTAATTAATTTTAACCATTGATGGTTTCTTGCTTCAACCATAGATGTCATTGTTCCATTCAGTTTGCAAGCAAGACTGCAGCCTTCATTGCTTTGCTGCTATCAGAAAGAACGAAGAGTCACAGAAAGAGAACCTAATTTATGGCCAGTTTGCTTTAAGACCGTATTTATTTTGCTGAGCTCATCATTTCATGTGATACTCAATATAGAATAATCTTGTAGTTCTGTTAGATATTGAAACAGCCATTTAATAATATACAAAAGTTTTGCTTTTCTACTTCTCCTCCCGAGCAAGAGAAAATAAAGCTTGCTCCATTTTCCATGTAACAGCCCTTTAGATATTTGAAGATCACTATATTTCATCTCAGTCTCCTCTTTTCCAAGCTAAAGATGCCCAACTCCCTCAACTTTTCCTCATAAGGCTTAGTTTCCAAACCCTTGACCATCTTGGTTGCCCTCTTCTGCACACATTCCAGCTTGTCAATATCCTTTTTAAATGGTAGTGCCCAGAACTGGACACAGTACTCCAGATGTAGTCTGACCAAGGCAGAGTAGAGCAGTACTATGACTCCCATTGATCTGGAAACTAGACCTCTGTTGATGCATTAGCTAAGACTCCAAGATCCTTTTCACATGTGCTACTGGCAAGCCAGGTGCCCCTCATATTATATTTGTGCCACTGGTTCTTCCTGTCTAAGTGTAGAACCTTACATTTATCCCTATTGAAATTCATACACTACATTCACAACATTTCCCTGATCCGTCAAGCATGTAACTCTATCAAAGAAAGAAATGAGATTCGTCTGGCATGACTTGTTTTTGAGAAATCCATATTGGGTCTTGGTAATCACAGTATCCTTTTCTAAGTGCTCACAGACTGACTGCTTAATTATCTGTTCTAGAACCTTTCTGGTATGGATGTCAATCTCACCAGTTGTAAGTTACCTGGTCTACTCTTTTCTTTTTGAAGTTAGGAAGAACATTTCCATGCCTCCAGTCCTCAGGGATCTCACCTGTTCTCCAGGAATTCTCAAAGACTAGTATAGACAGAGGCTTTGCAAGCTCTTTTAGTACCCTTGGGTGCAGTAAATCAGGCTCTGATTTGTAGCTAGCTCTGATAAAGTAGCTAGGTGTTCCCTTACCACTTCTTTTCCCATCTTGGACTACAGCTCCCTCCTTTCATTGATTACTCTGTTATTACCAGGTTAGGCACTGGTTTTCTTTGGGGTGAAAACAGAGGAGCAAAGTAGGTGCTGAACATATATTATATACAGCAGGAGTGGCCAACTCCCAAGAGATTGCGATCTACTCACAGAGTTAAAACGGCCAGTGATCTACCCCCCTTTTTGGGGTTCAGGTCAAAGTTGTTGAGTTTTTTTCAGGGAGGAGGTAAAATGTTGAGGGGAGTCACAGTTGTTCAGCTTCTTTGGTGGGAGCCAATGATCTACCAGTGATCTACCACAGATGTCCAGTGACCTACCGGTAGATCACGATCTACCTGTTGGACATACCTGATATAGAGGAACAGAGTAACAAGCTGGAAAGCAGTTTATGGGAGTAGAAGGCGCAATATGGCACAGAATTGAGCATCAACACCTTCCTCAATGTGCATTGCACTGTCCAAGTCCCCTGCTGTGTCAAGAGACACAGAATCATTGGAGACTGGTTTATTAGAGCAAATGGGGCATTCCCAGCATTCTGGCAACATGAGCCTGGCCTCTTACAATCAGTCAGGGGCTGGCTCTGCCTGGTCCTTGGCACTGGCTTTACCTAATGTTGGTCTCACAGGTTTAGGTCAACAGAAGAAATGATCTCTTACTGAGATGTTCTACGGCATTCAACAGTAGCTTGTAAATATGAACTACTATGGTTTTTTGGTGGCCTAATATAAATTACCATCCAATTTGCAAGTCTTAGATAACGTTAATGAGAACATAAACTAGGACTCTCATTAAATGAGAACCATAGATTTTAGTGCCTCTTCACAAGAAAAAAAGACTCAAAGGGATGGATCTACTGGGAAATTCATCACAGCCACCATTTCTGCTACTTGTAGATGTCCTTGGTCTATAGCCAGGAGAACAATTAATCTTATTTGTAGGCTGATGTTCTGAAGTAAAAATTTCAAAAGGTATTGGGCATGTTTCCCAAAAGATTACATATATATTGTTTTAAAAATGTCACCATGTTGCTGCTTGTGCACATTTATGAAACTTATGCTGGGCAATATCTTTTCTATAACTGCTAAGTTGACCGTTTTGCTTTGAACATTATTACAGTATGATTTAGAGCCTGTTTATTCTGAACGTGGGTAAAAATGTGCCATCATTCTTTAAAGAAGATTTTTCTAAAGACTGTGTTCTCTATAAGTGTGCATGAAGGTCACTTTTTGTGGCAATTCCTAAATCTCTGCTAAAAGCACGCGCGCGCGCACGCGCGCGCACACACACACACACAGTTGAAACAGTTCATTATTCAGAGTCTTGAAGATTTAAGGAAAGAACACAGAAGACAAATAATGATTATACCATACCTGCCAATTGCTCCTTTAAAAAATGGGACATCCTGTTTTTCCGTGTGAGACTGTGGTGGCTATTTGGGGTGCTACAGTTTCGTGCTATGCTCTTGCATTTTTCAGGGCAAGAGCAAGGCAAGGGTCATGGGATTCACCTGGAAATGCATCCCAGAAGATGCATCAGACTTTAGATGGAAGGTAGGCCTACTCAAGTTTAACATAAAAAGCAACAAGAAGTTTCAAATTACTGGACTGATTTTGCTGCTTTTGCATTTGAGTACTGAATAGCAGTACTGAATAGGGACGCAGGTGGCGCTGTGGCTTAAAGCCTCAGCGCCTAGGACTTGCCGATCAAAAGGTCGGCGGTTCGAATCCCTGCGGCGGGGTGCGCTCCCGCTGCTTGGTCCCAGCGCCTGCCAACCTAGCAGTTCGAAAGCACCTCCGGGTGCAAGTAGATAAATAGGGACCGCTTACCAGCGGGAAGGTAAATGGCGTTTCCGTGTGCGGCTCTGGCTTGCCAGAGCAGCGATGTCACGCTGGCCACGTGACCCGGAAGTGTCTCCGGATAGCGCTGGCCCCTGGCCTCTTGAGTGAGATGGGCGCACAACCCCAGAGTCTGTCAAGACTGGCCCGTACGGGCAGGGTTACCTTTACCTTTACCTTACTGAATAGCAAGCTCCCCAGCACGGTTCAAAATTGGTTCAGCTTATCAGAATTCTTCACTTTGTGTACCATAAGAACTCAGGATTTTGCTTATTTTTGCTTGAGAAAGCTCAGGAAGACCAAGACCAGGAGATGACACCCCAGCAGTCCCTGTTCATCCTCCCTCCTAAAACTCATTCAAGCAAGAGGGACAGTAGCACAGAATGGTTATGGAAGTGCTGTGGGGAGGGGTACTGCTTTCAGCCACTTGAAGATCTCTCCTTTAAAGCTTAGACTCTGCTGCCTTCTGAGCATGTACAGGTTATTGTCCAGGAATCTGCAAAAGGCATTACATGGGAGTGCCAACATTGAAACACTGACTCAGTGTATTATCCAAACCGAGACTCCTGGTTTAGCTTTCTTGGAAAAACCATGAGTTATAACCAAGTTTTGTCCTATGGGTTCAACCCATTTTTACTACTTTTCCAGAGACTTTGTGTATGGGTGGAATTCTCCATACAACACTTAAGAGGCAAGATAAACCAAGTAAGTCAGTAATGTGGATATCAACAATGTTTTTGACACACATTTTAAGTGGAAACAAGAACTATGTATGGATTATTAATGAATTAGACTATTAATTTAATGTAAGTATAAAACTTTTAAAGTGATTCCATTTTAATTATCAACCAATAATCATTCTTTAGGAACAGTTTTACTATGCACATTTCTACCTTGCTTCACACTGATCTTATGCAGAAGTGAGCTTTAAAATTCATATTCTACTGAACATTTTGTTCAGGATGAGTTTGGGGTTTTTTTGGTTTAAAAAAAGTAAAAAACAGATTTTTTTTATAAAAAAAATCTCTTATCAGATGAAATTGCTGTATAAGAAATGGTAGCACAAAAGCCAAACAAGTTTGCCATGATGCTACTAGGTAATTGCATTGTGAAGGACATATCCTTATTTATGATTTTCTTGCATAACCTTTTTCATGATCTGTGTAAGCATTAGAAAACCATGCCATAGGGCATGAAGTCTAAGTACTTTCTCATACAGATCACAGTTTTTGTAAATACAGTGGTCTTCCATGATTATACCTATTCCTAGAGAAGGAAAACCTGACTTTCATAGAGGAGATAGTAAATTAGCAGATTCACAGCAGCTCATGACTGATTCATGACAGTATCCACATTCTGATCATGAAAACCTGAAACTTTCAAAGCAAACTACGAAATAAGGTGGTTTTCATATAACACTTGAGTGTTAAAACTTCTAGTTTACAATCCAAGGCTTAAGCCAGAGGTAGGCAGCTCAGTGTCTCTAGGAGTTGTTGGATTCTAGCTCTCTCCAGCTAGAAACCAGCATGGCTAATGGTCAATTATGATGGGGGTTGTAGTCCAACACTATCTGGAGGGCTTAGCCATTCTATTCCTAGCCCATTGTGAGATCAGTCTTGCCAGTGACTGTAGTCATTGGCTATTACTACCCCATCTGTGAAGTGGCTAAGAAAAACTTAACCTACAACACATATTTGCATTCTTTTTGCATGAGACTTTTGTAGCAAAATAATTCAATACACCCTTGTATCATTCTTGTTTTGTTGCCACATAAACTTGGAAGAACCAACCTGTCTTGAACCAGAGACTGTGCTCTTCTCCATACAGATGCCTATACTACATTAAGAAAGCAAATTTGTCTCCCTGGATATACCAGCAGAGGAACTTTTGCTGTTTTATTCATTCTCTGTCACTGTTTGTTTGTTTGTTTGTTTGTTTGCTTTCATTCTTGTTATTTACACTTGACTGGTATTGTTTTTTATAAAATGTTGGGTTACCAATTGGGATCCCTGTTTTACCTAAAGAAGCACACTTATGCCTAAACAACAGGTGCCCTTGGGCTTTCAAACCTTCCTTCACCACTTGTTCATACCTTGCCTATTCAAGCCCAGCTCATATCTGCATTTGCTATTTCCCAACCTCCTCCAGCTCTGGTTGGGTGCTACAGATCACATTGATAGTGTCAAGACATTCCTGCTATGCCTTTAGTCAACTCCTCTCAACTGTTGCAGCCCAGTTCCATTCAAAAGCCTATTTTACTAATCCCCAATGCTGTTTAATACAGATGAAGTCACTGGGCATGGTAACTCGGAGATTTGGGGCCCAGCTTTTATGTATGGATCAGAAGAAGCTTGGACTATTTTGAACTGGTGCCTAGATGCAGTGGTGGGCTGGATAGGGGGCTGCAAACCAAGACAACCCTGCTAATATGGAGACTTTGTGGATGGGCAGTTGCCAGGTGGGGGAGTTGAGGTGTTCATCAGTTCTGGACAGGGCTGTACTCCCTTGGGAGTGCTCCTACATCCCTCTTTGTCACTAGAGGCTCGGGAACCTCCATGGCAAGGATGGCCTATTATCAGCATAAACTAACTCTGTTGTTTCCTGGACAACGTAGCTTGGACACTGTGATTCATGCATTGGCAACCTCACAATTAGACTACTGTAATGAGCTCCAGGTGAGGCTTCCCTTGAGATTGGTCTGGAAGTGGCAGCTGTTGCAGAATGCTATAGCCAGGTTGTTAAGTGGAGCACCTTGAGGGGTACAAATTAAAATTGTCCTGAGGGAACTGCACTGACTGTTGATCAGCTACTGAGCCACATTCATGTTCTTGTAACATACAAAGCCCTGAACAGCTTGGGACCAGGTTACATGAAAGCCCTTCTATCCCACTATAGACCTGCAAGGTCACTTAGATCGTATGAGGAAAATTTACTCATGGCATTGCACTCTACAGAATGTCATAGGCCAGAAGTCCCAAATAGACTTTTCCTACTACTGCCCCTCAAGTATGGAATGTCCTTCCTTCTGCCATATATGAAGTAGCAACCATCAGTTGCTTCATCTGCCTTGTAAAGGCATTACTATATATATATTGTCCAGCCTTTTTAGAGTGTTGGACTAAGGCCTGGGAGACCAGGGTTCAAATCCCCACTCAGCCATGAAACTCACTGGCTGACCTTGGGCCAATCACCATCTCTTAGCCTAACCTTCCTCACAGGATTATTGCGAGGATGAAATGGAGAGGAGCAGAACCATGTACACAACCTTGAGCTCCTTGGGGGGAAAGGTGGTATATAAATGTAATAAATAAATAAAATAAGGCCCTGTTTTTATCTGTATTAATTCCTGCTTTTTCTATGTTTTACATGCTTTTACATTAATGGTTTTAAGTTATATTTTTATTTTAATGATCTACTGTTTTTATGTTGTTGATTGCTTACAGGTTTTTTCAAATGTTATTTATAATTTTCTTTTAAAAAATAAATAAATACGAGGCAGCATTTCTCCCTAACACCAGCTGCTTAATGCGGACAGGAGCAAGGCCTTCACCTTTCTGCCCTGCTTGGGAACTTCCAAAGGCATTTGGCTTGAAGATGGTGCTGGGCAAGATTCTAATAAACTACAAGACAGAAATGCGGTCTGAGCCCTAAGCAGCAAGTTACTCCTTTGACCCAGCAGCTGGAGCTGTAACATCCACTTTGCAAAAAAGGAAACTATTTTATTTAACAAAATTTATACACCATTGGACTGTAGTAAAACCTCTCAGCAATTTTAAGAAATGCTAACACTATCAACGTATCAGAAGATCAAACCTGTCCCTTCTTAAGGAAATCAGCCCTGAGTGCTCACTGGAAGGACAGATCCTGAAGCTGAGGCTCCAATACTTTGGCCACCTCATGAGAAGAGAAGACTCCCTGGAAAAGACCCTGATGTTGGGAAAGATTGAGGGCACAAGGAGAAGGGGACGACAGAGGATGAGATGGGTGGACAGTGTGCTCGAAGCTACCAGCATGAGTTTGACCAAACTGCAGGAGGCAGTGGAAAACAGGAGTGCCTGGCGTGCTCTGGTCCATGGGGTCACGAAGAGTCGGACATGACTAAACAACAACAATATCAATGTATCATTTATCACTTATAAATTAGCAAGAAACACAGATGACTAGATAAGACTATTGGTCGATTCTAGTCTCAAAGCATCAATCCCCTTCAATTACTATTCCAAGAATCATTCATTTCCTTCACATATGCCCCTCCTTCAGTTCTCTCCCAGTTTCTCCAAATTCCTTTCGAGCTCAATTATTCTCCCTTCCCTTGCCATCTTTTAAAAACCCATCTTTTTATCTCACCTAAGCCAGCTTTGTTTTTCTTCAGCACAGCCTGGGCCTCCCACTCCACCACCCACTGCCTAGAGACGTTAAAGAGGAGGGGCTCAAGAAAGCAAATTAGCTATGAAACTTAAAATGGGGAGCTCATCTAATCAGCAGCAACCTGATCCACATCTTAACAGCTATACTGGCATCACTGTGACACTCCAGCTTCTTCCACAGAGGCGTACTGTGAGTAAACCCAGTGTAGTCTTCTTCACAGACTTTGCATTGCATACACTCCAACATTTTCCCAATGAAAAGAGGGACATCCTAGTGCTTGGTTAGTTTTCTTTCAACTGAGATTAGCAACCACGAAATACAATCAATTAAATCTCAAGTCACTGTAGTAAGGTGTAGTCTCATAAGGGAAGTGAAAGAATGGAAGTAATAAGCATGGATATGTTTTGAGTGGGGTAATATATAAGAAGCTGCCTTATACCAAGTCAGAGATATCGTTCACAACCCAGTATTGTCTAGCCATGGCTCTCTAAGATTTATCCTGGAACCCTATCCTTTTTTCACTGAACTTGTGAGCCACATACACTGAGTGAGGTGCCCTACACCACCCCAGAAAAAGAAAAGTAGGTCCCATTTAGCATGTTGAAGATAAAAGGGAGCCCAAGGACTAAAACCTGAAGGCTATTCTGATACAGAACACAAAATTATACACAGAGGCGTCATGGCAGGAAAAAGTACCGCTCTTGAGTACTTTGAGTTGTTTAATTTCTATTGATAAAGTGTCTGACATGTAGTGCAGAGTGTCATTTTAATTTCAGAGATGATTCAGTAGTAATTAAATTTAACAATGGAAAGGGACTATGTTCCAAGACGACGGGTACAGTTCTGCTAAATCTCCATCAGGCATAATCTCATCTACTTAAGTATAATAACACAGAGGCTTGCAAAAATAGTATTGTATTTCCAGTAGTTCAGAACATTTCCCTGCATGTTTCTCTTCAATAGCATAAAAGAGAGTTCATTTTAAAACAGCAGTTGTTAGCTAACTCATTTAAAACAGGCCTTTGCTGGTTTAATATAGGTTTAAACAAACTTTATGCTGAGCTGCAAATTGTTCTGTTGTGCCTCCTTTAACAGAAATATTTTATGTTGTTATTTCTATTAGGTAGGCTCCGACTAAGGTTCTCAGCCACACTTCCGCTTGTCCCATGCCTAGAATACAAAAGTCGGAGCAGTTTTCCGCTTCTCCTTTGTTTTCTAGGGACAGGTCTGAGCGGTTTTGCATTTGATTTGCAGCTTTCTCCTGGAAAACACGCTCTTTCCTGCTCAAAACCCATTTGCTGTTTGGTCCAATTCAGGGGTAAAACATGGTTCTACTGGGGAAAACCAGTGCGACAAATGGAGGTTTGGATGAGCCCTAAGTCATATTCAGAGTAGACCCACTGAAGGCAATGGACTTTAGCCTGTCCATCCATTGATTTCATTGAAACTACTCTGAACATGATTTAGTTGAATGTAATCTATTGATTTTTGTTGTTTTAACTATTGCACTCTGTATTTTAAAAAATATTGTATGATGCTTGTTAGCCTGTCTAAGCTACCTAGATAATTTTATTCATGAGTGGCTATATAAATTTAATGTTGATAGCTTACCTCCTCACAGCAGTGAGTTAAAACTCAATTTCCTTATATTTTGGATTGTGGTTCTACCCCCTACTCCAGCCGTCCTGCTTAGCCACCTTTCCATACGACCACTTTTAAAAATATTTAGAGCTTATCTATTTTTAGATCATTCTATGTGGTTATATTTCAGGGAGCATGTAAATAAGGAACTTCTAAACTTTGGTAAGCTACAAAAATTGGACAGCAACATAGGCATCTATTGTCAAAACAATATTTTCCTGAAATATACACAAACAGAATCCTATTCTGTGTATCTGAAGAAGTGTGCATGCACACGAAAGCTCATACCTAGAACTAACTTAGTTGGTCTTTAAGGTGCTACTGGAAGGAATTTTTTTCTTTTATTTTGCTTTGACTATGGCAGACCAACACGGCTACCTACCTGTAACTAGAATCCTATTCTGTTCACAGATACAGCTCTTTGAAAAGTTGTGTGCTGATTATCTGAAACTATTCAGATTAGATTTGCTTTATTTGTTTGATGGGTCTAATCATTTAATAGAAGCACTAAGCTTATAAATAAGCTTGTAAGCCACTCAGATTTTTTTTAAAAAAATGTAGAGCAGCTTAAAATTTCAGAAATAAAACAAATAAAACTCAAATACTCTATATAAGTTGCCTTATACAGAGTCAGACTCATGGCCATCTGTCTCAGTGTTATCTAAACTTCCCCTAGAATCTCTCAGGGGTTCAGACAAGAGTCTTAGCCAGCATTACATGGAGATGATAGGTGTTGTACCTGGGATCATCTGCCTGAGCTCTACTACTGAGCTATGGTCCCCCCTAAAACAGCAGGTTCAACTATTTCCCCATATACGTGCTCATATTTACAGTGAAGACACTTATCCAAGAGCTCAGTATGTTAACCTGGAAGCAGCCTTCAGGAGAGCATCAGAGATGAACTGAAAGAGAAAAGGGTCTATTAAAGAAGTTTTCACATGGGTTCAGAGTGGGTTCATATTTGAGCAGTGAGGCAATGGGGCACACTCCCACGAGGAATGTTTGGGTTAGGACAAGCATATTTTATTGTGTAGGTTTGGCTTGTAGATTCAAATTGTAAAACAGGTGTGGGGAGGCGTGTGCCTTCCATCCATTGCTGAATTACAATTGGACTACAACTCCCATCATCCCTGACCTAGAATACTTAATAAACACAACTGGAATATTGACCACATCACTGCTCTATCAGATCTTTCAGCAGTTACAGAAGTCCTATATATCCAATGCAGTCAATTGCTTCTTTCAGTTTCTGCAAAAGTACTTCTTAGTCTTGATTGCTTTGAGACGTCATAAAGCCAAACACCATCTGTTACACAACTAGCTGCTCAGATATAAGTCTTCATTTAGCTCACACTAAAGGAAGCTTGCAATCTACTTTCAGTTGCATCTGTTTTTCCAAAGAAATTTCTGTTATGTTTATGTTATAAATTGAAGAAACATTCGGATAAAATTACAATTAGCTCTGACTAACTTGTTAACTCCAGTACAGTAATTATCTGGCTTGGTTATATTGCAATGAAAAAGATTCAAGTTGAAATGTCAAAAAACAAAAATGTGTGTCTTTCATGTTCCACTGCATCCTTGTTTTCACGGCTCTGAATTAAAAGAAAATGAAATTCCAGACATGAAGTGCAGGCACTTCGGAATAATGCCTTGCCACATGGAGCTATTTCTGTGCTGCTGTTTGAACATAATAACTGAGTCTAACTATGCATCCACATGCAAGCTTGAAAATTAAATGGTTAGGTTAAAGTTAGATTACTGAAATGCATTGTATGCTGGTCTGCCTCTGAAGGCAGTTTGGAAAATGCAGCTACTGCAGAAGTCAGTGGACAGACCACTGAAAGGGACTCAGACCTATAGCTCCGGCTCTACTACACATGCACCGGCTGTCAATTTGTTCCCAAGACCAATTCGAAGTGCTGTAGAGCTTTGCCAGGCTTAAGACCCCAAAACCTCATAACCACCTGAGATCAACACCTGAGGTCCTTATTTGTGAACTCTCTCTGAGCCATGTTCAGAGGATGGCAACAAGAAAACTGGTCTTTTCCGTGGTAGTCCCCGCCCCCCAATTGTGGCATGCTTTCCCTAGGGAAGCTCATCTGCCACAGATTTTGACAATTTTTCTAGCACCAGGTCAATATGTTTTTTTATATTCTCCTAGACATTTGGACAGCACTGGTGGGCAGTCTTTAGGTGGTAGTTGGTGTTCAGCCTGTGTACAGGTGGATAGCTTGTGTTGCTTAGGTGACTCCCCCACTCCCTTTGGACAAACACTTTTAGTATTTTATATTTCCTTCATTTATTTTTTATTAGTGTAAATAACTTCAGGGTGCTTTATGGAGCTGCGAAGTAATATATAAATACAATAAGTCATATGAATTAGTTTCTCCTTCAACTAGCATGATCTTCTAATGGCTATATATGCATTACTCACTAAAGAAAATGTAGCCTCCAGGATGTGCTTGGAACAATGCACAATTAAACAAGAAACCTTTGCTAAAAGGAAGCTGTGAAACATAACAGTATTACTGGGCTTTTAAAAAATAAAAAAAGAAGAAGAAGAAAAGATGAAGAAGAAACCTTTGCAAGCAAGCTAAATGTATTCAGCAAAAGTGGTTGAAAACCAGCTCTCACTGGTGCAAGGTCTTTCTACATTTTTCAGTCATGTATTATTTCCTTAAGCAACAAAAGGAATATTTATTGGCATTTCCAAGATAATACAAAATGCAAAGACAACAGGAAAAAAAAGACAAAAAGGAAAAATAATAAAAATGCAAAAATGCAAAACTTAAAAACAATTAAAAAACACATAGAATTTCCATTACTTACTTTTCTTTTAACTTATTTCTCAGACCTCCTCACACCTCCCCTCTTTGTATTCCAATTCAAATTATTAGCTCAGCAAATCCTCACCTTTTAATTCACTTTAAAACCCAATTTTACTTTATCTAAACTTAACTCTCATCCAAACTTGTACATCAATACTTATTCTTAAAACATTTTCTAAGATCGACCATGATTCCCTTCCATGAATTTCCCAATTTTCATACAAATAGCAATAAGAAAAAGAAAACAAATTATGATTATATACCTTGTAAATTCCCAATTTCTATTCCACCCATACCCCCTTCCTGGTTTCAGTCCCCGACAAATATCAGTCTGTCTCAATATACAATCAGCCTGGAGATCTAACATCCGAGGCTCTTAATTCTCTCTCACTTCCTCTCTGCCGGTCTTTTTGATAGTCCTTAATGTTGAATGCCAAGTCTCGGAGAAGCTCCAGCCCAGCAGGATCCAAATTTCTTCCAGCCAAACCTCCATACTTAAAGGTGAAGCCTATGGGGTATTCCAAATCTTGTTTCATACTCCTTTCAAGTCCGATTATCCCCACAGCTCCAACCTCCGCCTTAATCAAATTTGTAATCCTTAGGTCTTCAGATCTCCACACCAGGAGATCTCTCCATTTTTCATTGTCCAATTCAGGCCAGACTTTCCACATCAAGTTCTTATTTTCCTTTGTTGTCATCATGTCAGGCCTCAAACTACAGCTCTCCTTTGGCATCTGCAGAATTACGGCTCCTCCTTCCTTTTCTTCAGGGGCATCAAGTTTCTCTATTTGTCCAGATGGATGGGCTTCCTGTTCCAAATCCTTGTCAAATTCAATGATGGTGTTTACTGTTAAGTCCAAAGTTGTAACACTTGTAGCCAAAACATCAATTTGGCCTTGTAACTTTCCCAAGAGAACAAATGCTCTGTTCAGTTCAGCCTGAATTTTCCCTCCTCCAGCCATTCTTGTAATGTCCCAAAACCCCCTCTAGAGGGATTTTAGTTACTTAGTATTCCTTTCAGTTCCAAACCAAAAATCTGATTAATTTGTATCAGCCCTTCCTTATTTTCAGCAAATTGCAACAAATATAGCCAGCAAAAGCTACAGAAACAGAATTCTCTATTTCCGTCTTGGCAGCTAACTTGACAGCTGTCAGACTCTTCAATACCTCAACAGGCTCTCTCGCGGAGCACTCCCGGGTCCGGGGGGGTGGCGCTTCAGCTCCCAAAATTAATTCTTTGTCCGCAGGCTCCCCTGCTTCCAATAAAATTTCATATATTGCCAAACCGTGCAATTAAAGTCTTTTGCAATAAAGAAAGATTCTCTCGACCTTAGTTAACAAGTCCTTTGCTTTAAATTGTTTACCTAGCGGGGAGGCGGACTTCCTGTTTACACCTTCCCCGATTGTGCCTAATTCATGAAAAAAGATTTTTCTTTAAAGTTCCAATTTCCATGCTACTCACGGGTTATTACTTTAGAGTCCAATTGTTCACAGAAAAAAGTCAGTGCTCTCCGACAATGGCTGTGCGGCTTCACTCCACGGGAGAAGCAGTCGACTCTCAGCACCACGCCACTCACCCCGTACCGTTCCGGAGCCTTTAAAAAGGCTCCTTCGCAGCCGGGGGGCGCAAAAGGTGCCTGCCGAGTCCCCACATTCACAGGCTTCGTGCCTGTGATTTTTAAGGGTCCCCGCTTTGCCGCAGCGGCAAGACCCGATCCCGCGGAGTCGTTCCCTCCGGAGCTCGGAGGGAATCCGCCATTAGTTAATGGCGCTAACCTGGAAGTCCTCCTTTAAGCAACAAAAGGATAGGAGTTGTTCATTTGTTAGGTGGGATCAAGGGAACCTTTCGGTTTAAGAAATACTGCATTTTAACACTGCAAAAAGCCCAATATATTATCCCTGAGAAAATGAAGTACTTTACCCAGCAAGCACAGCACTGCTGGCTGTTATTCTATAGAAAGTGGTTATCCAAGTGTCATGGAGTTCATATTTGACGGTGCCCTGTGATTTCAGCCTTCCCTCTATCTATGCACTTCTGTGAACTTTAAAAATGTTATTTACTACTACTACTACTACTACTACTACTAATAATAATAATAATAATAATTTATACCCCACCCATCTGCCACTCTGGGCAGCTTCCAACAAAACACTAAAATACAATAACCTATTAAACATTAAAAGCTTCCCTAAACAGGGCTGCCTTCAGATGTCTTCTAAAAGTCTGGTAGTTGTTTTTCTCTTTGACATCTGGTGGGAAGTGTTCCACAGGGCAAGTGCCACTACCAAGACGGCCCTCAACCTGGTTCCCTGTAACTTGGCTTCTCGCAGTGAGGGAACCGCCAGAAGGCCCTCGGCACTGGACCTCAGTGTCTGGGCAGAACGATGGCTGTGGAGATGCTCCTTCAGGTATACAGTGGTACCTCGGGTTACATATGTTGAATTTGCAGTGTCCCGTGCACAGCGGAATGATGAGGAGTACGTGCCACATACTCTATATTACTTTATTTACACTTCAAAGCTGGTAGGTTACAGAAAAACATCTTGCCTCTGCCGGAGCAGAGAAAGCATCCTCTCTCCTCTAAAGCACGGAGAGAACAACAGCTAGAACAGTGAAAAACAGGAAACCAGTGTACGTCACATCCAGTCTCCTTTCCCGTGAGAAACTCCAACAGCAACTCTGAGTGTGGAATGTAAACACCTGTCTCGTGACAAGCACTTTCGCTGCACAGTGAAGGAAGCAGAAACCAACAACATATGCTTCAGGTTACATACGCTTCAAGTTACAGACTCTGCTAACCCAGAAATATTACCTAGGGTTAAGAACTTTGCTTCAGGATGAGAACAGAAATCGTGCAGCGGTAATACAGTGGCAGCATGAGGCCCCATTAGCTAAAGTGGTGCTTCAGGTTAAGAAAAGTTTCAGGTTAAGAACAGACCTCCAGAACAAATTAAGTTCTTAACCCGAGGTACCACTGTACTATATAGCTTGTTAGAAACAAAACCAATAAACTTTGGTTTGGCAAAGAGGAAATCTCCTAACTACTGCTGTTCCTCAAAGTTCAGGCATTTTCATTTGGTCAGTGACAGTAGACTGTTGGGAAACTGATGGAGGTTCCAAAAATCCCTTCTAAAGCTAAAGTGTACATTTGGAAGATAGGTTTGGATTAAAAAGTCCTGCTTAGCAATATATTTCCAGAATTAGAATTGCAAAATATATTTTCCCTGCACTTGTTTATTTTTATACGGAAATATGCAATAAATCAAAAGCAACTGTCTCATGCTCATATGTCAAAATAACACTGCAGTCAGAGAGGCATGATTTAATCTCCCTTCACTTTACCTGACTGCAAAGTGAAATGATGGAAAAATTGTGGTCAATCTTCTGTATTTAAAGACCCATAGCAGCAACCTTTCTGTTAGCTGTACCTGTATAATTCCAAATTAAGACTGCGGAATCATTAAGCACAATTTAATATGAATGATGGAAGTAACTATAATTACATCTCTCCCTCTTCCCCTCTGTCTGTCAGGGGAACCACAAATCCCAATAGCATTTTAGCACAAATAATCACTTCCACTTCCTCTGCTTTCAGGTAGGATTTATGTCATTCTGGAAAATCAGCTATAAATTACAGGTGGAATTCTAATATGAAATATTCTATCACTATCAGTGGAATACGCTTAATTAGTGCCACCTACCTACCACACATTACTATTGTATTCCAAGCTCAGATCTTCCCAGTGTTGACCCAACTGAGGCTCTGCAAAGGCTCATGGTTCTGATGTGTTTCTATCAGCTGATATCTCAGCTCAATTTGCTTCACAGCTGACGCCAACATTAGCATCCATAATGTTCTGATTATTGCAAAAACAACAACAACAACAAACATTTTGGGGCATTTCTTATTTATATTAAGAAGAGAGTGATTCAGTGGCACTTTTTATTTGTCACTAATTACTTTCCTGGCAAATAGAAGGGGAAGAAATGGAGGCAGTGAAAGATTTTACTTTCTTAGGCTCCATGATCACTGCAGATGGTGACAGCAGCCACAAAATTAAAAGACACCTGCTTCTTGGGAGAAAAGCAATGACAAACCTAGACAGCATCTTAAAAAGCAGAGACATCATCTTGCCAACAAAGGTCCGTATAGTTAAAGCTATGGTTTCCCCAGTAGTGATGTATGGAAGTGAGAGCTGGACCATAAAGAAGGTTGATCGCCCAAGAATTGATGCTTTTGAATTAAGGTGCTGGAGGAGACTCTTGAGAGTCCCATGGACTGCAAGAAGATCAAACCTATCCATTCTTAAAGAAATCAGCCCTAAGTGCTCACTGGAAGGACAGATCCTGAAGCTGAGGCTCCAATACTTTGGCCACCTCATGAGAAGAGAAGACTCCCTGGGAAAGACCCTGATGTTGGGAAAGATGGAAGGCACAAGGAGAAGGGGACGACAGAGGACGAGATAGTAGGACAGTGTTCTCGAAGCTACCAGCATGCGTTTGACCAAACTGCGGGAGGCAGTGGAAGACAGGAGTGCCTGGCGTGCTCTGGTCATGGGGTCACGAAGAGTCAGAAATGACTAAACAACAACAACAAATTGCTCTGAATTCTCAGGAAAGGTTGCTCATCCAGTTTTGCAGCTTTTTCATTATATCTGCAATCCTGGAAGTAATATACCTGTCTTTGGAGTTTCTTTATACTAGAAGAGTATATTTGCATTACCTGCCATGATTCAGTAGGGCTGATCTCCGTCCATTTCGGGGATTCATCCCATACTGGGGGGAGGGAGGGATTTCAACTCCCAAAAATAACAAAAGGAGAGAAGAGGAGGCTACATAAAATTATTCAGGAGACAGGGCAGAATTTAGTCACTGAGAGCGGGGAAGGTCTGTTTCCCTTTTGTTTCTTTTTATTTTCCTATTTAAAAAAAACACCTTTGGTGGCACAGCAGCAGAGCTCTGGGGAAAAAATGAGACTTTAAATAGAATTTTGAAAATTAAAAGAAAGAAAGAATGAGAATATGCAATTGTAAGCCCTCTCCTCTCCCTGAACCATTTTCAGGAGTCACATTGTGACCTCCAAAATAGCTGCCTCCGCTTCCAAATGGCTTGGCATGTTAGGAACAGTTGTTCTGGTCCACCCCTTTAGTACTCAGGCAACCGAGCACCTGAGAAAGAATATAAAGTTCTCAAAACAAACAATTAACCAACAACTTAAAAGAGAGGATATATATCCCTATTAGGACTCCAAGGATTAGGAAACAGAAAGTCCTCTGAACAAAGTCTATATTCCAAAAGATGATAAATAATTTCTAGATTAAAAATTCATCTTGAGTGCAATGAAGAAAGAGAACTTGCCTGTTCAGACTGACAGATGAAATCTATGTTTAATAAAAGAGGTTATTCTTAAACAATAGTAATCATTTTAGACGAGATTATCCAGCATACCAGCCATGAATACTGCAGTGTGAAGAGTCTCAGTCTTAAATTTTAACAGAGAGAAAGAGAAGAGAGGTAGTTAGCCTCCAGCCTGTGGGTCTAATTAGGCCTGGCAAGGTTCATATGTGATGTCAGGTGTGAGGCAGGTAAAGGCATGGCTGCCTTCATTTTCAAGTCCATTTGCAAGTGGTCTTCAGTGGTGAGCCCCTTTCAAGTTGTCACCTGTTGCCATAACGATGGAAGGTGATTGGCAAGTGGGTGGCACCACAGAGTCACCACCAACCTATCAAAGTTTGCCTGTGCAGGGAGGGAGCTGAATGAAGGAAAGATCTTACCCACAGGCTGGATCCAGTTCCCCACCCTGAGCTAAATAACTGGCAAAACTGGCATGTAACAAAACTGACATGGATCACACTTAAATACGATATAATTCATAGCAGGGCGGAATCAGAACTGTAACTTGGCACTCTGAGCCTATGCAGCAAGTCTTCAGACTCAACAGTTTTAAGAAATGTTCCTTAGAACATAATTTATCCAATAAGCATTGGTAGAAACTGATAGCTGATGAGCACACTGCAAAATTACTGGTAGATTAATAGGTTATGGGCTGTTAAAGTGTTGCTTGAATCAGCAAGGTCAATAAAGTAACATAATTTTGCCATGAACTTCAAGTTACACTGAAATAGAAGATATTCATTCCTGTCACAACTTGTGCTATTGCTTCTAATGATTTAATCTTGTACTTGACTTGATGTGAAATCAGACTTTAACAGCAGTCTTCAAACAGCCGATAGTGAAAACAGGCTTGCTCTAGGAAAACTGCAGTGGAGTTTCCCACCAACAGTGTTTGTTATTGTAAGCAGAATCCAATCATGAATCAATCAATCACATCCTTAGGACAATTCTGGATTTGATAGTGCTTTCTGGATGCTGCGTGGAATACTCCTTTTAAAAATGGAACACGTGTTAAGATTTAATCTAGCACAAGCTCCCTATTTTGACAATTGCAGTGGATCATAAAACTGAGATAACCTTTATGAAATAATAAAATACTTTACTCAGAGTTACATAAAGGCACGGGGATTATCTCCTTCGCCACCCACAATTTACTGAATATAACAAAATGAGTGGGGCTAACAATTAACAAATAACATATAACAAATAACAAAATAAAGGACATGGGTGTCCAGCGGGAAGCTAAACAGCGTTTCCGTGCGTTGCTCTGGTTCGCCAGAAGCGACTCAGTCATGCTGGCCACATGACCCGGAAGCTGTACGCCAGCTCCCTTGGCAAACAAAGCGAGATGAATGCTGCAACCCCAGAGTCGTCCACGACTGGACCTTTACCTTTACCTTTAACAATTACTAATAGATTACTGTTTGGTCTTTAGAAACATTTTTTTTTTATTTCTCTTTCTATACCACCAAACATTTTAAAAATGTTTTTAAAAATCAATAAACTCAATTAAATTGCATCAATAAAAAAATAACAAATCAGTGAATCATATTAGACATTCCACTTAACTGCATCACTCCTCAGAAAAAACCTGGCTGAACAAATGTGTCTCAAGCCAGTGCATAAGCACCCAATACTGTACACACCTGCCTAATATTTATTGGGAGCAAACAAGAGGAGGAAATGCTTTACACAAATAATATCAAGTCTGGCGTACTTTTATCAAACAAATAAGTAATGATGTCATCCTTAGTTAAAATAAGAATCTTAGCATGTTGTAATGCCCACTTTTAATTCAATTAAATTATTATGGTCCCAAGTTCTTTTCCAGCTCAGATTTCAATCGAAGTAGAGAAGAGTTCTTCCATCCTATATCCAACAGACATACTCTCAAGAATTCTGGTGCCTGGGATAGCATGTGTTCCAGGCACCAGGGAGAAAAGAGAACTTTCCCTCTTTGCTACTGGTACCAGATAAGAGAAGGTTGGAGGCTCAGAAGCAAATTTAAAACTCTTAGGGAAGAGAACATCATCCTCCAAGAGTTCTCCAATGCTACTTAACGTGTTTGCTGTGGTCCCTATTAAGCACAGATGAGTTAACCCAACAGTATAAGAAAAAAATTCCAATTCTTATCAGCCCCAGCACACCTGGCTACTAGCCAGGGAGGATGGGAATTGCAGTCCAGCAATGTCTGCAGATTCTCCATCCTTGATGTATACCATTCACCAACGCAGAAATGGTTTAACTAGGAAATAAAATTCCAGACAAGAGTTAATTCTAATCTGAATTGTAGTTGGAAACATTGGGTACTGTAGTAACAGATTATATAGTTTACTCCAGGGGAAGCCAGCATGGTGCAGATGTTGGATTATAACTCCAGTCATCCCTGCCCAGTGACTATGCTGTGCGAGGCTGAAGGAAACTTAAGTGTAAGAAAATCTAGAGAGCATGACATTGGCTACCCCTGGTTTAGCCACAAGGTGGAATTGGACTCGGTACTATTCTACTGCTGTTCTACTCATATCTGTGAAATTGGTCTTCCACTGTAAATTTACATTCAGTATCCTGCAAACAGTCATTTCTCTATAGATCCCTGATAAGGGTAGCACAACTATATGCATTGGATTTGATATGAAAATGCACAGGAACCAACCAACAGAACACCACTACAAGTTTGCTTTCATATGCGCTGCATTTTATGATATTACCTAGACACCTCTTGACATATTTTCTTTTATTCTTTGCTGCATTGTAGTCATTCTTTCACCTCCAGAAAGTACTGCCATTAGTGGCCTGCTCTTTATATTTGTATAACAATGTTCATTCAACAAACAGCTCCATTTACAGCGAGGCTCCTACAGCCATTTAATGAGAATCTGCTCTTGGGTCTCCAGACATTTGTGCTCTAGTTTCAAACAAAACCACCTCAACTGAAAGCGAATCAACTTTTTTTCCTGCCTTGTATTATTCAACATCATTTGCCCCCTCCTATAGGAGCATAAAGTGGGCATAAAGTGTTTCAAACAGATATTCAGGACTGTGCCACAAAATATCCAGCAAATGTACTTCAACATAATGAAAGCATCCTTAGTGGCTAAGAGAATCTTTTTGTCAACTTCAACTGGTGCAGCTGTGGACACTTCAGGAACTGGATAGCATGACCAAAGTAGTCAATGCATTGGTAACAGCAATTACTGCCATTCACTCTATGTGAAGCAGCTTCCCTTGAGCTTGGCCCAGAAACTGCAGTTAGTTCAGAATACTGAGGCGCCATTGATGACAGAAGATATTTGCACTGTTTGCCAACCTGTTACTAGACCAAATTCAAGGTGTTACCATTAGTATAAAAAGTTTGGAGCACATCTTTTTAAAGGATCACCTTCACACACACACACACACCTAAATCTATGGAACTGGCACTTTTACAAATGCCACAAAATGTTTATCTGCAGTTGCAAAGAATCAATCCTTCAGTGTGGCAGCACTATGGAACTCCCTGTCCATTGATATCAGATAGGCACTTTCACCGTATTGCTTTCAGCGCCAGCTAAAGACTTAATTTTGTTAGGCAAGCCTACTCAGGGCAGATACTTTGATCTTATCATGCATATTGTCAAAGGCTGATTATTTTACCTAGATTTTGCTAAGTAATTAACTTTTGATTTTATTAGTATTTATGATGAACTTTTTTAGTCTATGTAAACAGCTTGGAGTTTATGAGTGATTCAACAACACAAAATACTCAAACAAACAAACAAACCAAAGTTTTGCATCAATTTTGCAGAACAATCCAGGCTCCGCACCCCAATTTCTGCAGTTACACCTGTGTTGGGGGGCAGCTCTTCCCTGTTCCACTGCTGCTACAGATTAAAAGTATTAAAATTTTAGTCCAATGCATAGACCAGGAAATAAAGGACACGAATGAAACATTTAGATACAGCTGAAGGAACCCAAAGTTGCACTATGGTTCCATAAATGTTTCTAAATTCCCTAGGCAATTTGTATTTGATCACTGTATAGAAGGAATGTCTCCTGATAGAGAAGGCCTATGCATATTTATTCAGTGAACAACAAAATCTACTCTAAACTGAAATTCATATTTATGACATCAATATGTCAACTAGCATTGCAGATAAAGACTTTGCCCTGTGATATATGCTGGTCATGCTCATGTGGTAAATGATCCCTAATGGAGAAACGGTAGAGCAAGCAGCTATACCAAGAAGATTTTCTCAATTATGCAAAGACAGGACATGGCTGAGTGATTACGATAGGAAATAATTACATTTATTTCTATCATCTTCACCACCTCAGTGTTGGTGCTGACAATTTCTGGGACATATGGAAGAATATATCTATGAGGGAGCACTTTATTGCACCTGGTAAAAGAAAAAGGGGGGAAGCACTGTCAGATCATATTAAAGAACATAGCAAAATGGGGGGGGGATCACATTGAAAAGTTATATCACATAGAAGCAAACTGGATAGACAACTGCAAGTGATACATTGAAACTACTGTGTTGGATCCTGTTGGATCTACTCACAGAAAAGGGGACCTGGTGCCAACTAACAGGTGGAGGTGATCTTCACCCATTCCCCTGAAATCCCTGAAAATCTTATGGAGGGGTTGTGGGAACCTTCCAGAACAGCATGCGAGAGAGGAACTAGTGAAACTCACACCTTCTTCCATTGTGGGCACCTTCATGGGATCAAAGTCCCTTCCTTTCATGGAAGGATTTCTTCTATAATTGACCCAATACACACACAAGGTACAGCAAAGTATTTCAATGTGTGTGTATTCATATTCCACCTGTCTGACATAAGGTGGTGTACAAAGTACAGCTCAAACGAACATAGTAATTTAAGTCAGGGTTTCCCAAACTGTGGTCCACTGACCACTAATTGTCTGCAAATTTCATTCATACATGGTGTGTCCGTAAGAATACAATTAAAAATCATACAGTATCTAGCACAGTGCATTGCCATTGCTACAACAGCAGAAAAAGTGGTCTGCCAAGACCTTCAATAATTTTCAAGTGGTCTATGGAGAAAACTGTTAGGGGATCACAGGTCCAAATAAAAATAAACAAAACAAAAAACCCCTAAAATTAACATGAGGAGAGCCCTGCTGGATCTGGTCCAGCAATGAGTGGTCAACCAGATGCCTATGGGAAGCATGCCAGCAGGATGTAATAAATATAGTAAATATTTGATTTCAGATATAAACCATGGATATAATTCGGCAGTTTGATAGATGCAGACTATAATCCTTACTTCATAAACCAAGTTAGGAAGGAGTTGGGTAAATACATTTCTACTTATCTCAATTTCCTGGCCTTGTACAAAATTAAATAGAACAAATAATAGCTATTAATAAATTAGGAGTCTGCTTGAGGATTAGCCTTCTTTTCCTATCACATGAGTACCAGCTTTTATTAAAGAAACAAATGTTATTATAGCAAGTATTCAGGTTAATTAACTCTCCTAGGTTCTTTTTTGTGGTGGGTTATAGTTGCTGTTTTACTTTGTTTTGATCCAAGTAGAAGTTCATGCATGTAATTTGACTGAAAGTGAGCACCATCAGCATTCATATGTGGGGGGAAACTGTGTATCATGATGTGATTAGGCTTGTGGGAAGCCCCAGACTACTTGCAGTTAAACAATTGTAATTGTTTCTGGCTACAATCGCTGACTTAGTATTTGTAGGGATACTGTTGCAATTTTTAAAAAATTCAATCCATTCTACATAGACAAAAACATGACACGTACTAAGTCATCGGGCCCAGGTGTATTCACAGTCATGCAGCCAAATGTTATCAAAGGTCTGTAATTTAATTGTTTTTATTTAAAAAAATTACTTTAAAAGAATAATTAAATTTCTATACTGCCCTTCATCCGATGATCACAGGGTGGCATAAAAACACCAAAATACTTACCATAATAACAAGCTAAAACAATACCAGAGAGAGAGAGAGAGAGAGAGAGAGAGAGAGAGAGAGAGATTGAGATTAAATGGTCATAGATTGTTTAATTAGCCAAAGGTATGGGAGAAGAGGAAAGTTTTTTCCTAGTGCCTAAAGATATGTCGTGAAGGCATCAGGTCAGTCTCCCAATTCAGGATAAGCAGGATCAATATAGTCAGAACTGCTATGACTTGTAAGTCAAATGAAGTCCATGAGATGATGGAATCCTGTAGAACTACACTATCGTTCAATGATTACATGATACAGACAGACCTTTTTGGCATAGCGGTTAAATTTGACTGTGTAGTGTTATTAATATTTCCTTTGACCACGAAGAATGGGATTTTCTTCAGAAGGGCATCAAGTGTCTTTCATACAGGAGCAAAGTTGATGTCCTACATTAATGTGATACACAGTGTGCCACCAGCAAAATTAGCAATTAATGGCTGCAATGAATGTCAAACGATAGGGTAGCTCACTCACCATCATTTTATTCTCATCTTACCACTACATCACCTAGCTCTGGGGCTGTGGGATTCCTACTGTTGTGCTTTCAACTTGAGAGCAGGGGAACTGCCAGCCAAAGTTCAAGTCTCTTGGCTTGAAGCTTCAAACTGTTGCCCAAAAAAATTAAAAATGGGGGGATGGAGTGGAAGAAGCAGTGAGTATATACAATCAAAATAAAAATAAAAACACTAAATCAAGTATTCCACTAAGCAAACAAACAGGAAAATTTACTCTTATGGTCACCTTTGCCTGTGATAGCTTCTGGAATTGGTTGAAGTGTATACTACAATGGGGTGATGCCACACATGAAAATGCTTGATTGAGCTGATCATGACTGACAACTAGAAGGCAATTGATAAATGAGGAGGGGCCCACAGGCCATGCTGGAAGAAGAGGTGATTAATGCTGACATTCTCCAGCAGGAATTGAGAAGAGGGATGGAGATGCCTGCCAAAGAGAAATGTGGAGGTGGAGGGGTGCTGGTTTCGTATGTGGCTGACAGGGTATCATGCTATAGAGTCTGCAATTCCAGCCAACGAGAGGGAAGGTTTAAAAAATGTCCACCTAGATAGTTTCAGGAGTTTGTGACAGTGACCAAGTATCTCAGCAAATTGCTTTTCAGTAAGGCATAGCTTGTGTTACCTAGATACCCCTGGATAACTTTGCAATGCAGTGCAATATGTAGTGCTATAGTCAGGATAAAGAACAAGCAGAGAAATATTCACGTATTATATAGTGGGAAGTTTTAAACAGGAACGGACACAAGTAACTTGGAACCTGGGGGGGACGGGGACAGGCTATATTTAGGCTTACAGATTTTAATGGATATAGAAGGACTGTCCTCATCCTTGCAAATTAGAAGTCGTATACAGGATATTGAGAGGGACTCCGATATATTTGATTAGGGCTGCCATAGGTCCAGGATTTCCCAGAAATATCCAGGATTTATCCATTGGAAATAGTGTCCAGCCACAATTTCTGAAAATCAGTAAAAATGTCTGACAACCCTAATTTAGATCATTAATAAAAAATTAATTTTTTTTTATCAATGATCCAGAAAAGTAATTTGTGTAACATACACAGGGTTGGATTCCAAATGAACTTTCCATGAGTTCCAATGAGGCTTCCACTAGACTAGAGGAAAGGAGGAGATGCAATATTCGCTTATTCCCTTGCAGTCCCCTGTGCCCTCTTACAGTGTTATGGAAGGACCTCTAACTATCTGGGGCTGCCTTTCAGGGGCTCTGGGAAAAGAAGAAATCACAAGAATTGCTTCCTTTCCTACTGTTGGGAGAGGATAGGATTGAGGTTGGCAACTTAATTAATCTTAATGAATCTTGCTCGCAAGCTAGTGAAAATCAGAGATAAACAGAAACAGCGGAATAATAGACTCTGCAATTACTTCAAACAAAATATTAGATCTATTCTGCAGATTCCCTTTTGGAACAATGGTGTCCTTTCATTCTGTATACTGTATTGTAAAAGAATGAAGCCGGAAGAAAATTGACAGGAAATACTTGCTGTGGTATGCAATATGTAAGTGTGGCTCTCTGAATTACAATTTTTTGTTGCCTTGTATCATTTTATCAAAGGAGAAAATCTACTTTAAGAAAAGGATTGGAATTTGAAAACATGGGGTGATTTTTACTAGTTTACATTTTTCAATCTCTAGAGCAGACACAGAAGTTACTGTATTTTAAAACACCCAAAAGGTAGTAACAGCTCAACATCCAGCTGGTTGCTAGGGCTCTATACCGGGATGCTAAATGACAGAATGGATAGTCTGCTAAAGTTGCAGAGGACTCCGAAACTGTTTGCAGTTCCTCCCATTTTAATGGGACCAACATTTACAAGTTTACATTTGTTTTTGTTGGATTTCAAGTGTTTCACATTAACAATGCACAAGAGAAGGCTTTAATCAAATCAACACAAGTCAACAAATATAATATTCTGGAACAAAAGGCCTGTGAAGACAATGCCAGTATATAGTTTAGTCTCAAAAGGTTGCACTGGACTTAGTTGTATTGGGATGGAGTCAGGAGTTTCCTGTTACTGATATGTTCTTGTTTCAGGGAGACAATTAAAATTCTTGTGCAGCTTCCCGAGTGGTGTGTCCTTGGAGCCTTCCATAGCAGGACAAATGTCATTTTAGGTTGTATTAACAATATAACACTCCCAAGGCTCAAGAAATAATAGCATCCCACTAGTTTGCACTATAAGACCTCTTCTAGAGTGCTTCATTGAATTATGAGCACCACAGTTCAAGGAGAATGTTGTATAACCTGGAAAGCACTCAGCAGAGAGCCATGAAAATGACAAAGGGTCTAGAAAAGGATGCATATAAAGGGAAGACTGAGGAAATTCATAGCATTATCCCAGAGAGAGGAAACAAGCTCAACTAGAAGATGTGAACCACTTTAAGATATTTCCAAAACAAGGTAAAAATAGTTGTTCATTTTATCCACCCAAAAGAAGGAAACAATGGCTTTAAACTACAGGTATTAATTTAAGGCTGTATAAATACTGAACATTTAAAGCACATTCCCATCCCCCAAAGCATCCAGAGTGACAATTCCCAGAAGCCTTAACGAACTACAGTTCCAGCATACTTTAAGGCAGGGACATGCTTTAAATGTATGGTGTGAAAGTAGCCAAAAACAACAGATAGCAATTAGACAGACAGACAGACAGACAGACAGATATATGCCATGTGAAAACACATTTTTTTCAGAAATTTTTTAACAGGGGTCTAGACCATATTTAAATACAATATTTCGGTGTAAAGAATCCAGCATAAACTGGCTGGGTTGCTTCAGTTTTGCTGAATGCTTATAGTGTCTCCAACTGGAAATGGAGCTGTCATAACATTAATGTTTGCAGGCCACATTCTATAAAGAAAGGAAAAGCTGCCATTGTAGCTGGGAATAAATGCCTACAAGGGTGACCAGACCTGCAGATATGGCCAAAGCTGTCATGAAGGATGACAAGGCCAATCTTTACTATTACTATTTATTTGTATATGATTTGGGTTTAATTGGTTTTTACAGTATTTGTATAACTTATGCTGTTGTAGCTTCTGAAGGTAATCATCTTCTTATGTTGTGAAACGCCAAGTTATTTCTATCATACCAGAAAACTATTTTGCTGAGATATGCATGTACAATGAAGGGACGTTTTGTTGTGTGGCATTCTGTTTGGAAATGGATATTCATATAGTGGTACCTTTGTTCTCAAACACCTTAGTTCCCAAATGCCGAAAATCCAGAAGTAGGTGTCCCAATTTTTGAACTTTTTTCAGAAGCCAAACATCCGCTGCAGCTGTCTGCTATTGTTTCCGGGGTGCCTGCACCAATCAGAAGCTGTGCCTTGGTTTTCGAACATTTTGGAAGTCAAATGGACTTCCGGAACAGATTAAGTTTGGCGCTTTTGTTTTTGCTATTTATTTTGCATTTTTGCTTTTGAGGCTTTTTTGGTTAGTTTGTTTTTGTGACTGTGTGAAACCCAGTTCAGCTACTGATTGATTGATTGATTGTGTGATTGTGGAAATGGATAAAAGCCCCCCATGCAAACAGTGACTATCTGCAGGTAAGGAATTTTTTTTAAAAAAATTTACCATCTAAAATAAATTTTACCATATAAAATAAATAAGACAGTATTGTATAGTACAGTACTTGATTATTGCTTTTATTTTATGGATCAGTGGTCTCGTTATATAGTAAAATTCATGTTAAATTTCTGTTTTAGGGGTTGTTTTTAAAAGTCTGGAATGGATTAATCCATTTTGCATTACTTTCTATGGGAAAGCGTGCCTTGGTTTTCAAACGCTTTGGTTTTGAAACGGACTTCTGGAACAGATTAAGTTTGAGAACCAAGGTACCACTGTATAATCTTCTAACCTATTTTTTGTGGGGGCGGGGGAGAAGGAGAGAATGACTTTATACTGGCATTATGTTTGGGAATGTTGTTGTATGGCAACAACTGAAAATCTGGCAAGTGATCTCTCCATCAGTGTGTTTTACAAAAAAAATAAAATAAAATGCATGTGTTTTACCAAGTTTAAGATGCACACGTGTCCCCATAGATCATTTGCAGTATATTGCACCTCTGGGTGAAACGAGATACTATGCTAATCACGTGATTAGCAACCACACCAGTGTTTCTTTATTTTTAATATCAAGTAGAGAGATTTTCATGAGGAGAGTAGCATGTGAGAAGGCAAGGTTTATTTGTTTCTTCTCCACCCACTACCTTGATTAAAAATTCCCCATGTGGCAATTAGTTTTTTGCGGGGGAGCTCCTATTGGCACAAATCAGAACTCATTTCCTAAATATTATTTCAGTGCAGGGGTGGATTTTTGTTGGAAGCATAGCTGTGGAGGGAAAGGGACAAACTTCTCCTCTTCACACACTGCTTCTCCTAATGAAAATTGCCCCCTCCGTACCAAATATAATTTAAAAAACAAATAAATACATAAAGATCCTGGCCATGGTTGCAATCCACTTAACTAATATAACTCCCACATCTCAATTTGTTGTTTGCTTGCTTGCTTTTGTTCTGTGTTGATCTTTGCATCTCTGGAAACAAATTTGAAAACACCAGTCCTAACAGATCAATGTACTACTACGATTCATCTATCTTAGCTGTGGAATGCTTATATTTTTAGCATAGTTATTCTTTTGGCAAGTGTTTATGTGATGGATCACCACTGCTTCAAAAGGTGATATGGTATAGCTTCAAAGAATTCTATTATTTTTACCTTGCTGCATTTACTATGCATGGCAGCTCTTAAAGAGAACCCATTAAGAGCAGAATAACCTTATACCTTGTTGCACTGCTGTCAGCTCTAGTAAGTAGCCCTGAAAACGATAATTCAAGGGAATTTGGAAAGTTCAATCCAAATTAGTATTCCACAGAATTTTATTGCTATGTGTCAGGGAACTGCCATCGGAGCCAGAGGGAGAGGGAGGGCTCCAGAGGGATTCCGGAGAGCGTACCGGGAGGGAGAGAAGCAGCCCATCTTCTGGGGAAGGAAATCAGCGTAACACTAGTGGAGAAGGGGGGCAGATGGGGGAATCGGCGAGGTGGCTCCATGACTCCTCGCCGGAGACCAGCGGGGAGAGCACGGGTCCTCCGCTGCCCACACCCTCCCTGCGCAGAAGGCTTCCGCGCAGGGAGAGTAGGCGGAGACTAGGCGTCAAGGAGCTTCTTTGCTGGAAGAAGTTCAAGAAACGCCCACTGACGGATTCTGCCAGCGATTGAGACAGCCACGGGTGAGTGGTTGTCCGGACAGAAAGGGTTCACCCAGGTAACTCAGCCAAGCGTGGCGCCGATTTATGCACGAGCAACCCCTAGAACCATTACACTATGCATTTCCCAAAAGTCTTGTGCAACAGTAGTCACATTTTGTACAGCCGTAAAACCATGACGGCATCCACACATATACTTAAGAATATAAAAAAGGTCAAAGCAAGCCAATAGTGCATCTAGTTGAGCAACCTGCCCTCACAGTGGTCAACCAAATGCTTATGGGAAGCTAACAAGCAACTGCAACAATGCTTTCCAGATCATATTCTTTCCAAGCAACTCATATTCAGAAGCATATTGCCTCTAATACTTGGGGTAATACATAGCCATCACATACCCACCAAGCGTTCTTGAAAAAAATGAGACACCCCATTTTTCCATGCAAGATTTCAGTGGCCATTTTAGGTGCTGCACTCTCATCCCGAAAAAGTACTTTTTCTAGGGCAAGGTCACATAACTCACCTGGGAGCATGTCCTGGAAGATGTGTATCCTGGGTTTTTTTATCTGAAAAAGCTAGATACTATGCCATCATCATGGCTAGCAGCTATTGACAGCCTTATCCTTCATGCATTAGTTTAATTTTCCTTTAAAGCTGGTGCCCAGTGCTACATGCTGTGGTATCAAATTCCATAGCTTAACAAAAAGGAGATACCAGTATGAGGCTCTCTTATTTTTGGCCTCTTTGGTCTCAGCAGATTACTTGGGTCCCAAAGATAAAGAGACATTATCCTAAGGTGTTTAAGGGGATGCCCAAGACCAGCATCATGGTGGCTAGGTATCACCTCCAATATCAGAGACGGCATGTCTTTGAATACCAGTTGTTCAGGAGCACAAGTGGTGAGAGTGCTGTTGTATTCAAGTCCCACTTATGACCCTTCCATAGGCATGTGGCTGGACACTGAGAGAACAGGATGCTAGACTAGATGTGCCTTTTGTCTGATCCAGCCAGGCTATTCTTATCCTGTGTTCCTTTGGACAGGTTTAGTTTCAGTTTCAGATTTTCCTTGCAGAGAAAATCAGCCAGTATCTCTCTAAAGGGGAAGATAGGATACTAGCTGATTTTCTCTGCAAGGAGTCCTTCCTATTCCTGAAAACAGCAAATGAGGTTTGGGGGCAGGAGAACACAGGGCACGTAAAAGTAAGGAAGGCATCTAGCTAAGCCTAAAGTGGAGGACCAAAGAAGCCAGTTCCAATGCTCTGTCATGAGGACAGAGAAGAGTTGTGTGGAAAAGCCTCTTGGAAGTATACAAAAATGGTAAACCTTTGGAGCAGTTTTTTGGGCAGAAGATTGAACTACTTTCTCTCTGCCCGCCTGGTTGTTGTATTTTCTTTCATCCTTCCTTACTCAAGACTTCGCTCCAAGACTGCAAAAGGCATAGTATCACAACAGCCAAACGCTTTATCGCAGCATTTACAGAGCAATCCTCTGAATATTTATGCACAGGGAAGCCACACTGTGTTCAAGGGGGCGTAGGACTGTAGCCACTACCTTAGTGTTTCATAAGACTCACCCATACTGCAGTGACTGCAGAAAAAGTTATCACCAAATTAATGGAACTGTAAATCTTAGCATATTTTTTGACATATTTGACATTGCTGAGCTGCAGTCAATCACTGTTCCCTGAATAATCAGTCACAAAGCAAAATATATGACAGGCTCTCTAAACAAAAGCCTTCACTTGACAAGAAATGATCCAGCAAGGGAATGATTTAAAATGTATTGATTTAACTAGGTCCCCCTCTGTCATTTGGAAAAAATCAAAGCCATCTTAGAGGCATTCTCACATTAATTGCTTTCACTAGTTGTGCCACTGGATAGCTCAGTTGGTTACAGCGTGGTGCTGAGAACACCAAGGCCGCAGATTTGATCCCCATATGGGACAGATGCATATTTCTGCATTGCTGGGGGTTAGACTAGATGATAGGATCTCTTCCAGCTCTACAATTCTATGATTTACTATTAAAGTGACAATAAGTCACCAACTGGAAATCAGTAGGAGAGCTCTACTATCACAAGTACTCATTGTTTCTAGTCTAATTCTGTCAGTATCGGAGACACCATAACTATCACTCAGCTACTATGAGAGGTTAGTAACCCTGCATCTAGACATGATACCAAACATTTACTTATTACTTAATTATTATTAAATTTATATCTCATCCTTCTTCTCAAAGGAGCCCAGAGTGGCATGGATGCATTTTTAAAAGCATATTACATAAGGTTTTGATGCATTCTGTTTACACATGTCTTGTAGAAACCTGAAACTTGTGCTCCTGGAAATGTGCATTACTGATTTAAGTTTAAATTTAAGTATTCAGGATTTTAAGACAAAAGCCTGTAGGAATTGAAAGAGCCCACATTTGGTTAGGCATGCTAGAGGTCCCGATTCAAATACCCTTTTGAGGCAGAAGCTCGCTGTATGGTTTCGGGCAAGTAACTAATTTTAATCCTAACCTATTTCACAGGATTATTGCAAGGAAAAAAAGGAGATAATCCAATGTATTATACAAACATGAGAAATGAAAGCAAACAGAGGGTTTATTTTTTATTTTATTTTTGTTAATGTTAAATATAAAAAGGTTAATCTATTTGTTTCTTAAGTCAGTCCATTTGGAATGAAAACACTTCTGTTAAGAGCAGACCTCTGCACTAACCAATATTTTTCTCTATCCATTACACAAACACAGGCGACACAATCTTTTGTATGACAAGATGTCATTATGGAATTGTACAAGGCTGAGTTTTATAAGAAAGCACCTTTTTCTTTGAGAAGATTCTACGACAAAAGGTGTACTGTCTGTTTATGCACTGAATAGTTTTTTTGTTTTGTTTTCCTTTAGATCTTGAAATGCTTCAGTAAACAGTAAATAGCAGGACCATAATTATTTTGAAAATCTGTTGTATTAGGGCAGAAAGCCTCTTTTATTCAAAATGCCAGTTATATACCAGATGCTTGATACATGTGGATATATGGGAATAAATTAAATAACTAGCCCTTGGACTTTAAACTTCAAATGTGTTTGAAATGCTGCCAACACCAGCCATGCCCTACGAACACATTTTCTGATATATACATATTCCTTTTATAATTCTGAAAGTCATAAAAACCTGCATCAAGAATAAAAGTAGCAATTTCAAGTATTTTTGCATTGTTATTTTATGATATGCTGAATCATAACTTATTAAACAAATGACTTCTTTCCATTTTCTTCAGAGAGAGGCACACACATAAGAGGCATTCTGCCTTGACTGAACTAATCACTGGGAAAACTCTTGTTGCTTTTAAACAGATTTGGCCCAATAAAACCATCCAAATAGTTGCAGCAGTTTTAGATACAGGACAGTGGTACCTCGCAAGACGAATGCCTCGTAAGACGAAAAACTCGCAAGACGAAAGAGTTTTTCGTTTTTTGAGTTGCTTCACAAGACGGATTTCCCTATGGGCTTGCTTCGCAAGACGAAAACGTCTTGCAAGTTTGTTTCCTTTGTCTTGCAATTTTGTTTCCTTTTTCTTAAAACCGTGCATTCAGGGGGTGCAGTTGCGACTTGACTTCGAGGAGCAACTCATAGCACTTGGTGTGGTAGCCTTTTCTGAGGTTTTTGAAGACTTTGGTGATTTTTGAAGCTTTTCCAAAATCCGTGCTTCGCAAGACGAAAAAACTCGCAAGACGAAAAAACTCGCAGAACGAATTAATTTCGACTTGCGAGGTATCACTGTATTCAGGACCAGGCCTGGCATAGAGGCAAAACCCAAGAGTTGCAGTGGAGGGCAGCTTAGCCATTAGCAACCCAGGCAGATAGCCTGAGCATCTCAAACATCCTTGCCTTGCCACTTGGCCAATTAGCATCACAAAGTTTGGGCAATAGTGGGACATAGTGGACCGGCTTGAGATTTCTTCATTCAGATTCATCTCCAGCCAGTTGCAGGAGGAGATGCCAAAGATGTGAGTGGCTCAGTGGAAATGACACTGGACCATCCTCATTTGAAACTAACAGTAAAGGACAAGGTAGGATTGTGCCCCATCATGTTCTACATGAATGACTTTCTGCTCATCAGCTCCCTCTATTAATAGCTACTGCAAAATCTTTTGGTAAACCTTTCTTTTTTAAAAAAATAATATTTATTAGCATTTTAAAGACTACAAAAGAAAGAAAAAGAGTTAAACAATACAATACAATACAATACAAAACCAAAAACACCACACAACACCAACACCATAATATTAAATTAACAAAACAAAATAAACACAATTTAAAACACATCCAATAATTTCAGTATCTTGTCTTTCATTCCATTGTTTCAATGACCTCCTCACACCTCCCTTTTTGTATTCCACTTTAATTAACTGTTTCAGCAACTCCTTTCCATCTTCCTCTGTTTTCTGTCCTGTAATTTATCTTAACATATTCTAACCTTATTTTTTCCCTTTAATATATAATTGTCTTAACATATTTTAACCTTATTTTCCCTTTAATACTCTAATAATCTATTTGTACTTACCATATTTTTTGCTCTATAAGACTCACTTTTCCCCTCCTAAAAAGTAAGGGGAAATGTGTGTGCGTCTTATGGAGCGAATGCAGGCTGCACAGCTATCCCAGAAGCCAGAACAGCAAGAGGGATCGCTGCTTTCACTGTGCAGTGATCCCTCTTGCTGTTCTGGCTTCTGGGATTCAGATTTTTTTTTCTTGTTTTCCTCCTCCAAAAACTAGGTGTGTCTTATGGTCTGGTGCGTCCTATAGAGCGAAAAATACAGTAATTCCTTATAACATCTCTACTAAAGCCATATAACTCCTTTCCAACATTTTTCTAACACTCATTAATTTTACAATATTTTTATAAATAGTCTTTAAACTTTTTCCAATCTTCTTCCACCGACTCTTCTCCCTGGTCTCGGATTCTGCCAGTCATATCCGCCAATTCCATATAGTCCATCAACCTGGTGATCTTCTGTCTGATGCTCTTAACTCTTTTCCAAGTCCCTTCTGCGAGTCTTCTTCATATTTATACATGAACTTTACTTTGTCTTCCACTGATCTTATTTTTATTTTCCTTCCTTTGAAACTAAAGAGTAAATCTCGGGGAAACTCCCACCTAAAGATGATTTTATTCCTTCTCGACAGGGCAACCAAATCTCCGTAGTTAAATCTAAAATCCAAAAGGTATTTCAGAACGTCTTTCAAAATTTCCACTCTTAACTGTTGTTCTTCTAAGTTCCAACAGTCTCTTATTTTGTTCTTCTCTTTTTTCCCTCCTCTTCCAAGTCCAAAGGCCCTCACAGTTTTAATCTCTTCTTGACCCAAGTCCCGGTCCCAAAAATCATCAAATTCCTGTGTGGGGAAATCTATCAAACTTTCCTTCTCGAGTTCAGGTAGGGCTCTGATCCTCAAAATCTGATTTTCTTTAGACTCAATCATAGCAGGCATCAACTTATGGTCATCAAATTGCATCTGTAAGGCTGGGACTCTCTCTCTCTCCAATTGTGTTACTTTAGGTTCAACGGCAGTAACTTTCTCCCTAGCCTTCTCTGCAGTTTGCCATGTCAAAGTAGATTCCTGTATCAATTTCTGAATAGTGTCTGTATTGGTGTTCACTTTTTGTCCCAAATTATCGATTTTGGTAGTTACCACATCCACCTTTTTGTGAAGCTGTTCCAGTGAGTCACTTATCTTACATAATAAGGCCTCTTCTGTCGACATTCTCAACCGATTCAAGGTCCCCAGAATCTCACAGCTTTTTATCTTGCAGCTGGAAATTCCCCCAGCTCAACTCTTGTAACAGTTTCAAGGGCTTCCTCTAGAGGGAAACAGTTTCTATTTGTATTATTCTTTTTAAACTCAATTCAAACAATAAAGTTAGTTTCAATTTTCTGTTACTTTTACTCCTTTTTAAACGCAGACGGAGACAGTGGAAACAATGTATTCCTTATTTAACTAACTGTCAGTGAACGTTCTAATCATGATCAATAAGCATTCCAGAACATGTCAGTCCTGTTGGCAGCCCGTTTCCAGGATCGGAGCGGTGGTATTTTAACTCTGTTCACTCTCTCCTGCAGGTATACTCAGTCCAAAACTTTCCCCCCTCTTCTCCTGCCACCAAGGGGGGTTTAGTATTTTTTACCGATGGAAATTTAGTCCTTTACAATAGGCTTTCCGAGGCTTCAGCTTGCATCCTCATTGCTTCAATCTATTTACAAAAGGGGAAGGTGGACTTCCTGTTTTAGACCTCCCCGTTTCGACACCAAATTAAGACGTTTAAAAATCCAATTCTCCGCTCTACTCATGGGTAGTTGCTTTAAGATCAAATTGTCCACAGGGAAAAGTCAGCACTCTCCGGCAACAGCTATGCTGCTTCGCTCCGTGGAAGAAGCAGTCAATTCGAAGCACCGCGCCGCTCACCCAGGCTGGGGGGGATCACTGCTCCAGAGCAAGCGGATGACAGTCACTCATGTGACCTTTGTGCTGCTGTTACAGCAGAGCTCCTACATGACTGCTCCTCTGTATGTGACTAATCCCTGTTCATTACTGAGTCATCCTCTTTGGCACCCAGGAAGTTGGTATCAGCTTCCCAGGAAGGTAAGTCTAGATCTGTGTCTGAGTGGAAGGACATTGGTGTGCAAAGGAAGATGTTGATTCCCCAAATCAGGTTGTTTCAGATCAAAGGACAGAGAACTCTCACTCAGTTACAGGGATTCAAGTACAGTTGTCTTAAAATTTCACAGTGCCTTTATTTTTCTGTAATGTCAGAGTATGTATGCTACTGAGTTGTCTTCTTTACAAAATTTGTTTGAATAAAACATTCAAACCACATGATCACTTTATTTATAGAGTGATCCAGACCACCTTTACGCCAGGTGATAGGGGTGTTTTTTCTTGGTTGGAGGTATCCCTCCCTCCAGCCCTGTTGCCTGCAGAATGATGCAACCACAGAGCTCCCTTACTGCCTGCTGAATGTGTAGATGAGCAAAAGGAAATAGAAGGTGAGCGATTTTCCTTGAGTTCCTGCTGCAACCCCCAAGTTACCCTCTATACTGCTCCAGAGGGTCTCTTAAACCCTCCAGACCATATTTTCAGGGGATTGCCAGGGGGAGGGGGGCAGGAGAGATCCAAGAGCATCCCATTTTATGTGCACAACTTCACACAAGGAATTCTAGATTCAACCCATCATGAAGATGAATACTGCCACTTCACTTCATAATAAATTGGATTCAATACTTATTTTACAATACACCCTTGTGCACCAACTGGCACAGCAATATATTTTATTATTCACTTGGGTTGCTGCTGCCTTTTCAGCTTTTGTAGTTTTTGCAGGCCAGTTGTTTCTCAAGAGCACAGCAAGTAAATGGTCGTTTAATTGGGGAATTTGTGTTTCATAATGCCAGAAAGTTAAATGGGCAAAAATATATTTAGCCAAATGATCCTCTCTGTAAGCAGGGGGGGGGGGTGCAGTTTTTTCAAAGCTTGCACAAAAACATACTTGATTTTGTCTATATTTGGAATTGATATTATCCTCAGGTACTTCCTTCACCTCTGGCTTTAATTACATGATTAATGGGTAAATAAGACTTCGATACTAGCAAAGAGATCCCTAGGGGCTCATTGTCCCATCTCACTTGTCACCTGTGAGGAGCTGACCATGAGGAACAAATGTTCAGAGGTAATGAGAACAGGTGCATAAGTCCCAAGCTCCTAGTATTTAATGCACATTAAAACCAAAATTGGACTGCTGATTCACAATAGCAGTTCTCCATTGCCCAGCTTTAGAGTTTGTAAAGCAAGTCAACATTAGCATTCATTGCTTAAAAAAAGATTCTTTTATAGCTTGTACTTGCATTCCTACCAGCATACTTTCTTTTGATACAAATCACCTGTTTTCTATCTAGTATATATCTTTAGAAATTTGTTTAGAATTGACATTAAAAAATGAAAGATCTTCCTCTTCCAGCCAAATTTGTAAACACATCTATCCTCATCATGTCCACATACATTTCAATTATTTTATCAGCAGGAGGGAGGAAACTGAAGTGTATCCCAAATGCCTTGCCAGCTCCTAATCTATAGCAAAATTCACATGGGGCTTGTCCAGCTGCAAAGCCAGTTAGATATGAGATCAATTGAGAAATAGACAATCAGAGAATCAGAGAATTATACAGTTGGGAAGGACCTTGAGGGTCATGTAGTCCAACCCCTACAAATGCAGGAATCTCAACTAAAGCATCCATGACAGATGGCCTCCAACCTCTGCCAAAAAACCTCCAATGAAGGAGAGTCTATGACACCCCGAGGGAGTCTGCTCCACTGTCGAATAGCTCTTACTGTTATTCCTGATGTTTAGTTGCAAGTTCCTTTCTTGTAACTTGAAGCCGTTGGTTCAGATCCTAGCCTCTGGAGCAGGAGAAGACAAGTTTGCTCCATCTTCTATGTGACAGCCCTCAAGATACTTGAAGATGGCTATAATTTAGTTTCTCAGCCTCCTCTTTACCAGGCTAGACATACCCAATTCCCTCAACCATTCCTCATAAGGCTTGGTTACCAGTCCCTTGATCATCTTAGTCACCTCCTCTGCACACATTCCAGCCTGTCAACATCCTTCTTAAACCGAGGTGCCTAGAATTGTATGCAGAACTACAGGTGTTGTCTGACCAAGGCAGAATAGAGTGGTACTATCATTTCCCTTGATCTGGACAAGGGATGCAGCCTAGAATAGCATTCACTTTTTTGATAAGAAGGAGCTAACAGGTGGGGAGAAGACAGAGTGGCCCAATTATCTCAGTCCATGTGCACAGCATGTGTGATCTTGGTAGCAAAAACCAATATTTCTTTCTTCCTGTGCTGTCTTACTTCCATAACCACTTAAAGGCTCATTCACTCCTGTACGATACCAGGCATTTGATAAATAAGTAGATAATGTCATACAGCAATGAGCAATCCACATGATGAAATGTACTTTTCAGAGCTTATGACACATTTTGCTCATAGACCAGAAGTGCTGTGGTTTAAAATTCCATAAAAGGTGATAATTTGTTAGCAGGAAAGCAGGATGAATAATTAGTAGGCTAGCCACAATGTCATTTTTTTTACTTGCAACAGCACAGGCATGTTAAAAGCGGGCAGCCATTCCAGATCAATTCTACATATGGTGAAAAAGAAAATGTGGGTAGTAGTTTTCCCTGCTCCCCAAAAAAGGTGCTGAACCTCATTTTCAAGGTGTTACACTATGCGGTGTAAGTTAGGCCAGTTTTGAGGAAACCACCACAGCTCTGTAAGCAACAAACCAATTCAGCCATAATATACACCAAAATGAAGGTAAGGAGCTGGGCTACAATAGCTATATAGCTGTGGAAGTTGATCTTTGTAGTGTTAACTGCTATAAGGGATCAAGCTAAATACAAAACAAAAAAATGCACAAAATATGGTTTAGAATATTGTTTAAACATTCCATGCATCTTCTTCAACATTATCACATATTTACTTGTCAACTAATGTTCTATAATTTGGTACCTGGATTCCAAGTAAATTCACAAATAATTCATTTAGGATAACACTTATGTGTTCCAAAGGTGTACAAAACTTTCAAACAGATCGCCATGGAATTATAACAATTCAGAAGCAAGAAGCAACCACAATCTCCAAGTTTTATATCTGAGCCTGCAAATGTCTCCATTTCCAATTTGCAACTAACCCCAGATCCTGTGGCTTCAGATCCAGGTTGTTCTTGCTAAGCCTAAAAAAAACCAGTTTCCAGAATTCAGACACCAAAATGAAATATGGTTAGTTTAAAAGCAAAAGTGGGAACTTTCAATTTCATATGGCATACAAAGAAATGAGAAAGGAAGGGGGAGTATGAGAGCCAAAGGATCAGGACAAGTTCATTTACATATCAGAAAACCATGATTTGGCTTCCAATCACACATGGAACACTTGGCATGGAATGTTTGAAAAAAAGTTCATTACCACCACCAATCTCTTACAATAAAACCTGGGCATGGTTGTACAGATACAAGTTCTCCGAATACTCCAAATACTATGAGTACTAAGGGGGGGGGGGGGGAATCTGCCCGTATCAAGCTGTTGAAAGGACTAGCACATCTCCCATTATGACCAACACTCATCTCTTCAGACTGCTACATCTCACAGTTGTCAGAGCATTTATAATTGTTCTACCTTTTCCTTCAGGAAACCGAAATGTGCTGTGCTGACACACAACATGTTCTTAACACATTACAAAATCAAGCCTTAAGACATGTCGTTAAGCGAATGATACCTTTACACAACTGCCTTTCAGAAAACACAAGAACTGCATTAAAAACCAAGTCTTTAAATCTTGCTCTGAAGAGGAAAAGTGGTTTGTTTAACCCTTGGTTGCTTTGGTCATCCCATAAACATGAACCCTTTAATGCAGCAGTCTCCAATCATCAGTAAGGAGAAGACAAGAGAGAGACAGAATAGAACAGCTGCAAATACTTCATAATCCTAATAAAATTTGCTTCACAGTACTGCATTCTGTTAATGCAAGAACCAATGAAACCAGAGTACCTAGAGGTTTTGGACGGGAGAACTTTGGTACTTGATGCAGCAGTTATATGCAATATATTTTGCAGGTGAATTTAGTTTTATTCTCCAAAGAATTGATCCATTAGCTTTACTGAGTTAATCTACAGCACTGCTGACAACCTCTCCTTTTTTATCACATTCTCCCCTCAGAGGAATGCTTGGAACTGGTCATATGTTTATTCTACTAGAAAGTCTCTGTCTGTCCATCTCTCTTCCTCCAGTCTCTCTCTCTCTCTCTCTCTCTCTCTCTCTCTCTCTCTCTCTCTCTCTCTCTCTCCCTCTCCCTCCCTCCCTCCCTCACGTACACCTCAGTTATATAAGCTTATTTATTGGGAAAGAAACAAAATGGGAGGTGATGAAAGGATGTTGAAGAAGGTCTTAGAATAAAATATTTGGGGGAGGGATATGTTATTGCTGAGAGCCAACAATAATAAAATCTCAGCAAGCTGTGAACCAATGTTAATGCTGGATGGCAATTTTGTTAGGAGGTTTCTTAGCAAGTACTGCACTGTTTTTAAGAGAAAAAACTTGTTAAGAATAATAGAAAAAAACTAAGCTGGATAGCTACATTTAATGAAATTACCTTCCTTTTTTCTCCTCCCGGACCTACATTATAATGGCTGAGTTAGTACAGAACAAGCTGCTTTTAAGTATTTTAACTAAACACAGAAATCTTTCATGTGCATTAGCACATAAAGGCATATAAGTAGGCTTTCCAAGGCCAGCATGCCAACAGTGCTCTCTAGAGTGCCACAGATGCCCTGGTAAAATGACAATTCACCATACTATGCTACACAAGTCACCATATATTGAAGCTGAGGGAGGGATAAAAGATGCAGTTTCTCTGGAAACATCGCAGTGGGACAGGCAATACATTACATCAAGAACCCAGAGTCAGCCAGAACCAGTACTTATTCTTAAGTTGCACGATGGCTGAAGGGCCCATCTAAAATCTTTACTCCATGTACACATCTTATTCCATAAGCTCTGAACATATCCTACTGCACAGCAGAGATTTCTCATCCCTGACTTGCCTTCATCTTCATAAATCAGATTGCCATAAAACATATTAATATTTCTAAAAGTCCACAAAACCAGGAGGGTCTTCAACAAAGGAGTTTACTGCTGCCACCTACTGTCAACTCACATTATAAAGCAGATAGGAACATCAGCAAGGGGTACTTTCTATGTGGCATTTTCCCGTCTCAGCAATAGCCGCTATGAAGGACAACCACCATATCTAAAACATGCAAGTGTTTTGGGTGCAATTATATACTACCACATACAACTAATAAAAAATAGATATTTGGGGGTTTTCCACACAACACTCCACAACAGAGATCATCTTGGTGTGGGGGAAAGCAGTTCATGTGAAAAGCACGCAAGGAGTTCTACAGAGAAGAATAAATCTTAAGGTTCTGGGTCAGGAACCATTGTTCTACTGGAACACTGTGGTTGGTCATCTTTAATCATGAAAGGGACTTCCAAGATGATCACATAAGGAGCTCTGATGCCTTTGATGACTGGTAAAGAAGTTAGGCAGAGGCTCGTTCTGTCGAATTGTAGCACTGACAGAAGGACATTTACTCAGTGTTTTTCAATACAGTGGCGTACACAGAGCAGATTTTCAAATCAAGGCTGATTACGTTAATTTGCTCTTGGATAGGCATTCAATTGGCATCAGCCTGAGAAACCCCAAGTACCCACATCTGCTCAGGTCAGCATGGACATTTGCACTTCAAAGTCCTGAAAAAAAGTATATGTGTAGCACCCTTTAATGCCACAACTTACATAGCTTCTGCAGCAGGAATACAACTCCAACTGCAAGGGAGGGCTTCCATCTGGTGAAACATATTCTAAATTGGCACATTATAAGGCTGGCTTGCTTTGCTCAGAAATGTTTGCAGTGCTGTAAGAGAGAGGACAGGATGCGGCTGGCACTGTGGGTTAAACCACAGAGGCTAGGATTTGCCGATCAGAAGGTTGGCGGTTCGAATCCCTGCAACAGGGTGAGCGCCCATTGCTCGGTCCCTGCTCCTGCCAACCTAGCAGTTCGAAAGCACATCAAAGTGCAAGTAGATAAATAGGTACCGCTCCGGCGGGAAGGTAAACGGCGTTTCCGTGCGCTGCTCTGGTTCGCCAGAAGCGGCTTAGTCATGCTGGCCACACGACCCGGAAGCTGTACGCCAGCTCCCTCGGCCACTAAAGCGAGATGAGCGCTGCAACCCCAGAGTCGGTCACGACTGGACCTAATGGTCAGGGGTCCCTTTACCTTTTTTAAGAGAGAGGGCAGCTAAGAATCAAGGTTCTAACACAGCAAGCCAGTGACTTGCTGATTATGTCTAAGAGCAGCAGCTCTTCAAGTTTAGGGATTAAAACCTGTGATGCTGAAAGAATGGTCAAGAATTGAGCTGATTTAACGATGTACAATAAGTACAGTGGTACCTCGGGTTAAGAACTTAATTCGTTCTTAACTTAAAACTGTTCTTAACCTGAGGTACCAGTTTAGCTAATGGGGCCTCCCACTGCCGCCGTGCGATTTCTGTTCTCATCCTGAAGCAAAGTTCTCAACCCGAGGTACTATTTCTGGGTTAGCGGAGTCTGTAACCTGAAGCATCTGTAACCTGAGGTACCACTGTACTCATAAATATTAGGGCAACTAAAATATTTTCGACAGAGGTGCTATCATCTGTGCCATCCCCACGGTGAATGCAATATTGTGCTGCAGGCCAAAGGCTGACACCAGAAGATGTTTAATGGCATCACATAAACACAGCAGTTCGATTAGACCAGCTTCATGGCTATCAAACTAATTATACACAACTGATATTTGCAAATGAGTTCTGGGTTTATACACATGTTCTGCAGTGGACAGATATTAGCTAAAACAACTGTCAAACAGGTTAGGATTATGTGTAAACCCACCCCCACTTTTTTTCAATTCAGATAAAACTCAAACATGTAGAAAATGTATTAGAACGCAGCAAGTAACACTGCAGTATATTCTTTGGCCAGAGACATTTTATACAACATTTTCTATGTTTATATTACATGTTTAAACTACTGCAACATTTCACACTTTGTGTAATTGTAGAAATTGTATAATCCATGCCATATTTTCCCCACCCTCCTCCCTAAACAGCTTGCACCCACTTCATCCTCTGTCAGTCCTCACCATCTCTTAGTTTTCTGTTATAGAGGTTGCAGGTTCTCACTTAGAGATTATGCATATTCTGGACTGCCTGGATATAAAATATAGAGAATTAGGTGTTATAAGAGTAGTTGCTTGTTGTCCTGGGTATCTGTGGCCAGGGTAAGTTTTAAAAAAGAAATGAACATTTCACAGAGCAACAATAGTAAATTGGTGCTTAAAGCAGAGGTTTGGTGCTAAGGAAGATAACTCATGAGGAAATGAGTTGATCCAAATTTCACAGGTCTCTTCAGTCCCTAACATCACCTGCCAATAAAGCCACTATGCATAGGACAAACAGATCAGTCTCTACTCAAAAGAACAAATAGGCACAAACCTGCCATAAAAAAATAGCACCATGGAGAAACCAATGTGAGGTCATTTGAATATCCAAAAACATTTGACTGCAGACCAGAAATTCAAAATTATCTAACAAAAAGAGGTCAATTGAACACTCTAGCATGAAATTGCTAAATTGGATATATCAGGAAGTTCAATTCTGTCCATTTAGGTCTTAATCAAGATCCCGTTAGTCCTCTCTCACTATTAAATTGACTTATAAAAGCTAAAAAAAAAAAACCCTCTTATATCTGAACCAAAGTTTAATATGACCACTGTTTGTCTGGGTTCACTCACACTGACAAATTGGTTGCTTTAAAATGGAAAAGAAAGCTTGTGATCTCCAAGCTGCCATGTACAAGACAAAGAAAGGGAGGCAGGATTTCATGAGCCCAATGATGATTCACATAAGCATCTGCACATAGACATTAACACAAAACAAGTTTAGCTAGACAAACCATGATTTCACATTACATCTATGCAGCCAGAGTCATCTTTAAGCATGGGAAATCAAAGAACACAAGCTATTAAAAAACCCACCATGGGGAGTTTTTTTGTCTATAAAATTTCATAGTCTACATTTTTCACTGGCATGCTTTGAAACCCTGCATAACCTTTTCACAGCTTTATAGGTGATTACTATGCATGCCACATCACAACACTTAAAACAAGCCATTATTCTCACATTTTTCCCCCCTAACACATAAACTGCAATTATTGATTTATGAATCAATCAACAATTTTACTTTGATGCTTTTCTGTCAACTGGTAATAATACATTAAAACCTGTGATATAAGCTGTGAGAATGTAGTTTACATTAAGCTTTTACAAACATTGCAAGAAAGCTTAAAATTACTGGCAATGTGGATATTTCAATTTGCTCATTCATCTTGCCTACCAGCAATCCTGTGCCTAGGAATGCAACTGGTTTATGGAAACGCAATTCATTACGGAGCAAGTCACACAGCAGTACATTCCTCACTTTTTATTTAAATACACTTGATCATTAAGCATATGACTACATTCACCTTCATGCTTGCACAGCTAAGAGCCTTACACTACTTTCAGTCAGACCCCTCAATTCCAGATGGATTAAAAGGTTACCATAAAAATTGACAGCAGCCTTAATATGTCACACAAAACTTGCTTTCAGAGAGAACCATTTTTAATGGTAGTTAGGTTAAAGCAAATGTTTGAGAGCTTCACAATTGTACAAGGAACCCAACCTGAATACCAACCGAAGCAGTATTTAAAATGATCTAAACTTAAACTAGTAGGGACGCAGGTGGCGCTGTGGGTTAAAGCCTCAGCCTTTACCTTTACCTTTACAGAGATAGACCGTATCATAAGTTTAGATTCACAGTGGTTTGAGGGTTGGTGTTTCTCACCATGATTGCACTCATTCTCCTAAGCATGTTCAGTACACACACTTCCAGTTATCTGCTTCATATTGGCCCAAAATTATTTATTGCAGAGGACCATATTTGAGAAATGCATGAAATGTGGTTAAGTGACTGGTGGAGCAACTATTTTGATTCAGTGCATGTAACTATATTCCCTGCCAACCTAGTTAGATTGAATTTCAGTAATGCAATGAAGGTATGGAACTAGATTTAGGTCTGGAGATGCTTCCATCTTAATGTTTTTTTCCACGTATTCAAATGAACGCTTGATGTAGGACATTTACTGTGACCACCAAGTATAGCTAACCACATTATGTGAACATATTGGCCGGTAGCTCTGGATCGGCTGGTGAATGTGTCAAGTCATGGAACCTCAGATAATGCAGATATATGGCTGATTTCTCTTTTACCTTTCTCCCAATTCCTACATCGCGTATGAAGGATTTAAAATGCTTATATAATCAGACAGCTATTAAAACATTTCACAGATATCTAGGTCACACCTTTTCACATGGAGAAACGTCTGCTGTTGGTTGCTTTCATGGTATCAAAATTACCATTATTAAGTTTCTGAAAAAAATGTTTTTGTCTATCTAGCAGACTCTTATGATTTCTCTCTCGGTAAACTATTCAGCATTAGAAATTTGATCTCATTGAGAACATTTCCATGTGACCTTTCTAGCTTCTCAAACTTCTGAATGCTTATATATTTGCTTTATGCAAACTGTATTAGGTACAAAAGGAGTATGAAACCTAATTATGGTTTTTCTGTGCAATAATTGTTCCATGGGGCCCTGAATAAATATGAGTGTAGAAGTACGTGTTTTAAAACCTACTTTAATGTTTTTATTTAAAAGTGGATTTGTGATCAGTAGGCTGTAGTAATTTCCTTAGAACAATCATTACTCTCATTTGTAGTATATCCTTCTTAGCTTGCAGCTTAATGATGCAGTAGTAAGGACTGTTCCCATCTATTAGCTCAATTTGCCCCTGTGCATGAACGGTACATTTATATTGCTTAGAAACTTCAGATTCTTTGTGTAGGATTTTGAAAAGTGCATTTCAAGCCTGCTCAAAATTAATTTGTATGCTTTATATAAATTAACTTGTTAAATCCCGCAAATTCCACAAGATATTAGGTAATATAGGCAGCCATATTTCTTAGTTTAAGTTTAAAAGGTAAAGGTACCCCTGCCCGTACGGGCCAGTCTTGACAGACTCTGGGGTTGTGCGCCCATCTCACTTAAGAGGCCAGGGGCCAGCGCTGTCCGGAGACACTTCCGGGTCACGTGGCCAGCGTGACATCGCTGCTCTGGCGAGCCAGAGCCGCACACGGAAATGCCGTTTACCTTCCCGCTGGTAAGCGGTCCCTATTTATCTACTTGCACCCGGAGGTGCTTTCGAACTGCTAGGTTGGCAGGCGCTGGGACCGAGCAGCGGGAGCGCACCCCGCCGCGGGGATTCGAACCGCCGACCTTTCGATCGGCAAGCCCTAGGCGCTGAGGCTTTTACCCACAGCGCCACCCGCGTCCCTTATCATGGCATAAGTTAGAAGACTGACATGGCTAAATATGACAAGGGATACCCCACCGTGAACCTTCTGGTAGCCTTGTTATATTTATGATTCCAGTCTAGTCTCTTGAAAGACATCCAGGCATATCCCGAGTTCCTCACACCCTCTAAAAATTAACACATGGAAATTTAGTTTCCAAGTACAGTAGTACCTCGGGTTAAGTACTTAATTCGTTCCAGAGGTATGTTCTTAACCTGACACTGTTCTTAACCTGAAGCACCACTTTAGCTAATGGGGCCTCCTGCTGCCAGAGAATGATTTGTGTTCTCATCCTGAAGCAAAGTTCTTAACCCGAGGTACTATTTCTGGGTTAGTGGAGTCTGTAACCTGAAGCGTATGTAACCTGAAGCGTATGTAACCCAAGGTACCACTGTACAGGATTCTCAACTCCTCAATGGGAGCCATCCACACCATGGCAGAATGATTCGAAAGCAGAGAGCAAACTAAGAGGTGGCCAGGTTCAGTTAACGGCTCACTTTCACAACCTTTCATTTTTGCAAACAGATTGGCCAGTTTTTAGTCATTTTCTCACTAGAATGGGCAAGATGAGAAAAGGGCAGGATGTGTTCATTTCAAGGCCCCTCCCTTTCCTACTAGGAGGCATTAGCTAAACATATTAAAAACCTCAGAATCCCAGTAGGCAGTTGGCTCTGCTAGCTTCAACAGAAGCTATCCAACTCTCTCAAGGACCAGCATACACATGCTTAAGGCTAGTTATATCCTTCCTTTTCCATTTCTGCCTTGCAAAACCATAATTAGGTTTTATACTAATTCTAGGTTTCTGTGACAAAATTGCCAAGCTCACTTTTCTACAGGCTTTTAAAAAAATAGTTAGCTATTTCTGCCACTCTTTAGATCAAGGTATTGTGGAAGTTGCTGCCTGCTTAAATTATAATTTTACTGTCTGAAGCAGCATTTATATATATTCCATCACTTCTATTTCATATAATAAACTAAGTTTTCTTTATTCCTTTGGTGTGTGGGAACTTGTGGGTAAACACATATTCATAACAAGTGCAAGTCATAACTCCAGCAAAAGATCCTAAACTTCTCGTTGGTATATGGGCACACATAAGTGCTTAAACACACATTCTGGTTCATAACCTATACTGTAACACTACACATATCCAGTTTTTGTGTGTGCGCGCAATCTGTACATATTTAGATTTGCAATGAACTACCTGCTTTCATTTGTACAAGTGTATGATCTGGTCATACGGTTTCTTGAATATGCATAGGATGGAGACAAGGCCACAATGTTCTCACCACAATATTCTTAGTCACTCACTTACATTGTTTGAAAACTTACTATCCCTATGTGATATATTAGCATTTTGCCATATAATAATAATAATAATAATAATAATAATAATTTATTATTTATACCCCGCCCATCTGGCTGGGCCTCCCCAGCCACTCTGGGCGGCTTACATAAAAACCAAAAATACAGTAAAATATCACACGTTAAAAACTTCCCTGAACAGGGCTGCCTTAAGATGTCTTCTGAATGTCAGGTAGTTGTTTATCACTTTGACATCTGCTGGAAGGGCGTTCCACAGGGCGGGCGCCACTACCAAGAAGGCCCTCTGCCTGGTTCCCTGTAGCTTTGCTTCTCGCAATGAGGGAACCGCCAGAAGGCCCTCGGCGCTGGACCTCAGCATCCGGGCAGAATGATGGGGGTGGAGACGCTCCTTCAGGTATACTGGACCGAGGCCGTTTAGGGCTTTAAAGGTCAGCACCAACACTTTGAATTGTGCTCGGAAACATACTGGGAGCCAATGTAGGTCTTTCAAGACCGGTGTTATATGGTCTCGGCGGCTGCTCCCAGTCACCAGTCTAGCTGCCGCATTCTGGATTAGTTGTAGTTTCCGAGTCACCTTCAAAGGTAGCCCCACGTAGAGTGCATTGCAGTAGTCCAAGCGGGAGATAACCAGAGCATGCACCACTCTGGCGAGACAGTCCGCAGGCAGATAGGGTCTCAGCCTACGTACCAGATGGAGCTGGTAAACAGCTGCCCTGGACACAGATTTGACCTGTGCTTCCATGGACAGCTGTGAGTCCAAAATGACTCCCAGGCTGCGCACCTGGTCCTTCAGGGGCACAGTTACCCCATTCAGGACCAGGGAATCCTCCACACCTGCCCGCCTCCTGTCCCCCAAAAACAGTACTTCTGTCTTGTCAGGATTCAACCTCAATCTGTTAGCCGCCATCCATCCTCCAACCGCCTCCAGACACTCACACAGGACCTTCACCGCCTTCACTGGTTCTGATTTAAAAGAGAGGTAGAGCTGGGTATCATCCGCATACTGATGAACACCCAGCCCAAACCTCCTGATGATTTCTCCCAGCGGCTGCATGTAGATGTTGAAAAGCATGGGGGAGAGGACAGAACCCTGAGGCACCCCACAAGTGAGAGCCCAGGGGTCTGAACACTCATCCCCCACCACCACTTTCTGAACACGGCCCAGGAGGAAGGAGCGGAACCACTGTATGACAGTGCCCCCAGCTCCCAGCCCTTCAAGACGGTCCAGAAGGATGTTATGGTCGATGGTATCAAACGCCGCTGAGAGATCCAGCAGAACTAGGAAACAGCTCTCACCTTTGTCCCTAGCCCGCCGGAGATCATCAACCAGTGCGACCAAGGCAGTTTCAGTCCCATGATGAGGCCTGAATCCCGACTGGAAGGGATCCAAATGGTCCACTTCTTCCAGGCGTGCCTGGAGTTGTTCGGCAACCGCTCGCTCAATCACCTTGCCCAAGAATGGAAGATTTGAGACTGGGCGGTAGTTGGCCATCGTGGCCGCATCTAAAGATGGTTTTTTAAGAAGCGGTTTAATAACCGCCTCTTTCAGCGGGTCTGGGAAGGCTCCCTCACGGAGGGAAGCATTCACCACCCCACGAAGCCCATCGCCCAGTCCTTCCCGGCTAGCTTTTATAAGCCAGGATGGGCAAGGATCCAGGAGACAGGTGGTTGGTTTCACTCGTCCAAGCAGCCTGTCCACATCCTCAGAGGTAACAGATTGGAATTGATCCCACTCAACTTGACTAGACAGAACTCTAGCACTCTCCCGCCCCGGTCCTGCTCCCACGGTGGAGTCTACTTCTTCCTGAATCTGAGCGATTTTATCTGCAAAAAACTTTGCAAAATCATTGCAGGAGAACATGTGGCCCATACTGGGCCCCGATGTTGCAGGTGGTTCCGCTAAATTGTGAACCACCTGAAAAAGTCTCCTGCTGCTGTTTTCTGCAGATGCAATAGAGGCGGTGAAGAAATTCTTCTTCGCCGTCGCTATCGCCACTTGGTAGGCTCGACGTTGAGCTCTAACCTGTGTCCGGTCAGATTCGGAATGAGTTATCCGCCACCGGCGCTCTAGCCGTCTCAACGATTGTTTCATTGCCCTCAGATCCGTGGAAAACCACGGGGCTGTCCGGGCTCCATGCAATCGGAGAGGGCGCTTCGGAGCCAAACAGTCAATAGCCCTGGTTAACTCCACATTCCAGCGGGCCACCAGAGAATCAGCTGAAAGGCCATCAACATGGGATAAAGCATCCCCTACCACTCTCTGGAAACCATTTGGATCCATTAAGTGGCGGGGGCGGACCATCCGAATTGGTCCCACCTCCCTGCAGAGGGGGTGGGTCGCAGAGAAGTCCAGTTGCACCAGGAAGTGATCTGACCATGGCACTTCTTTCGTTTCGCTTTTAGTTAGTGTCAGATCACCAACATCCATAGAGGTAAACACCAGGTCCAAGGCATGTCCGTGGCTATGGGTTGGGCCAGACTTATTCAGGGACAGCCCCATGGAGGCCATGCTTTCCACGAAGTCCCGAGCCGCCCCTTGTAAGGTCGTGTCGGCATGGATGTTAAAATCCCCTAGGACAACCAAGCTGGGTGTCTCCAGGAGAACATCCGCCACGACCTGAAGCAGCTCGGGCAGGGAATCCTTGGTGCAGCGGGGAGGTCGGTACACCAAAAGGAATCCTGTACTGCCCCTATTGCCCAACTTCCAGAACATGCACTCGGAAAACTGGGTCTTCCCAATAGGACGCCTGGTGCAAACTAATGACTTTCTAAAAATCACTGCAACCCCCCCTCCCCGCCCACATGACCTGGGTTGCTGTGCGTAAGAGAAACCTGGTGGACAAGCAGCGGCAAGGACAGGCCCATCTGCTTCATCCAACCAAGTCTCTGTTACACATGCCAGGTCAAGTCCTCCATCCATGATCAAGTCATGGATGGCAGTGGTCTTATGAATCATTGACCTGGCATTGCACAGCAGCACCTTCAGGTCATGTGGGTATCCCTTGCTGATTCTAGTATCCATCCGGTCAGGACCAGACCCGGAGGCAGGGATAGTCCTCAGACAACGACTAAACCTGCCCCCTCTGTAATGACATGGTCTAGTCTTAGCGTAACTCCTCCTCCTACCCGTGATCACTGAGATCGGTTGTCCCAGTGCATCTCCCCCTGTGGAACATGCCCCAGCCATTTTGTGGGCTGGGGCCCACTCCCCGGCAGCCCTGACCCCTCCCCCTAAGAACAAAATAACACCGTAAACAAACAAACAAAACCAATAAAACAATACAACAAAAATGTAAAAATTACAAAAACATCAAAATAAAAAATAATTCCCCAAGCCCAACCAAACATCCATCCCACCCCCACCCCCCACATACAAAAAATCCAAAGGAAAATTTTAAAAAAACATTTTAAAAACACTCTGTGCCCCTCTTGCAGTAACAACTGTCCTAGTGAGGCGTGTAAGGCCCCGCCCCAGGCCAGGTGGTAAGTGGCAAGAAGGAGCAGGACCCTCAGGCACTCACTCAGGGGAGTCCTCCTGGGCAGCAGGCAGCAAGCACCAAGCAGTCCTTATGAGGCTTCAGGCCCCGCCCCAGGCCAGATGGTAAGTGGCAAAAGCAGGGCCCTCAAGCACTCACTCAGGGGAGTCCTCCTGGGCAGCAGGCAGCAAGCACCAAGCAGTCCTTGTGAGCAGTCCTATGTAGTCCCTATATGTATATCAGCTATGGTGTCCCAGGAGCTAACACACCAGGCCTTCTGGTTAACTAGTCCTAGACTTTGTAGATGTGTGTTGTGTCATATTAAGCAATATAGGTTCTATTGGATAATTAATGAGATGCGGAGTGGGAGGTGGAGAAGAGAACCATGTATACTACTTGAGTTCCTTGGAGGACAGCGCAATACCAAGGAGGTAGGTAAACTTAATTCAGACATTATGTCAACTCATGGTTAAGGAAGGTAATTAATCAGAAAGAAATACAGAATTAAAAAAAAACAAAAAAACCACCATTGTCTGAAATGGATTTGCAAGTCATGGTTTGTGCTTACTGTACTTCAGTGTAAAATATGAACTGACAATCCACAGTTAGAGTCATAGTGTGGCATGATGTCTGAACGGAGCCTCCAGAAGACAACTGATCTAGATTATCTGTTTTCGTTTTCTTTTTTTTATATGTATAATTTTCAAAGAAGGTGAAAACCACCTGAAACTAGCCTTTACACTGCTGCAATCATGCTACAAGTTATACAATTTTATTTTTAGCAGAAATTAATCCCTCCAAATAAACATTTATTGAAGCTATTTGTGGCAGGAGATAACGACAAAGACAGATTCCACCAATGTTTGCTACAGATAAAGTTATCTGAATCTCATATTAGCAGTTCTGGCTTATCTGACCCCTCCAAAAATTATAATGTCTGAACCAGACAAAAATAATAATTAGCTTCTCACTTTCTATTGCCATGACTCCAAATGTGTCAAGGTTTGTCAATTGTGAAAGATAATGAAAATAGTTAAACCTCTCATTCCTTGTTTCTTTTCCCAAAATCCCAAGTTTTAAAACTTGAATTAAAAACTGGTTCTGAAAGCTTCTTTTAACTGAATCAAAAGAAAGGCAAATATACACAACTACTTTCTCCTAGAACGGACACTATTGTAAGAATAATATTCAGCACAAACAGCCCCAGAAAAGCATTACAGACCTCCCCAATTCTATCTTTCTGTAACAATAGTAGGAATTAAGATGTGGATTCTGCAGTCAATAAAAGTCTGCTGGAGGATTCTGGATTGACATCTTCTTTTACACATCAAATTAGGACACTGTTTGGCCTCAAGTCATTTCTGATGCAGCCAATCATTCAGTAGCATTGTTGATGCTACTGAGGAATGTCTCACATTTTATAAACAGCCATAAAGGTAAATGGAAGGTAATGTTTAGGCTACTGCCAAAAATACTGAATATTTATATCCATAGAATCATACCAAGGGGTTTTTAAAAAGTGAAAAGAATAGTGTAAATTCAGGAAGAGGCACAAATATGAAGGAAGAGAAAGAAATGAATTACCTTATTCTTATTTTTCATTAGAAAGAGCAGATTTCCTTTCAGACGACACCATCTCTCTCTTGGCTCTGCATGCAAAAGCAGCATAGTATTAATAATAATGACGATGATGAAGATAACAATAAATAATACCCTCCTCTCTTCATATATTTCTTCTTAAAGAAGATGCATTTCTAATGAAGTTTAATGGGGAAGTCATTAATGAAAAATCAGCTTCACTTGGCAGCTGACTTATAACATGCTGCTAAATGTCAGATTAACTTCCCAGAAGCTTTCAGTTATCCTGCAGCTGACAGAATTAGAGACTGCAGCATACACTCGGTGATGATTTCTTTTGCTTTGTTCCATTTTGCAAAAGGGAACACAGACTGGCTCTTTTGCACAGGACAACCATGCAAACCTTGCTTCAGCAGATGAACCTTACTGGGAAAACTAAATATTTATTCTTTTCACTGGGTTGTTACAGACTTAATTGATTTATTTTACTCTAAACAACACACATCGTACAGGCAATATTTGGATTATTTTTGTCATTTCTAAAAACATCAACACAGTGGTATGAGGACATAAGCACAGGATGGGGTGCTCTGCATGACAAAGTGGGCTAGAATTAAGCTTGTCTTCAGAGATTAACACACTGTGTTAAAAACCAGTGCCAGCCAGAAGCTTTTTAAAGCTGCCCCCCCCCCATAAGATGGTGTTCAATATAAAAAGGTAAAGGGACCCCTCACAATTAAGTCCAGCCGCGAACGACTCTGGGGTTGCGGCGCTCATCTCGCTTTACTGGCCTAGGGAGCTGACGTTTGTCCGCAGACAGTTTTTCTAGGTCATGTGGCCAGCATGACTAAGCCGCTTTGGGTGAAACCAAAGCAGCACACGGAAACACCGTTTACCTTCCCGCTGGAGCAATACCTATTTATCTACTTGCACTGCCTGCTTTCAAACTGCTAGGTTGGCAGGAGCTGGGACCGAACAATGGGAGCTCACCTCATCACGGGGATTCGAACCACCGACCTTTTGATCGGCAAGCCCAAGATTCAAAGTGGTTTTACCCACAGTGCAACCAGTGTCCCTGTTCAATATAACTAAAGGTAAAGGTAAAGGTACCCCTGCCCGTACGGGCCAGTCTTGACAGACTCTGGGGTTGTGCGCCCATCTCACTTAAGAGGCCACGGGCCAGCGCTGTCCGGAGACACTTCCGGGTCACGTGGCCAGCGTGACATCGCTGCTCTGGCCAGAGCCAGAGCCAGAGCCGCACACGGAAACGCCGTTTACCTTCCCGCTGGTAAGCGGTCCCTATTTATCTACTTGCACCCGGAGGTGCTTTCGAACTGCTAGGTTGGCAGGCGCTGGGACTGAGCAGCGGGAGCGCACCCCGCCGCAGGGATTCGAACCGCCGACCTTTCGATCGGCAAGCCCTAGGCGCTGAGGCTTTAACCCACAGCGCTATTAAAACATCAGAGACTTTTGTCACTTTAAAAGACACTTTAAAAGTGTATTTTAAAACACAAAAACATATGCCATGATAGATTTGCTGGTCTTTAAGGTACCAAAATACCTTATCCAAGTTGACAGGTGTATACTGTTGTGTTGGAAGAAGGGTTGTAATCAGGCGAGTTACAAGGAAATGAAATGCCGAAAGGACAGACTTGGATATGTTAGAACTCAAATGCATCTGAAACCGTTACTGTAACCATTGACAAAGCAAGGTTGAAAACACAAACATCCTGGTATTGGAAAGCTAATTCATGTCCCTAGTGAGTTAAAAAATAATAATAACTTGATTCAGGCCACAGGAGATAGAAATGAACTTGATGGGTGGGGTAATAGAAAAATCCAGCTATCTTCAGAAAACTGATCTCCTACATCAGTTATTGCAAAATAAATAAAATTTCCATATGCTTCAACTGCCTGTTTATCATGAACAGTCCCTATGTCGTAAGCTCTGTTCCATATTTTTGAGTTTTGGGAATCCCTTGCTCAAATATGTTAACAGGCAATACTGTACTACCACTGCCATCCTCCATGGGGTTAAAGCTTCCTCCACATGATCTCTAGAAGTTAAAACTCTGAGTCTACAATCCCATATTTATTTACCTGGCAGTACAGTAAGTCCTACTGAACTCAGTGGGGTTTCATTCTGATTCAACATGTTTAGGACTGCACTGTGAATGGAGATTGGCTGTGTCTCATCTCTAGCACACAGTCTAGAGTGAAACAGTCGGCTAGACTACATTTTGTACTGCTGATAATGTTTTATCCTTTTGCTAGTAGATGTTTTACAGAAAAACAACCATTCTCTTAGCTTGTAAATCACAGGGGTAGGTACAGAGTTCAATGCATAAGGAATGCAGTGGACAATTTACACCAGTATGCAATGGGGAGCAGGGCGAGGCTTGCAAAATTCTCTTTGGCATGAAATTAGGAGAGTTGCACAGAATGTATTTTTGTCAGTGAATTGTAGGCTGGTATGAATTTCTAGCACTGCCAGCAGCAAAAATATGGGGCTCTATCCATTACTGCCTGTGCAGAATTCTGCTCACACAATGGAACTTTCCATTCCTCTCCTCCCCCTGCAAGCCCCCAAAATTTGCTCCAAAGGGTGCTCCAACTCTCTGCAGCAGATTTTGAAGTGGGAGGCTGCAGGACTCAAGAGAGAAATAAGTTCTGTTGTGCAAGTAGAAATCTGTAACAAAAGTGGAACAACAGCATTAGGTACAACCCATGGGGAATGATATTTTGTGTAATGCATTCTTTCTAATTTTGTCTTGGTTGTTTGAAATGTATGGGGGTGACTTTATTCTGTTGTTATCTGCTGTTTTTTTGTTGATAGTATGTTGCATATGTGAAGTGGATTCTTGATTTATTTATTTATTACTTGTTCTTGGTTATGTTTTGAATTGTAGATTTTTTCTCAGTCTTCTTCAGTCCAGATTGTCCAAATCGAATTATTTTATCAAACAGATATTTCCGGCTTGTGAGAGTGACTTTGGAGAGTGCCAGCCGTGCTGTGCTCTAGGACCCAACGTCCTACCAGCTGACAAATCTTGATGCCAGCTGACAAATCTCAGATGATCTGCGGGTCTATGAGACAGTCCTCCCCTACCCTGGGGATCTGCCAGGGTGAATTGCCCCCATATCAACCCTGAATTACTGGCACGGCTGAGGTCCGATCGTGTGGGTGTCAGCCATTTCTCACCGCCAGAAACAGGAAGCAGTTATGTTTTGAATTGTGATAGGATGGCAATGTGCCATTTAATGTATTTGTTGACATTTCTGCGGGTTGCGAACCACCAAATGGAAATGAATGTGGAACAGAGCTAAACAAAGTTAAAATGAAACAAAAATGAAAAACAGATCTGAACATTTCAAGCCCAAATATAGTGATGGCTCCAAAGACAATGACAAGATGGAGTGGTTAAGGACAACTTTGTACTCTTACTTGCAATTAAAATAAAAACAAAGAGGAAGGTGTGCAAAATAGGCAAATGCATGCAAATTAGTTCAATTTAAGAGGCCACAGAACTCAACTTTTCTTGGCCCAGAATTAGGTTAGTTCCATTAAGTGTTTTGACCATCTTGTTGTAGTTGTTAGCATCAAACCAAATGTACTGAGGGAAGAACAAGGGCTGGATATGAAAATGTGTAGGCCTTCCCATTCATTTTAGCAGCTCCTTGCACTGTCTGTGCTCCTAAACATGCATAGCACCCAGAAATTAAGCAGAGGCCTGTTTCTCCCCAGCATGCAGAAAGTGTGCAACTTGATAAGTAGTTTGATATAACACACAAGAAGAGAACTTCTCTCATTCCCCTATGTAAATTAATCCAGTTAGCAACCAGCAGCAGGACTATTACTTTCATCTTTGTTTGCACATACCAGTGAGAGTCTAATCCACCATAGCTATGGCAGAAAAGCAATTACGAAGGTGTTTAGGAGCACTCAGCCATTAGCAATGAAGAAAACGGATTATACCAGCAAATCTGTGAATACTAAAACAGTGAGCAGACAACAGCTGCCAAACATACGTGCACAGACAACTGCCAATGCCAACTATTTTTACCTATACATTTACCATCCCTTAGCATTCTGCATATGGTCAGTTTTCCTTCCTTGTCAAAACAAGATGATGGCCTTCTAGCCAGAGAAATCAATTCTTTGACATTGTATTGCATCTGGCTGATCGTGAAGATGATGAAGAGGAAATGGATGATAACAGGGATGCTAACGAACTGGTTGAAAGTGAGCAAGATCTTTTCAGCAGACAAGGCCAACTGCAACATTAAAACAAAAACAGAAAGGTGTAGTACAAAATTGCATGCTGATGTCTTTCCATAGCGTTTCTTAGGGTTGCTAGCTAGTTGTTGTTGTTTTAATGTAACTGCCTAGCTGCCTGGGATTTCATGTCTCAAGTCATCAATTAAATCTGCATAAGCTTCCATATGAACACAACATTTCTAAGTCAAAAGTCCCGTTTTTTAAATTTTTGGATGATTGCATATCACAGAAGACACATTCTCTTATGTACAAAAGAGGAGAAACATATCTTCCAAGGTACTGCCTGTCACCTGCAGCTTTGTAAGTGTTCATATTAGACACAATTTATATATATATATATATGGATGGTAGCTCAAAACAGCTAGAGGACAGCAGGTTGAGGAAAAGTGGTCACAAATCCACAGATTTCAATTAGTCTACCTTAAACAGAATACAGCTTTACTTCTATAACCACTTACCTGGCAGTAATCCCACTGAACTCCATTGAATGTACTACGTGTGTGTGTGTGTATGATTGCTTAATTCTAAACAATGAATTAACTAAAAGGTCATAGTTCTAATTTTTTCTTGAACTGTAGTTCCTGAGTATAGGCAGTTGTGGGGGTCTTGCTTATCCTAGAGTGAACATCCAATATTGCAACAGTCTAGAAGGTCCCTCTAGCGTCCCTCCTTTTGCTGCTGAACTACAGCTCCCTTCATCACTGACCATTGTCCATGCTGGCTGGGGCTTATGGCAGACGCAGTCCAACAACATCTGGTGAACACTGGGGTTGACATTTACATGGTAGATATCATGTTGCAGAGATCAAGTTTGGCCACTTTTTTTAACAACTGGTGCGCCATCTTTCTAAAGGCTAAATGTCAGAGACCTTCTAATGTTGTACAATTTCTCAATGGAGCTGTGGCCATCAAAAATATTATTAGGTCTTTAGAAATAAGACTTGTGCTCACCTCCAAACAACAAAAATGATGTTCTGCAACCAGTCTGAATATTTTGTTTAGTAATCCATGCTATTTTACACAACCCCCCCCACACCCAATTCTTATTACATGTTCCCATTCACACCAGATGTGCCCCTCGGTTTTTGGACATGGTGAGTTCAATGCTGATTAAACTCACACAACAGTACTGCTGCAATCTAATTCACAGCCCTCAAGCCTGCATTTCTTACAACAACCACACTGAGTAATCAATAATGGAACACCTGGGGTTACATGCAGTTATAACCTTGAAACAGTGCAAGTCCGGGTCCTAAGAGTTACAAACTAGGAGCCCATAGTTTATTTAGAGCATGGTTTCAATGGAAAGATCTTTGTAGCTCCAAAATCTAGAAATGATCTTAATCGCTATGGAAAAAATGACACTCTTGGCTCCAGGTATCATATAGTGCCTGGGTGAGAAAGGATATCTGCAGGCTGATGGAGGCAGACCAAGGGGCAATCGCTAGTGGATAAAGCATGAGACTCTCAATATCAAGGTCATGGATTCAAGTCCTGCATTGATTCTTGCATTGCAGGGTGTTGGACTAGATTACCATTGTGGTCCCTTCCAATTCTACAATTCTATAATTGCAGCTGCCTATATTATTAGCACATCTCTCTCCCCTGATGTAAGCACATTTAGCTTGACACCCTCTCTCCCTCCCTCATCAAACGGTAGGGTAAATCAGGTGCTAAAAGACTGAGTAAGATTTCTTCTCTCAACCTGCACTGCCATGGCAGGGTTCTCACCTACACTACACTTACCTGATCAAGGGGGAACATGACAACTAAGATAAATTCAGTTCAATAATATAATCACACTGGGCACAGACAAAAAATAAGAGCAAAGAAAGAATGGTGAGCCCCAACCTTTCTGAGCCTTGAGGCACATTTTGAAATCTAATAAACTGTTGTGGGCATAAAGTTAAAGGTAAAGGGACCCCTGACCATTAGGTGCAGTTGCGGACGACTCTGGGGTTGCGGCGCTCATCTCGCTTTACTGGCTGAGGGAGCTGGCATACAGCTTCTGGGTCATGTGACCAGCATGACTAAGCCGCTTCTGGCTAACCAGAGCAGTGCACGGAAACGCCGTTTACCTTCCTGCTGGAGTGGTACCTATTTATCTACTTGCACTTTCATGTGCTTTCGAACTGCTAGGTTGGCAGGAGCAGGGACCGAACAACGGGAACTCACCCCGTTGCGGGGATTCAAACCGTCAACCTTCTGATCGGCAGGCCCAAGGCTCAGTGGTTTAACCCACAGTGCCACCTGCCACTCCTGCAAAGGCCAACTCCACAAATGACCCCTTGCAAAAGGCAAAAGCCTCATGTTAAACAAAATAAAAATAGGAGGAGCAGGGAACCTTGGCAGGTGCCAATGGGAGTGTCTGTGGGCACTATGCAAACTTCCACTTGAAACCATATAGTTTAGTGAAGGGGGTTTCATCAGACCAGTCTACTGGGGCAACAGGATCAGAAAAATGGATCAGGAACACACTTGGAACTTCCCTGACTCATACATCCAGAGTTTGTTGGCTCAGCTTAGAAAGGTTGCCTCACATAGGTACACCCTTAGTATACCAGGAGCTGTGCAACATGAATTATAGGAGGCACTGAGCTGACCACAGAGTTGAAGTTCCCCAGCAATCTGTATTTGTTAATGGGAAAGCTCACTGGCACAGTTGGATCAGGTGAAGTAATGTTTTGCTGCAGATCCAAACAATCCTCTTTATTCACTGATGCATCCACAATAATCACACAGTGGAAGCCAAAAACAGTGTAGCGTAAGTGAGTACTCAAACCAAACTAGAGCAAACTGTTGAATTTTTTAAAGCTACACCACACTTTATTTGTAAATGTCAGAATCAACAGCTGTCGCCACTAATAAAAACAGACAAACATTGCTTTACTGATACAACCCTAGGTCACAGCCACTCATTCACGCAACATAACTTTATAAAACCACCATTTCCCTATAAAGCAATCACCTTTCTCTCCCCACCGCAAAAAAATAAAAAAAAAATGCATCCCACTAAGGATCCATATTTCTATAAGAGAATTTGAATAAATAATAAACAACATTTTTCTGGTTTAGGATGACTGCCAAGCAGAAGCAGCTTTAAAGCAAAAGCTCAAAGCTATGGCTGCAGGGAGGTCAGCAGTGGCAAAATCAAATGTTCCTGCCTCTTTTCATGGTGATTTGCATAGTACTAAAATAATGCTTTGAACATATTCTTCCAAACTTTCATTTTTTCCCCAGGCTGAATACTTGGAATCTCTCTTCAGCACTCACAGAATCAGATCTCAGTGTTTCAGTGCTCTACTTAGCTGGGTTTAATTCAAAGCAGTTAGATTTGGTATTAACATCACTGCAAATGTACTTTTTAGATTGCATAGGTTCTCAGTATCTCATAAGTTTTAACTGTTCTGGTTTTCACGGTCAGTCTATTATGGTCCTCGTGTTGCATGAAACAGATTAGTCATTCCTTTCTTTAAAAACAAACAAACCATTCCAAGACCTCACGTGGATCAGCTATCCTTTTCTGCCCAATCTAACTTTGCTTTCGGATCAGAAAGTCTTTCATTGGAATCAATCCATTCTCTGTGGACACACGTAAATACCCTATGCTAATGATGGATAATGTTCCTTTCAATAAATGGCAGCTGAAAGGTATTGGGCCTAGTCACAACGACACAAAGTAAATAATATGCTTCTATTTATTCCAAATGGAGAGAAACAACACATGACTTATCCTTATGTCCAATTTCTGTTCATACATGCAGCAAACAACTGGTGCATTATAATTACCACCCTAGTAACAAAACACCTACCTAATTCTTGGCCAGTTAGAGTTCATACAACACAGTTTGGAATATGCAAGCCAGGTGCTTCAAATCATGCCAGGTGCCCTGAATAAAGGTAAAAACCTGAGTGGAATGAGATTTTTAAAGTCCTCACAATGTCCCTTAGTGCTTTCCTCTCAGCTGTACAACCACAGATGAGCTACAAATGATATTAATATGTAGCTCTTCACCACTTCAAGATTAAGATAAAAATGTAAACAGCTAAAACTATTTCCGACTGCATTAAGAAGAAACCTTTTAAATGGTCAAAGCATACATAAAATTAAAAATATTAGGCAAGCTGTGAGATTACTGAACATTTTAAAACGCTATGGTTTGATTGTGATCTATTTAAATTGCCAGAAGATATGGAGTAGCTTGTCATGTTAATGGAGACAAAGTACAAAATTTTAGAGTGTCTTCTACAGTCCAGTAAGATTATGTTCAGAGAAACTGATGAAAATTAAGACTTCCTTCCACTTATTGAAGAAAGGAGTAATCTTGGCATAGGATTTTCTAAGCTTCAGAACAGCATGTGGGTTTGACTGCAGATGAATATCCTTCATAAAGGAAGCAGGTGCCTGATCTAGCACGCTTAAAGCCCTAGATCACAACATTCAAACATATGAAGACAACCAAAGGGGAATTTAAGACATGTAACAGTATAATCCACATATCTTTGGTTTGCTCCTGTGTTATGTAGTGGTATGATGTACCAAACACAAGCGGGAGAAGAAGAGAAATTGCAACACACATTACAAAAATAAGCAAAAGCTTTCTGGAAGTTCCATTTATTTATTGGATCTTTATATACACCATTTGCCATATGCTCACAGAATGGTGTACAACAAATTAAAATGCACCAATATATATTTCTGAAAATCAGTAGAAATATCCTCATCCTTAACTAAAAAAAAAAGAGAAGATAGCATAAAATAGAAGCAAACTGACCTCAGTGAATCACGCCACCTTCCCTCCAAAGGCCTGGAGAAAGAGGCATGTCTTCCTCTGCTTCTTGAAAGAATATAACAGTGAGGTGAGAAGACACACCTCGGTGAGGAGATTGTTCCCAAAATTTAGAGCTGTTGAGAAGACTCTGTTGCAATGCTGTCAATAGCAATTTGTCACTTCTTCTGATGGCTAAAGGTGTTACCATCACTTTTATTAATTTTCTATTTACGTTTGTTTCATTGTCAGTTTATATTAAATACAACTTTACCTCTTCAATCTACATTACACGCTCTTTCTCTACCCCCTCCCTATCTCTCATTTATATTCCATATGTTTGACTCATTTTCAATTCAACTGTCCAAATAATTAAAAGGAAAGCTAAATGCAGAAGGGTCAGAGCATCTGAAGTAGCAATGGAGTCATGGGGGTAGGGCAGAGAGAAAGTCAGTGCAGGGAGAATGAAGGACAAGGAGAGACAGTGTGGTGTAGTGGTTAAGAGCGGTAGACTCGTAATCTGGTGAACCGGGTTCACGTCCCCGCTCCTCCACAGGCAGCTGCTGGGTGACCTTGGGCCAGTCTCTCAGCCCCACTCACCTCACAGACTGTTTGGGAAAGGAGAATGTTAGCCGCTTTGAGACTCCTTCGGGTAGTGATAAAGCAGGGTATCAAATCCAAACTCCTCTTCTTCTTCAAGGGCAATGCTTATCAGGGGGACGGACCTGTTGCCCTTTCATAATTTATTAATATTATAATAGGGTTATTAGCATAGCCCAACTGTTCTATTTTAAACTTGTTCTCCCTTGTACTGAATGAGTAAAATGACTCATGTTGTTCTCAAATACAATTTTACTGAATGTGTTCTTCTATGGTTAAAGCAGCATGGCCTAGCCTACAATGCCGACAAACAATCAAAGCAACAGCTCTAAAGCAGGCAGGGGCTATCTATATCGGTAATAGTAGAACTGTAAATTTTATGGTGTTTCATTTCCCCTTCATGTTAAACAACGGCCATAGCACTAACCTCTAGGAGCAGTGTTGTTTTGCAGTGATGATGTAGCAGTTTCAAGAAATTACAGCAGTAATGCTCAAAATGGAGGTGGGGTTAATGCTCTCCATGACAGTATTTTTTCAAAGCCTATTTTCTGGAACTAGTGTCTTAAGGTGTAGGGGAGAGGGGATTTTCAACTCTTACAACTCATCAATATTTGGACACACATCTAGAAGCAAAAAACAACAACTAAACCCCCACAGTTAGCTAGGGACACATCGTTTACTGCCCATTTCTGGGTACTACAGCATGAAATGAAAGTTTTCAGTGTCTTTTCAGTTTACTGCAGAGTGCAATCATTGTTTAAGGCCTCAAGTTTTGATGCTTTATTACTGTGGATATAAACTTTCTCTCCTCTCCACTAAAGTTTACAGCAGCTCTTCTGCTGCTGCGAGACAAGAAATACTGTTATCGGCCACTCCCTGAAATGTACCAGCTATTTCTCCTGGAGCCAAACTATATGTTGCAGCACAATGTGCAGAAGGGTAGTTGGCCACCTCTCTCTTCCATCCCAGAAAAAGCTTCTTCATGAGTTGGGTGATTACAGCAGAGAAGCAACGGGGAGGGGCGCTTAATAAACCCCCACACCAGAAATTCATGTTTACCCCATCATCTCTTATGAAGAAACTTTTCTTACCTCATCTACAAAAAAGCCATCAGGTTATGGTTACACAAATTTGCATTTAATCTGGCCCTAAGTGCTCATCCAGATGCTCCCATTGAGCAGCCAAGTGTCGTCTTTCTTTCCCAACAGTCTGGTATGTCAATGTCTGCCTGGAACTGTGCCATCTCTTCATTTGTCTGATAGCACACAGCAGACGTGCAGGATGATGACACTGTGGCCAGTCTTTGCTTTAAACCTGGGGCCCCTCTAGGCTAGTGTTTTTAGCAGGTGTAATCTGCAATGTGTCGTTGACACAATAATGATGCATTAAGTGGTGGGTTTACACTGGACAACCCATCATTCCATTTCATTAGTTCTGTGATGTTCCCCAGAGTTTTATTATTACAGACATCTGGAGGAGGACTGCTGTGCTATAGAACAACAGAAGTGAGACCAAAAAAAATCCCAGGGTGCTTATGGTATGGAAATTTCAACAGGAAGTTGCAGGATCCACACTGACTGGAAAGGAAGCAATGTTTGCGAAGCAGGAGCAAACAGTATTGAAAGTGTGATCATATATATCAACCCCAATACCATCATGAGCACAATTAATCATAAATGTACAAAAAAAAGGACACACAGAGAGGCCCCTAATCCAGCTAGCAGCATTTGAGCTGCCACTGCTTTCTTGCTGCTGCTGAAGCACCAACTAAAACCTCAAAAATGTCCATGAAATGGGAGGAAAAACAGCATCATTTCCACTTCCTTTCCAGGAACAGCATACAGAAAAGAGGATAGATAACCCTAACCAGTTGTTTCTTTTTCAATATGCTGTCCTTGAAAAAGAAGCAGAAAAGAAAAGAATGGTATTTCCTTCTTAGGAGCATGTTGAAGTTTGAGTTTGTGCATACACAGCATTGGTACAAGCCTATAGCTCAGGTGAGAGGCAGAGAGAGAAGAATAATGAAAAATCAGCAATGGCTACTTCATCTCATAGTGCGAATTCCACCCACCCACTCAGAGAGCACCATGAACCACTGCCACAGCACACTATTTGTTTCAAATTTAAGGAGCAGGAGTAATGGTGTGTTGAATTAATTACTCCATTAATCAGTCAACATAAATGGATTTTGGAGCAGGATCATCTGGGTGAGAAATTAATTGGGGCAATGGATGAATTAATGAAAGAGCTGATTTGGGTGGTCTGAGGTACGGTGAAAATTTACTGAATTATTTATTTGGGATTGTTTTAATGTAGAAATAAATGGCTTCCTTGAGGAAATTTGAATTCTAATAATTTTGCATTTTCATGCATAAATTAAAATATGCAGATTTGTGTCTTCTTCTTCCATGGTGCCTGTCCTATCTTTTCGCCACACTAGTGAACTCACTAGAAGATTTCTACTCATGGTAGACAGATCCGACACAGTTTATTGCAGGTGGTGGTTGCAGTTTGCCCAGCTGACTTGCCACACTCACTGTAAGAGTGCCCTAAGGAAAAGATACCTGCATTTTCCCAGGGCCTTCCTGTGCTCACAACACACTGGGAGCCTGAGAAGCCACAGCTCAGGAACACAGCTCAGGGTCATCTGCATAGAAGCCCTCCTGGAATACAGAGTGTGCAGAAGACATAACATAAGGGACCTACTCTTCTGTCTTGCATGACAATGGGAGAGAGCCATAGCTCAGTTGTAGAGCATCTGCTGTGGATGTAGAAAGCCGCAGGTTCATCCTCAGCATCCCCAGGTAGGGCGAGGAATACATGGGAACTATTGCCATCAAAGTCGGGCAATACTGAGCTCAATAGACCAATAGACTGACTTGGTATGTTCCAAATTAGGAGGCCTTGCCAGGAATGGTTTATGATGTTACCAGGGCTTTTTTTCAGGGAGAACTCACATGGAACTCAGTTCCTGCACCTCTCAGGTGGGTGCCACTGCCATTCTAAGAGAACAAGGGAGAAGTTCTTGGTGACCTCCGGCACTTCTTTTTCTAGAAAAAATAGCACAGGATGCTACCATTCCCAAAACAAATGTGCTGTGCATGTTCACTTTCAGTCCTGGTATATGTACTCAGTTCAGTTCATCTTGTCACTTGTGAATACTGCCCTTCATTCAGAGACTGTCTATTCTACCCATGAAAGGAGCTTTTAGCAAACAATTATGTGGCATCCGCGGCACTGTAACAGGCAGGTCTATCAATTCTACAGCTGTACTAAGCCCCAAGAATTAAAAATGAATAAACTCGAAGAGATAAAAGGCAAGCTTCCTTCATATCAGTATGTTGTTGTTGTTGTTTAGTCGTTTCGTCGTGTCCGACTCTTTGTGACCCCATGGACCAGAGAACGCCAGGCACTCCTGTCCTCCACTGTCCCCCGCAGCTTGTTCAGACTCATGCTGGTAACCTCGAAAACACTATCCAACCATCTCGTCCTCTGTCGTCCCCTTCTCCTTGTGCCCTCCATCTTTCCCAACATCAGGGTCTTCTCCAGGGAGTCTTCTCTTCTCATGAGGTGGCCAAAGTACTGGAGCCTCAGCTTCACAATCTGTCCTTCCAGTGAGCACTCAGGGCTGATTTCCTTCAGAATGGAGAGGTTTGATCTTCTTGCAGTCCATGGGACTCTCAAGAGTCTCCTCCAGCACCAGAATTCAAAAGCATCAATTCTTCGGCGATCAGCCTTCTTTATGGTCCAGCTCTCACTTCCATACATCACTACTGGGAAAACCATAGCTTTAACTATACGGACCTTATCAGTATGGCACACCCCAAAAGACTAGTTTCACATGCCCCACAAGCCTTAGTTGGGGAAGACATGGAAGAAAGAAAGAATGAAATGAGAAATCTGTGATTTGATATCAGTGCTATATTAATTGCTAAAAAGCTATTTTTTCCACTCCAAGTTCATCTAGTAACTGCACATGCCACTGTTCAAAGCTCACAAATATCTACATAGCTACTTTCTAATTAAAAAGATAATACTGCTCCTGAGAACACAACTGTCAAACAAATAAATCTGGAAAAACAGTGTCTCCATGCCATTATATTAAGGCAAAGCCATAAATCATTTTAACTGTGTCTCTGCAGTAACAATACAATGTTAACGGGCAATGACAGTCCCAATTTTAAAAGAATTCCTTATCACATATGGGAGGAATAAGCAGGGAGTGGGGAGAACAAACGAATTCATCAGTACTGATCACTTTAAAAACTTACTACCTGAAGTACCAAATTAACCCTTACCTCTGCAGCCAGAAATGTATTATCCTTCATTTATAAGCCAGGATAACCTTATCAATTGCTTCTACAGGCATAGGTTTCTTCCATAACCACTAAGAAGCCATTTTGGCATGAAAGTGATATAGAAAATAATATTAATGATACAGTGGTACCTCGGGTTACAGACGCTTCAGGTTACAGACACATCAGGTTACAGACTCCGCTAACCCAGAAATAGTACCTTGGGTTAAGAACTTTGCTTCAGGATGAGAACAGAAATTGCACGGTGGCAGTGGGAGGCCCCATTAGCTAAAGTGGTACCTCAGATTAAGAAGAGTTTCAGGTTAAGAACGGACCTCCAGAACGAATTAAGTTCTTAACCCGAGGTACCACTGTAATAGAAAAAGACTTGATTAAAAAAAAACCTTGTATTTGCAGATTTAAAATTGTATCTGGAACTCAAAAAGAAAGTATTCTTCTGCCTTATTTCAGCATACCACAGTGGGCATGTATTATTTTTATTGTATTTACATATCACCTTTTATCCCAAGGAGCTCAAGCTGGTTCATGTGGTACCCTTCCCCGTTTTATCCTCACAACAACCTTGTGAAGTAGGTTAGGCTGAGAAATGGCAACTGGCCCAAGGTCACTCAGTGAGCTTCATGGCTGAGCATGGATTCGGACCCTGGCCTCCCAGGTCCTTGTCCAACACTCTAACTACTACCCCTTCATTCATTCAGAAGAGAGCCAGTGTGGTGTAGTGGTTAAGAGCGGTAGACTCGTAATCTGGTGAACCAGGTTTGCGTCTCCGCTCCTCCACATGCAGCTGCTGTGTGACCTTGGGCTAGTCACACTTCTCTGAAGTCTCTCAGCCCCACTCACCTCACAGAGTGTTTATTGTGGGGGAGGAAGGGAAAGGAGAATGTTAGCTGCTTTGAGACTCCTTCAGGTAGTGATAAAGCGGGATATCAAATCCAAACTCTTCTTCTTCATTACCCTCATGAAAGGGCATCACTTGATTAAAAGGAGCTATGAGTTCATCCCTGGCACACAGCTCCCCCAGCCCAGCTCTCCATGTGTCAGTGTGGACACTTAGACACAAAAGCCTTCACAACAATGTAGAGGTGGGGCTCAGGGAACTACCGTATTTGTCAACAGTTGGAGACACCAGCCCTTTTCATCACACAACGCCCCTTCAGGCAAGCAATGCTGGAAGGGAGCTGCTGCTTGGCTTGTTTCTTTGCTCTGACATGTACTGAATTGGATGTCCTAAAAAGAAAATATTATTTATTTTAAAACATTCTTATCCTGCCTTCCCACATCAGTGACCAAAGTAGCTTACTTTTTTTGGGGGGGGGGCAATAAAATAAAATCTGTAAACTGCAACAGCACAAAAATCAAAAACAAGAAAGAAACCAGCAGTAGCAAAGTCATAAAACAAATTGGAAGAAATGTGCAAGAGAACAGGATTTCCCCCCTAACTTGGTGCCCAAAATGATGTCTGATTGTGCCAACTAGGTCTCTGTTCAAAGCACATTGGACAGAACACCATCACTGAAAAGACCCTATCTCCTGTTGCCATCCACTAGACCTCTGAAAGCAAACTCAAAGCAGGAGGCTAATCCTACTTGGAGTAGACCCACTGAAGTTAATAGACAGGACTAACATGAATTTCAATGGTTCTCCTCTATACAGGTATGTGATTAGGCATAGGCAAACTTGGCCTTCCAGATGTTTTGGGACTACAACTCCCATCACCCCTAGCTAACAGGACCAGTGGTCATGGATGATGGGAACTGTAGTCTCAAAACATCTGGAGGGCTGAGTTTGCTATGCCTTTCTTAGATGAATGCACCAACGAGGGTGATGTCAGTGAACACACTCATGGGAAAAGGGGGCTCTTTTTCAGCCGGATCTCACCAGAACTCAGTACCAGCACCTCTCAGGTGGGCACCATTGCAACTCTAAGAGAATTAAGGAAGTGTTCGTGGTGAGTTCCAGCACCCTTTTTTCTAGAAAAAATAGCACTGGGAAAGGCTATAGGAGAAGGCAGTCCTTTAAGGTAAGCTGGTTCCAAACCAAACTAGTTCCAGCCCTGTTTAGGGAAGTTTTTTTTAAAAAAAAAATGGCTATGTTTTAATGTATTTTTAATCTCCTGTTGGAAGCCGCCCAGAGTGCCTGGGGAAACCCAGCCAGATGGGTGGCGTATAAATAATAAATTTATTATTATTATTATTATTATTAACAACAGGAAATTGTCTCTACTAGTCTAATGCTCCTCACTGAATTAGCCAAACAGCTCTCCTACTTAAGAGCAGACAAGATGTGCTTTGACTTCCTTCTGAGCTGCTCAATTCTTGCATCTTCCCCACACATAAAAAGGAAATGGTAGCACTATGAAAATGTAGCTGGCTTAGTGGATCTGCTCTACTTTAAAAAGATTACTCATCTCCTACACTACTCCACATTTTACGGATTTTCATTAACTAGAAGTAATGAAGAAATGCCAGGAGTACTAGAAGATTCACTGTGATAGATTTTATAATATAGCATAAGTAATATTGACTGTACTTGGTAACAGCTAGGTTTCTGCACACCATAGTGGCACTTCATTCCCTAATGGACAAGTCCTTATTTCCCTGACATGGACAAGGTCAATGTCAAGAGCTAAATTATTTTTGCAAACATCCTCTTCAGTTCCCTCTTGTAAACCTCTGTTTTCAGATGGAATCAATAAAGGCCATGCCTCAAACATACCACTTTATTCCTAGACCAAATTATGTTAGAAAGCCTAAGGGCTAAAGAAACGTCAATGATACTTTACTATTTCTGAAATGTAATTATCCATAGGATATGTTCTAGAAATAAATATCTCAGGGTCAAAGTGACATAGCAAAATGTTGTAAAGGTCAGTTGTATGCACAAACATGTTCTTACCCTTTGCTTACTGTGATGCATTGCAGTAACAATAGTAAACATTTTAATTCTCTTTTTTAAAAAAAAGTTTAACCAGGCACTGTTGCTTGAATGCTGCAGCCTTTGACAAGGTCCTTTGAAATTATTTCCAAAAATGTAAGTGCCAGAAACATTTATTTAAACAGCAGTTCCAAAAAAAACAAAGGTGCATGTTGCACGTAGTTCCACAAATCTGTTCTGAGATCTAGGTTTCTTTTAATTTATACAATGCAGCACCCAGGACTGCAATTTGTAGAGGGAAATGGGGGTGGAGAAGTGATGAGGCAGCTGTACTTGAATCTTTTCCCCATGTGCAGATGAAAGTAATGGAGGCGATTTTCAGAAGAAAATCAAAGCAAAACAGTTAAGCAGCTTTCTCTGTCCACAACAGTCTTTCACCTCACATTGCAGCATCTATCTGCAGCTATACCGTATAAGCAAGGCAGTTAAAATAATCAAGCGATACCTAGAGGACGAGAAGGAAATTGCAGTCCATGTGAACTTTGGGGGGAGGGGAGAGATAAAGAGAACATGCAAACACACACAAGCTTTGACTCTGTTTTGTTTTGAATCCAATGCAGATTCTACTCTGCAGTATCTGGAAGAGTGTGAAAAACAATGAAGGAAGAGATAATATGGGTTTCAACCAGATCTTGATCAATTTTGATTTTTGGTAGGTTGGTGTTGGACCTGGGAGACCAGTGTTTGAACCCCCACTCAGCCATGAAGCTCACCGGGTGACCTTGGGCCTGTCACTTTCTTTCAGCCTAACCTACATCACAGGATAAAGGGGAGACGTGTACATGTCACTTTGAGTTGCTTGAAGGAAAGGGAGGGGGGAATATTGAAGTAATAACAAAAATAAAAAATGTTGCCAGTCTTTCCATGCTTCCACAAACTAAGTCAAGGATATATTTGGGCTTGTTTTTGTTTCAATGGTTTATTGTATCATGCTTTGATGAGGAAAACCTCATATGAGAGAATTTAGGGAAGCAATAGCAATGGAGCTTGGAATGTCTCTATATTGATACAAGTGTGAATCCAATGACAAAATATCATGTAGGAGTGGAAGGGCAGGAGTATCCCACCCTCCTTTCTTTTACCATCTCTAGCTTGCCCTTCTGCTTTCCCCTGAGAAAGCCTGCTGTTTATCTCTGAATCAGAGCAAATGTCAATCAGGTTTTCTCTAGACTGACGTTTGCTCCAATTTAGCACTAAAGAAGAGTTTTGCAGCGAAACGTGGGAGGCAAAAAGGCAAAACTGCTCAGACTTGTGCTTTCTAGTTACAGTCAGAACAAACTAACACCCAAACACATGCTTCCCAGCTCCATGGAGTTGGCTCCAGGACCATGTGCTGCCTCAGCCATTCCTTTACTTAAGTAGAGACGCAGTGGCGGCTGCAGCTGTCTAGCTCTTTGTGAACAGATGTTTCTTGTCTCCTTCAAACTCAAGGATGCTGTAGGAGTCTTGCACTGAGGTCAGGGGATGAAAGCAGCAAGACATGTTCCTCTCGTGGTCCCATGGTGTTCAAACACCTAAAATACTGTAAAAGGTAAAGGTAAAGGGACCCCTGACCATTAGGTCTAGTTGTGACCGACTCTGGGGTTCCGGCACTCATCTCGCTTTACTGGCCAAGGGAGCCGGCGTACAGCTTCCGGGTCATGTGGCCAGCATGACTAAGCCGCTTCTGGCGAACCAGAGCAGTGCACGGAAACACCGTTTACCTTCCCACCGGAGCGGTACCTATTTATCTACTTGCACTTTCATGTGCTTTCGAACTGCTAGGCTGGCAGCAGGGACCGAGCAACAGGACCTCACCTCGTTGCAGGGATTCAAACCGCCGACCTTCTGATCGGCAAGTCCTAGGCTCTGTGGTTTAACACACAGCGCCACCCACATCCCTTTAAAATACTGTAGCCATGGTCAAATAAGTACAGAAGTCTTTCTTCCATTCACCTTTAGCTCCCAAAGTCATCTTAAGTAGGATGAATTCAATGGGGGAAATATCCACTTCTCCTTAGGCCAACTCTTTCCACTCAACCTACCACACCATAAGTTTCTTTAAGCTGCAAGTAGGACTAAACCCACACAGTTTGAAGGATCCTACTGAGTTGTTGAAGTGGCCTCCTTCCATATCTTCATGCTGACCCTCCTATTCCCACTATGTGCTTAATCCGCTCCACTTCACAGTGGAGAGGAGTTGTGGTGGACCACATGGCCACCCACTCCCCTCCAGGGGTGGGGGACAGAGTCCCACGTCACCCGGAAGCTCCTGGCCACATCATCATCCAGCCAGCCAATCCGCTGGCAGGGGAGGCGTGGCCAGGCCCCATTTAAACTGAGGCACAAGCTGGAGAGCTTCCTCTGAGCTCGCTTCCTCAGTCTCCCGCCCGCCCTCCCTAATTTGCAGGTTTAGATATGGTCTTACAATGGACCGCGGTTGGTCACCATTGAGGGGCCTGGTAGGAATTCTTCCACTTGGTAGATTGGCATGGGCCATTTGCTTTTCGCCTACCTCAAAGCAATCATCACAACTTTGTAAGGTTTGGCAGTTAGGCATTGGTTGGTTGGTTGATTGGTTGATTGGTTGATTGGTTGATTGGTTGTGGCCATTACCTTCTCCTCCAAGCTTAAGGGTATTCTGTTAAAGGAATCCGGGGGTGTGGATCTTGTCCAAAGTCCAGATCTGGGCAAGGCTATGCCGCAATGCCATCAGGAACCCTGGGGGATCTTGAGTTGGTTTGCATCAATGGGGCTCCCCCTACCGCTGGTTGGCCCATCCCTGCATGACAGGCAGGAGTCAGATATAGTCGGGTCAGTTCTAATGCCTAAGCCAATACGACTCACATTCTGTCACCAATAAAGTTGTAGCCTAAATTTGCCCAACAACATTAACCTAATATCCATGTCCTTGTGTCTCATTCATCGACAAGGTGGTGGCTTCAGGGTCTCGACACACAACCAACTTGCCAGATTACAAAAGGCAAGTTTAGAGCAAGACTCTACTAAGGGGGAAAATAGTTGTTTATATGGAAACCCATATACTGCACAAGGAGCAGGTGACATTGCATCAGGCTTCTTATCAAGAGGAGAATGACAAGACATACTTTGGGGATAAGCATCATTCTAGAGGACAGTGTGGATGGAATCATGGAAGAGCATAGTACATAAGGTCCTCTTGTTAATTCTATGAGATGACTGAGAGAGATGCATGTAAAAAAAAATATGCAAAAGCAGACAGTGAGTTCTTCATTGCTGGACTGCTTTGCTCTCTGTGGCATGACAGATACACAGTACAGCTGTGCACTTCATGATTGGAGATAACCATTCATTGCAGCCACTTCATGCCCAGTTCCCACTATTGCTTGTAACTAGCCCCTGTCCCCTTACGCGACTTCATCTTCCTGTAAAGGAGCAGTTCTCAAACTTTGGACCACACTTTCAGAATGAAAATTTGCTCGTGCCACACCATTTTTTTTAACTCATAAGAAATACATGGGGAAACAAAAAACAACTTCTAGCAGTGCTTGATTAATAACATAGAACAAACTACTTTATAATATGATCATGAGCCATGAGAAAGAATAAAACAACGCAGCTACATAAGAACACGAATCATTCCTAAAATGTAATTATAGATGAGTCTTCTTCAGCACTAGAGAATAACTTGCACCTAAATATTAGTAAGACAAAGGAGATAGTGTTGGACTTTTGGAGGAAGAGAGGGGAACTAGCCACATTGTGTATCATGGGGCGTTGTGTGGAGAGTGTCTCTTCCTTTAAATTCCTGGGAGTTTACCTTAGTGAAGACCTCACTTGGAAAAACAATATAACTCAGGTGGTTAGGAAGGCCCAACAGAGACTCCATTTCCTCTGGGCCTTGCGAAAGAACAATGTTAAAAAACAATTGATGACCTCCTTCAACCGGTCCACAATAGAAAGTGTCCTCTCAGAATGTATCACAGTTTAAGGTGCCATTTAGCTCCTAGTTTTCATATCTCAGTTTCTAACACTGAGTTAGGGACTTCCACTGCATGTGAAGATAGGCTCTGGCGGATTGAGCATTTGAGACCAATAGTGGGTCCAATGGACGAGAAACCTGTTTCTGCATATACTGTAGAGAGAAGTGAAGGGCAGATGAGGCTCATCAACATGGGAAGGTAGCCCATCAAGGAGAAGGAAAATTCTCACCCTAAACCTTCACTGCATTGCAGAATTTCTTCAGGAGAAGAAAAGTCTAAGTAGTACGCCCTACAAAAATCTGGAGTGGATTCCCTAAAATGGTTGGATAGCACCTTGTGCAACTCCTTCTGGCAACTCCTTCTGGTACCAAATATACTGCTGTGCTTTCCTTTGGACCACACCAGCGACGCAGAGGGAGAGGGTCTTGTCATCTGGGCAGCCCAGGATCTCCATACACCCTGCCCAGGCTTGTTCCCCCAAGGAGGTAACTTTGGTGCTGCTAACTAGGAGCACTTAGGAGGCACAGTAGAGCAACTTCCTCTACTGAAACCAGTACTAAAAATCACCGGCTATCTGCAGCCTAACTCCCATCTTGCTTGCTCCATTTGGCATACACAAGGTTAATACTAACTTTATTCCTTGTGTTGTGTAGCAAGAAGGTTCCCTGTTGCTCTGAACTGCAGCTCTGTAGCATGCCAATCGGCAATCAGTCTGGCTGCTGAAAGCATTCTTTTTTGGAAAGCAGGGCAGAACAAGTCAGATATTTTTTAAAGCACTCCCTTTTTAACATGTCACTGATTGTGAAGGGAGGTTAGCCTTCCAACAGGGAAGAGAAAGAAATAGCTCTTTAAAAATAATATCCCAATGAAGCAGAGCTGCTGAAAAATATGGTCGAAGGAACAGGTGAAATGAGAGACGCAAAGTAAATTTCAATCTCAAAATTTACTCTTTGATCATATAAATATTTTAATTCAACAGATGCATAATGTAAAAAAAAATACATTAATGAAAAAAGCAACCATGACAAGGAAGAGCGTTATCTTATTTGCATATACTTTCTGAAGCTACTTACTTTGTGTGGTTTAAGAAAAATATTCATCACAGAAGTGTAAGAATTAAACATGAGTATTTTGCCCTCCTTTCAATATGCATTTGCACAGTCTTAAGAATTACATAAATTGAATGGTTTCTTGGATTATTTTAATTAGAACTACTAACAGATCAGCTTCAGGCCAACTCAGAAGAAGATACACACATTAATCTAAGTACAGTCTAAGGCAGAGGTTTCCAACCTTTTTGGGTCCCCAGCTCCCTTGACCAACTACATTCTTTCTGCAGCATTCCTGTGGGGCTCAGGAGCCCAGTTATGCCACCCCTTGCTTGCAAAGCCAGCAGCCCCTCACCTTTTTTCAAGCACCCTCCCTTTTGGAGTGTTCCCTCAGCCTCCTCTCTGTTCCCCTCTCCTTGGGAGTCCTCTGGGCAGCTGCAGCTGCAGCTGCTGCCTCTGGTCTCTGAGCTGCCCCCGCCCTGCCCCAAATGCAGGTTCCCCCTCACACTGTCCCACGGGGGCCAAGGAAGCACCCCTTGGCCAGCCCCAGAGGCACCATTCGCCTGGGGAGCTTGTAGTCAGGGCTGCCGCAACAAACAGCTGTGCAAGCCTTTGGGAGACAGAGATGCGAGAGGGCATCAGAGAGAGGGAGGGAAGGAAGGAAAGAGGGACAGAGGCCAGTGTTGCCCACAGCACCCCTGACCATCATTCAAGGCACCCCAGGGTGCCATGGCATACTGGTTGAAAACTACTAGTCTGAGGAGTTGTTCAGTCTGCCTTTTAAAGCAAACCAGCCTAATTTGCCCGTTCCAGATTTATATGCCCATTGGCAGATAGTTATCAACTGGATTTTGCACTTCTCCACATGTTGCAATGCAGTTTCAATGTCAAAAAGTGTGCAAAAATGAATATCTTAGGGCAAAATGCATGGAAGGGCATACAAAAATGTGTATTTCAGGGGGAGAATGCATATAAATTTGTACAATTTAGATGAGATTTTTTCTGGGGGTTTTTTAATAAAAAAGAAGTTCATAAAGCAAAGGACAGGACAGACTTATGACACTGCATGCAAAACTGTGACATAATGAGAGCAGGCTGGTTAATCTTTACTACAACCAGTAGTTGATTTCAGGGCAATCCCAGATATACAGAGTCTGCTCAGAGTCTACTTCACACTGCTCTGAATTTGTTCAGCTAATGGTATGATAGATGTAAATTTGGCTGTTTAGTTTATTTGGCATTTAAAACGGGCAGGTGAGAAGTTTAGATAATGGTTAACACCCTAAGGCATGTTGGGTGAAGAACATCTGACTAACCACACCCTATTGGGTGGGGTTGATTGTTATGGTGCTCTTGGGGCCTGGCAGGTCCCACCTGGTGAATGCTGGTCAGAGGTGGTGGGGTGGCACTTGTCAGGCTACACACCTTTTATAAGAAGATGGTTTTGCCTCCTTTCACAACAGCCTGGGTGAGACAGTTGCTCAGGCATGGTTTAGCCCTTAGCAACAGGCAGATTTTCTGCCTTCTAGCACAGGGTTAACCAGCCCACAGTTCTGTTTCATTTGGCACAAGTCGTCCTTGTGTGTGTGTTTTTTCATTATTTTTCAAATTATTATGGAGCCACAGAGACAAATGAACAATAACAGAAATTCAATAATATATCCAACTAGAGGCAGGGCACACGAAACCAAACCATACTGAATAATAACACCTAATCTAAAATCATGGCAACCATGTTTCTCTACACAGCACATAAAATCCCACCATACTGAGTAGAAATGATCAGGATTTTCCTGCCCCTTCGAGACACAACTTATTTTTCCCCCTGCAATATCAAAATTCCAGAGGTTTTTGTACCATAAGGTTATGGTCAGATTTTTTTAATGCTTTCCACTGTTGTGCTATAGAGAACCTGGCAACTGGTAGCACCCATGTCAAAAGTTACTTTTGGTAGAATGTCTTGATAGTATCAATCAACATATTTAGCAGGGATAACAAGGGAGATATTTGAATATGTGTTTTAATAATTGTCAATATCTCCCGATAAACTTCATTCCAGAATAAACCATCCCACCAGAGATGGGGAAAAGTCCCTCATTAACAGTTTGGTGATATATTGGAAGCAATATGAGAAAGCTGAAAGGGGGGTTAATTTTAATAAATATAACCTTCAACCAATTCCAAGGTTGCTCTCCAATTCATCTACAGTGGTACTTCGGGTAAAGAACTTAATTCGTTCTGGAGGTCCGTTCTTAACCTGAAACTGTTCTTAACCTGAAGCACCACTTTAGCTAATGGGGCCTCCCGCTGCCGCCGTGTGATTTCTGTTCTCATCCTGAAGCAAAGTTCTTAACCTAAGGTACTATTTCTGGGTCTATAACCTGAAGCGTCTGTAACCTGAAGCGTCTGTAACCCGAGGTACCACTGTATTGGCTTTATTTGAATAACCTAACTGTTGATGCTTAAATACATTTGTTGTCTGCATGCAACTTTTAAAGATATGAACATATTAGATTACTTATTCCTGTCTTTCAAAGCCCTTTCTAGATATTTTGACTGAGTCATTGGCTCATAATGGAAATGAAAAGCCCCAGATTTTTCTGCAGCAAAGATTCATAAAGGGATTCTGTTAGTTTAACATGCACTTTGATTCATTTTTATTTCTATTCTTATTTTATATGTGTGTTATACATTTGACTCATTTTATGTTAAGAAAGGTATTGTCAGAGCTGCCTCCAGGTCCCAGCTCACTAGTAGTGTCAACAGTTTTAATTGCCCTTTTCCCTTAACATTTAGCATTATTTTATTTCTTATTTTATTTATTTATTTATGCATTTTATTTATGCATTTTATTTATGATTTCGTCTGCTTCAAGCAGTTGGTTCCCAGGGCAGTACGGAGCAGAAGAGAAACAACAAACACAATACAAAATCAGAAATGAAAAGAAGAATAGAATAGAATGGTTCTAGCCCAGAGCTTAAAAGGCGCTGGCAGAACAAAAAGCTCTTTGCCTGGCACACAAAATGGGATAGCAAAGTAAGTGCCAGTTGTGCCTCTTGGGCCTCTGCCACTGCTGAAAAGACGCCCCCCCCGGTTGCCACCTTTTGTGTCATATAATTAGATTGTGAGCCTGCAAGTAAGTACAGATTTATCCTTCAGTATCTCTACAGAACTTCCAAAATTGTAGGCACTTTATAATTTGTTTATTTCTTTGATTTAAAAGCTACCCTAAAACAATAGTTCCCTGGGTAGCATGCAGTGTAAAATAAAGCACATACAAAATAAACAACAAAAACAACAAGAAGGCAGGTCACTTCTTCCAGGATAGACACTGCCAGAATAGTAGTCTGCAAAATACAATGGTAAAATACAATGGTTTTACAGTGGCCTGTAAACACTTGTTTAGAGGTGGTTAGTTTTAAATTCTACTTGAATTATTGTATATGCTAAATGTTGATTTGATAGCTATATTTTTGTCTGAGCTTCAATATTCATAATGTAATTGATTACCACTTTATTGTAAAAAAAAGAAAGAAAAAGAAAGAAAGTAAAAAATGTTGCTCTGTCATGGTGAGCTAAGCCAGTTTGGTTTATCATATCATCCAAATCCAGGTTCATGTGGTTTATCTCTTTCTATACTAACCATGATGTAATGGTTCTAGGGGTTGCTCGTGCGTAAGCATGTGCCTAACTCCCTGGCTGGGTGCAAACACCTGGCTGGGCTGCCAAAGTGAACCTCTTCTGTCCGGACAGCCACTCACCCGTGGCTGACTCAATCGCTGGCAGAATCCGTGAGTGGGCATTTCTTAAACTTCTTCCAGCAAAGAAGTTCTTTGACGCCTAGTCTCCACCTACCCTCTCTGCGCGAAAGCCTTCTGCGCAGAGAGGGCGTGGGCAACGGAGGACCCCTACTCTCCCCGCTGGTCCCAGGCAAGGAGTCATGGGATCGCCTCGCCACTTCCCCCACCTGCCCCCCTTCTCCACTGGTGCTACGCTGATTCTCTTCCCCAGAAGATGGGCTGCTCCTCCCGATCCCTGGACGCTCTCTGGAATCCCTCTGGCCTTTGCGCTCCCCCTCCAGTACTGATGGCAGTTCCCTGACACCTGAGCTATAGCCAAGGTTTGCCCTGTGGTTTATATGGGAGAGCAAAAAAAAAAAGAAAAAAAGAAAAAAGCTTGGACTCTGATGACACGGTGAATCAAACCATGGCTTAGTGCAGTGCACCAACGAGGAAGGCATGAAGTGGTTGCAATCTCCTCTCCCAGAGGCTACACTGTCATGCATTCATGGTAAGCAATTGTTTGGCTTAGTGCGATGTGCAAACCAGGGTAAAAAGAACTAGTAAACATCCTGGCATCCTGTTTTTTAAATAAATGTATCAATTTAAATATACTTGGAGATTCAATATTTATGTTATGTGAAGGAGTGAAACACCAAGCATAGAAGTTATTTCTAATAGAGCATGGTGGTTGCTGTTGCCAACTCTACTTTTAAAAAAAACGTATAAACAATACTCTGCTTTTTCTTCAGATCATAAATTTCCCCCCTTTTACTAAAGATTTATGTGGGAAGGAACATCTATGAATTTCCAACTAGCATTCTGAACCCCTGCTTCGGTAGTGCCAAGGGAGGATGCCCTATAAACACAATGTTTGCTATAGAGCAAAAATGTAGGACGCAAGCTTATTATTCTAACTGAAGCATTTTTTTAAAAAAATCCAGTAAATAAATACTACTCTGTGAAAGCACAAAAATAAAAGTCTATGTGTTTAGACACCCATACAGCTACAGTACTGTATTTACTTATATGTGTCACCCATCCCTAAGTAAATAAAACTGACAACTTAGCGATGCCTGTTGTGATAAAGTGGTTAAAAGCAAAAAGAGGGGTGCAGAAGAGAAAACAATGTTACTGAACAGGATTATGTATTTTTTGAAGATACCCTCTCAAAATGGCACCTGATACTACCTTTACATCACTGCAGAGAAGGATGAAGCATTAAAGAAATATAAAGTTAACAGCATTCAATAGAGTGCCAGTTAACTTTAGTGGCAAAAAAAGCAGTGATAGCTCTGACATTTTATAACATTTGTTCTTTTGAGCCTGAAAAGTTAATGGAATTGCCAAATCAGACGATACACTCTCAGAACTTCATGACGAGTGATGGGGGGTTATTACTGCTTTCAGCACCTCCACTGTTTCCTTGTGATTGACCGGGAAGCTGGAGAATGCTGCAGCACAGTTGCCGGCAGGAGTTAGGGTTGCCACCTGTCCCATATGATATAATATAATCAATGTAAAAGAGACCCTGTCAGCATATAACACCATTCTCAATAATTCTGTTCTGGTTGCCTGTTTGCTACTGGGCCAAGATCAAGGTATTACTATTAGTGTTATGTACTGAAGTTCTCACCCTGGGCCAGCAGGGGGATACTGTAGATAGTTATGCAAATGAAGGATCGAAAGTGACGTTCAGTGAATGGATAGTTTTAGAAAGTTGCAACAGTTACGTTGTTCTGGAGCTCTATATAAGCAGGCTGACTGAGCTCCTCAGTTCAGTTCTGTTCTGGCCTTTGAATAAACAAGAGCTGTTTGAAGAATCATTGTGTCGTCTGATATGTTCGCCCACAACTTAACAATTAGTATACAGTATCATGCCCATAACAGTTTGGAAACAGTTTACCTGTAAGACTGCCTTACCCTATATAAGTCCACTCGACCGCTCCAATCTGCAGAACTGGCACAATTACAGGTGCCACATAACACTCATCCCACAGTCTTTTAGTGTGGCAGCACCCACAATCGTATCTGAAAACCTGCAGAGCTGCTGCCAGTCATTGAGGACAATACTGAGATTGACCTATGGTCCGACTCAGCACAAGGCAACTTTCAGTGTTCCTGTGCATATACATTTCTAGACTAGGAGTGACTAACCAGTTGTTTCCCATCTGTGTGAAGAAATATTCCCTGGGAACAAAAATACCTGGGTTTAAAGAATGAGTTAAGGAGCTTACATATTCATTCATGTACCCAAGGTTAAGGTGCAACCTGAACTTCCATGCAATGTGAACAGTAAACCTGCTCTATAGTCTCACATATTGTTCTTACTTACAACTTTGGGCTACTCCAGATGACCTGCTTATTGAGTACAGTGGTACCTCAGGTTAAGAACTTAATTCGTTCTGGAGGTCTGTTCTTAACCTGAAACTGTTCTTAACCTGAAGCACCACTTTAGCTAATGGGGCCTCCTGCTGCCGCTGCACCTCCACCGCACGATTTCTGTTCTCATCCTGAAGCAAAGTTCTTAACCCAAAGTACTATTTTTGGGTTAGCGGAGTCTGTAACCTGAAGCGTCTGTAACTACCTCGGGTAGTTCACCCTGATCTGTTTTCATGGTGGTTATACATCTTCCCGCTAATCAATCTTTTATCTCACACCCTTTAGTGTCATATTCTTAACTATAAAATGTCTGTGTGAGGTGTGTGTGTGTGTTTAAGTGGGTACATTGCTCCAGTGTGCAATAATCCACTTTAATTGTGCAAACCTACTTTTCCAGTCCGTGTTGTTTTCTTGGCAGGGATACTGGAGTGGCTTGCTGGTTCATAGTACAGGTGGATCATGTTTAGTCAAAACTCTCCACAATGACCTGTCCATCTTGGGTGGCCCTGCACGGCACAGCTCATAGCTTCTCTGAGTTATTTAAGCCCCTTCATGCCATGACAAGGCAGCGATCCATGACTAAACGACTAAACAACAACAACAACAACAACTTTTCCAGGACGTGAATGAATCCCTCCTGCAAAATACTGTCTGGAGGCGAACTTTATCTCCAAACTTTTGCTGCACCTTTTAGTTCCAGTTTAGTCTTCCTCTGCAGGTTGGGGGACAACACTGAAGCAAGGGACAGTGTTGTGTCAAATTTTAATACAACTAGCTTTCCCACCCCTTCATGGATCACTGCCTTGCCGTGGCGAAGGGGCTTGAAGAACTCAGAGAAGCTATGAACTATGCCGAGCAGGGCACCCAAGATGAACAGGTCATAGTGGAGAGTTTTGACCAAACGTGATCCACCTGGAGGAGGAACCGGCAAGCCACTCCAGTATCCCTGCCAAGAAAACTCCATGGACAAAGACAACAGGCATATAAAAGTTATGACGCTGGAAGATGAGCCCCTCAGGTCGGAAGGCGTCCAACATGCTACTGGGGAAGAGCGGAGGGCAAGTACAAGTAGATCCAGAGCTGATGAAGCGGCTGGGCCAAAGCCGAAAGGACGCTCAGTTGCGGATATGCCTGGAAGCGAAAGGAAAGTCCAATGCTGTAAAGAAAAATATTGCATAGGAACCTGGAATGTAAGAACCATGAACATGGGTAAGTTGGAGGTGGTCAAAAATGAGATGGCAAGAATAAATATTGACATCCTGGGCATCAGTGAACTAAAATGGACGGGAATGGGTGAATTCAGTTCGGATGACCATCATATCTACTACTGTGGGCAAGAAACCCGTAAAAGAAATGGAGTGGCCCTCATAGTCAACAAAAGAGTGGCAAAAGCTGTACTGGGATGCAATCTCAAAAATGATAGAATGATCTCGATACGAATCCAAGGCAGACCTTTTAACATCACAGTAATCCAAGTTTATGCACCAACTACTGGTGCTGAAGAAACTGAAATTGACCAATTCTATGAAGACTTACAACACCTTATAGAAGTGACACCAAAGAAGGATGTTCTTCTCATTATAGGGGATTGGAATGCTAAAGTAGGGAGTCAAGAGATAAAAGGAACAACTGGCAAGTTTGGCCTTGGAGATCAAAACGAAGCAGGGCAAAGGCTAATAGAGTTCTGTCAAGAGAACAAGCTGGTCATCACAAACACGCTTTTCCAACAACACAAGAGACGACTCTACACATGGACATCACCAGATAGGCAGCATCGAAATCAGATTGATTATATTCTCTGCAGCCAAAGATGGAGAAGCTCTATACAGTCAGCAAAAACAAGACCTGGAGCTGACTGTGGCTCAGATCATCAGCTTCTTATAGCAAAATTCAAGCTTAAACTGAAGAAAGTAGGAAAAACCACTGGGCCGGTAAGATACAATCTAAGTCAAATCCCTTATGAATACACAGTGGAAGTGAGGAACAGGTTTAAGGATTTAGATTTGGTGGACAGAGTGCCTGAAGAACTATGGATGGAGGCTCGTAACATTATACAGGAGGCAGCAATGAAAACCATCCCAATGAAAAGGAAATGCAAGAAAGCAAAGTGGCTGTCCAATGAGGCCTTACAAATAGCGGGGGAGAGAAGGCAAGCAAAATGCAAGGGAGATCGTGAAACATACAGGAAATTGAATGCAGATTTCCAAAGAATAGCAAGGAAAGACAAGAAGACCTTCTTAAACAAGCAATGCAAAGAAATAGAGGAAAGCAATAGAATGGGAAGAACCAGAGATCTGTTCAAGAAAATTGGAGATATGAAAGGAACATTTCGTACAAAGATTTCCATAATAAAGGACAAAAGTGGAAAGGACCTAACAGAAGCAGAAGACATCAAGAAGAGGTGGCAAGAATACACAGAGGAATTATACCAGAAAGAAACGGATGTCTCATATACCCCAGGTAGTGTGGTTGCTGACCTTGAGCCAGACATCCTGGAGAGTGAAGTCAAATGGGCCTTAGAAAGCACTGCAAATAACAAGGCCAGTGGAAGTGATGGTATTCCAGCTGAACTATTTAAAATTTTAAAAGATGATGCTGTTAAGGTGCTACACTCAATATGCCAGCAAGTTTGGAAAACTCAGCAGTGGCCAGAAGATTGGAGAAGATCAGTCTACATCCCAATCCCAAAGAAGGGCAGTGCCAAAGAATGCTCCAACTATCGCACAATTGCACTAATTTCTCACGCTAGCAAGGTTATGCTTAAAATTCTACAAGGAAGGCTCAAGCAGTATGTGGACCGAGAACTCCCAGAAGTGCAAGCTGGATTTAGAAGAGGCAGAGGAACCAGAGACCAAATTGCAAACATGCGCTGGATTATGGAGAAAGCTAGAGAGTTCCAGAAAGACATTTACTTCTGCTTCATTGACTATGCAAAAGCCTTTGACTGTGTCGACCATGGCAAACTATGGCAAGTTCTTAAAGAAATGGGAGTGCCTGATCACCTCATCTGTCTCCTGAGAAATCTCTATGTGGGACAAGAAGCTACAGTTAGAACTGGATATGGAACAACTGACTGGTTCAAAATTGGGAAAGGAGTACGACAAGGCTGCATTTTGTCTCCCTGCTTATTTAACTTATATGCAGAATTCATCATGCGAAAGGCTGGGCTGGATGAATCCCTAGCCGGAATTAAGATTGCCGGAAGAAATATCAACAACCTCAGATATGCAGATGACACAACCTTGATGGCAGAAAGTGAGGAGGAATTAAAGAACCTTTTATTGAGGGTGAAAGAGGAGAGTGCAAAATATGGTCTGAAGCTCAACATCAAAAAAACGAAGATCATGGCTACTGGTCCCATCACCTCCTGGCAAATAGAAGGGGAAGAAATGGAGGCAGTGAGAGATTTTACTTTCTTGGGCTCCATGATCACTGCAGATGGTGACAGCAGCCACGAAATTAAAAGACGCCTGCTTCTTGGGAGAAGGGCAATGACAGGCCTAGACAGCATCTTGAGAAGTAGAGACATCACCTTGCCAACAAAGGTCCGTATAGTTAAAGCTATGGTTTTCCCAGTAGTGATGTATGGAAGTGAGAGCTGGACCATAAAGAAGGCTGATCGCCGAAGAATTGATGCTTTTGAATTATGGTGCTGGAGGAGACTCTTGAGAGTCCCATGGACTGCAAGAAGATCAAACCTCTCCATTCTGAAGGAAATCAGCCCTGAGTGCTCACTGGAAGGACAGATTGTGAAGCTGAGGCTCCAGTACTTTGGCCACCTCATGAGAAGAGAAGACTCCCTGGAGAAGACCCTGATGTTGGGAAAGATGGAGGGCACAAGGAGAAGGGGGCGACAGAGGACGAGATGGTTGGATAGTGTTTTCGAGGTTACCAGCATGAGTCTGACCAAGCTGCGGGGGGCAGTGGAGGACAGGAGTGCCTGGCGTTCTCTGGTCCATGGGGTCACGAAGAGTCGGACACGACTAAACGACTAAACAACAACAACAACAGCTTTCCCAGCTCCACAGTTTTTGCTATTACATCTCATTTATTGCAAGTAATTCAAATGTCAGACAAATAATGATGCCTATCTCCTCAAGAACCTGCATTCCTTTGCTGTGTTGTGACAGATACTTACTGCTATTCAAACAGACCTCCTGTAGGATTCCTTCAGAAACAAATGCTGGGAAATAGGTGCTCTGTTGGTTTCAATGAGCATAACTTCAAATATTTCTCTACATTGGGTTTAAGACAGACCAAAACATTAAATAGCAAAGGCTTGGCTCTTGACAACCATGAACAAAAGTTCATAGAAGTGAACTTTCCCGTCACTGTTGCTCCCATGCATTACTTTGCCCCCACTGTGGGCCTAGGCTCAGTGCAGCCATGGGCAGGATATGTATATGAACCCAAATAAGACACAGGACAGCAGTACTGTGGTACCAGAAATAGTACCTCGGGTTAAGAACTTTGCTTCAGGATGAGAACAGAAACTATGCTCCAGCAGCGGGAGGCCCCATTAGCTAAAATGGTGCTTCAGGTTAAGAACAGTTTCAGGTTAAGAATGGACCTTTGGAACAAATTAAGTACTTAACCCGAGGTACCACTGTACTAGAATCGAATCAGGCCACGACATGGTATAGGCATTAGATGTGTATCCTTTCCCTTTCCCACTACTGCTTCCCATGGCCCATCCCACATTGTTCAGGAGAACATCCCAACACTCAGTGGTGGATTTTCAGAATTCAAGTCACTTCTGTGATTTTTCATTCCACAGGTGTCTTAGGGAGAAGGGCTGCATAGTGGGAGGACTCTGTGCTTTAGATCAGGGAGGAGGAACCTGTAGCCTTCCAAATGCTACTGAACTCAAATTCCCATCAGCCCCGATCAGCATGGCTAATTGTCTGAGATGATGGAAACTGGAGTCCAACAACATCTGGAGGGCCTGGTTTTAAAGTCTGACAACATATCAGTTTTTAAAGGAGAGGGCCTAAGAGAGAACCCAGCTCCCTTTACCATGTTGGCACACACTGTTCATCACCACAGTCAATATATGTTCTTTCAGTTGGTGGGTTTTCCTTTGTTATGCATACAGAGCTTTCAAATTGTGGGCTGCTGAATTTTTTTGAAAAAATAATTGAAGAAATTTATTATTACTAGTCATGCTTCCCTTCTTCTATTTTTCTTCAGGGTAATTAAGTGCATTACATGTTCCTGAAACAATAGCATCACCAACTTGCTCCTAATGTATACACTGACAGTTTGCAACACACCTTTGAGGCATCCACTTCCTCATGAGTAGGTTCTCAAGTAATGGCATAAAAGATTATGCCTGGCATCCTTGGAATATCAAAAAGAGAGAGAGTATCTGCGAGCAGAACCTAACCCCACAGGGGAAACTGGGCATCCAAAAAAGCATAGAGCTGCACAATTAAGCAAATATGCAATTAACTAAAATTCCAGTACTCATTTACTGCATACAGAACCTTTATTCCAAGGCTCCCATAGCACGTTCAGACAATAATTAAGCCTCACAATACCCCTGTGAGGTATGTAGCAAATGCAAACCCAAATTAAAATGTAAATTGCTTGAAGCTGAAGTTTATGCATGATCCTCAAATATCAGAAGCCAGTTTGTGCAGTCACGAGTGATCTTTGAATTTTCTGCAGTATTTTCTCAGTTTATTCTTTCTTACAAGTGCTGCTTCATGATGCTTTAGGTGCAAATTAACTGTACGATTTTAAACCAGAGAACATTTTATTTCTAGAAAGGCATGGAGAATCTTACCATGCTAAAACAGTTTGTTAGGAAGCTAGTAAATGCTGCTACCCTTCAAATGCATTGATCATTAAAAAATCAGCCAAAGCGGCTGATTATTATTAATAAGATATTCTTCTTGTTCAACTATTCAGCGAACAAAATTATCCCCAAATATGGCGGAACCAGCTCAGTTCTCTTTAGAATGCAGTTGTGAGCATTCCTCCTCTGAAATACTTACATTGGTTCCAAAATTAACTACCACAAAAATTAAGAATCTTGTAGATTAAGACTAAGAAATAAATTGAAATGTGTGAGCATCAAACTCTTGCAAGGACTTCTGCTATAGCAGCAATGCTAGGGCACCTCTCTTCTGCTTGGGAGAAGTATTCAGTGATAAGGTAAAGAGATGCAATAACTCGCCTTTATCTATAAGCATTTATTGACTTCAGGCAAAGGCCCTTGGAGCACATAATACTAAGTAATAGTTATGGGCTGCATTCGTAAGTGGCAGGGAGCTCTGGACTCTTTCCCCTCCCCTATCTTATTCCAGCACAGCCATGATGAGGATCTGCTTGCACTTTTGAACTAACTGGAGTTCCCATTATGACTGAACTTGGGGGAATTTGTTTAAACAAGCCATGATTTAAAAAAAAATAAATGGAAAAAAAATATTCATAGCAGAAAAACAGGGAAAGAGAAAAAAAAGGAAAAGCACCAAATATTGTAACCCCTGGCTCACGAAGAAATGAGCTATGGCCAACATAACAAAGATGTCTTCTATTACTATAGGTAGGAAAGACATGAAAGACTGCCCCCTTGAATGGGGGTGATCCCATTTTGTTGCCCTACTGGTCAGCAGAGTCACCCACTTTACTGTAGAAGGAAATGTTGACATTTTGGAAAACAAGTCGAAAAATGTAACAGATTTTCTGGCAATGAACTAAGATAAAGTACTGGTAGATGTAAACCTTATAAAATTAAAAAAAAAAGGTAGTAGTATCTGATTTTTCTCCCATATATTTACCTTATGCAGAGGGGAACAGACCTTTTCCTGCCTCCAGCTCCATTATCAGATTTTTGTACTGTATCAGTACCTGCAGTCAAGGGCAAGGTGCACAGAGTACAGCTAACACCTGAAGCCTCCTGGTTTCCAAACAACCATTTCAACCTTCCCTTTCCCCCGTGCTTAATAGCTTTCAATATATTCCTTACATAATGATTGGCATGACTGCAGATATGCAAATCTCCCAAGCAAAATATAATGAGAGGGGTTTTAAGGAAGGTTCTCTGTTTTTTTGTTTAGTATGCATTCTGTTAAATTCAGAAGTGAATAATTAATCCTATTTATGGTATTAGCATGGAGGCATGGAAGTAACTAAAATGCTACTAAGGGTGCAGTCCTAAGCACACTTACAGTGGAAACAAGGCATATTGATTGAACTCAGTAGGCCATGCTTTCAAGAAAACATATTGAGGACTGGGCAGCTAGTACTCACAACATGGAAAGTTACAGCTCACTCTGAAATCCTTTGTTTTAAACATAAATGGAGCCCCTGGACAGAAACTTATGAAGGGCAAGAAAAGGAATAGCTGGTCCAAAACATTAATAGTTATAGCATTTCATACATTTTGTGAAAGCTCCTTTTTCTTTGAAAGGAAAATTATGCTCACACTATGTGAACTGAAGGGCACTCAGCCCTTAAACAAGCTTACACATACTTGCCCTGGGATGCCAAAAGGATTTTCTGGGCCTGGTAAACTGTATGTGGATTGGGACACACACACACACACACACACACACACACACACACAGTTGGCAAGAATATATTAACTTAGCCTAGCCTGCATACCTTGTTACAGAGACAAAAATAGCAAGAGAAGGTGGTTAATATTCACAACCTTGACCTCTTGGGAAGAAAAGCAAGGTACAAATATATAATGCAATTATTGCAAAGAAAAATAAACAGAAACAGAAAAGCAGCCTCCACTTGCTTTAAATGCAACATCCTACATTCCTTATATTTTACAGCAAAATACAAAAACAAAACAAAACTTTTGCCAACACTGGAGATGCAAATACATATATACAGTGCTTTTTTCTGGGGGGACGCAGAGGTACGCATACCCCTAAACATTTTGTGAACCTAAGTTTGGTCTCATTGAGGGACAGTATTTCAACCTGAGTAAGAAAATGAGAGTGCCCCTAAACATTTTTAAAGAAAAAAAGCACTGCATATATAATAGCTTATTGTTGGGTCCCTCCCTCCACCACCTGTACCCTACAGGGAGAGGAGAGGAGCATGAAACTTTATTAACTTATTTTAGGATCAAAGCCATGATCTGCTGCAGATTCACAGCATGTCGCCTGGATTTGCTTTCCACACAAGGAATGCTGAATCCCAGAAACTGAAGCTGCACCTTGGGATACCCATGGCTTACATAAACAGCTGCATATGTACAGGAGTCCTATGGATCAGTGTAACATATACACATACAGTATTCAGAATTTCTCTCCTATACACATAGAAATTATCCTGTACACACAGAGAGAAATGAATTGAAGTATGTGGAGTTGGATTAGGCTGCAGTCCTATACCCCCTCATTTGGGCTTACTTCTAAGTGGAAATGGTTAGCAATGCATGGTTAACATCTAATTCACCCCCCCCCTTTCTATATTTAATATCATTTGCTTCATGTTTCCCAACCTATTCCATATAGTACTTGACAGCTTTTTGTGTGCTGTTTGGAATTCTGTCTTTTCTGCTATTTTAATTACTTTTCTCTTGGCTGTATTCTTGCAATGCCTTGATCTACTGCTTGTGCAAAAAATGATTTCATTTTTAATGGGTTTTACCCTTTTGATTTCCTCCTTCTCTTTTTAAAAACATTTAAGCTGTCCTCTTCTTGCAGACTTTGAATTTTATCGCTTGCGCATGTGAAAGAGCAATAGCTTTTTGCTTGCCTTACAGCTGATTAACTGCAAGGAAGCCATCGCATATAAAATACAATGTGTTTGATTTCTAAACAAGTTCCTCCAGAGCCCCTTTTTGTGGTCAAGGTTAAACTATTTCCTTGGTACAACCCTACTTCTACTGAAAGTCTATTCCAAAATACTTCTAGAAATGCTTTCCTGTGCCTTTGGGGAAGGGCACTGATGGGCTGCCATTCCTTACCTGCTTTGTGTATTTCAGCTGTTTTACTGATAGTATTCTTATATGGCTGTTTTTAAATACTTTAATTGGACTGTGTGTGGACCACCCTGGACCCCTGTGGGAGGAAGGTCAAGGGAGAGATATAATAGATAAAACGATTTTAATGACATGGGAAAAGCAACCCATCCTGTCCTGTTTTACTGAGGATTTTTTAATAGGTGTTTTGCTTGTTATTTGGTGTTATTTACAAACTACCAACTAAATAGCCATGAAGGAAGAAGTGTCGGGTTCCTTCCCCAGTCTTGTATAAGGGGAAACGCAGCAGTACGAAAGTTTTTGAGACATTATTTGCATATAATAAAGACGACCTTAGGAGTGTAATGGAGTGCAACAAATTTCCAACATTAGCTTTCATCCAGTTGAGCTGTTCGAATTTGGAGTGGGGGGGACATGCACCAGGAGCAGCAGGGCTGCAGGAAAGTTGCATGGGATACTGCATGTCCGTTTTCCGTGAAAATACACACTAATCAGTTCTGCTTCTACTTTCCTGGCAATGGTTCTTAGTTGAAAAACCACCGTGGGATGAAATTATTTTCAGTACATGGCATAAAAGAGTATCTTAACTGATCATGGAGACTTTTGTAAAAATGAATTTGAGGTTAGGAATATTAAGAAGAGTTTTGCTGGAGCGGACCAAATGTCCTTCTATCTCAGCACATTATGTTTCTCACGATGGACAACCAAGATACCTATGTGAAGCTCACAATCAGGACGTGAGAGTAAGAGCCACTCTGCCACATTCCCAGTGACTATAGTGAAGGGCATAACATTGCTTCTGAGCCTGCAGATGATACACAGGCAATTTGCCAGTGTGGTGTAGTGGTTAAGAGCGGTGGACTCGTAATCTGGTGAACCGGGTTTGCATCCCCGCTCCTCCACATGCAGCTGTTGGGTGACCTTGGGCTAGTCACACTTCTCTGAAGTCTTTCAGCCCCACTCACCTCACAGAGTGTTTGTTGTGGGGGAGGAAGGGAAAGGAGAATGTTAGCCGCTTTGAGACTCCTTCAGGTAGTGATAAAGCGGGATGTCAAATCCAAACTCCTCTTCTTCTTCTTCTTCTTCTTCTTGTATATAAGTTAGTGCACCCCAACATCTTGTGGAACCAAATTCAATGGTATGGCGATGCACCATGTGTAGAAGTCCTTCCTTTCGTCTTTCCTGATTCTTCTACCCTTTAGCTTGATTGGATAACCCTATGGTCTAAAATTATAAGAGAAAAAAATTTCTCCCTCTCTCCACACCATGCATAATTTAATTTTTTTATACTTTTTTTTTTTACTAAGTATTAAATTATGGCAACAAGAGTAGCAAGAACCACCACGGTCTTTCTGATATGCATTCCACCCAGATCTAGATTTGAAAAATAAGAAAATCACATCAGCAAGTTAAGAACACCAGCTGACAGGAAGGTAGGAAATTTATTTAGGAAACAGACAGCTGTTCAGACTCAAGTCTACTTGACAGACACTGCCACTTTGAATTCATAATGTGCTCTGAAAATTAATATTGCTTCTGATTGCTAGAATCCAGAGTGGAATACAAAGGTGGCATCAGCACATCATCCCGACCTTTTGTAGGTTATTCATGTGCACTTGTCTTAAGCACAAAATGTGCATGCAAATTAAAAGTCCCTTGCTATTTTCCACTGGAATTTAAAACATCTTCAGCTTTGATGGATATTCAAGAAGGCAGATATTCCAAAATACTTGGACGGGAAACAAAAACCCCTTCAGCTTCCTCTCACTTCACTACCATTTAGTTTAGAAATGGAAAGAAGGCTTGATATACATTTTAACAACAAACTCTTAAGCCTCTGAGGAAGTCTCCATTCCTGACAGTTTACAGCTAAGCAGCACAGGGTTTCAGCTTACTCTATCTATACAAAAAGTACAGTCTCTGCAAGGGCTGCCACCACTGGTTCTATCCAAGAAAACAAGGAAGTAAGCATCAGTATGATATATGAAAAGACTACCGTTTGGCATGTTCCAAGAAGCAGAAAACATGCAGGGAAGTGTGAGCTCAAACTCATTGTCTCCTTATCCTCATTACAACATAACAATGATGCTACATTGTACTTTACCAAAATAAATAGCTAATTATGTTCTCTCTCTTTTTGTCTTGCTCATTTCTTTTGTTCACTAATTATATCTAATCTTTCTATTTCACTGTTTTTATCTTAAGGCGTTAGTTTACTACTGTGGTGCAGTCACTTATAGAAAGAAGGCCTTTTTAGTAGTGGCATCCTGGTTATGGGAAAAACTTTGCAGAGGCTAGATTTGCATGGCTAGATTTAAACTGTATTATTATTATTATTATTACTACTACTACTACTACTACTACTACTATAAAGTATATATTAGAGTTGGCATTAAAGAGTATCGGTTAAAATGATATTACTACTATCACAGTCTTTCCTTCTTTTTTCTCAAACTATGTTTTCATTCATGTTTAGCAGTCATTTCCTCTTTAATCCTTTATATGAAAACTAGCAAAGGACCTTGATCTCAATTGTGATGTCTTTAGGCAAAGTATTTTACATCTGGCACCTTGCCCCCAGAAGCATTCAAAAGAATCAAACACACACATACATACATCTATGCAGGTTCATAATCTCCATGAAAAACAGTTGCCTTGGGGGAAGCCAAGAGGAATAAACCGGCATCTAAGACAATCTAGAGGTTTCAGGACCTTGGAGAAAAATCAAGACTTTGATCTGAAACCAAAGGCAACCAATTCATTTTTTTTTAAATAATATTTATTAAAGATTTTCAAATATAACAAAAAAAGAAAAACATCCAAATTTAAAACCTTATTTTCATTGGCTTCTTTCCAGGACTTCCCCTCCCCTCCCCCTCTTGTATTCCAGTTCTTTCAAATAGATTCAACAAATTCTTACCCCAAATTTTAAAATTATTATCATTGGCCCAATTTAAAAAATATTTTCCCATCCCCTAAAATCGACCTGTTCCCTTCCGCGAGTTCCCCTCTTTAATATGCAATACAGATTAAGATAAACAGAAAAATAGAAAAAAGAATAAAATGTAATTTAACACCCTTTGGATTCCAAATTTCCCTCCCCCCCTTCCCGGTTGCGTTCCCAATGTCCGTCACTGTCTACTGTCATCCTGGAGCTCCCACATCTAAACCACAGTCCTTCACCAATCCGCTTTGCCGTCTTTTTATTAGTCTTTGCCGTCTTTTGGTCATCTTTGATTTCACATGTCCGATCTTGGAAGGAGTCTATCTTCCAACTTTATCCAGTTCTTGTTATTCTTGTTGTTCTTATTGTTCTCTCTCCTCCCCCTTTTTTTTCCCCCTGCTCTCCTGCAGAAATGTTCTAATTCCAAAAAGTTTCTAATTCCTCTGCAGAGGCTTTGTTATTCAGGAACAAAACATTACGTCAAGTCCCTTCCATTCTTCAATAGATAAATCTATTGTCTCCTTTAGTGTGTAGACCTCTGTAGACAAAATAGTGTTCCATTTCTGCAGTTTCCCAGGCGATAAAAAGTCCTATTCAAATTCAATGCCAACAATACTTGTAGTGTCCCACAGCTCCTCTAGAGGGATTATAATAACTCAGTTTCCTTCCCGATCAGACCCAACAGTCAAAGTAACTTATTATTCCTTGTTTTAAACAATTTATATCCAATTTGTAACAAATGTGACCAGCAAAGTCCTCGTAACAAAGTTCTCTTTTTGTTCTTCCGCTTTGACAGCTCCTTTGACAGCTGTCAAAACCTCTATTTCTCCTCTCCCGGCGCTCTTACGGATCGCTCCCGGGGTTTCCGGGGGGGGGGGTTGCATTTTAGTTCACATTCCACTTTTCTCCTCCAGCCTAGTCTTATAATTTTCCATCGCGAAGTTAATAACTTTATCAAAAAAAAAGGTTGCGCTCGATCTTAGTTGTCAAATCCTTTGTTTTAGCTCCTCTACAACAGGGGGGAGGCTGACTTCCTTTTTGCACCTCCCCCGCTCGCTCCAAATTTAAAAAGAATTTTTCCCCTTTTTTAATCCAAGTTCCAATTACTCACGGGTTATTCTTTTAAAGTCCAAATTTTCAATGGAAGAAGTCAGCGCTCTCCGTCGAATGGCATGCGGCTTCGCTCGGCAGGGGAAGCGGAGGACTCACAGCACCACCACCCCCTGTCACCCGCTCCGCAGCCTTTAAAAAGGCTCCTTCACGGGTTGGGGGGCGCAAACGGTGCCCGCCGAGTCACCATGCCCATGGGTTTCAGCGCCCATGGTTTTTAAGGGTCCCCGCGTCGCCGGCGTGGTAGAACCCAGCCCCTGCCGAGCAGGCTCCCTCCGGAGCTCGGAGGGAGTCCGCCATTTGGCGATGGCGCCAACCCGGAAGTCCCAAAGGCAACCAATTCAACTCAGAAGAAATGTCGCTGCCAGAGAGCCATACTGCACTAATGCCTCTGAATTGCTAAAATAATAATAATAATAATACACCTCAAAAACTAAATGACAAGCAAGTTAAAAAGAGCAAGCCTATAGGTTTACAGTCTAAACAGGCAATAAGAAACAGGGGAAGAAAATCAAAAAGGAAAGAACAGATGCAGAGAGGAGAGGCTCAAAATTCAGGACATTGTAAAATAGTTGTAAAACAGATGCGGCAGCTAAAGATTTAGACCAGAGGAAAGGTGCGGGCAGAGTCACGAAGCAAACAGAGAGAAGTAAAAACAGATAAGAAAGAATTAAAGCCAACCATTGATTTAGTAAAATGTCAGTTTTAATTACAACCTGAGTTCTAAATGCAATATACAAGCTTCTGAACTGCACATAATTCCCCATTAGGAGGCATGACTGAGAAAAAATAAGAAGGCATTTCTGATTGAAGACATGTCACATAAGATTAAGCCTAGTTTATCCTTCCCCTCAAGTTCTTTGTCTGCTTGGAGAGGAGCTTTCCAGCCTTTATTATTTCAATTTTGCTGAGTCAATTTTATCAGTTTTGTATCAGTATCAGTTTTGTACCACCCTGTGTTAGACACTAAGTCAAGTCTTAGATGAATATGTAGCTCACCCACCATAGATGTTAAGGAAACCGTGAAGGAAGACCCCAGCTGAATAGATTTCCCTTCCTACTCTATGGCAACCTTCCAGTTCTTTAGGAGCCTCCATGGAGGCTGGTGGAGTCAGACACCTTCATATTTAGACCAGAGAAGGTGTGGCACAACAGTGAATTCCTGCTCTGTGGAGATATATAATGCACATTGCTCCCCAAAAGAAGATACCTTCCCTTTTCTAGAAGTAGTAGAAAAGCCGTTTCAACTAAAGCTCACAGCAGCAGTTTGCCACAAAATGAGTCTCTAGCACTACAGCATTTCTCCTTGACTCAGCACCAGTTTGATGTCACACTTCTTGTTTTTCCCTGGAGTGCTTGAAAAGCAACAAGGTGGACAGTTCTGGAATAAAGTTTATTACTGTCTGCTTGGCCAGAAATATCTAGTAGGGTGCCTTTTTAGAAGACAGCAAGCTCCCTTACTCAATGTAAGGGAATATGGGGCAGCCACTTCTACTGTCAGCATGGGAGCAAAGTAGAGAGGAACAGCAGCAAAATACAAGTGGAATGCTTTTCCGCTGATGTGAACATGGGGAAATAGACTGCCGCTGTTCAAAATGGTAGATTTGAGCACTCTTCTCTCTACAGGGGAAGGGAAAGGGGAGAGGTCTCTGCAGTAACAATTATGGACTTCTAGACCTCCTACTTCAGCTCCACTGGATTACCTAGGCCAGATGCATTAAGTATTTTTATTCCCCTCTGCAGTTCTTTGGTTTTCTTTTTATTTCCTGAATTAGCTGACAGGTCCATTTTCCATTCCCTGGCAGAGGCTGTTTCCAAGCAACTGATGGGAGGAAAATGGGGAGGAGAGATGTAGAGCCTGTAGTTATTGACATCTACCTCCTCTTTGAGCACAGAATTTACCCGAACGGCTACACTTGTAGCAGACAGGTACCACTGAAGGGGCAAGGGTAAGCCTAATTCACATAAAAGCTTTCTTAGAACTTTGAGGGTTAAAAATAAATTGTTATAAATCAGTCAAGTGGTATATAAATTTTATGAAATAAAATAAATTTACTAAGCAGAACCAAATCAACTAGCCACCAGTCTTAGACACAATGGTTAATTGCATTTAATCTTAATTTTCACCTACTCCCACTCACCATTTGAGATCAGCTACCAGAACCAGAAGGATCTGTCCTCAAAAATCAAGGACATCTCCAAAAAGTAAAGAGGAGATAGAACTTAGAAGCTTCTTTTTCCAGGAAAAAGGCAACTATATTCATTTAAACAAAGCAGCCACTGGGTTAATTCTACAGCACTTGTGGCTGAAGCTCTCCTGTTCTACCTTAGTTAAGAGCACCTGCTTCATCTTCAGTGCCTTGACTTCATTATATGTTTGTATGCTTCAAATAAGCATCCTAAATGTGGTCACTGTGGTAGAAACATAACACTCTATCCTACTGGCTATTAGAAGTTGCGGCCGCCATCTTTATTAAAAGCAGCAGTGCTGCATTCACATTCCACACAGAGAGAAATTCTGACAGCTCTCAGAATATGACTCAAGTGGTCGCCCCCGGAAATAAGGGCCATGAATAGCACCATAGGTACAACAGTTCAAACTCAGCTTGATGAAACAACTATTACAACCTTCTCCAAAAGTTGTGTCCAGATGTTTTAGACTCCATCTCTCATCAGCCCCAGCCAGCACAGCTAGTGGTTTGGGATGATGGGAGTTGTAGTCCTAAATAGCCAGAGAGCACAAAGTTGGAGGGACATTATTGGGTCACATATTCCACAATTGGCAGGAAACAGAAGTTGCATCAGCTGTATACAGAAGTTCATAGTATCCTGTTGTGGAGTATCATAATTTTTATAATGCTAGTACATAGCAGTAGTCATCAAAAATATTCATTGACTTGACAGTAGGGTTCTGTTGCCATTTCTCAAGTGCCATGTAAAGAAAGATGTCACTCAAATTCTTTATAGTGTAGTTTTTACAAGTGCTTGCAAAAATCAGTGTGATTACTAGGCTTGATTGTGTTTCATGCTGTTTATTCTCATCCAGAGGAGAGGACTGAATTTCAGCAAGCCTCTCTACTGCACAATTTAGAATTTCTAAGTTCCATTAGTCTCTCTCAATGGTTTTTAACCATTATATTAACTCGCTCCCCCTGCCCAGAAATACAGGACCAGAGTGGCAAGCACAAACCAGAACTCTGGAGGTAGAATGATGAGCAAGTGATAGTCCTATGTGAATGCTCAACATTCATCCTCTCATAATCTGAAGGGTGTGGGTGTGGAGTGGAGCTTTGTTTTAGTAATCTGATCCATTTTCATGGGTGTTGTATATTGCTTTGGGGGCCCTTTTAGAAAGGCAGTTAATATAAATTTATATTTAACCTTATCATTATCTGGAAGCCTGATCATGCAGGGTTCTGCATTTCATTAACCCTGCATGTGTCGAGCATACATGCACACCCCTTCACATCTTTACCCTGTGGAAATCTGTGTGGTATGGCAATGGAGACATGACAGAGGGGAATGGAAAAGGAGCATGCCCCCATTCTCTCCCCTCAGGTGACTGGAATCACATGATGGGTGAATGCCTGCCTAGGGCTTCTATGGCAATATGAACTTCTATATTAGTAAGCAACTGAGAAGGCAAATGGGTAGGAGCATATATTCTAAACTACATGCCCTAAGTGGGTATTAAGCTATATGCAACTTTAAAATGTTATGAACTTTGGGGGGGGGGGAATTGTGATGTATAATACTTTCATAAGTCCCCAATGCACTATGTACATTTATCATCTCTTCTTAAAAATGGAATTTATAAACTGTATTAGATTATGGAGTGGACAATGACTGGGAGGGCTCCATACATACCCACCTCTTTTAGCCAATGAATTCTGAAACAAAGAGATGCAAATCAATATGGAATGTAAATGCCAAGATTGCATTATATTGAAAGTCGTTTGATCCAAACCTTCCCTTAGGGGGTGGGGGAAAAAAACCTGTTAGAAAAACTAATAATAAAAGAACACTGTCCTCCTGAATAATGCATTTTCAATACATAGACATTTTAAAGACTATTGTGAAGGTTGAAAAGCAGGACCTGCATGAAAGAAGAAGCCCTATTTATAGTTTTATGAGTGCAAATGTATTCAAGTTTGCTTCTTTGGTCATAAGTTATGAAATAAGTTATGCAGCTGGAGAGAACTTCAAGACGAATATTTGGGGGGAGGGAAAACCCTGCCTGAATAAGCAGAGGATGCCATACAAAAATGCACACTGGCAGCAGACCACCAGCTAAATAGGAGAAGCCCATCTAAGCTCTACACAGTTTAAAACTGGATGAAAGTGTCTCTAGTCATGATTAACAGGCGCAGTGCAGCTCCTCCTCTTCTGAAAGAAGATTCCCTCGTGATAAAAATGAAAAAGGTGACTTTAAGCCTAGGCCTCCCAAGAAATTGAAGAAGCAGACAAAAAAGTGGCCTCGGCAAATGACTGACTGAACCAGCCAGCTGCTTGCAGTACTCACTGCATTAAAAAGAGAAAGGGGTTACCTGCCCTCCTGGTTACTCAGAAGTTATGGAAAGAAAGAACAGAAATTGCTCTTCAGCTGCTGAAGCAAAGAAAAGGGCTGCTATATTATGTAGAAGAAGAAGCAAATGTTGCTGCTGAGAAACCTGCTATAGTCTGTCTTGCAACAGTACTAAAGCCCAGCAGATGACCAATTGAAATATTTAGCACAGCAAAATCATTCATAACATATTGCCATTAAAAAAATAAAAGATAAGACAAAATTCTGGCTTTTACTGAACAACTGCAGACCACATCCATGGACAGTCCAGAAACCTTTTTCAACAACAGAAGGAAATTTGTTTTAGCATTACTGCTTGAATACTTTAGAAATACTTCAAGCTGACTTTGAGCCACAACTGAGATACACATATTACTTAAAATTACAGAAAGAATCCTAAAATTTATGAAACCCTAGAAATTCTAGTACAAATCTTAGTCTCAACATAAAGCCACTTGAATACTTGTGTTTCAAAATGTACAGTCGAACAATGCTCTTCATATTACTGAGTTACACTACAGTAAACTTAAAGTGAAATTCCATTTTATTTTTACCTGCAGAATGTTGTTCTGATTAACTGAACAAGACAGTAGAGAGAGAGAAAACCAGAACATGGCTTCAGGCAAGATGCCCAAGTATGTCACTCTAACATAATGTGCCAAAATTGATTAAGTTGAAGGTAATTTCATCATATTTAAAAATGAGCAAGCATATTTTTTTTCCCTTTTCAAAACAGTACAATAATCTGTTCTTTTGTTTCTATAAACCTTAATAAATATTCATGAGTAGCTTCATGACACCTCATTAGTGAGCTGTTAAGCAAGTTGAACGAATGCTGGATTAAACATTTATAATGAATTACTGTAGCTTCCTAATGCAATGTGAATTTTTTTTGTAAATACAAAAACACATTTGTTTTAATAATTGCAATTTGAAAAACATAACTGCTTCCATTTGTGCTTGCAGAAATTAAAAATGTGAGATGTTTCCTTTGAGGAAGTTCATTTTTTCTTCAAAACCAACACCACGCCTATGAATCGGGACCAGAGTGTTCATTTACAGGGAATCTTAGGATCCAACACTACCAGACTGCCAAGGATCACAACTACAGAACTAGTTGCATTATTAAATACAATGTTTCACATGTTTGGCAAACCTTTTGGCTTGTTAGCTTTATGGTGGCATCAACTACATCAACCTTAGCAAAAGCTATCTAATCTTCCAAGGTGACCCCCATTTTTTAACATTATTACATTCACTAGCAACAAAAGGGCACCATATTTTTCATCACTAATAAAACACTGTGGCTTCTAAAATTCATTTTAAAGTTGTTGGGCATAGGTCCCCACCCCAAAGAAAAATGCCTGAAAAACTAAATACTCAGTTTTCAGATTTTGAGACATCACAGGCATGATTGCATTGCTAGATATTTAATGAAAGATCACCAAGATAAAAGTCACCTTAATTTAAAAAAAAAAATAGTAGTGTTTGTTAATTTAGGAAAATTAAATGCATGAGCCATTGCGGCAACAATTTTGTGCAAAAGAATATCCGTTAGGCGACTCATTAGTCATGTCACCAAGCCTGATGTTCTGGGCAGGAGATTCATTTTCTGGGTCTGCAACTGCCAAACTCTGTCTAGGGCATGGCACTGTGTTTGCCTCAGTCTCCCAAACTGAACCCATTCTACACCCAGTGAAAAACGTAGCAAACAAAAGCAAGGAAAGAGAAATGAAAGTAGGAAGAAGCTGCCCTCCTTTACTCTTTTTCTCCCTTCCCGTTTGGGGATTGGTGGAGCAAAAGTCAGGGAGCCCAACAATAGGTGGAACCAGAGCCAATGACAGGCAGAGATAACCAATTTCAGTTTTGTCCTCATCCCTTTCTGAGTTGTACAAAACCTGGCAGAAGAAGTCCCACCTCCTGGACTGGTTGGAAGAAAGAAGACATGCAGGAGTCATGAGAGGGCAAGCTGAGGCAGCTGGAGAAGCAGTGCCCCAGTCAATCCTGTGGAGCAGTCTCCACTGGAAGATAGTATACAGCCATCACAAAACTGTCCATTATAATCATTATTGAACTGCACCAAAATATTGTGAGATCCTACACCACGAAGGTCGCTTCCTCCTCCTCCTCTGGCTCCCACCTGTTTCCACGTTCTATCTCTGCAATCAATGTGTGCAAAATAAAATGCCTTAAGCAGCGCCATTGCACAATCTGTTCTTTGTGATCACGGCTCTCATTTACACCAAGAAATCTTTCGATATTAGCCTATAGGTTATCAGTGGATTCACTACCAAGCTCACATACACACCCTACATTAATAGGGCCTGCAGGCATACCTGAGCCTTTGAAAAAACAGACTGCACCAGCATTTTTGTTTTCAAAAGTTTGCTTGCACTGCTTGAAACCCTTGTATATTTGCAGTTACATAAGGTTCTCAGCATTGCACACTGCCATCTGCTGCACAGTTTTATTACAAGCTTTGCCAAAAAAATTCCCATCCACCTTATAACATACGTAACAGGGAAGTTGACACTTGGTTTCAACTATTCTTTCTGCTACAACTTGGAGAAAACAATGAATTAAATGCAAGATAATGCAATATTGATTGTGAGGCGATGCAAATTGGATAATGGGAATTTCTTAAGGAAAAATTATTTATTGATTGTTATATTTACTGATGTCATATAAAACTCTTATCACATTAAGAAATATTTTAAATAAATAATATGAAGTCATAATCCATTTTTTATTTCATTCAGACTAAATATTCATACAGGAAATTGCCGGAAACTAAAATCAGCACCGAGTTTAGGCTGGCTTGGGTGTTTCCTGCACAAAGCACCTAGCTGGGGGCATGCAAAATTGAGTAGATTCATATGTGAGTAGATTCATAATTGAAAATATTTGGGGATGCCCACTTTTGGCCTCATTCAGGGTGCCAAATCTTACGAACGATTTCCAAAGTCCACCTCTGTTAAAATGCCCATGATATATGCAGTCCAGCAAGTATGAAGCCCGCTCTATACAACATGCAGTCTGTCAGTAGATACTTTGAAGAAAGAAAGCATCTAACACAACATCAGATACATAGTTTGTAAATTGTTTTCATTTGAAACTCTGTTGTCTGGTTTTACGCAGTCCTTCTTGCAACCTTAGTATCCTGTTGTATCCAATTAAAGGGAGCAGGAGGAGATCAACACAACTTTCAGAATGCAGGGAGAGATTTTACAAGACCCCTTAACGATTTCACTCTTAAGATGGTATTACTAATACTACAGCATTAACTAATACTCTGGGCACTTACTGAAGCCCCAGAATACCTAAAGGCCACATCCCATATTCCTTTTCTTTAAAAACAGCACAGCATCTTTCCTGAAGTTGCTCTTGCAAGACAAAACAAATACTTTTTTTTTTTACAGGATGTATTTATCTTGTTTCTTAATACTTTTGAATACCATTTCTGGTATCCGACTGACACCAGATATTGCCCAAAGTATTAATAAGCATTACTCAAAAGTATTAAGAAGCAAAATGGAGAACTGTTGGTTTGTTGCATAAGTAATTTTATTAAGTTATGTACAGTATTTGGGTTTCTGTTCTACTCATTCCTTATGGTTCAAAGGATTATGCAAAAAATAATAATAATTAAGGTGCAAAATAAGCAAGTAATTTAAAATAACTAAATAAACCTAATAATTAATTTTTAAAAATCCCTGGAAGCACAAACATAGAACACCAAATGGCTGGAAGGCTGTCTAAGCAAGTATGTCTGCACTGTTACTTGAAAAGGGAATTCTGGATCCACTAGGTGGTCACAGAGAATGTTTTTCTTACCAGTCTTGGCATTTCACTAGAAGATTTTTACTAGGTTAACACCCGTCAGGTGTGTTTTTCCCCAAACCGTGGCAGGAAAATAGTTTGAATCTGTCGCTTCACAGTTTACAGCTCTGTGTTTTAGCCACTACACTGCATTTCATGACATTTTCCTCCCAAGTGTCTGTGACAGGTTTCAGAAAACTACATTGAGTGGCAAGCCTAACTGAAGTAGAGCACATGAGCAATTCAAGGGGTCAAATCCATTTCTCCCTTTAATCCCTCCTTCACTTCCTTCCCTCTATAGCATCTTCATAGCTGGCTGAACCTGATTGCCCCCAAAATACTTGCCACCTACACTGTAAGAGAATCTGCAAGAAAAGCATCAGTGGTGTAGGCTGCACATTTGAAGTAGTTTCTTTCTCTTTCTCTTGGGGGCGGGGGGGGGGGACATGTGAGAAGTTGGGTGAGACTGCCATCTGGACAACTGGTGTTCACTTGAGCCACAGAACACCAGTTTCTTTGCTACAAAAAAATATACTTAGAATCACCTGCTTAGAGGCTGCAATCAAAGAATACAACAAAATGCTCTCATTAACACCTTCCCTCTTCAAAGAGAAAACAGATCCCAGAATCTGAAACAGAAGTCTCTGCATCAAAAAGGAAAAAGAATATTTGCATTGCAATAAATGCAAATATAAATCACTTTTTTTGCCGGGATTACTCCTACCACTGTGTCAGTCAAAGAATACAGTGGCACTGAACATCACATGGGTTCTCTTTTGCAGAAGAGATACTGATTTCATTACCATGCATAATAGAAAAGCAACTGGACATTGGTTAGTGCACATAACCGTGTCTACATTCTGGCAGTATGGATGGTGAAGAGGACACAATTCAGAGTCTGCATTGCCTCCTCTAGTGGCCAAGCAGCTGAGCTCTTTCAAATAGTCTGGAGGTTGCTGGCATATATTGTAGAGGAAGACCAAAGCCTTTGAGGGGCCAGTGACTAACCAGCTGCACATTCTGATCCTGACTCTGCAGTTTTGGCACATCCAATCAAATCATACATGTGTAGTTGGTGATGTGTTGTGCAATAGCTTGACTTCAGTGGTCTAGGCACGGGTACCTTCAAGATTGGATTACTGCAATATACTCTATATGAGGTAGCTTCCCTTCAGCTTCATCTGGAAATTGGAAATTGCTGTAGCTCAGTAGTGGACTGGAGTGAAGTTCTTTTGATATGCTACATCCCTGCACTGGTTGCCAGCTTGTTACTCGGCCCAATTCAAGGTGTTACTATTAGATGATAAAGCCCACTCTACTGCTTCCATCTACAGAACTGACACTTTTATAAGTGCTACAGGTGTTTGCTCCACAGTGTAGCAACACCTACTTGCCCATTAATTTTAGGCAAGCACCTTCTCTGTATAGCTCGCCCACCACTTATGCAAGGATTTGGTTCCAAGGGTCCATGCACAAAGGCAAAATCATGCAAAGTCAGGAACCCCCAGAACCACCATCCCTGCAAGGAGGCAGAGGGCTTCTTATTGGGCTCTGGGAAGGTTACAGAGGCCAGTAAGCAAGGAAAACCCATTGGGTACATGGCTCATGGGGAAATGAATGGAGAGCAAGGAACAGTGGTCTTTCCCTGCTCTCCATTTATTCATTTCCCCCCACCCCCCACCCACATAATGTTGCAATTGCAAATGTAGAACCAGTGCAAGTTGCAATGCCACTGAATTATTTTTGGCATCTGCTAAAAAGTTTTAGTTAAGCCTATCCATATAGGTAATTTTAACAAATATGCTTGTGATTTCTAGTTGTTTTTAAATGTTTGATTTTATATGTATTTTAAAAAATATTTTACATTGTTTTATGTACCTCATTTGGTGGTTTTTGTTGATTAAGTTGTGCATAAATTTGTTAATTAAATAATTTGTTGGGGGGCAGAAGGAGGGAGGAAGGGAAGGATGGATGGAGGAAGAAGAGGCAGGAGCAGCTGCTGAGGCTGCCTGGCAGAAACAACATCTGGATTTTCCATAATACCTACACAAGCAAATGATGGTGTTTCAAAAAAAAAAAAATGCCCAGTGTGGAAGCACCTTCACTTGGTGTTCCGGCAAATGCCAAGAGCATCAATGAGAAATCAATTAACTTTAGTTTCTCACTTCACATACACACCCTGTACATATGCAAATATAATGCTGGTCTCAAAGCACATGTAACTTGCATCACCATAAATTTATATCATTGCAAAACAACGATGTGTTAATTGCTATAGCAACCCATTATTATGCACCCTTGCTCAGGAAATGTATAGATTACAAAAGAATCCTGTGAGATAAGTTAGGCTGAGGATCTATGACTAGCCCAAAGTAACCCAGCAAGATTCCTGGCTTAGGAATCTTTTAGGCCCTGGTCCAACATTCTAACTACTACATCACCCCTTCAACGCCAAAACCAGAGATTGTACATTGTTTGGAAATGGTATGTGACACCCTCACTCAAACTATCTGTTTGTTGGCCAGGGAACTGAAGGCATAGGGAATAATCATTAGCAAACCCAAGCCCCTGGGATGAGACCAGCTATGTTCAATAAATACGAAAACAGTGGTTCATTCTCATGGTGTGATTTCCACCAGTAGGCACGTTACAAAGCATCTGGGGTGCTTTTGAATTTGACATGCTTTGTGAGGGTAAAATGGGCTAAGTGGTCTGGTGTCACAGATGAAATGAAGTGATGTGGAAAGTGCTTCTTTGCTTTAAATTTCACCCTCCCAAGACCGCTTTGCAACAGAAACTGTGCATGGGTTATGGGCTAAGATTTTTGAGCTAAATTTTTCTTTAACTTGATATTCTATGTGAATTCCTGAGAGAGTCTTTTTTTTTTTTTACAGGGGAAGAGGCACTGGCCTACAAATGCACTGAAATATAAATAATTAGGCAGCCTATTCCTATTTAAAGTCAGTATGCTCATCACCTCCATGCTGCCAAGATACACCTTTCCTTGAAGGCTTAAAAAAAAAAATCTATGAAAGAAGTGAGTTACTTTCAAAACTCGCTTTGAAATTTTTCACTACAGTGGTAAAAGGTAAAGGTAAAGGTACCCCTGCCCGTATGGGCCAGTCTTGCCAGACTCTAGGGTTGTGCGCTCATCTCACTCTATAGGCCGGGAGCCAGCGCTGTCCGCAGACACTTCCGGGTCACGTGGCCAGCGTGACAAGCTGCATCTGGCGAGCCAGCGCAGCACACAGAACGCCGTTTACCTTCCCGCTACAGTACTACAGTGGTACCTCGGGTTAAGTACTTAATTCGTTCCGGAGGTTCGTTCTTAACCTGAAACTGTTCTTAACCTTAAGCACCACTTTAGCTAATGGAGCCTCCTGCTGCCGCCGCACCACCGGAGAACGAATTCTGTTCTCATCCTGAAGCAAAGTTCTTAACCCAAGGTACTATTTCTGGGTTAGTGGAGTCTGTAACCTGAAGCATATGTAACCCAAGGTACCACTGTACTGGTACAATTAGGGCTTTTTTTCAGCCGGAACTCAGTTCTGGTACCTCTCAGGTGGTCGTCATTGCCATTCCAAGAGAATAAGGGAGGTGTTCATGGTGAGTTCTGGCACCTCATTTTCTAGAAAAATAGCACTGGGTACAATCACCAATTGCAATGCTGGTAGGAGGCAGAGCTACATGCATCACATCACAAGTCACTGGCCACAGTACCAGTCTTGCCCCCAATGCAACAGAGATGCCCCCCATCTTCCAGACTTTAACACATCCTGGCAGCTACTGATGTAAGCAACAAATAGGCATGGGACAACTCACAGGAGGATCCTTGTAGAAATGGAGTAAGGGTCAAGTGCTTCTAAGGCAATGCAGAACTAGGACAAGGGGGCATATTTTGCTAGTCCCAAGCACTCTGCCCTCCCCACCTGGATTTGAGCCTGAAAGACAGGGGGAAAGTGCGGGTGCATGGAGGCCAAGTTGTAATCAAAGAAAATTTGTTGATCACAAGGCACATCTGTTATGGCATTAGCCTAAGCTTCCAATATTCTGGGTTTGTGGAGCAAAAGCCAACATGAGACAGGTTAAACTGACTATATGCATTTCTGAATATGACAAAAAGCTGGAGTATCTGAATATTTACAGCACTAATGTAATAGAAGTTTTATATTTAAAGAAAATTCCACTTAAGCAAAACACAGAATTATCTGCATGTTATGTTTGCTTCACTGGAGGAAAAGAGGCTTTGCATGTAAATTTGGTTTCTCCAGATCTTTTAATGCTAATCACATTTGAAATCAGAGAAAAAAATCAGCCTGGGGATAAAGGGAGAAACCCACACTTCAGGACAAAGCTGTGGGGCCACAAACAAAACCCAGGGTGGTGCCCCAATTTGAATTAAGCCCCAAAGCACCTTTTCTCTTGTTTTATGGCAAAAGGATAATTTAATAAGGTCTTAACAGTCCAAGGAAATGTCACCCTAGAAAAAAAAATCTCATGAACATGGCATTCCACAATCCATTGAACTCTGACATTTTTTCACAAACGCAGCATAAACATGTTTGTATTATAAATGGCTAATGGGACAGAGAAACTGCTTTATACCATTAAGTAATAACATCCGCACACATGGTATAAGTAGCATGTGAAAGGTTGAGGTTGCAACCTCAGCACACCTGCTAGGAATTAAGCCAGGTACAGTATAGGCAAACTCAGTCCTCCAGATGTTTTGGGACTACAACTCCCATCATCCCTAGCTAACAGGACCAGTGGTCAGGGATGATGGGAGTTGTAGTCCCAGAACATCTGAAGGACCGAGTTCGCCTATGCCTGCATTAAGCTGTACAGCCGTACCTTGGAAGTCAAATGGAATCCGTAATCCATTCCAGAAGACTTCCAAAACATTTGAAAACCAAATCGCAGCTTCTTTTAATATTTACAAATTTTAAGTTTTTTATTTATACAACAAAAAGGGGTATGAAATTTACCGGTATGAAATTTACCGGTATGAAATTTACGGCATGCAATGCCTTGAAAGAAAATATTATGAAAATGATATATAGGTGGTACATGACCCCAGTCAAGCTTGCAAAGATATACCATCTGCCTGATAATAAGTGTTGGAAATGTAAGGAAAGTGAAGGAACGTTCTTTCACCTCTGGTGGACTTGCCCTAGGGTTAAGGCTTTCTGGGAAATGATATATAATGAGCTGAAAAAGGTATTTAAGTATACCTTCCCTAAGAAACCAGAGGCCTTCCTTTTGGGCATTGTTGGCCAGAGGGTGTTAAAGAAGGACCGAACATTTTTCATGTATGCTACAACAGCAGCAAGGATACTTGTCGCCAAATATTGGAAAACTCAAGATTTGCCCACGCTGGAAGAATGGCAGATGCAACTGATGGACTATATGGAACTAGCAGAAATGACTGGCAGATTCCGAGACCTGGGAGAGGAAGCAGTGGAAGAGGATTGGAAGAAATTTAAGGACTATTTACAAAAACATTGTAAATTACATGAGTGCTAAGAAGGATGCGAGATTGAAAATAATATGGCTCCAATAAGTTAGTTGAAAAGAATAGGAGAATAAGTGAACCTAAAGAGAAAAATAAATTTTGAATAATTATTATACTTAAATTTGGTAATTAAGACTTAGCTAAAAGTATTCAAAGTTAGGGACATAATATTGGTAATCTATAGAATAAGAATGGAAACAAGGTGATAAACTGCTGATCAAAACTGTATAATTTTGAAATGCAGGAGCGAGAGATGTGAGGAAGTCCAAAAAGTGAAGAAAATATGGTTACTACAAGATGTTAATTGTATTTCTGTTTCTTTTTCTGTTTTGTTTTTTTGTTTAAGAAAACCTTTAATAAAAATTTATATAAAAAAACAAAAACAAAAAGGGAAAAAAAACACAAATATCAAATTACACACAAATTACAAAAATAACCATAGACACATACTTTTCTTAGCAAACAATAAAACATCTATTGGTCTTAACACTAAAGACCAACCTCCCATCTATTCCATATTTCAAATTCATATTACTTTTTGCCAATACACACTTTTATCATAATTAAACTTATTCTCAATAAATCTAATTTCTTATATATACCTTGCAATTATTACTGAAGTTCCTCGAATGTTGCAACAGAATTTAAACTACTATATTTATTTTTCAGATAATATTTGAAAACCTCCCATTTTGAAACAAATTCCTGTTTTGATTTATTCTTTATTTTTTCTGATAAACCATCTAATTTGGCATATTCTGTCATCTTTTGGATCCAATCTTGTATAGAGGGGATTTCATTACTCTTCCATTTTGCTGCGATCAAAACTCTTGCTGCCGCCATAGCATATAAAAAGATACCCTTCCTCTTTTGTGGAATATCCAAATCTGTTATTCCCAGGAGGTAGGCCTCTGGTTTTTTATTGAAAGAGATCTTTAGCATTTCTTGCAGTTCTATATGGATACTCTCCCAGAATACCTGTATTTTCCTACATATCCACCACATATGGTAGAATGTTCCTGATTCACCGCATCTCCAACAATTACTTGACACATTTTTATACATTTTTGAAAGTTTCCATGGTGTTAGATACCAACGATGTTGCATTTTTTGAAAGTTCTCTCTAATCGTGTAACAATTTGTGAATTTCCAATTGATCTTCCATAAATTTTCCCATTGGGCCATAGTTATTGAATGGCCAAAATCCTGGGACCACCTCACCATTGCCACTGTTACCTCCTCCTCCTTGACTGTCCAGTGAAGGAGGAGTTGATAAGTTTTGAAAAGAGTTTTTCTTTTAGAATTTACAAGATCAGATTCGAATCGGGAAATTTCTGTTGTGAACCCCTTTTGTTTGTCAGATTTAAATTTTTCAAATAACTGATGGTATTGGATGTGTCTGAGATGTGTTCTCTTATTTCCTCAAAGTTTTAAAATTTTATTTGGTTATCTTCATTTTTTAGAAGTGTTTTATATGTTGGCCAGCTTTCCTGAGTATTTTTCCGTTTTACTGCTACGGCTTCTATTGGAGAAGTCCACCACGGGACTTTAGGCTCCATCAGGTCTTTATATTTTTCCCATACAGCAAAGAGTGATTTTCTTATTATATGGTTGGTATATCAGGTAGGCGTGCCATCCCCAACGGTTGTCAAAACCTTCCAGGTCCAGGAGGTCTGGATCCTGCAACGTGCACCAATCTTTTAGCCAGGTGAAACAGGCTGCCTCGTAGTAGTTTTAAGTCGGGTAGGGAAAAGCCTCCTCTCTCTTTTATGTCTATTAAGATCAGGTGTTTAATCCTAGGGAAAACCAAATTGCAGCTTCTGATCGGCTGCAGGAAGTTCCTGCAGCCAATCAGAAGCCACAGAAGCCCCATCAGATGTTCGGGTTCCAAAAGAACGTTCACAAACCCGAACAATCACTTCTGGGTTTGCAGCATTCGGGAGCCAAAACGACCAAGTTCCAGGGCATTCAGAATCCAAGGTACAAGTATCCTTTATTACCCCAAGTAGAAATATCTTCAGTCCATTGTCTCACAAGGCTCAGTTCCTTCAGTGCAGCCAATAACTGTATAGAACTGTATGTATCCACTTTCATTTAAATGCAACACCCTTTTCTCAAGAAAAAACCCCAAGGTGGTTATTTAGAATGATATTCTGCATGAAAAGTTTGCTTCATTTGGAGCCACCCCTGGATGTAGTCTCAAATGGAGAAATGCAGGTGCTTTTAAAAAAATAAAGTAATGAAAGTTTAAACACACCTCTTAATATCAATAGTTACAGAACACAAATTACACTGAAGTAAAATCAATGAAAAACTTCACAATCATAAAATTTAAGGAGAGCTTTGTGTACACACAAACCCTGCTCAATATAGGAAATCAAGAACTACAGCATCTGCAACAGACAGCTGCCCTGACTCTACTTGTAGACCTCCAGCAGAGGAGAGTCCAACACACCTCTAGATAAGTGGTTATTATTATTAAATCTGGTGGTGGCATTTTCTTGCTCAAGGCAACTCAAAGTGACTTACAATGAAAAAGAAGTGGTTCCATTGCCAAACTGCTCTTACCCTCAAGAAACCTTTCCTAATGTTCAGCCAAAATCTAACTCCTCTAACTTAAGCCCATGTGATGTAGTCCTGCCCTTTGGGACATCAGAAAACCAACCTTTGGCAGTGTACACATTGCCTTTTATTCCAAAGCACTCCCACTGCTTGCGTTAGCCACAACTCCCGTCTATCCTGCAGTTTCCTGAGGAATACTGTTGCTTGGTGCTTTCCCCCCGCTTGAACCAACTCCCATCAGGTTTGGAAAATGTAAACCACGTTCACTTTGCAGTCAAGCCAAGGTATGCACATTTGAGACAGCCATTGCACACCCACAGATGAGAGCCTCATTAATAGGAGGCTGCAAGTGCAGGGTAACTAGACAGGTAATGTGCATCAGGTGAGGTCATCCCTGCCACCTCTCTGGTGTGTACAGCAACATGCAAACGAAACTTGAAACGCAGTGGGAGAAATGGCATCGTTGCATTTTAAGCTGCTAATGTGCACATAGCCTAAGCCCTCCTCAGTATTCATCACAGGGCTAGCTTTCCATATCATTGGCCATCTTTACTGCCCATTTCAACTAATTCTGATTCGTCTATATCCTTCTTCAAGTGTAGCACCCTAGCAAGTGTAACACTGCTTTTTAAAAAAATAAAAATTTAAGTAACATTTTAAAATGATCCACATTTTGAATACGTGTACATCATCATTACTACTGTGAACCTCTGCACCTACCAAGTTGCCTGCTTCTAGTTTATGCTGCAGTAGTGGAAGTGTGCTAAAGAGCAAAATTTTGTCAATATATCTACCCAAACCATATGGCCAGAACTAAGAAACCTTGCTTTCCTTTCTCTTAGGCATTGCAACATCTACCCACAGGGGTACAGCACAAGTGGAACTCTTGCATCCCGATAATGACTAACCATGGAGCAGGAGTCCTGTGCATAAATCACATGTGCTTCCTTAGATTCCAGAAGCAAACCCAGAAGCACATCAATAATTTAAAGCCCCCAAATCCTATAAAGACTTCCATGCATGCTTAATTTGATGCACTGTGAGTAATCCCCCCTTGAATTCAATGCAAGATGACATTGGCTCCAATCCTGCACATTTTTGTATGCATCTAGTTGTACTAATTTGGGCCATTCCATGTTGACAAATGAATATATATAAGAAACCAGTTATATAACATCCTAAGTAAAAAAAAAGGAGGCCAATGCAGTGTTGCTGATCAAACATAGGTATTGCCTTAATATTTAACAGAGCCGTGTGTTTGTGTGTGTGTTTTCCTGAAAATTAAACCCCACTAACAATTGGTGCCGTTTTTAAAAAAGAGAGTCTCTGTTACCTCCAGGTGATTATCATCTAGATTGTAGAACAGCTGAGCCAGTATGGTTGGGTATCTCCCACCACCTCTCCAAAGGAGACAGCCTTTTAGCTCAGAGGAGAGGAATATATACAACCACAAAAACACTGCAGGCTATTAAGTCAATATTTCAGCACAAGAACTTTCAGAACAAAATCATCGTATTTAAATACAATGAACACCAAGTCCATTAACCAGTGCAAAATTCAACACCCCATGAAGCATTCTAGGTTCAATTAAACCTCAGTGTACATATTTAGCTGTATCATTAACAAGTGTGAACGCTTTCCAAAGAGAGAAGAATTCAGAGGGATGTGCCAGATGGCACTGCACTTAATAGCTTTTCTCAAAAAACAAAACAAAAAAACCAACCCTCAAAATTCTCTAATATTTAGAGTATACTCTAGCCAATACATCTGAGCTTCATTTGCATTTTAAGGAGTCTGATGAACGCACTTTCATTTGAGCCTAATTAAAAGAAGACGAGGAGCCTCTCTCTCTCTCTCTTTACACACACACACACACACACACACACACACACACAAAGTGCCTCCTCTAACTTTTCTGACCAATATTTGTTCTAGAAAGCCACGCTCTTCTCCCTCCCCCTTACTTAAATTTGCTCCAGATTTCCGATAAGTGTGGGCCAGCAAAAACCCTGTACCACGGATTTCGGAACTGCTCTCCTCCTCGCAACTAAGAGATTCCCCAGCAGGAACGGCAACGAGCTCGGTGTTCCTCCTAACGCCCACTTCTCCTAATGCTGAGAAGTTCTTTTAAATCTCCTTAACACAGTGTGTGTGTGTGTGTGTGTGTGTGTGTGTGTGTTCATGGTAGCATCCGCACTTCCTTTGAGAGCGAGCTCTTTCTCTCTTCGGTGCCCAAACCACCCGGAATGCCACGTTTCCAATGCATCTCCAAGGATCAGCCGCCGCCGCCAGGAAGGAAGATCCTGCGTTCTTGATGGCAAGGCGACAACCAAAACGGCGATCATCCTCTACCTTCCTTTAAACTAACAGGGTCTCTATCGCTGCAGCAGCAGCAGCAGCAGCAGCCAGCCAGTCTGCCTGCCTGCAACCCTCATTCACTGCAATCCCGCCTCATCTTTCCGGGCAGACGCCTCGCTTGGTACCCAGCGACAGACATCTCTCTCCTCAATAAGGGAGAGAAAAATGCACGCAGCAGAAAGACCAGGAGGACGAGAAGGGTCTTTCTGTGCGCCCCCAACCACCATCCCCATCACCGCCTTTTTTAAAATAGTTCTCCCGCCTCGCAGAGGAGGAGAAAACAACTCCAAACACGGTTCTCGCGGAAAGGGCAGGTAAGGCAAAGCCCGTCTCGAGGGTCCCAGTCGCAGCAGCAGCAGCAGCAGCCCCGGAGCGCCTCTCTCCTCCTCGCGCGCGCCAGGCAACGGAGCCACTGCCAGCCCCGCGACTCTCGACACCTGCTCCTTTCGCCCTCGCTCGCCTGCTTCGGGGTCTCGCACCTGCCCCCGTACCTTCCCGGCCTGCAACGCCCGCCTCTTCGGACTTGTGTTTCCCGCCCGCCTCCCGGCGAAACTGCAACAGGAAGAAACTTGAAAGGGGCTCGAGAAGCGGGGTGGGAAAACGGAGGCGACTTTCGCCTCAGACTAGCCCCCCGGCGGCGGCGGCGGCGGCCGCAGCAGTCGCCCACCCGCGCTTGCCCAAGGCGCCCTCTCTCCCTCAGGAAACCGCCCCGGCGAAAGAGAGGGACAGGTCTGAGTTTGTTTTTACCTGCGCTGCCTCCCCGCCAAGGCGCCGCTCGCCCGCCTGCCCGCCTGCGTCCGTCTCCAGTCTGTGGCACGCAAGGACTCCGTAGCCTCTGCTATTTATAGTCCGCAGCTCCTCGCCAAGCCCTGGCCAAGCGGGAGAGAGGAGCTGCAAGGGAAAGCAGCGGGGGCGAGACTCAGCGGGCTTCCGCGCTCTCCTGCCAGCCAGCCAGCCGGACGGCCACCGCCAGCGCGCCTCAGAGCCTCCGCGCCGAGTCGAGGGGGCTGCTTCGCTGCAGCTGCTCGCACAAGCCAGAGGCGCAAAGCGAGGCGCGCGCGTTCCTTCCCTTCGGTAGCGCCGCCTCCCGCCAGCCGAGTCTCCGCCTCCTCTTTTTTTGCCTCCTTCCTCCAATGTCACCGCAGCTCGACGGAGGCTCCCGAGCTCTGCAGGAGGCCAACCCCAGGAGCGACGGCCTGTGCCCAAGGGCGCACGCGCCGCAAGAGACGGGAGGCCGGCGCGCGATGCTCCGCTGCTTTCCCTCTCGCGCTCTCTGGCACCGCAACGCTGAGCTCAGAGGTGACCCGGGCGAGAGGCGGGCAGCAAGCAGCTGTGACTTGCCGTGCGCCTCCCGGAGTCTAGGGGGCGCTCGCTTCTTGCTGTGAGTTCCCTGGAGAACCAGAGGGTGAGAAAGAGAGAGTGCCCTCTACTGGGAACTCAAAAGGCTGCGTTTTCAGGTGGTTTTCCCTCCTCCCCTCTCAACTAGCGTCCTATCTCAGGAAGTAGGCTGGCAGCACGTTTGAAAAGAATAATAAATGAGCTGCCAAGGTTTTTGACAATTATCTGGCACGTAGCCATGTTTGAAGATGCCTGCCAGAGAAAATATTGGCAACTTTACTCACTGGTCTCATCTGAAGGATGAATGAGATAAAAGATTGTTAGAAAACCCCATAATTTTCAAAGTGTTGAGTAAATTGCAAACATGCATTTTATTTTTCCATTATGCTTACGGTCTACTCTTATATCAGATCTCCCAAGATGTCTTCAAGTGTTTCCCTACACACAGTTAACATCACATGAGGGGAGAGAGCAGGGGTCCACCATCCTCCCCATCTTGGCTGTTGTCCCCCCCCCCCCATCCATGTTGGAGGATTTACCTCTGCAGCAGGATCTTGTTCCACCCATGTAGGCTCCTGCAGGATTTTGAAGGCTGATCTTCCAGGGTTTAAAATCATAATGTAATCCTGCACATGTCAAGTAAGCTCTCCTTGGCAGAATTTCGCAAGAAGGCAAGATTTGACCTGATAGATGAGACCAGTGGCCCATCTAGTCCAGCTGTCCTTGTGGTGACCAACCAGATGTCTGTGAGAAGCTTGAAATCAGGACCTGAGTCCAACAACTGGCATTCAGAGGCATGCTGCCTTCTACAGCCGCCAACACATGGAGACCTGTGGGAGTGGTGACAGTGATGCCACAAGCGGGGCCAAGGAGTGCACCCCCACGCTCTCCTCTTGTGTAATTGCATAAGGGGTGATGCCTCACTAGGAGTGCTTCCAGACTGTCTATATTTTGCAGGGAAAACATTGAAAAACGTTGGGTGAATTAATGACTAACAGGGAGTATAATGAATGTTCAACGTCATATTACTGCCCAGTAAACAAATCAAAATGAATGCTCAATATGGATCAGACACAATCGAACCACTGGGTAAACTTTGCGAAAGCAGATCAGGATAAATGCTGAGTGAACAGGTAGCCTGGAGGAGCTCTCAGTCTTCAGGAAAATCAAGGGCCTGAACAAGTCCACACCTACAGAAATGCTACATTTTCAGCAATGCTGCAGATGCAGATGTTCCCATATCAGTCTGAACCCACTCTCATTCCTTCTGTTAGTAAAGTGTGTGTTGAGCGCTTGAGTGGAGAATATTGGCAGGTGACATTAATGGGTAGAGAGCAGAACAGGGAAATATGGGAGGTCCAAATGATTCTCTGTCTCCCCCTGGTGGTATCTCAAAGGTTGTACATATGCACTACCCCTTGTACTGCCAAGGGATGTTGGTGAGAGTACTCAATTTTGGCCTGCCATTTGCTTCATTTAAGTTTGAGGTCCAAAGCATGACAGCAAATTCATCTCAGAAGACACATGGCCATTTTTAGCAGGCAAACAACATGAGAGGAAAGTGCTAAAAGAAAATTGTGTGCTGATGTTTGGCTTATGTTTTGCATCTCTGCAGCTGCATTTTGTAAAACAATAGGGACTGTTGGGCCCTTAATGGCCAGCTCCAATTTAGTAAGCTTTTTTAATGGACAGAAGCCTTGTGCCTTTAATAGGTTTATGACTGCAGAATTGTTAGGTTCAGTCCTGCTCTCCTGCCTTCAAAAATAGCCTGAGAAATTTAGCTTATCTCAGTTCTCAATCTCTGTGCTAAGAAAAGCTTCACCTGGTAAATGTCTATATGACAAGTTGTTCTAAAGCTTCAGAAGAAGGGTCAGTAAAAGGGTGGAGAGGGGGAGCCCTAATCTATTCATTAGTAAAGGAAGATAGGCTACTTTGGAAAGGGTATCTTTGCAATCAATCAAGTGTTCATGTCATACAATATATAGCTGAGCTTTCGACATACTCTAAGAGGGGTGTCCAATATCAACAAGTCTCTGAACTTGCTGCTATTGCTCAGATGCTGATGGTGGCATTGTCCAAGATGGTGGCATAGCCCTTAGACCACGATCTGCCCCATCATGTAGAAAGTGAGGATTGCAGCCCAATGTTCTCTATGAGAAGAGGTTATGTGGAATATTCCAACTCATGCAAAATCCAGCTGTTTGGGGTGCAGCAGATTCTTCTCCAATAGCTGTCAGTCTGTTTCAGGGCACAATTCAAAGTGCTGCTTCAGGTTATCACCCTTAAAGTCTTAGAACCAGGATACCTTATGGGTGCACCATCTCTCCTCGCAAACAACCCAATCCATGGAGTTCAGCAGGAGGTCCCCCTTTGTGTGTCCTGTCACTGTCTAAAGTGTGAGAAGTTGGGAACAATGAAGCTGGGAAATACTGGTGTTAATTTGCAGGGTGTGGGGGGCAGCTGGCTTCTTTTGCTGCTGTGATTTTATTTTGTCTTGGTTTGAGTTTGTATAATAATAACAACAATGCAGAAGAAGAAAAGATCGTTTGTTACAGTGTCCAGGATGTTAGGCTTCTTGTCCTTTGAGTTTCATTTACCTTCCTCTTTATTTCTGTTTCAGCAAGCTTTCAAACATTTTTGTTTCCCTCCCTCTGGACTATGACTTTTTTTTTTTAAATGCTCCTTTTCCTTGTTGTGCTACTTAAAAGGGTGAATTATTTTTTGACTCATTGTATTAGCTGCATTGAGAGCTTTGCTAGGGAGTTGAAACAACTCATGATAAACAAATATTTATGGGCAGCCACTTAACTTGCCTTTATTCTCTCCCATCACTTTTCTCCCAGGCAGCTGGATTTGTTTCCCCAAATTGACATGAAGCGTTATAGTCAGTTGGCATTCATAGATACACACAGAGAGATGAAAGGTGCTTCCAGAGAGAAGTTTATTGTGGAATCGGTGCCACTCATATGTGCAAACCTTCTACAGGGTCCAGACAATACTGTCATCATCAAAACACCAGTCCATACTTAAACATTTAATCTGGATTTCCAAAAGGGAAAAATAATTCATTATGCATCTCCATTCACTTCTGATGTGGAAGGTCATTAGCACATTTGTGTGTGTGCATTTGGTTTGTCATGAGTGAGAGAGATTTTGGTGGGTGGCCTCCATTGCCACACAACCACACTTCCATTTGCCCATCACTCAAGCCCAACATAGCTGCCTTGTTTCCAATGCCAAATGAAACATACCTATTTCCATTCATTGTCACATACCAAAAGCACACCCAGTTTAGAAGTTGCATGTTTGCAATATCTCCACACGGTAAATGCGGGGGGTTACCTGGGAGACTAATCACATTGCATATGTTGATCTTGTGCAATATATTTTTATCACTCTTGAATTCTCATGTAAGACCTCAGTTATGAAAAACAATTTAAAAATAGATGGAAATGGGTATTGGCATTTCCCAAAGTACACAAGTCTCCATTTTGCCTGTTGTAAATCATGATAACTGGCTTGTAAGGCTGGTAATGATAACCCTTTTGCATGTCCTTGAAAAAAATTTAAAGGCATGTATGTGCAGGTTCAAAAATGCATAGACACATACTTAGGGCAAAACAAAAAAAGGTAATGGATGATGGAGTGATTGAGGGGAGGGCCAAAAAAACAAAACAACCCCCCCCCCCACACACACACCACAACTCAAATACATTCCATCAAGTTCTGTCCTCTGGTGTGGCAAGCAGTGGAATAGTAACAAATACTCATGGATAATTTGTGGAAGCTAATTTAGCAAATGCACACACAGAAAAATCAGATCTAAACAACCTGTTTGGGTACAGAGAAAAAATGAGGTAGAATTCATAAAATACAATCTGATAGCAAAGCTGGAATTGTTCTGTTGTGCTAATTAATGTATCCTTGAAATATGAAACAATAATTTCAATTCAATCTTAAACAGCAAGAATCAAATTTTCCCATAAGTTCTAATTAAACAGTTTCCCACTGGAGATACCATCTTAAATTCCTGTGTGGCTGAATGACAACTTTCAGATCAACAATAGAATGTTTTGGGGGGATAGAAAAATTGTCAAATTGGTTTCTGAATGTTGCCATTTCTTATGTCAGATTCGGGTCCATTTATTCTTTTGTGTAAAAACTGACTTATTGGACCTTTAGAAATAAGATACTGTTGCTTATTCTATGGAATACACATTCTTTATTATGGTCCAAAGACCCAGAAACCCAAAGGTCAGCAAACCTTTTCAGCAGGTGGCCAGTCCACTGTCCCTCAGACCTTGTAGGGGGCCGGACTATATTTTTTTTGGGGGGGTAGGAATGAAGGAATTCCTATGCCCCACAAATAATCCAGAGATGCATTTTAAATAAAAGCACACATTCTACTCATGTAAAAACACCAGCAGGCCCCACAAATAACCCAGAGACACATTTTAAATAAAAGGACACATTCTACTAATGTAAAAACATGCTGATTCCCGGACCATCTGTGGGCCGGATTTAGAATGCGATTGGTCCGGATCTGGCCCCCTGGGCCTTAGTTTGCCTACCCATGGAATAAGCTTTACAGCCTTTACACAATGTGCTCCAATGGTCCTTAGTGACAACTTTGCACAGAGAAACACAATGTATAAAACAGGATTCTGCAATGGCTTTCTTAGTTGCAATTCTCCCACTTGCTGAAGCATTTTTGAGATGCCATAATCAAGGGGATACTTGCTTCAAAGCTTCACCTTTCCATTTGTGTGTGTGTGGGGGGGGGGACAGTTTACAGCATGTGACAGTGTGTTACGGGAATGTACCTGTAGAGACAGTCAGGGCACATTGCATGGAGGTTCTGTGAACCAATTCCTAAGTAACACAGAATGCCAAGGGCGGGGAATGCATTTGCCACATGCTGCTGGAAATTATCACTTTTGGAAATTCCAATCGGGCAACATCTCCTATAAAAACCACAAAATGCTGGAAACATTAGTCAGTTCCTGGGTGGGGATTCATATGCAGAGAACATGTGTTTAAGGGTTTTAGTTTTCAAGGCATCAGCTTATAATGCATCAAACTCAGGATCCAGGCATCACACCTCAAGGAAGCTTTTCTACTTATGAGAGCATTTCATGAGAGCTTATGTTCTCATGCAAAGAGAAGATTCATGAAGAGAGCAGAAACCTGACTAGTGTCAAATACAGTACAAAAGAGCATCACCATGAATGAGACTTCAGAGCAATGCTGCTGAGGTGAAACTGACACAGATCATCTTCAAACTGTCTTCATATTCATCAGTTTCTGTTCCCTTGTCCTCAATCCCTCTTAGTAGGCTGAGCACTTGCATGGGTGCTGGACTGCACCTCATCTAGCCTTTGAATGAGAACAAATCACACCAAAGCCATCACTCCCCAAGGCAAGACTAACCTCTGACATGTGGAATAGACAGAGCTTTTGAACTGGGGTTTTCAGGACTATACCATAAAAGCTAAGGCAATGTTGAGAGCACACTTTGAAGAGATCCTCTGAATGCATGGTTCCTGGGCAGGTAAAGTGCGGCTTCTGAATTAGAATATTATTTCAGGTCTCCTTCATGCCCTCCAGTTTCTCCAAAGTTTTCTCCCTTGACAAAAGATGTTTCGATTTTTTTTTTTTTTTTGCTTCGTTCTCAAGGCACTTCAGGATTTCAGACAGTGTGAGATTTTGAGCTAGCCTTATCATTTTATTCTGTCCTCTCTTGGCCACAAAGAGGAACAGAAGCAGTGGTAAGGCCTGCAGCTAGTATACCTAGCCCCAAATCTCTGAAGGAGAAGGCAGAGGTTCCCCACTGTTGTGGAAGAAGTAATTCTCCAGAAGGGGAATGTAACAGTGATTGGGAGGCAGTATTGTGGTCATGCGACTGCAACGCATGGTGAATGTGCCTTGTAAGCACCCTACAGCTTTAAACATTTGGTGTGCTATATGTAGAGCTGGAAACTTCAGCTTCTTTTTTGTCTGAAACCTCTTGTTAACTTCTGCTACAACCACAATTTCACTTCAAATTACTGCTTACAGCGTCCTGAGCTAGGTTACAAGTATCTGATATTGACAGTTGGAGGAAGCTGTTAGAATGTATAATTAAACTCGCTGCTTATCTGCTTTATGCAGTCGACAGTAGTTAATATATAACTAGGGGAATGCCCATCATTATGATGGGTGAAGGTTAAAGGGAGGGCTTGTAAACTGCAATGATACATTAGATACACCCCCTCCCCAAATGGGGACTTGGCTGTCAGACCACACAGTGCCAGGCATGGGGTTTTATCTATTCCAAAATTCTTGTCAATTTAGAATGGCTAGCATTATTTTTTCTTGAATTTGTTCATTAGCAGTGTAGAAAACAGAGTTTAAAAGCTCTGCCTACTAAATTTCTGTGTGTCAGGCTGTTGTTAAAAGGCACAGGAACAGAGCTGGTGCCATAGCTGGCAACCATGTACCAACTGGAACACGCTTACTTTATCTGGGAGAAATAAATTCTGCCACCATTGGGGTAATGATTAAGGGAGACCTACCTTCCCTCCCAGACACTGTGGTGAGCCGTGTCTGTGATGACAGAGGCATCCACAGGAGGCCCTTCATTGAAGATACTAATGTATGGACAGGTGCCTATGGAGACAGGCTGTTCTTTGAGTACCCAAGTCCTAAGCTCTGAAGTGATCTAAATATCAAAACCAGAACTTTGAATCAGAATCCGTCTTCATCCTGTGAGGGCTGTCTTTAAAACTATCAATAAGAAAGCAAAATAAATTATTGGTAATATAATTTAAAAGGAACAAAAAAAGCAATGATATTTGCCACAGTATTCCGGGAAAGTACCTTCTGCTAAAAGAGAGTCATGCAAAGAGGAACAGGGTGATGTTCCAAAGCAAATGCACGAGCCACAGTGCTGGTTGTAACTACTTCACTAATGGAATGCCCTGCTATTCTGTTGGCCTTTGCTTTAGCCTAGTTTTATTTATTTTTTAGATTCTTCCAAGTCTGTGTACTCCCTCTCTGCTGGAGCACAGATCTTGCCACGTTTCTGAAAGTGGGACATAAGGGAGCAGCCTCGTAATTTACAAGCAGTCTCTCACAACCAGCCCCACAATCCGTTATGAGATGTTGCCCTTCTGTCACTGAATTGCGGGAGGATGTGCTTTGACAGATCATGCAGAAAGGCCAAGTTTGCTTATCCAATGAGTGCTTGATGCCTGAGAGACTTTGCAATGGATTTTTAATGGCACTAAGTGTGTTTTTGTTTCGTCGCATGTTTGATTTCAGTGTGTTGGGGGCAGGAATAAAAAAGGTGCTCTGTCTTCTTAGGTGTAAACTGTCTTTTTTGCAGCCAAGTCCCACTCAGTCTGCTTTCAGGAAGAGGCATACATTGCACAGACATGTATCAAATGCACCCAGGAACAGCAGGGGAAACACTGGTTTAATGAAAATGAGCAGTCAAGCCACATACTTTAAAATACATATACTGAATATATTAACAACACAGAGGGAAGCAAACATTTTAGTCCCGTTCCAGTATTCCTTCTTCATATAAAACTGGGGGAGGGGGGGAATGCTTTACCCTCTGTTATTTGATATTGCTCCCTAAAGTTACCCTGAAACCCCTAGAATAGTGAACACATGGGATATACCATATTTTTCGCCCTATAGGGCGCACTGGCCCATAGGACACACCTCATTTTTGGGGGGGGAAATGAATACAAAAAAATTATTTCCCACCCCCCAGCCGCGGGGCTGGGGCGGGGGAAGCCCGAGCTTCCCCCGCCCCCAGCCCCCAGAACAGGCTGCTATCTGCAAGCCTTGCGAGCCCAGCAGCAACTCCCGCTGGGCTCACAAGGCTTGCAGACACCTGCGCGAAGCACGGGGCGCCCTCCGGAGGGCACCCCGTGCTTCGGGCTGCAGGCTGCTGCCCGCAAGCCTTGCAAGCCCAGCGGCAACTCCCGCCGGGCTCCCAAGGCTTGCGGATAGCTTCCTGAAGCCTGGAGAGCGAGAGGGGTCAGTGCGCACCAACGCCTCTCGCTCTCCAGGCTTCAGCGAAAGCCTGCATTCGCCTCATCGGACGCACACACATTTTTCCTTCATTTTTGGAGGGGGGAAAGTGCATCCTATAGGGCGAAAAATACAGTAAGCAATGAAGAGTATTGATTGACCTTGCTCAGGACAAAGTCTGAGAGTGTTTGCTTTTGCTGTTGCAGTGATGGGTGAAGAGTTGTTGATATGACACATATACTACCGTGGGACTGCCCACCTATCAGTCACCTGACACCATATGTTTGTGAGTGAGTGGCCACACCAACCTGTCAAAGTTAGCCCTCAGGCTGGGCTCAGTCTTCTCCAATAAAGAAAACAATGCCCGACCTGAAGAATTTGGAGCAAATGATTCAGCAGAGGAAACACAGCCCAGAATAACTAAGGAGATAGTACAAGAATACTTGGCTAGTTTAAATGTATTCAAGTCTCCAGGGCCAGATGAACTGCATCCAAGAGTATTGAAAGAACTGGTAGATGTGATCTCAGAACCACTGGCAGTCATCTTTGAGAATTCCTGGAGAACAGGCGAAGTCCCGGCAGACTGGAGGAGGGCAAACGTTGTCCCTATTTTCAAAAAGGGGAAAAGAGAGGACCCAAATAATTACCGCCCAGTCAGTCTGACATCAATACCAGGGAAGATTCTGGAGCAGATCATTAAGCAAACAGTCTGTGAGCACCTAGAAAGGAATACTGTGATCACCAATAGTCAGCATGGATTTCTGAAAAATAAGTCATGTCAGACGAACCTGATCTCGTTTTTTGACAGAATTACAAGCCTGGTAGATGAAGGGAACGCAGTGGATGTAGCCTACCTTGATTTCAGCAAGGCATTTGGCAAGGTGCCCCATGATATTCTTGTAAAGAAGCTGGTAAAATGCGGTCTTGACTATGCTACCACTCAGTGGATTTGTAACTGGCTGACTGACCAAACCCAAAGGGTGCTCATCAATGGTTCCTCTTCATCCTGGATAAGAGTGACTAGTGGGGTGCCACAGGGTTCTGTCTTGGGCCCGGTCTTATTCAACATCTTTATCAACGACTTGGATGATGGACTCAAGGGAATCCTGATCAAATTTGCAGATGACACCAAACTGGGAGGGGTGGCTAACACCCCAGAGGACAGGATCACACTTCAAAACGACCTTGACAGATTAGAGAACTGGGCCAAAACAAACAAGATGAATTTTAACAGGGAGAAATGTAAAGTATTGCACTTGGGCCAAAAAAATGAGAGGCACAAATACAAGATGGGTGACACCTGGCTTGAGAGCAGTACATGTGAAAAGGATCTAGGAGTCTTGGTTGACCACAAACTTGACATGAGCCAACAGTGTGACGCGGCAGCTAAAAAGCCAATGCAATTCTGGGCTGCATCAATAGGAGTATAGCATCTAGATCAAGGGAAGTAATAGTGCCACTGTATTCTGCTCTGGTCAGACCTCACCTGGAGTACTGTGTCCAGTTCTGGGCACCACAGTTCAAGAAGGACACTGACAAACTGGAATGTGTCCAGAGGAGGGCAACCAAAATGGTCAAAGGCCTGGAAACGATGCCTTATGAGGAACGGCTAAGGGAGCTGGGCATGTTTAGCCTGGAGAAGAGGAGGTTAAGGGGTGATATGATAGGCATGTTCAAATATATAAAAGGATGTCACATAGAGGAGGGAGAAAGGTTGTTTTCTGCTGCTCCAGAGAAGCGGACACGGAGCAATGGATCCAAACTACAAGAAAAAAGATTCCACCTAAACATTAGGAAGAACTTCCTGACAGTAAGAGCTGTTTGACAGTGGAATTTGCTGCCAAGGAGTGTGGTGGAGTCTCCTTCTTTGGAGGTCTTTAAGCAGAGGCTTGACAACCATATGTCAGGAGTGCTCTGATGGTGTTTCCTGCTTGGCAGGGGGTTGGACTCGATGGCCCTTGTGGTCTCTTCCAACTCTATGATTCTATGATTCTATGAGATAAAGATTTGGCCCACCAGACAAAAAGGTTCCCCACTGCAATTTAAAATATATTCTTACTAAATTCACCAATATGATGTGTTCACATTTCATGATAATCACAACAGAACTTTCACAATGAACTTCTCTGCTACACAAGTATGGAATAATTTCTGAAATTCATATTTTCTTGTTGTATTCTTGAGAATGGGTGAGAGTGAAAAACTTCCTTCATGGCATTGTATATATTGCACCAGTGTCTTCTGGTGCAAATCAGAAGATAATCTGTTCCGATATTACTGGAAATGCTGATATTACAGCAACAATAGGAAACGTATCCAAACAATCTTGAAAGATTTTATAGCTGATTGGGGAACCTCTCTGCTTCCTTTCTCCCAATCTTCCATCAGATCAGGACTGTGAATGCATATAAACGTCTCTTTAAAATGGACTTGTCTCATTTGAAGAAAAAGCAATCATAGAACAGAGTCCAAAGTCAAGAGCTGATTGTCATGCTGGGTCAGAGCCAAGGTGTCATGCGAAAATAGCAGTAGCTGGCATAAATGGATGAGGCCCAGGTTTCTAACCAGAACCAGCCAAAGCAGTGAAATAGGAGCAAAGAGTCCAATATGCATAGCATACATGAAAATGTAACAAGGTGTAATTTTCTTTAGCTTCTGATCATTCATAGGATAGTACTATTACTGGCCAATTTGAGGATGTAGAGCAGGGGTGGGGAACTGTTTTCAGACTAATCGCCATATCTCCTTGTGAGCAATGTTCTGGGGAGGGTGGTTGCATGACCCTGGCATGTGGGGCCAGAGGTAAAAGTGGGTGGAGCAACACATGTTACTTTCAGCTTGGTACATTTGGTTATACTACACCAGCCATGCAAAATCCAGAGGTACACACACACACACACACACACACACACACACCTCCAGACTCCATCCTGGGAGACAAGACATTCCATCAAAGCAAAAGCACTCAAGGCTACATAGCAGAGATGGTGAGGGTTGTGATCTGAGGACAGTCCCAGGGCCAAACAGAGACTTAGAGGGCTGAATTTGGCCCCTGAACCTGAGATTCCCCAGCCCTGATCCAGAGCAAAGGTGTGTCACTGGCAGCCTGTGGGGCAAAACTGCTGCCCCCCAAGTAACTATATATGGACTTTTATTGTTCTGGCCAATTTTTATCCAAGTTCAGGAGGAGAAAGGCTTACTCATGGATTCACTTGAAGGGAAAAGACAAAAAGGTGCTCAAGTTTATTTATTCATTTTGTAACAATATTCTATACTGCTGCCAACTTTTATGAAATATCAAGACTGTGCACAGCAATATATACAAATATAATAAAACACAAACTACTAGAAAAACAATAGCTGGCTTTTCTGTGCAATACCTCAACATATTAATCATCAGTGGAATGGTATGAGTGGCAAGACCCCAAAGCATTATCTGGAGGAATTTTGTGGCCTTGAATATACAGAATTGACCACTCTGCATCTAGAGGGCATTCATAGTCAATATTTATGCCTTTGAAACATATGCTCATCACTGGTGATGCCCAGCTTCCTGAGGCTACTGGGACTCTGGACTCCAGCTTAAGTAATCTTCCATAAGAATGCAGGGAGTGATGCCACAGGAGTGAATCTCTGCAATGTCTGAACAACTAGAGACGAGGCTGCCATGTGGAGGAGCTCTGCCAAGTTGACATGGCAGCTGACCATCTGGTGGCTCCAATATTTTAGCCGCAGCAACAGCAACCATTCTACCAGCACCTCTTGTGCCTGACTGCTCTCTCCTGGCTTTTGTTCACATGTCTCCAGGTCAGCTCACACATTATGAATGCTCCCAGAAATAACCTCTGCATATTAGCTCCAGTGCACATGATGCGCTCCCACCATTTGCTAGAAGTGATGAGAAAATACTCCCTAGGTAACCATTATGGGTAGGCTGTTTGACTGTTAGGTACAGGCCACTGTACAAAGACTATTTCAAGCGGCCTCCACATGATTATCAGAACGTGTAGAGGCATTCAAAGATGAAAGGAGACCAACCCCACCAGGAAAACTCAGTATAGGGTGGCATTTGTTGACATACATCACAGAGGAGCTGACACCTTGCCTGCCTCCATAGTGCCCACCACCATTTGGTCCTCCAATGGCAGTAGTCACTCTCCTCTCCTCTCCTTTCCTTCAGTCACTTGCGAGTGGGCTTCCCTGGAAACTTCCCTGTACTGAATCCAGCTCTTTGCAGGCCAAGAACAATTCTACTTGTGAGCCTGAGGAAGAAGCTGGCAGATTCTCCACCCTCTCACCTTTGTGTGTGGGACCACGTGAGAGCAAGGGCAAGGCTGGTGGTTGCTACAGAGTCATCACCAACATGGGTCCTGAGCGTTGGCAGGTGCTGGGGGTAGGAGCCTGCCATTATGGAGCTAATAATCATAGAATTGTAGAGTTGAAAGGGACCAGAAGGATCAACTCCCTGCAATGCAGGAATCTTTCACCCAATGAGGGGCTCAAACCCACAACCCTGAGATTAAGAGCTACCCCAGGGTGGTGCAAGGTTAGGCCACTGAGAGTAGACTGCCCAGGGTCCTCCAAAATCTGGTGCTGGGCCTGAAACAGCCCAGAAGGATTTCACAACAGGGATTTTCAATCAATACTGGAATGTTGTTATTTTAACAACAAATTGTCGTGTGTTTTTTAGGTTACAGTCCAACATTGCAACTGTTTTTCTTAGCAGCTCTTTTACACTGCTCTTACACACACACACACACACACAGACACAGACACCAGCTTGATTACAGTCTTTGACTTTGTTTGCCTTCCCCAAGTCATCTAAACAGAGAAGTTAACCTTCTGTATTTTCTTGCCCACTCATTCTTAAGGCAAGCAAAACCTAAAAGAGATCTCTAATGTCTTGTTGCACACCCATGCAATTAATCTCTGTGAACTCCACTGGAAAAGCTTGTCACAGGTCATAGGCTCTGGCCCTGAGCTGCTTCTGCAGTACAGACGGACTGTATAAAGATCATAATGCTTTCTTGGTGTTCCAAGGAATGAAGAAGGAGTTTTGTGTGCTACCTCACATAGGAAACTACATGTGTGAAATCTCTGCTGGCTCCACAAAGCATGTGCTGTGAGACGGGAGCAAGTTTCCTTATAATCGTGTGTCAATCACCACTGATATATAATGCTATTAAACCTGCAGCACATAGCCCCCGGAGAAAAAGTTCACTTTAAATTAATTCATAATAAAAGCAATTTATTCGGAATGGATTGCTTTAATACCGATTAACCCAATGGCATTACTTTTGCAGAGAATATTTGGTGTTCATTTTGTTCAAAGTTCAGAGCCTTTATGCCACTGTGTTTGTAGTTCCTTATGTAATGTAATGTTTCTAATTACTGCTTTATTATTAGCTGATGATACCAAAGGAAATTGCAGAAGCAAAAGAAGTGTAGAAGTTTAAAGGGCAAATATCTTCATAGTTTATATACTATGAAGTACTATGAACTATATACCTCCGCTCCTGCTGTGTGGTATAAAGGCCAGCAGTTGTCATGAGTGTTATATAAATATAAAACTATAACAATGCAGCAATGAACTGTGAATTTCAAAGAACAAAATCACAAAACATCAAGCCAATGGTCAAAGCAGTCCTGAACACAAAGGACCTGGGAGTAAATCTCTTTGAACTCAAAGAGACTTGCTTCTCAGGAGACATGCATAGGATTGTGCTGTAAAGCTCGTGATTTTCTAATAGTTGAAGTGCGATTTGAAAGTATCTTTTCTCTGGAAATTGTTAATACCCCCTGGGAAATTGCTGCATTTTTCAAATGCTATTTGGAGTGATTTGTGTTTTACTATTGATTTTCTGAAAAGTAAATATCCTAATTTGATTATTACTCTGGGTGTAGATAGTGTGTGTTTAGAGAAAGATGGATAGGTGTTAGGTAGCTTGACAGAAATTGTGGCAGAGAAGATACCTTCATTCTTTTCCTGGAATTTGAGACTTTTTTATAAAAAAAACCCACTTCAGGCTCCAATCGGCTAAGGTTTCATTTAAATCTAATTTTCAAACTCTCAGTGTCAGAGGCAATAAGAATAAATATGGGGGTTTTACCTTCATCTCGGTAGCTGGAAGCAGCTGATATTCTGAATGTTTGTCCTTGATGATTCTGCTGATAGTTTTGAGGACTAGGAAGTGTACCCTATAGACAATAATAATCAGCTGATTAAAATGGTTTTTAATATTCCTGTCACAAGAGAATGCCAGTCATGGAGAAGCCATGTCACTTGGAATGGCAGTCTCATCTCAAAATATTAAACCATCTGGGGCCAATTGGTTTGATCACAAATGTTGAAAGAGTAGGAAAAGGATTTTTTTAAAAAAAAGGAAAATTAAGATTGACATTTCTGAATAAGCAATGAGATCTTACTGATCTAGAGAAGGAAATATTCCCTGAGAATAATAACTCCTCCTGACTTGTAATTTATTATTATTTGCCATATGTATAGTTCATTCTTCACCCAAAGGCCCGAGGGGAGAGACACATAAGGTGAAAATAGAAAAGTAAACAATAATATTAAAACATACATAACAAACTTGAATTCCACACACATCAAAACAGCAGGAGCACTAAAAATCCATTCCAATGGACCTCATTCTTTGCCCAACGCCTGGATGAAGAGGGGTATGTTCAACTGATGCCGAAACAGCAGTGCTATGGTGAAACGCACCACAGAGGAGAGATCGTTCCAAATGTATGCAGCCACTGCCAATAAAGCCTCTCCGTGGATTCCCATCCCACTGAATGAGGGAGACTGCTAGCAGGACATTCCCTACGGATCTTAACAAATGGGTATGTCAATATGGGAAGATACTTCATTCAGATATTTGGGACCAAGATCATTTAAGGCTCTAAATGGAAGTACTGGCTCATTAAATATGCCCCATAAGGCAACAGGCAATGAGTGTAGTTGTTCCACAATTGATGTTATATTTGATGGTCTCCAGGCACTCACCCAGCACCCTGACTGCTGCATTTGCACTTGTTGTAACTTCTGGACCATTTTGAAGGAAAGTTCCACGTATTGCACTGCACGAGGCCTTCAAGGTTATCAATCATTTGAGCAAATTAAACTGAGCTTTTTGATTCTCATTATCTTAAATTTCACATACTCATAACTTAAATATTACAAATTCATAAGAAACAATGCAAGCCAGAATTCATTAACACAATAAATAAGGCAATCCTGTCATTAATTCACAAATTCCTAAGATGGTTTCCTCAGCTTTTGACCAGTTTTTGAGACAGAAAGTGAAACAGGATTCAATCAGGGTATGTATAAGATTCCAACTAAGGTGACACCCTCTCAGCATGCCCCAGTCCCACCCATTCCCCCTCCCTTTCTCCAGTGGTGTCACACTGGCACAGTAGCTACACACTGGCAGGCAGAAGTGGTGGACAAGGCTGGTGGCGCCTCCTCCATGTTGTCGGTTATTGTAAATGGTGTGTGCATGTTAGCTCTTGTAAACAGTGCAGTTGCGTTCCACCACTGCAAGGACATTTAATTATTATTCTATATTTTCCCAGAGGGCATACCTGGTCAATTGGATCACAATATAAGCTAGCACATTAAGTGTCAAGTTCAGATGCGTATCCAAAGGGACAACATTCATATTGTAAGGAATGCTTTGTGTTTATTTATATGTATATGTTTAAAATAAGTTTATAATGGTGTGTGTGAGAGAGAGTGGTGTGTGTGTGTGTGAGAGAGAGAGAGAGAGAGAGAGAGAGAGAGAATATGCATATTACTGGTTTATAGGTAGTGCACAGGTGCTTAACAGATTAAGGGGGAAAACAGACATCCACATTTGGATAATTAATGTATTGCTTGATAATATTTATAGAAAGATCAAGTGCATTGGGGTCTAACATGATTCTATTAATTCTGCTTAGCACATAATGCGTTTATGAAGATATCTGGGAAGGATGTTTCACAAAGAAGTAATTAAGCGAGTCAGCTGGGTAGCTCATGTATAGCAACGTGCAAATATAGCACAGTGGAAACTAATATTCTGTTGAATAATATTCTGTTGGGTATAGGCTAAGCTGACAGAAAATAAAGCAAAGATTGCAAGTGAATGCAGTTACCTCAGAGTAAGTCCATTGAACAGAGTGAGGCTTATTTCCCAACTACACGTTGTATTAGCTGAGCTATTACGAATGCCCCCTTTTCTAAATCTGGATTTATAAGTTCCATGTAGATTCTGACCAGGTGCCAAGAACCTATAATATTAAGACGTACACATTCCTCCACAAATAGATATGTACAAAAATGACATAGTGACTTATTTAATAATGAACAGATTAATGATTAATGATTAATGAAAACTATACAGTACTTGAGATATATTGTTTTGAGGTGTAACCAAAAAAAAAAAAAAAAGAAGTGATTGGTTTCCGAATTTGCTGCCCTAACTTTAAAAAAACAACAACACACACACAAAACAAATGAAACTCCGAAGAGTACTTGGAGCCCTCTGCTTTGCATGATAGAGGAAAGCCAGCATGCTAAGAAACAGCCTCATTATTCAAAGGAAACTTGGAATTAAGAGCTGTCTGACGTGCAGCTGTGATGTGTGGGCTCCTGCAGCTACACTTTCCACCCTGAAGCTGCTTTGGATTCAAGGGGAGAAGTGCCTCCCAGAGAAGTGCCAACCTAAGTACACTTCTGAGCACCCTGTCTAGAGATGAAAAAGCACTTTCAGATTTACTTAATGGTGGGCATTAAGTTTGGTTTGGAATGGGGCTCGATAGACAAAGATTTTTCTTTTCAAGAAATCAGCCCGCAATTTAGTTAACTCTAAGAGCAACACAGGCCTTGTCATCCTCCTGGTGACATTTATTGGGAGCGCAGCAAGATCAGAATCCCTCCCCCAAAAACCACACCATGAGCTTCCCTGACCCTTACTAACTACAGAAACACTGCCAGTAGTTTCTGTTGCTTCTTCTATTGATGCATCTGCTTCTGTAGTGACATCAGGAAAGGAGGGAGGTCTCTCACCCTTTCTTCCCCACTCTCTCAAGATAGGAAACTACATTTCCCATGGTCTCTGGCACCTTGGACTCTGTTATAGCAGTGTTCCAAACTCCAGAGAGCAAGAGTGAGAACAAGAGAGAGAGAGAGAGAGAGAGAGAGAGAGAGAGAGATCTCCACCCCTTCCTTCCTGCCACTATTGGTGTCACCACATTGCATGACAATCATAGAATCATCATGGAGTTGGAAGGGTCATCTATTCTAGACCAACTCCTTGCAATGCAGGAATCTCAGCTAAAGCATCCATGACAGATGGCTATCCAACTTCTGCTTAGAAACCTCCAATGAAGAAGAGTACACAACCTCCCTTCTAAATAAAAGGTAAAGGGACCCCTGATCATTAGGTCCAGTCGTGGCTCATCTCCAAGCGCTCATCTCGCTTTATTGGCCGAGGGAGCCGGCATACAGCTTCCGGGTCATGTGGCCAGCATGACTAAGCCACTTCTGGCGAACCAGAGTAGCGCATGGAAACGCCGTTTACCTTCCCACCGGAGGGGTACCTATTTATCTACTTGCACTTTGACGTACTTTCGAACTGCTAGGTTGGCAGGAGCAGGGACTGAGCAACGGTAGCTCACCCTGTGGCAGGGATTCGAACCGCCAACCTTCTGATTGCCAAGTCCTAGGCTTAACCCACAGCCCCACCCGCGTCCCTTCTAAATAAAAGGCCCTAATTTTTGTTCTCGTAGTCTTCTGATATCTTTACCCTTGCTTGGCTAGGCCAAAATATGGTCAGTTTTTCAAGGAACGACACCATACACTTCCTATTACTAGCATGAGATGTCATTTAATAAGACATAAATGGACAGTGCCCAAATTAGCGTGGTAAGAGATGTTAGATGTGTTAATAAAAAGCTTGATTAAACACAAGAAATGACAAATGTTGCCCTCAAATTATGCCATCATACAAATGGCAAATATCTGCATATACCCCTAAATAGAAATTTCATGCATAATCTGCCATGCATAGCGATGAAAATTTGCCCCTATGTTTTATACATTAGAATAATTTTTTTGATTAGACTCTGCAGAGCAAAAGCTTTGCATATTATTACACTCCATACTGTGATGAGCAGATTTTAATGTAACATCTCCATTTTTATGTTGCTAGGCAGTTGCCGTGAAAGGTAAATTCTTGTTCCCTTCCTTTCCTGAAAAAAGACAAGTGAAATGTGGTGCTATTACATGTTTTCCCTGGAGACCGGAGCAATCAAACAACTCTATGTGTGTGTGTAGATAAAGATTACTGTTAATAGGCTGTAGAAATTTAAATCCAATCATTTATTAAAGGGATAATGTTTAACTCAACTTGTCCTGGAGTGACAGCGCTTGTTTGTGACATCTTTAAAAAGATGTTGTGTTAGGGGAATCAACACTACACTAAGGCTGCTATTAAACTAAAACCCCTTGACGATATCTATAGTGCCACATTCATTGCTGGCATGTGCATTTAAAAAAAGCAAAGAAGAACATTCAGGTACTGAGAACAATCATTCCTCCACACTAGAAAATGATACTGACAAGAAATAACCTCCTGAATTATAGAGCTCATCATGAGCGCTGGCACTGCGGAAGGAATCGCTGGTGAGTCAGCTCCCAGAATTTTTACCTTACTTGAGATACTTTTTTTTTTTTTTTTGTCACAAGCTAATCAGCTGGAAAAGGGATTTGAAGGGGGTGGGAAGGATATCTTAGTTGATATAGTTCAGAAAGCATTAGTTAAGCCTCATGAGTCTGACAGACAACAAATTATTGCCTCAACAGCTCAAATTGGGGCAGCACTTTTCCGTGTCACTCCCCTCAGCACGTTTTCATTTGTCACCTACAATCAAGAGACAAACTCTCAGGCAGGGCTCTGTGGCCTACATCTCTAAACAGCAAGCTTCTTCTATCACTTTTGTGTTTTCAACTTTGTTGTTGTTGTTTTACACTCTCATTTTGTGGACAAAGGCCTGTGATCCTATTTAGAACATTTCCATTCAGGCAGTGGAGCTGTCAAAGCAAGACTTCAAGGCAAAAATCCATCCCCGCTCCCACCATCACCCAGAGGAATAAGCAGGAGGGCTCACAAATGCAGCAGGGCTGGCTTATTATCACTTTTTGAAGTGCATGAACTAATACACAGGAGATGCGGAGGACCTTTCCTTGCTGAGGGTGCCATGAATTGAACCAGGGACCTTCGGCCTGCAAAGCAAAGCTCCACCACTAGGCTCTGTAATGGCAGATACAATGTGAATATAGCACACATCTTCCCTGCACAATCTGTAACGGTCACGATAATTTTTCTAGCTCCTGGACTAGACAAATTATTCTGTGCATGTAAAAATGTCTCCAACATGATGTTTAATACACCTTAGAAAGGACTTCTTGTGTTTCACTTATGTCAGTGCTCTGCTGCATGGACAGCTACAAATCAGGAGCCAGAGATCAGACATAGTAGAGACTATCAGTACAACAGCAAATCTCCAGGCTGACACTGAAGGTTCTTCTAAGTACAGTGGTACCTTGGTTCTCGAACTTAATCCATTCTGGGAGTCCGTTCGACTCCTGGAACCATTCGAAAACCAAGGCATGGCTTCCAATTGGCTGCAGGAGCTTCCTGTACTCAAGCAGAAGCCGTGGAAGCAGCGATGGACTTTCGGCTTCCAAAAAACGTTCGCAAACTGGAACACTTCTGGGTTTCTGGCGTTCGGGAGCCGATTTGTTCAACAACTAAGCCATTCGGGAACCAAAGTACCACGGTAAAGGGAAGTCAATGATTGGCATGGATAAGCAGAGCCTAGAACACTTCATTGCCCAGGAAATGTTCCATCCTATAGCCTTGGATGGGAGATGATCACACAGGGCAGCAACAGTTCTAGCACTCTGGATACTCCCAATACTTTTTCCTCCCCCCTCTTCTTCACAGAGACAAATCTGACAAACATTCATTAGATATGAGAGCACAAAAAGCATCAGGTGATTTGGGACAACTGTTACCTAAGCAATATGAATAGTTGGCATCTGTCTGGCTCAAGAGTCAATGGAGTGCAGCTCTGGGAGTGAAGTCAAACTGCTGGAGAATCACAGCATCTGCTGTGACTGCAAGAGACCAGGAACTTGTAACTGCTGCTTCCCACATTGTTTTTGCTGCATTAGCAGCACCAAAGTGACCTCCTAGAGGCGCAAGCCTGGGCAGTCTGTATGGCGGTTGTGGCCTGCCCAGACAACAAGACCTCCTTTTTTGAAGGAAAGCAGAGCAATACATTTGGCACCAGCTTGACTGCAGGATTTGCTGGAAAGATGTGTATAAGGAGCCATGCAACCGCCTTAGGGTTAACTCCTCAGCCTTTTTTTCTCCCGAAGATGTCCCTCAAGGCAGTGGGCATGGATTTTTCCTTCTAGCTTTGCTCCCAAAGCCTTTCTCATGAATGAATTTAGCCACAAGGCACCAGAGGTTTAGGATCAGAGCTTTCCTTCTCCTAGGTGGGCTACCTTCCCAGGTTGACAAGCCCCATCTGCCCCTCACTTCCCATGACTGCATGTGCAGAAACTGCATACAGGGGAAGTCTCTAACTCACTGAGGGTTTGAGACCCATTGGCTACCCTCAGCTGGTTTACCAGCCAGCCGAAACTGTTTCTCAGGGAGTGGCTGCTGTCGCATGCTGACAGCTTCTATGAGCCACAGATGAGAGCTGAATGCAGGATGGGGACCAAAGGCAGACAAACTATCTCAGAAGGAGCATGACGTGTCCTCAACCAAAAGTACTACCCCTCCCCTACCACCCCACAAACGCCAGTTTCCACACTGTGCAAACTGACAATATGAATTGTTGTTTAGTCATCCTAGTCGTGTTTGACTCTCTGTGACCCCATGAACCAGAGCATACCTTGGAAACTCTCATCTTCTTCTCAAAGCTTCTCCTTTTTTATGTCCATGGAGTTTTCTTGGCAAAACACTGGAGTGGTTTGCCAGTTCCTTCTCCAGGTGGATCACATTTAGTCTAAACTCTCGGCTATGACCTGTGCTTCTTGGGTGGCCCTGCACGGAATAACTCATAGCTTCCTGGAGTTATTCAAGCCCCTTCACCACAACAAGGCAGTGATCCATGAAGAGGGACAATATGAATTAGAAGTTCTTAAAATATAAGCCAAAGTAATATGCGGCTAAACTCATATAGGTTCAATAACAATGTTGGCGTACAAAACTCATAACAATTTTATTTTTTTTAAGGCCATAAACCTCTGGGTTTCAGTTCTTTAGGCCCCCTTTATGCTGGCATGGAACAAACTGATTTAATGTAGGTACATTTTGTTATTCACATTCACAGTATTTGCTTGCTACCCTAAGCGATTGCAGTGATTGTATAAGCCAAAGCTTCGTTCACTTATTCAGAACATTGCTTTTTGATAACTGCACAAATGACACTGCCCAGTAATTGGATCTTTAGCTCATAGCTGCTTGTTATCCTGCACTCTTGTTTTACAGCATTACTTGTGTGGGTGTATAGCCAGAAATATTATTTTAATTCTTGGATAGAGAATGCCTTTGATGATTTTAATAGCAGCAGGACTGGTATCTTTATTAAAAACACCGCAGTACAGTAGAAACAGTTTTTTAGTACAATGATAATCATCCAGCTAAAATAGTCTATGCAGGACCCTAGTGAAGATACATTTTCCCTTGCAAAGCTGCATTATAACTTCATCAGTAGTACTACTACTTACCGTAATTGTAGCAAGTCACTGTACAAATGCACTGTGCAACTGCATTAGCTCCCAGTAAAATTCCAAGCTCGATTCAAAGTGCTGGTCTTAAACTTAAAGCCCTACACAGGTTAGGACTCAGATATTTATTTGACCATCTCCTCGTGCATCAATCTGCCCAACTGCTGAGGTAATCTGAGACCTTTCTCCAGGTGCCCTTACAATCTGAAGTGTAACAGATGGCAACAAGACAGAGAGCCATTTCTGTGATGGTTCCTTGCCTTTGCAATACCCTCTCCAGGCAGGCCTGTCTAGAGACCTCATTACTATGTGACATGGATCCCTTTTTTGACCTTTGTCTTCCTTGATTTTTAGAAGGCAATTCTGTGTAATTTCTCATTAGAACCTTCCTCATCAGCTTATGACTGCATGATTATGCTATGCCCCTTACAGCCTAAGGATATTTTACAAGGTTTTGTAAAATTCTGGGTTTGGAGAACATAAATCCAAACCATCTCTCTTTATTTATTTTTTTCTGAAGTCATGGAAATAGGACTCAGTGACTCCCCAAGCAGCTGGACAGATTAGGGTGTGGTACCAAGCAGCCTATCATAATTATATTGGGGGGGGAGGGTAAGCCTTCTACAAAAGGGTCTGCTAGTAAGGAAAAGACTCCTAATCCTTAACACTATCATCTAAGTGCCACCCCCCCCCCCACAAAAAGTTCCCCTAGGCTTTTCAGAACTGCTACTGTAAGCGTTTTTAACTTAAAGCAGTTTGATTTTACTATCTATTTAAATTAGCTGTTGCTAGTGTGCTGCTGCCCACCCCCCTGTTTTCTTTGCTCCTGGCAACAGATGCATGACTCTTCCTGCCTCTTGCAGTTCAGAGAAACTGTTGGAGGGGGCAGTGGGAGGTTCTGCTGACCTTTTTAACTGTACAAGGTGGCCAAAGGGTTTTTAAATTTTGCACTGCAATAAAGTTTAAGTTGGTTGCAAGGAAAAATAAGTATAGATGTAAAGGAGAATTCCTGGCTGCCAAGGTCCAGGTTTGGGGCAAGTCCTCTTCGGTGAGAGAACCCCAGCAGAGATGAAAATAACAAAATATGCAACAAAGTACAGTGGTACCTCAGCTTAAGAACTAAATTCGTTCTGGAGGTCTGTTCTTAACCTGAAACTGTTCTAGCTAATGGGGCCTCCTGCTGCCGCTGCGCCGCTGCTGCACGATTTCTGTTCTCATCCTGAAGCAAAGTTCTTAACCTATTTAAAACCTTAAATATTTCCGGGTTACCGGAGTATGTAACCTGAAGTGTATGTAACCTGAAGCATATGTAACCCAAGGTACCACTGTAAAGCATGGAAATACAGGTTGTTGGAGCTTTAAAAAATGCCCCTCTAAGCTCATTCCAAAGTTCCCCTCTTCCCCAGCATAGAACAAAAATGAGAGTTAAAAATGATTTACCGGTACTTACAAACTCTCCAAAGGTCAGATTTGTATGCTTTTCCATATAGCATTCAGAAAAAGTTGCACAGGCAGGAAAACTTGACTAAGCTACATTTCATTTTGCTGTGCCCCTGTTAAATTGCCACAGCCCTTTAAGAGATGCAGTTGCACTCATCAGGGCTAGCTGTCTAGAAGAAGCTGGAGCCCTCTGTAGGGTTCAGTTTTGGCCTAGATGCTGCTTGGATGTCATCCAGAGTGCTACCTACTTTGCTTCCATTCGTCAGGGATAGGACTGAGCTGAAGTAAGCATAGGATTCTAAGCCCTACTCCTACCTGGCCACATACCCAATGCAATCCATTCTTTCTCTTTGCAACAGTAGGTATGTTGTATTATGTCCACCTAACTGTGTTCTTAGGGACATGGGTGGCGGCGTGCATTAAACCACAGAGCCTAGGACTTGCTGGTCAGAAGGTCGAATCCCCGTGACGGGGTGAGCTCCTGTTGCTCGGTCCCTGCACCTGCCAACCTAGCAGTTCGAAAGCACGTCAAAGTGCAAGTAGATAAATAGGTACCACTCCAGTGGGAAGGTAAACGGCGTTTCCGTGCACTGCTCTGGTTTGTCAGAAGCGGCTTAGTCATGCTGGCCACATGACCCGGAAGCTGTACGCCGGCTCCCTTGGCCAATAAAGAGAGATGAGCGCCGCAACCCCAGAGTCGATCACAACTGGACCTAATGGTCAGGAGTCCCTTTACCTTTAACTGTTCTACAGCAGCACATACCTCCAGTGCTAGCCTATCTTCCAAGACCCACCAGTACAATTGAAGTGGATCCTATCTATCCCCATCTAGCTGGCAAAAAGAGAGAGAGGATGTGGCAGCACTAGCATGATCCTTTACCAGAGATTACCCCATCCTGCCTCTCACTCCCACACACCCATTCTCCAAGTAGTAGTGTCAATAGGACTTTGACAATTCATATGTCCCTTCACCAGCTGCTGAAAATCAGGCTCTGCAAACAGTTCTGTGGTTAATAATTAATTTTGAAATCTATTGCACAGCAAAGAAGGCTTCAATTCTTTTCTGAAGCTGAAAGAGAAGGATTGTTTGCTTAGAAACTTTTATCCTGTGGAAAATAAATGATCTACGGTAAAAGCTTTCTGACTTTTAATTTGTGCCAAACATATATTTATTTCTGCATTCTTTATTTTCCCTAAAAAAAAGAGAGCGGAGGGGGTACCTTTTGAATGGCTGTTTGATTATTATTCTGGCAAAAGTGATTGAAATATATTTTTTTTTAAAAAAAATCAGCATCAGTAGAATTTGAGGGAGGAGAAAAAGCAACTCTTCTTCTTTTGCATAATCTCAAATCCAGAATTATGTATTGTTTTCACATTTTTTGCCAATTTTTTAAATTAAAAAATCTATAAAATGTTGCTCTCATAGCAACTGGTCAGGCTTGCATGTGCTGACACATCTGTTTTCCTTGTTTGGGAAGTGGTTACATTTTTAGCTTTATTTAGTTTAAACAGCCTTGTTGTGAATGGGGAATCAATTTCAGGAGAGGGTGTGAAAGGCTTGTCCTGGAGTCTTTTTTGCAACAGATCTCTCAGCAATTAGGGGCATAGGAAGCTGTCTTATGCCATTGATCCATTGGACTTGGTATTGCATGGTAGGAGACAGCAGGCTTCTGAATATCATTAGCTGGAACCTGCAGGAGGGGAGACTGCTGTTGGACTCAGGTTCTGCTTGCAGGTATCTTACAGGCATCTGGTTGGCCACCCTGAGAACAGGCTACTGGATTAGATGCAGGGCTGTCCCATCCATTAGGCAAGGGTTAGTGTGGTGTAGTGGTTAAGAGCGGTAGACTCGTAATCTGGTGAACCGGGTTCGCTTCCCCGCTCCTCCACATGCAGCTGTTGAGTGACCTTGGACTAGTCACACTTCTCTGAAGTCTCTCAGTCTCACTCACCTCACAGAGTGTTTGTTGTGGGGGAGGAAGGGAAAGGAGAATGTTAGCCGCTTTGAGACTCCTTTGGGTAGTGATAAAGCGGGATATCAAATCCAAACTCTTCTTCTTCTTCTTCAACTGTCTTGGGCAGCAGGATCAACAGGGGCAGCAGATTCCAGTGTAGATCTTTATTTCCACCCTTGTTCCTGATTTAGATCTTCATTCACCCTTTCTTCCCTGGTAGAGAGGGGAGTGCCAATTTGTAGTTTGCCTCAGGTGCCAAAATGTCTTGGCCTCACCCTGACTGGATGGGCCATTGGCCTGATCCAGCAGACTGTTCTTATGTACTTACATATTATGTATCAGAGATGGGGGACCTGTGGTCCTGCAGATGTTGTTGGATGCAGCTCAAATCATTCCTAACCCAGTGGATGGGTGCTTCCTGGTCTAAGAGGAGTGACAACAGCAGCAATACAACCACCATACAAATATATGATCAATTTAAAAAATAAAATAAAATAAATGGGTCCCCAAATTCACATTCAGCCTGATCTGAAAAGTTTATAAACTACTGATCTTGAGCTGAATGGCAGCAGTTCACCGTGGGCTTCTGGTAGAAATTTTTCTCAGTCTACCTGGAGAGGCTAGCGAAGAAGGGCAGAAGGGCCAAGATAGCATGCAGGCCTCAGGTTTGCTCATGAAATGTCGTGGCCGGGTGTTACATGGAAACCAAGCCTTTTATGTCTGCTTCTTGCCACTTATGCAGTGTTCCCATTTCGCACCACAGGTAGCTTCAGGGCCTTATCCATTTTGCTCTTTCAACAGCTCCCATCTATTTTATTATTATGAAGAAGAAAAATTCTGACAAAGAGGAAGGAGATTTTATAGGTGAGCTGTTTGAGGCGACATTGTATTCTCCTTTTCCTTAACTCCAATTAAGGACAGTCTGCAGAGCCACTTTCCTGCCGTGATTTAGAGGAGCCCCAATAAGATGTGCCATTTCCATGTGAGGCTGACCTTTATTTTTAAAGCCTGCACTTAAAGATCAGCGCCAGACGCAGGTTGGCTTTATGTATGTCTTAATAAGGTACAGATGGCTCTGATTTCCATTACAACTCTTTATTTAAAAAATGTTCCACTACATTTATTTTGTGTTTGTTCCTTTTAATATTTATACCCTTTTATTGCTCCAGTTGCATGAAATTCAAAGGCCTCAGGTTTAGTTGTAATCCAACCACAGGCCCATGAGCTTGGCTGCTGATTTGCATAAGAGCCTTATGCATCAGCAGCTAATTCTGTGAATGCTGTCTGTCTGAGAGGCTGATTTTGTTCTCAGAGTGAAAAGAACGAAAGTCTGTTCTTCATTTTCAACATGAAAAAAAAATGTGGCAGAGAGAGCTTCAAAGTGATTCATTATTCTGTATTAAATTTTAGATTATGGGGAAAAAATATGCCACACGTTTCAGTGAATATGCATTTATTATTCGTGTGTATCAGGACAGCAGTTTACAAGTGTGTCATTTCTTTTTAATTTACATATTCACGATAAACAACTTTTTTATTAAAAGAAAAATGTGATGGGTTCCTGTTTGACTTGGCTATTTCCAGGAAACACTGAAACCATCAGTCCAGGGTGGTTTCCTGCGTATCACCACAACGCAAAGCAAAAGAGAATACAGATTTGCATAATAGTTGTAAGTGTTGCATTATATACAGAGATGAAAATTCAGAAATGATTACAATAATTTAAATGACGATTCGGTGCATCTCATTACATTGGGAAAAGGTTGCCTTCTCAGTCCACTGTCCGGATACCAAAAACTGATGGGCAACTTCAGGTAAGGCTGGGAAAGAAACCCATCAGGAATCCTGAAGAGCCACTGCCAGCCAATGTAGACAATGAGCTAGGTACAAAAAAATTGTACCTTCAGTTTTTTGCTAACTCCATTTAGAATCTCTCCAATGGCTCACTCGCTCTCTCCCAACTGCTGAGGGACAAACTAGATATCCACTTATTACATACATAACATGGCTATATCTTGTTCTTCCTTAAATAATTACTGGTGTGTAGAGTCTGATTCTTACTGGGAAAACAGTGCATGGAGTGGAGAGGCTTATCTCTTCAGTCGCCCACTGCAATCTGAACAGAGTTCAGCTTCTGCACCTCCACGCTAAGAGCCTTAGAAAAAGACTCCTCATTGGTGCCAGTGGGAAGGGTGTGAAATCTCCCCTTTGAAAATGGGGGGCTGGGGGGCTGAAGAGACAAGTGTCCCTCTCCATCTGCTGCCTTCCCTAATAAGATATGCTGTTGATTTAAGAAAAACAAGGCAAGAAGCTGCCTTCTACACATTGATCACATGGCAAATTGGGCCCACATTCCACAATAATTTGTCCCGGGCCACACCTTTGCAGATGAATTGCCCATTGAGGGAAACATCCAGAGTTGTTGTTGTTACTGTTATTTAATTACTTAATTATTTGATTAAATAACACCCTTCATCTGAGGATCATGCAGGGGTTTACAGTATAAATAATATTTTTGTACTGTATGGCAAAGGCATAACTCCCTTTGTAGTTGGACAAAGCTATAGTGATAAGCAAGCAATAAGAAAGCAAGCAATATGTTCAGTTTAGAACACCAGCATGTTCTCCATATCAAAGCCTAAAAGGAGCTCAGCTGGGTACCCTTGTCTGGTACCACACGCCTCTTTAACTTCAGTCCCTTGTTCCGGGATGCTCCTGTTTAGGAAACAGAAACAATAATAACCAAAATAAATAATGGATGTGTGAGTTCATCTCAGGATGCAAAAGCTAGAATCAGAGGAAGAGCACTGGATTTTCAGCACCAGCAAGCTCGCGCTTGAGGAAGACTGCAAAAAGCAGCAACAGCAGAGCCCTTGGCACTTTGAGAGCACGTTTTGGGCAGGCCACTTCAGCAGCACACCAGGGGCTGCAGCAGTGACCCGCAGTGAAGAAGCCAACGTGAGCACAACTAATTACTCAAACACCAACAGCACCACTGCTTGCAACCATCAGCCCTAAGTGGCAACTAAATGTGCTGTCAGGCCATTTTGAGGGAAGATGGACTACGCACCCGTTCTTTTGCAAACAGCACATTTTCAGCCTAAGCTTCCTTTTATCATTGCAGCAACATACAGAATAATTTTCTTCAGCAAACAAAGCAGCACACAGAGGGATGAGTAAAAGCAACACCTCCAGAACACAGCAACAGAAAATAAAACCCATAGTTAAGACTTTAATGCTAACAGTACGTCTGAAAGAAGTAGGGATGGAGGGATTAGTTTCAATTCACATTTAAAAGCAAATCTTTCTAATCTGTACTTTCTGAAAAAATATGAGAACTACTGGTAAAACACCCAATTTGCACTTCTCTGAATTTTGCAATGCAGTTCTCCAGCCATATGTAAATGCATATACTAGGGCAAAGTGTTCATATAAATGCATATGTTAATACAAATGACATCCAACGATGCATTGCGTTGGGGGAAACTGTGCTGCAAAATGTGCAAATTAGGTAAAATTACATAGAAATGTGTACATTAGGAGAAATTTGCACTAAAATGCTGCTAAATTTTCATGAGAAGTTTAAAAAAAAATAATTCACAAACTGCTGAGGAAGTGTGGAGAACTGAACTTAAGAATGGAAAGATGAGAAACTGAAAAATACTGAAATTGACAAATTCATCATCCCTTCTAAGGAATAAGTCCTATTGAACTCAGTGGTACTTATTCTGAGCAAGCATGCTTAGGCTTGCAATATAATGATAAAACTCAGTAGTGTAACAGGACAACAACGGAGAGGAATGTATCTCTTGTACTTTTTCTCAGTCGGAGCAACAATGTTACCTGCCGGAGTGGTATTTACCAATGTTGTAAGCTTGGGGCGGGAGGGATTGATCCCTTTGTTAGGTAGTCTAGTGTAGCATGATGGAAACACAGGATTCAGGCAGTTGGTAACAGGAACAGTTTTTATTATCGAGTAGCAGAATGGAGTTTTGTTGTGGCTGTTGCTGATGCACTTTTTAAAAGCCTCTACAGAAACCCCAGAGGGGTTTGTCCCAGAGGGACAAAACTAGGGCTGACCATTAGCAAAAACCCCAGTGGTTGTTTTCACACATTGCATAATAGGTTCGTTCAGGTGGTGTTGGTTCAAGGTCACACAGCATCTCATTCATATATAAATACACAAACACAAAACACAAGTGATTGCCTTTTGGATTCCTCAAGGGGATGAGGCTATGGGAGCTGTCAGGATGGTTCCTGAATTTTAAAATTTCCCGCTACATTTCTGGTGAAGCTGCAATAACTGGGGTGGGGGAGAGACTCAAAACCATCAAATAGACTCACCTTTATCAAATAGTTCACACATAAATATCTAGTAAGAGGGAGAAGGAGAAGGTGGTGCAATCTGGCAAACCAGAGTGGATTTTTCAGAGAGAGGATTTAGCCCTGGACTCAACAGTGTGATTCATTCTACTGATTTCCATAGTTCCTCAGTGTGAAAATCTCAACATGAAAGAAACTTTCCCCCTAACAATGTTCTAGTTCAGTCAGTCATGATTATTGTGTAAATTGAGTCTGTAAAATTGTGTCTTACAGTTTCACAGCTGGGAGAAGAATTTTTTTCCTCAAGAAAGGTGATGGAGCATTGAGCCAGATTATCACATGAAGTCTGTGTGTGTGTGTGTGTGTGTGTGTGTGTGTGTATAAACTTCAACTTCATTTTTACATTTATTTATGTTAGACAACTTCACTACCTCCCTTACTTTTAAGTAGAAAATACTTTCTTACCCACCTATGAACACCAAGCAGTCTATGGTTAGTGTTTCAGTCCTGGATTAGGACCCAGTTTTCCTATCTCTAAGTATGTACGATCCTTTGTACAATTTAGCCCTGTTCTTCAGATCCTGAAGATGATCAGTTAGCTGTTTTCTTCTTGCCTGCTCTAATCTGTCCACCCACCCCACCTGTATACATACACCTATCCGTTGCAGGAAAAAATAGAGTCATTCCCAAACAACTTGGTTAATGGCCAACTATTGTTTGATTTCAGGAAGTTCACCGCTTTTGGAGCACTGCTTATTACAGAAAGATAGGATAATGTAATAGATGGGGTAATTTTGGCTTTTCCTATATTAAAAGAAACAAATTATTATCACCGTAAACAGAAATAGGCCATACATATCTACTTTCTAACATTTATATGTTTATTCTCCACAGTGATATTCCTTAATTGATCTGGTACTTGGATTCAACAGCCATTTTTGCACAGTTTTGTCACTGTGAATATTCCTGCTGTGCTCAGCCTATTTGTTTTTTCTCTCAGTCAATCCCTGTGGTCGGCAAAGTGAATCCTGTCACATTCATCCGTGTGTGCTGAAGAAACAACAGATAGCCTCTGAAGTGAACTGAGATATTCTGGACAACTGGCTGTCATTGGATCTGACAGAAGGCCCTTCAATTATTGAGCCTGCTAAGGACATCTATGTCAAACATAGATAGCAGCCTTTCTGCATGCCTCTGTTGCAGCTTCCTTCTAGTATGTGTGGAACTTCTGCCACATCTTCATGCTGAACTTTATACCCCTTAAAAGGGGTTATCTGAAATGTGGCAATACGGCATTAACTGTTGGAAGAAACAAACACAACTGCATATCCTTCCCTACTTCATTCTGAATCTTGATCCTTCGTTCTAATTGAACGAAATATCCTCATTAGTGTCAATTTAGCATAGAGAAATGAAACATTTTCAGGTGTTTCTTTTGAAACACTTGAAAACTAGTATTTTATCCAACGCTTCCGTTTCTCTGAAAAGAAAAACTGAAGATTCTGTCTTACAAATATCTAACCATTTGAAAATGAAGTATTAAAGTGTGTGACCCACCCCCACCCCACCCCCGTAAAACTTGAATTGGTTCTAAATGCACATGCATTATTTCAAGTTCCATCAACCAAATAAAGTACAATTGAGAGCTGGTGGCTGAAAGTGGGATTCCTGACCTGTCAATGCCCCAAATTCATTAAATGGCATTAGGCAAGCCACTGTTATCTTGCGGCCTAATTAGATGTTACACAAAAGCACATGAACTGAAGTCCTAATGGCAGTTTTCAGGAGGGGGCAGTTTTGAGCAGAGAAATGGCACTGTAGGGTAGCTTAACCCTTTCTCTGTCACCTCTTTTCCCACTTCAAATTGCCTGGAGCTGCTTTCTCCACTCTGGGATTCCAGACACATAAAATAGCTCTCCGCCCTGCAATGTATAAATAATACTGCCCAACCTTACAGTGGTATTGTATGGATTACTGAAATATTGTATGTGATAACTACTGTTATTGTTATATTATTAATATTTTTTAATTCTTTTATGTCCAATACCATTTAGATAATCAGAAGCTGAAAAACAACTAGGTATAGTAGCAACAAATGACTATAATGACATGGATCTTAATTTACTTAATGTATCCTGCCTCTCTCCCATCAGGAGGAAGCATGCATAGAGTTCCCAGGTTGTCTTCCAAGCAGATATTGAAGAGACTCAGCTTTAGTATATTCACATTTTAAAACCATGCCTTGAAGAAGGGGTGGAGAACTTTTACAGGTGGGCAGGGCTGCTTACCTGTCAACGACCAAATCTGAAGGCTAAGAGTGAGACCATGCCTATCTGTGCATGGGACAGGAGTGTCAGGAAACAACAAATCTGATTAGTCAGGAATTTGAATGAGCGGACTTCAGAGAACAGAGGTTCTGCTGTGGTTCTAAAGTCAGATTTCACATGTGCACATACCCTCCTGCAGTTTAGCTTGTTTGTTTTTGCTTACTGCTTCGAAGGAAGGGCATCTATAAAGCCTTCCTTGGAGTTTTGAAGCACATTACAGCCTTTTCAGTTCATCCCTTTATCAGACAACAGTCTTCCAAATTTGATGCACACTTTAACACCTCAAAATATCTTTCACTCATTTATTTTTTTATTTTTAAATAAAGTATTTGCTGAAGCCTTTTCAAGCAACTTAGATAAAAACCTGAGCTTGGCACAAACACAAAAAATGCAATTTTGCTTTGTGGAGGAATGACAGAGTAATATGCATATCACAGTGCTGCAGATGTCTTGTCACACAAAAATCACATTTTCCAGTCTAAACTTTATTTGCTTTTAACACTTCCTTCTAAAAGCATTTGTTATTCCTTAATGTTTTACAGATATTAAATTCCATAACAAGATTATCCATCTTCTCAGTGTTTGCATAAAATTTCTAATTCTAAAAATGTAAATGGAAGTAAAATAAGCTGAAGCTATGAAACAATGAAGACAGTGGTACAAAATCTGACTTCTAAAAATATGTCACCGCTGACAGTTCTTGGTGTATCAGATGGGCTCTTTCAGTCCACAACCAGATTATTATTTTTGAGGGAACAATGGGATCATCTTCTGCTTTAATACTGCCCTGGCACTATCCCTAATTCAGCAATGCAGAAATATAATGTTGATTGTTAATGTCCCTACTTTCCCGTTTCAGTACTCATCATGGAGAACTCAGCAGGGGGGAGAAGGATATAGCCTGGTTCTCAGAGTTCTTGGCCTGTTGGATGGGGTGGTAGCTGGTAGTGATGGGGACAAAATAAGATTCGGTTCACATTTTAAAACTAACCCACCTAATTTGTATTTTCGAAAACAACATGTGAACTGAAATAGAGCCATTCTCAAAAATTCACACTTTTCCAAAAAAATTAATTTAGTTACAGGGTGGACAGAAACTCCTTGTTACAACACCCCCATTTCAGACACAATTCAAAAGTGCTGGTTATTACCCATAAAGCCCTGTATGACTTGAACCCCTGGCTATTTGAAGGATTATCTCCCTCTATGAGCCTGCCCAGGCTTTGAGAACATCTGTCTGTCCCACCACCTTCAAAGGTACATTGAGTGAAGACAAAAGAGAGGGGCTTCTCAGTGGCTGCTCCCAGATTTCATGGGAGCTAGGCTGGCCCCCTTCTGTGTTTTTTGTTTTGTTTGGCCACTAACTGGCTGTTGGCCCAGGCTCTCTTAATAGTAAATGTTATATATTTTATTCTCCTCTTGCTGTGGTGTGTTGACCTTGAACCCTTCTCCCAAGGATAATGTGTGTTGTTTTTCAGCCCCTTGGATATGATAGGTATGCTTGCCACTGTGCATTGTGCTCCAAATCAGTGCTTGTGAGTGGCACAAGGGAACAGGAACCCTTGCCTGAAGGGATGCCTGAGAACTTGTAGAAGTGGGGCTGTTGCCGGTTGTGCCACTGGGTTTAATCAACTGTGAGATGGGGCGTGGTGACATCACTGGATATGTTGTGGTGAAGGGAGTGTGCTGGGGGCATGTTCTCACCACTGTGACTTCATTGGCTCAATCCATGTACGAGGGGCATGTCATGACTGGTACAGGCTCTTGTTGGTGGGCACTGGCAGTTTTTCCAGGGATGCTGGGGGGAGGGGTACCTGCCATTTTTTGTTGGTTGTATGATTTCCCCCTTCGCTCTCATGCTGAGCAAGCATAGGATATGTAGTCATTCCCTTGATGCAATGTCAGTGTCTCCCTCCACCTCCACCCTCCTGCCGCCTTGGTGTAGCTAATGTGTAGGATTGCTCTGTTAGTTACATAAATATAATTTACAAATAGTCCAGTAGATAGCATTACTTGATTCCAGACATGAGCTAAAATTCAGCACTGGCCATACATGTTAATTTCAGTGGTGCTATCTTGGGAATATGTTGTCTTGCCGTGTATTACAGATTCTAACATTTTAAGTCTAAAATCACTGCGTATAAATAAAATATGCATCTGGTAGCGCTGCAGAGATGAAGGGATTCCCCCCCACACACACCCTTAAGAAACAGACAGCTAAAAGTAATTTTCTAATGCTATTCATTATACAACACTCAGGACATGGAATATGTATCATGCACTTCTTATTGCAAGAGAGAGAAAAGCAAAGCAAAGAAAACATTATTTTGGGTTGCATTAGCAATAACTATTCTACATGGTACAAATATGCCCAGTTTGAGGTCTCACATTTCAATAACATTGTTAGCTTTTACATAAGGATGAACGTCCTCTACTTAATGTTTGTTATTATCACATTACAGAATGCATTAAACCTGCAAAAGCCATTAGCTTCCACATGTTGGACACTATTGCTCACATTCAAACGTACCCTGGAAATCTGCAAGTAGAGCTGAACATAAAAAGCATTGTGTAACATCAAGATCCCCTTTGGAAGTATAGCAAGATTTCAGTGTTGAACCAACTAGTGAGAAACACTTCCATGCATGCAAATCCACTATCCAAGTAATGGCTACCCAAAGGTCTGTAGGTGCAACATTCCAAACTGGCAGAAAGGGTTTTTCATTGTATGCACTGCCATGGTCTGAGAATTGTCTACCAGTCTTAGCAGATGAAGACTTGTCTCAATAGACTCAGCAGCAGGACTGATCAGCAAATGGGCATGCAACAATCAGGGAAATTGTCAAACATTTAAATTTGCTTTAGTCCTTGGTCCTTTGATGAATAAAACACCAAAGTATGAATATGAATGAATATGAATAAAAAGATGAATGGATGAGTGGATGAATGGAAAAAATGCTTCTCCCTTCTCTTACATTAAATGGGTTTTATGTGTCTCACTGTGCCTGAAATCAGGGGTCTTTTGGAGTAGTGGAAGATTAGTAGAGAAGCATACTGCTGATTCTGAGATGGGGCTCAGTCTTAACAGAGTCATTTATCTTGTATGACACCGGTCTTGTTCTCTAAGCATCTAAAGATTTCAACTTGATGTGACTTCTTGCTAAAACACCCCTAATGTGTCCATTTGCGTCCTGCACCACAGTGGTTGCAATCTTTGCTTGCTCTTTTATTTTCCATCGTCCACCTCTGATGATGCATTGTCTGATTGAAGATGCCGCTTAGCTAAAACAGCCATTATAGTATGAGCCTCAGCAATATCTAGCATACTGGAAAATGGATTCTGCAACAATGCCGCTAGCACTTTAGTTTCCCCTGGGAAAGCAAAAAAGAGGCTTTAAATGACCAAAGAATAGTCAAGTTGAGGGTCAAAGGGTAATTGGAAAGTTCTCTAGTGTGATTGTTCCATTGGGAGTACAGAGAGTAGCAATGGCTATTTGCATTAACTTTATTTGAAGTTCTCCAGTGTCCTTATTTCTTTAGTAACAAGGTCAAAAGTTGATTGGTAGCCAACATACTAAGATTTTACAAAACTACATACCCTTTGATGTTACCTGTAAGCATTGATTTTAAAAACCATATCCAGGTTCCAAGAGCCCTAATGTTAGCACTTTAGGCTGCTAATGCTTTGGGTAAATATTCTGCATAAATATTCATGGGGGAAAAGCAGGAGCTTAACAACCAGCAACAGCTGCAGGTTGAAGCTGAATGACATTTTGATTGGCAATTGAATCAAAGACTGGCTCCAAAGACCTATCCTCAGTTTCAGGTGTAATTGTAATGGAGCAGTGTTATTGTGGCTATTCTGTAGCATAAGTAAGCCATGCACTCTGTATATGCTTAAAATTGCAATCATTTTCTGCTCCTTCATATATTCCAAGGCTGGTCTTCAACACTGATAATTAGTTCTGGGGCTAATGTCTGCTTATCCCTGCTTCATGCTACTATGCCAACCTACATCTCCCCCAAATTTCTAGTAACAGGTTTCTAAAAAAAAATACAGGGAGGTATTCCTTACTAGTCCTACTCAAAGTAGACCCATTAAAGTTAATGGCCATGGCCAACTGAGATTCCTGCACTCCAGGGGGTTGGACTAGGTGACTCTTGAAGGTACCTTCCAACTCTTATGATTCTATAACTCTAGGTCCAGTAATTTCAACAGGTCTACTATGAGTAAGCCTTGTTCGAATGCAAGTCTGTGCCTAGCGCAACCCCGAAAAATGGTGTACTAATGGAACAGAGGTTATGCTTTAACAATGCACAGAAAAGTTCCCAATGGCATTTTCAAAAAATGAATCTTAAGTATGTTGGTCTTTTAGTAGGAATAATGTATGGTATGAATAGGGGAGAAGAGCAGGAATTTCACTGGGTGACCTTGGGCCGGTTACTGCCTCTCAGCCTAACCTACTTCATAAGGTGGTTGTGGGGATTAAATGTGGAGCCAAAGAACCTTATATGCCACCTTGAGCTCCTTGGAGAAATGGTTAAGAAATAAATGCAACCAGGGTGGATCTGCTATGAAACAATGAAGCTCAAGCTTCAGGGCCCTTAATTCTGGAAGGGGCCCAGAAGAAACTTTATCCATGCATGCATATAGCATTTCCCTAATTAACATCCCCACCCAAATAACCTGAAAACTATATGGCATAGGAAATATTTATTTGCACCAGTGACTTTGATATGTGAGATAACCCAGTACAGCAATTTTATTCAAAATCTGAGATGTAGTAGTTAATCTTTTTTTAAAAAAAAATGATGTTGTGTCATTTAACAACCCTATTGAGGAAGATAACCATTGCTGTTTAAAAAGGGGACCCCATAACAGTTCAAGCTTCAGGGCCACCAAAATGTATACCCACCACTGAATGCATCCATCCAATCAATCAATCAATCAATCAATCAATCAATCAGGCCTCCATAAAACCTGTAAACATGCAGGAGCCTCAAGGAAGGGCTGCAGGTCCCCATGATGCCTATGAAAACCCAAGGTCAACACGACCTGACACTTTTTGCTACTTTCATAACAGCAGTACAAGCCCTCGTGCCAGCCTCCATTGTAAAGCTCACAGCATTGTCTCTTTGTCAACTGTCACTTATTCAGCATTTCAGAAGCACATTGGTTCACTGGCTTGATCAGCCATGATAATCCTGGGGCTGATTGTGTTCTCATAGCGAACAGTATAAACCAGGCGTGGCTTTACTGTATTTGGTGATGTCAAGTGGAATCACATTGGTGCAAAACTAAAATTAGTGTAGAAGAATCCAGCTAATTATGTCCCTTCCACATTTCTGGCTCCAGCTGCCTATAAAATGTCTGACTGTTTTCTATTAGAAAACAAGCTTCATACCCTGGAGGAATAGCTAATAACCTTAAGACAGTAAAGTTAAGGGGTTGTTGTTTTTTCTAGAGAACCAGAAAAAGAAAGATTCAGATTCAAGCTTTTGTCTCACACCACTGTAATGAGAACTTCAAAGTTCACATCCGTTCAACCAGTTAGTCTGCATTCATCCAACACTGCCTCTTACTCTTTCTGCGTGTACACATTTCAGTTCTAGGTTGTACTGCCATAGGACTATTGAAGCATGCAACTGACAGTTTTCTATTTCCAGCAAGATATAAAACTGAAGAATATAAGCCAGGCTAGGGGGGAAATGAACAGTGTACTTACTGACACAAACCCATGCAATGAAAGTTCAGTTTTCCCAAATGACACCTTATCAGGTTGCAAGCTTTTTTAAATAGATAGATGATAGATTAGATAGAGATATGATAGATAGAGATATGATAGATAGATAGATAGATATAGATAGATAGATAGATACTGGCGTGCTTAGCCCGTATTTGTCATGGTTATATATGTGGGTGTTACCAGAATTGCATGATCATATGTCTGGAAAAGATCTTTTTCTAAAAAATCATCATCCAAATGCTTAGCCTTAAACCAAGATCCACCACACACACACACACACACACACACACACACACAGAATATATACATACAGTTTCAGCATGCCAATGGTGTGTCATGCAAACAAAGCTTCAGATGACTGAAAAGTAATGGCAAAATGTATTCTGAGAAGTGGAAGAATGGTGCCAATAAGTTGTTGAAAATTTTAAACAAAGCTGGATTAAAAGCCACCAGGAACTCTACTATTAGGTATGAGGTCTTCTCCCTTACCAGTGAGAGCTGCCGTAAGAATTCCATGCCCTTGGACAAGATGCCCTCAGTGAGCTCTCCTCTTTGAGGTGCTCCCTCTTCCTCTGAGTCTACAAGACTCCACTACTCTCATTACAATCTCTTTCTCCCTGGACCAATACACACACAGCACCTGAGGTGAGCAAGTTAAAGGGAAATGAGAGGGGATGCTCCTATTTGCTCCTGTCCAAATTTGCATGATTGGAGACAGTAGATGAACAGGTGGCAATGGCAAAAAAGAAAAAGTAGGAGGACTACATGGGTCAGGAGAGCAGCACTGGGTCCCCTGCATGGACGCAGAGCCTTGGAAGGTGTCGTGATGCCGGCCCAATTTATCCTCTTTCTTTGCCTCTGGAATCAGCTGAGACAAATTGTAAAACACCCAGGCAGAAAATGGCAGATGAGGATGGCCACTTAGGCATGGCCAAAAACGGGGCACAAGAGGGGGGTCCAGATTTGCATATACTAATTTATATTTATGAAATAATTACTATATTTTAAAGAGAAATACCATACCTCTCACCTGAGTGAGGGAGACTGTGACAAAGTAACCTGTGTGGCTGTTTAGCCTGCTATTCAGGTGCTAACCATTGGTGAGCAGCTTCAAGGCGCTTCCTCACTCCTTCTGGTTCTTTATCTTTAAGCTGGACTTGGACCCATAGGACAGCCCTTCAAAAAGAAGAGAGGACCATTCTCTGTAGAACAGGACATATGGCCGCTCCAGGGCAGACAGGAGGCTAGTTGAAGGCTGGGAGTCCAGGACAGGTGAAGAACGGCTGGCCAGAAGAAAGAAGATGCAGGCGAAAGGTTGGGAAGAGTCAGGTTTCTTCCAGAGAATGATGGAAACCAGCAGGCCTGCAAGTCTTTACATCATGAGCACCAGATTAGGCCACCAGCATCGTTTGCCTTTCTAGGCTATGAGATCACAGGAACGGCTCTTCAGATCCTCAGCCCTGGAGCTAGTGCTTGATCCACAGAGCTTCTCGTACAAGCCTTGTAGCATTCAGTACTTGCTGAACTGCCAACACTCTGTTATGTATTTTATTCATTTTGCCTATTTATATGCCATCCACAAATCTTTATAAATTACATAAAGCCCACACCAACACAAAAAAATGCAGCAGTAGAGTACAATTCTAAGAGCCCATGTCGACTTACTAAGTGGAGTATTTGCTGCCATGTAGGCAGAATAACAGTCTCCTTAATGGAAAGGTGGGTGGAGGAGCTTCCGAAACGCATCAGGATTTTGTTTCAATATATATATTTCCTTGTGTGTGTGTTTTTTTTAAAAAAAAAACTGTGCTGGTGGCACTGTAGCTCAGGCTTTGTTTGATCCCTGAAGGAGTTTCAAAACAGGAGAAATGCCACTGGGTATAAGGGCCTACTTGCCATTTCTGCCCAAAATGTGAAGCGGGGGGGGGGGGGTGCTCACCAATGTCCTTAGGTGTCTTTTGGGTAAGTAGATTCCAAAGTCACAACATAAGCCATCAGTTCTTATGCATAGGTATCACTGAAACTGTGCCAGTGTCGACATAAGAGCAGTTCTGTAATTTATTTTACTGTGTTTTTGTTTTGTTTTAAAAATTTCCGTGCTGCCTTTTAAGGCAAAACCCTCCCATGATGCTTACAATACAAAAGATAAAATATTAAACCAGCATATCCCATTTCCGCAATACACAATAATTTAAAACCACCACTTAAAACATTTTACAATCCAGCAGAGCACTTGTATAAAACTAATTAAACAACTGAAAAAAACAAGTTAGAACCACACACATCAAATAGACGAAAAATTCAACCCGATATCTCAGCTAAAAAGCAGTTCAAGGCCACTTTAAAACCCAGTATGGATAATGCCATTCCTATCCCCTAGAGGGAGTTCTAGAGATATGGGACCTTTAGCAAGAAGGCCCTATCTCTAGAGCCCACCAATGTGCCCAGAAGCAAGTCACCTCTAGAATAGCTGATGGTAAGGATACCACTAGAATCCTGTTTTTAATTTCATTTTAAAAAATCAATTTTGAGTTAGAAGGTTGGTGACATTTCATGGCAGAAAAGGAAGGATGCTTTGCCTATACACAGACAAAGCTAAAATTATTCAGTCCTGACATAACTCCATTATCTAGCTCCATTGTTCACCCTGCAAGAACCATGCTAAAATTTTATTATAGGTTTCCTTAGGGAACGCAATAAAATCAAGTCAAACCATCATAAAACTAATCACATATTTTATATGATATGGGCATCAGAATCACTTTGTGGAATATTTGCTGCTGCAAAGCAATTTGTCATTTAAGAAAAAGACAACTTTCTGCTGCGCTTAAGGATTTCATCTGTTCAACTTTTCATGACCCATATTCAAGAGTGGGAAATAGTTCTATTGTTTTCAATTTCAAAATGCTTTATTCATCACTAGTCATGTTGCCTCTTGCTTTAGCATCAGAGACAGAACATTTTAGCAATTCTAAAGGGGTGTGTGCATGTGTTTGTGCATTTCATAGAATCATAGAATTGTGGAGTTGGAAAAAACCCGAAGGATCATCCAGCCCAACCCTCCACAATGCAGGAATCCTTGTCCTGCTTTATTCAAAGGGACATGCTCCCTAAAAAGGGTGGGTGAGAAATTCATTTCAGGTTTTATTTAAAGGTGAATCTATCAAAGTCACACTTTCCGAAAGAATATGTGAACTGAAATATGGCCCTCTTTAAAAATTCACACTTATCCGAATTTTGCAGTTTTCAGCTCACCAACCAATGTTTACAAAAACAAAATATTTTAAGGGAAGTGTGCTAATATAAAAGTGGAAATAGAATACAAAAATGTTATAAATCAAGCACTACTAGGAGATGTTTCTTTTTGCTTTCCAATGTATCTCTTATCAAGAAAATATTTGGTAAGGGGAGAGCAAATTTTTATACTAAAAACGTGACCCAAAGAAAAAAGTGAGAACCATTGGCCTGGAAGATGAGCCTGTCTAGAATAGCATCCTGTTCTCACAGTGGCCAAAGAGAGATCTATGGGAAGCATGTAAACAGGACCTGAGTGCAACAGCGCTCTCCCCTTGCGTTGTTTTCAGCAACACTGTCTCTCACAGTGGAGGTGGAACATATCCATTAGGGTTAACAGCCACTGATAGCCTTATCTTCCATTTTCTTGTGTGATTTCCATCACTGCAATCCAGCTAGCGTGGAAAAGATTCACACACCCTCTGTGCCAGCCCTGGTTGCATCACCCCTGCCTGGCCAATCCATGCCAGTGGGGTGTATGGCTATGGGTAATTTGAACCACGGCACGGCCAGGGGCTTCCCACTCTCATCTCTATGCCAGATCTCCCTACCCACACACTCTCTTTTTAAGCTTTGGTTTGACATGACCTTGCTGTGGACAAACATCGGCCGCCTTGTTGGGGTTGAGTAGGAATTTTTCCACTTGGCAAATTGGTACTAAACGGCGTTTGGTTTTTGCCTACCTTGTAGCAATTGTCACAACTTTGTAAAGTAAGGCATTGGGTAACCCTTTGTTTAAGGGAGGGGAGGTTGTAGCCTCCGCCTGCCCCTCCTCGATAAGGGTATCCTGTTAAAGGGATCAGGGGTGTGGATTCTGTCCGAAGCCTAGGCATTGACTAGGGCTATGCCACTACCCCATTGGGGACCCCTTGGGGTGCCCCTATTTGATGTAAGTCATAGGGCTCCCCCTTCTGGTGGTTTACTCTTAGTTCAACTCCCTGCAGACGGGCTGGAGTCAAGATATAGCCTGGTTTCACCCAATGCCTAAGCCAAACTGCTCACATCTATAACTAATAAACTTGTGGCCTGTTTTAGTCCATAATCCGAAACACTTGTGTTGGTATGTTTATTAACTACAGGCCTTGGCACACAAATACCTGTGGCCCCAAGAACCAGTAGCTGGAACTATATATGCACTCAATCTCTCCCCTGATAAAAAAACAAGAAATGGAACTGAAATCATAGGGAAGATTGTTCATTAAATGGGCCTGTGGTGCAAGATATAATGGCTCTCTAGATTTAGCGTATCATACTTCCTCAAGATATCCATTTTTCCAGTTCTGTAATATTTTTATATTTACTATAAACATTCACCTACCAGACTGAAAATGTTATTTACTAAACCCCATTGAAACAGGCCTATTGTGATAGCCTCCTTGAATAATTTTTGGGTAAAGTCAGGTTATTCTCACTTTGCTTCCTCTTCTTCTTTACCTCAAACAACGAACAATGCAAGCGTAACTTGTTGGCAATGATAGACGCCGTCAAACATTTCTGTACCCTGAACACATTTATTTTCTGAAAGGGAATTTGCTTTCAACCACCAGTATCCATTTCTTGAAATATGAAATCCCTTATTGTGAGGACACAGTACCCTCCTGACTCATCTTATGCAACCTATTCCAGCTTATTTCCTTTATATGCTTCAGCCCAAGTTTTATACCTTGTAATTATGTGTGTTGTTATATCAAGAATGGATGTAACTATTCATTTTGACAGTCTAATAAGATGTGGGACCACAAGACCCACCAAATTTATAATTTTATAGAATATTTTACCACCCAGGGTAGTCATAAATAGAAACATAGGCCACCGAAATCTACAGCTTCTTTATAAAATTGCTCCCGGTGATGGAAAAGAAGCAGCGCTTGAAACTCTTAATATTTGTTCAGTGTACCTAACCTCTGTAAGTGCAACAATTGCTAACAATGCTTAAGAAAATAAAAAGGCGATTCAAAAGCTCGAAAAAATAAAAAGGGGATTCAAAACTGTAATATCTGATTTTTAATCAAAGTATCATTTATTTTTCATTACCATTCCAATTACCATTATCTCTCACCTTTCCTCTAAAGAGTTTGAGGTGCCCTGCCTTCCCCCCTATTTTATCCTCACAACAACCCTGAGGGGTAGGTTAGGATAAGATGTTGTAAGTGGCCCAAGGACAGCCACTGAGCTTCATGGCTGAGTGGGGGTAGGATTCTTGGTCTTCCAGCACACTAACCACTACATCATGCAGTGCAATCCTGTATGTGTCTACTCAGACGTGAGCGCCGCTAAGTTCAAATGAACTTGTTTCAATGTAAGTGTGTATAGGATAGCAGCCTAAGGCAGCAGAATCTTAGACAAACACAAAATCAGGATTGTGCAAGCGTTTGCTTTTCCATCCAGTCTATTATGTTGTCTAGATTATCATCACTATCCTGCCTTTTAAGATTCAAATCCTTCAAAGGTACTGATGAGTAACATTTATAAAAAGGGCAGCTAGTGGTAGGTAGCTCTGTGGGGGGAGACTTTGATTCTTTAAGAAGAGAGCTTGGACCTCTTCAGACGTCCCAGCAGTATTCAGAGCTTTCACTGAACACACGTGTGTGGATGTGGTTTTGCAGTGGTGGGCACCAATGCCTTGTACATGAGTACATTGCAGCCATGGAAACAAATGTGCACACAATAGATGATGGAACAACTGAGGATATATGGCACCAAGGGGGCATCTTGAACCAAGGACTCTAGCTGCCGTTCTTCCATGTTTTGCCTCCTGCATCAATCAATCTTGTGATTGCAGTAGTTGCAGGGCCAGCTCACCCATGAGGCAAGGTTAGGTGACCACCTCAGGCAGCAGAATCCACAGGGGCAGCAGATCCTGATCTTTATTTAGGGCCAACCAAGAAGCAAGGTAGGGCAACTGCCTTAGGCAGCAGGATCTACCAGGCAGCAAATCCCTATCTCAATCTTTCTTTCTCTTCTTGTTCTTGATATAGAGCTTCCCTTAACCCTTCTTCACTGGCAGGGAGTGGAGCACCATTTTGGAGTCTGCCTGAGGTGTAAAAATGCCTGGGGCAGGACCTCGTCGTCAGATCAGGTTCCATAGGGCAAGGGCACCCTCTAGGCTGTGGTACTGGCCTGAGTGCTGATCCCACCACCTGACATCATCAGCTGACCCCAATAGGCCTTGTTTTAGGTTGGTCTGACAAACTACACAAATTCTCCCAGTATCTCCTGCCTCTGGCCTGCCAATCCCTGTTTGTCTGACCTCGAGCCCATTCATGGCTATGTCTTAGTTCACATGCCCTATTTCAGACCTAGATCCTTTGTCTGCCTGTGCCAAGCTAGGCCCCAGGCCTGCCAGAGTAGGGCTCTCCTGAATGGTAATGAATATCAAAGCTCTTATCTGATAAGTCCATTATCAGAGACAACGATATCAGCAACACAACTAGGCCTTTGCCTTCTAAAAATGAATGTTCAGAGACAGCTTTGAAAGTGACACTATAACATATGAGTTAAATGCAATGTCTAATTAAAATCACTCCATGATCCCACATATTGCCAAGCCAAGTTCTGACTCACTTCAGACAACATTCTACATTGCTGCCTTGAGTCTAAGCAGGAAAGGCAGAAAAAATATGGGCAGAATTAGGCAGCCAAGAAAGCAGCAGAGTTCTGAGAAACAGAGAAAAGGGAGCCACAAGTACAAGGTGATTCTGCTGCTCAGGAAACAGTTCAAGGAGGACATGAAGGTATTGTGGACAATGCAGGATCAAAAAAGCCAAAGAGCACAGAAGGGGCATGAGGAAAGGACAGAGTTTTCTGCAGGCCTGCTTCCAAGAAATTATATGATAGCAGCAATGGACACCAAATCCATCATAATGGGCACTAAGTCTGGTGCTGCTAGTTCAAAGCCGGTAAATCCTAACAATGAGCTTTTTTTATATACAGTTTGCTGATAAAACCAGATGCTGGTCAAAAGTATAGATTTGTCTCAGAAAAATAGTGTATCTTTTACTTGAAGGCTGGCTTTAACTTGTCTGATTTTATTACATCAACTAGATCACAATTTGCTGTTAGCCAGCTTGATTCTGGCTAAGACCTCTTCTCCTAGTTTTGCAAGTAGACAATGTCTTTCTTATTTCCCAGTCCATATTTATTGGTTGGTCCCCCCACCCTCTTTGCAGTAGAAGCTCCATTTTAAAATCCCATTGACATATTTTTAAAGTGATAAATTAAGCAAAAATGTAGAATATTAGAGTTGGAAAGGACCCCACGGGCCATCTTGTCCAACCCCCTGCAACAGCGCTGGACCTTGGGGTCTCAAATTTCAGCAGCGCTCTGTGCAAGGCCATAATTTGGTGCCCCTCCACCTCTCATGCTCCATTCTAAATCATAGTTGTGATGTCCCCAATGACACCCCCAAGGCTCTGCACCCAGTTCAGCCAAACTGGTTGCACTTCCCTAAATCCATCTCTGCCTGCAACCCAGGAATCCTGCCCACAGCCATTATTGTGTTTGCTCAAACCACCACTCTTCTGGGTAACAGCCAGATGCATTGACCCATTGTGCCACAGAGACCATGGCAGTCTTTATATTAGCAAAGTCATAGATTAATCTGGAAGTAGTGTCCTAGGTAAAACCCCTAATTAAAGTAAAATTGTATTGCATTATCTAGTGGTTGTAAGGAATATAATGTTCCAAAGGCAAAGTTTTCCAACTCCTCTTCAAGAGGTAGAAAATTATCTTCTTAAATTACGGATTGGGGGCGGGCGGGCAATCCATTCAGTTTATATTTTAACGTGACCTCACCTAATCTGAATTTGCCAAACCAATAAGTGCAGTGAAACACAGCTATCCTTCAAAACTCGCACACCTCCAAACTTTGTGATGCACAAAAAATGAATATATTAGTGAAAAGAATGTACAAAACTACATTACATTGTGGGGAAATGATTACAAAATGCAGACATTAGGTAAAATTAGATATAAAAATGCATATAGTGGGACAAAATGTGTATGGAAATTTTCATGTGGACCTCTTCAAAGCAAAAACAGCTCATTGAAGTGGAAATGGAGTGAACGGAATTTAAGGTTGGTAAAATGAGAAACTGTAACAGATTCATCCAGCCCTACCACAAGTTGTAGATTAAGCTCCAGTGTTGGCAGAAGCTCCATGTTTCTAGTAATACTAAACTGGCCCAGTGATTTCTTGATCAGATCATCTTTTTCTTTTCACCAACAGAATCACAATGAAGCCAGAATTATTCCTAGACTGGGTTCACACAGGAGCAAATAAGGAATAACCCTCCTGGTTTTGGTAGGCTTTTTTGGTTTTACACTGTTGTGTTTTGGATCTGAACACATCTCAGTAGGTTTATTTGTGTGATGAGGAGAAAAGCAGGATTTAGTTTCCCATGTGTAATTTTCCTTGACATGTTATTTAACTGATGTCATAGGAAATAGGAATCAAATTCTAAATTTAAAGTCAACCTACTGCCTATATTGCCAGTTTGCCCTCCCTGTGTAAAACAGCAACAACCGGTAATCATTCTGAATGAGAGGTCAGCCTCTTGCAGTTGCTGCTTAGGTCTGCACTCTTAATCTCATTCTTAATGCTGGCTTTGTAGCATTCAGTTTAACCTTTTAATGTACAGCACGTTGGCAAACTTACAGCTGGCAGTGTGTGCAAGCTTAACAAACTACATTGCTGAAATGTATAGGGAAAGGGAAAGATTTAACAGCCAGGTGGGATTTCCTTCATTTTAGACTACCTATTTTCTGGAAAAATGTTCCTCAGTTCCAGATGTGAGAGGAAAGGTTGTAGTTACACAAAAGTGAGCCAAGTATAGTTTGCAAAAGTGCAAGGTACAGTTCCTCATCACCTGCTATTTGCTCATTTTATGCCAAAGGCAGAATATAAGATTTTGTATATGCAAAGCATGTACTCTACCATTGGCCTGTGGTCCCGCCCCAAAGCATTGATCCTGTGTGCTCTTTGGGTCTGATGGAAGATACTGAACTCTTTGCTTTATGTAATCAACTGACTAAAACAATGGCCTGCCATGTTCCTGTTCCTTTAAAAGTAACTGCAGGGTTCAGAAGGTGTGATTGTTCATTGTTGCTGCGGGATTGTCTTGTGAGAAGTGAGGGGAGAGGGGAGATTGTTGCATTAGGGAAGCAGAAATTCTTGCACTGATTGAACATTTGCCTTAGCATGATGTTGCATCCCACCCAATGGGGCTTACTATTGAGTAGACATCTATATGACGGCACTGCAAGTATTGCTTTGCAGGCACAAATGCCATCTTTTTCTATATCGGCATCATGAACTACAACTGACCTCAAAGGAAAATATAACCAAAGACAATCCTGTCGTCTCCCTAAAGACCTTTCTGATACCCATCCATCTTCCACAAAACTACTTTGTCTTTTATAATGATGCCTCCCTATTCCATTATTTCTGCACTGTGCTTTAGAGCATTGTTCTCCCCTCTTAGCTCACTCCCTTTGGGACAGCAGGGACCAGTAACTTGCTTGGCATATCTTTCCTGCTAAATACAGAACTGTGTGCTGCCTACAGCGATCTATCAATAATTCACTATTAATAATAAAAGCACGGAACTCTTCTACTGTGTGACTGCTTGGTTTAAGTCCCTTAACTTTGTGAAGATGTTTTGGCTCATATTAGGAAACCACAGAGAATCAAACTGACAAGTTAAATGCATTGATAATTTGATAGCTCAATATTAATTGCTAAGGGCTGGATTAGAGTCCCAAGGATATTGTTCATTGTAATGGGAGGGAAATTGCTAGAGAGCCACAATGAAATTTAAATTTATGCTCCACTGTTTGTGACAAGAATAAACTACGGAGCCTGATTGGCTCCCTGAGTCTTCCTGAGTCTGATTGATTACCTGAAAATAAGGGAGAGATAGCTACATGCAGGGACAGCTTGATAGCCATACTCTTTCCGACTGAAGTTCAGGACTTGTTGGAGGGGAAGATCCTGCAAAGTATCATTCAGTACTTGCCACCAACAGTGCTGAGCAGGGCAACAGCAGCACCACTGTGCCTGCATATCATCCACCATTTTGACAGTGCCTGCATATCATCCACCATTTTGACAGCCCCACTATTCCATGACACACTGTCAATTTGGTGCATAGCAGAATGTCAAAATGGTGACTTCCTACCAGGATACTGCAATGGCTCAATACATTCGAGCTAAAATGTGGAGGCAGGTGAGTGCTGAAGTGTTGGTTGACCTGTAGCAGCTGCCTAGTCATTCTGGGTGCCACTGCTGGGTCCTGCTAAGTATGACTCAGGCCCTTTTTCAGGCATGGAGGTGTAATGGCACCCCAGCCGCATCCTGGGTCCTGTGCCATGTGGGGAAGGAAGATCTGGTCAAACAAAATGTCCCCTTCTGTTCACTCACCCCTTCTGGTTAAGAACTTTCTGCTACCAGGTTCTCCTCCTTTGTCTGAGATCCTTCCCTGATCTGCAAGCCAAAGCAAGTCACTGACTAGGTTGTAAATAATAGTAATTCACAGCCAGGACCAGCCCAAGACATTTTGGCAACCTGAGGCGAACCACAAAATAGTGCTCTCCTACCAGGGAAGAAGGGAGGGAGTGAAGATCTGCGCCAGGAACAAAGGTGGAATAAAGATCTACATCTGGGTCAAGGATGGGGAGAGATCAGCAGAGCCTCCTATTCACCAAGAGGCCACAACATGGGCAGAACTTAATATTGAAAATGAGGAACTGAGAGAAATCAAAACATTCACCAATCCTTAGCTCTCATACAGATCTTGTCTTAATCCTACATAGAATCTGTAAACAAGTTCCTCTCACACTGCCATTGCTTCAGTCTCATCTTGCAAATGCCCTCCTTATGAGAGTCTACATCACATTTTGAATGGCCTCTGCCATTAGCTTTTCATATACAGATGTGGTTGCAGGAACTCCACCTCCTGTCCATTCCTTCAGCGTCTTGTTACTCACCCTCTTTCCCTATCTGCTGAAGCAAGTGGGTCCCACATTTTCCTCCCAGGGTAGATGAGCAATGAGGTGGAATCGAGGAAGGAAGGGGTAGGCAGTGCAATGCTGAGAGCCCTTCCCATCACATAGGAGATTTTATGTTTAAGTGAAATCGCTTAGTTTATTTAGTCCTTATTTCTTATAATGCCTTGGAGACGTCATATTGCTCACAGTTATTAATGCAAACATGCATTGAGTCAATAGCACTAAAAGTCACCTGTATAATAGTTATAAAAGAAAGACAAAATTTAGAAAACCCAAAATGACAAAACCTCTAATTCTAAAATGGCTCTTCCAAATACAGGACTGTGCACTTAATTTAAATCTCAGATAAAATTTCATCTCAACAAGAATTACATTTTGACCTAGATTACCACGAGACTGTCTTGAACAAGTTGTTTCAGGCCCTGTTCTAATCTGAAGCTAATTTCACTTTTCTGTCGCAGATGAACACTTGCATCATTAGCTAATACTTCTGTGAAAAAGAGTTGTGTTTTGACATGTTGGTGTTTATCCTGCTAAGCTACCTTGTTCGAACTAGAAGCAAGGTGTATGCGGACAAGATCGTTTCACAGCTCTGCACCATTGCATCAACCAAGAAAGGGCTGTTGTAGCTCCGGAGCAGAACACCCCCAAACCCCCACACACACCCCATGCAAAATGTTCCAAGTTCAATTCCCGCAATCTCCAGGAAGGACTGGGGAACACCCCTCTCTCAAATGCTGGACGGCAGTAAGTATAAAAAATACTGTGCTGGATGGAACAATGATCTAACTCTGTTTAAATCAGCGTCCTGTTTTCCTGTAGCTACAGCCACAGCAGCCCATAAGGACAGAGAAATTTAATTTCAATATACTGAACTTTACAGGCAGGTTTGTTTTACACTTTCCAAAAAATCTCCTCACATCAGTTTAACACGAATAAAAGCAAAATATGCAGAACCATGCCCATCAGCAGCAGCCAAAGGCATAAAATCCATACAGGCAAGTGTTGGCAGCATATATGTTGGCTCACCCTGCAATCTCTTCTCTCCAGTCTTTAAACATGAAACTTCCAAGGCTGGCTTTTGCACAGCATGATTTCTGCTTGCTTATTCACAGAGCACACTCTACTGGTTGACTATCAAATCTCTCTTGCTAGCTTTGGAAGAGGCAGCTTGTATGTCTTTGCTCAGGTCATTTAAAAATTAAGGCTGGAATCCCAAACACACCACACTCAGGAAAACTCACTTCTGAATAAATACGCTTAGGATTATATAGCACAGTTTGCCACAAGGTTTTGCTTCCTGTATTCAAAATATGCATGGATTCATAAATGATGTGGACACGTATAGATTACACTGTGCACAAAGGACACTTTGTAAACATTTGGTACTCACACATCGGATCCCCAAAGAAAAAACAAACTGAACATCTGAAATAAGTGTGTTCAACTTGGTATGTTGCTTCAGCTTAAAATTAAATCTTACTGGCTGCTTTGAGCGAGCTGTTTCTTACCCATATTTTAAAAGGTATGTGTTTCTGCCATGCACAATTAACTTCTACCTCTCCTAAATAGTAATGGTCACATTTCATTGGGCCCAATTTACAATTTGTGTTCTTGATGCTGAATTTGACAGTTCTGTCATTGATTTTAAAGGAAACAAATTAAGAAGCAATGCTAATATTGGATGCTATCAGCTCTTCAATTATTTCCAACCACCAAATAAAAAGACTAAAGCCCAAAAACATACAGAAGGCACCAGGCTGGCGATGGATGAACTAGAGCATATCAAAAGTAAGAGTTTTACTTTACTGTCAGATAAACTACGCAATTGTGGATAATATCAGAGAAGTAATATAATGAAATATACTTGTTAGAGAATATAATATACTTGTTAGAGAAGTAATATAATGAAAGAATGGTAGGAGCTGAGATATATACCAATATTAAAGCAATAACTCTGTTATATTAAAACAGCTAACAGAAAGCAAAAAACTTTCCAAGTCGGCACTCTGTGCCTTCGAGTCCATGGGCTTGGCGGCATTTCCTCTCCTTTGGACAGCTGGAATACTAACAGCGGCACCATTTCTAAGAAATGTGGCTTGAGCTAATGTAATATGAAGCACCAGTGACAAAATGGAGAAGTTTCATTCTGCAACTGAAAGAACCTTCATAAAGTGTTATTTACTCTGGAGAGCGCTAACACTTTTACTGAGTACTGAGTTGATAGCATGTCCGTTAACAGGCACCCCCCAACTCAACAACCAGATTTTAGGCAGAGAATGAGCTAAGAGTTCTCTATGTGCTTAATTAAGATTTAACTCCTTAACAGATTTGTCCACAAGAAAAGTATTTCAAAGGGTCTCCTGTAAAGTGTTGAATACAGAGTAAAGAACATGATCTAACTGCATTTCCCCCCTCTTTTTACAGTGCATCTTAAAACTCATTCACCTCTCCTTGGCACGTCCCATTTGGGCTGGGATAGACCCCTGTCTGAAACCCTGGAGCAGGCTTCCTCAACCTCAGCCCGCCAGATGTTTTGAGACTACAGTTCCCATCATCCCTGACCACTGGTCCTGCTAGCTAGGGGTCATGGGAGTTGTAGGCCAAAAACATCTGGAGGGCCGAGGTTGAGGAAGCCTGCCCTGGAGAGTCACTGTTAGTCAATTTAGAAAGCCCTGAGCAAGATGGGCTAATGGGCCGATGTTGTATAAAGCATCTTCCCACCTCTTCCTTGTGCCTTCCCCCCTCTTTCTCACCACTTTTCTCTCTCTAGATTAAGTATCTTGGATCCTTCTGGCATCCTTTATCCCACTGCTCCTAGCTGTGTTGCTTGGCTCACTGACTTGAGCCATCCGGTGTGTCTTATTGAACCATTTCTCAAAGCGATTTTGATATTTGCCATCCTTTTCTAACCAGAGATCCTTCTGGTGCACATAAGCAGCTGTGTAACAGGCAGAAATGAAACTGTTCCAAGAAAAAGGATGGCAGGAGCAAGTTTTATACTGATTTTTTAATTAGACTTTCTTATTATTAATGCATTTTCCTTTTGGGGTTTGCACTTGTGCTTAACAGAAATAGGGAATATTGTGAGCATGTGCAGTTTTTGATTCATTGACTTGTGCCCTACAGGAGTACAAACTAGGCTTGTTTTCTCCACCTACTGGGCTATTATGATTATTGCAATTGTAATTTAAAAGACTCTGAAATGTATTTACCTAAAGACTTTTTATTATCTCTCCTACTTTACATCTCTTCGGTAGCATACCAGAGGGTATATGCGCCACAGGCTAAGCAACCGTGGGAAGGAGTATAATATATAATGCATTGCCTTGATAACCTAGTTATTAAAAGGAGCTGTGCACACCAGCACTTTTGTGGCATTTTATTTCATTTTAGTTTTGTCTCTCCCTGACCTGTCTGCTGCACACATGAGCTTCTTCCTCCTGGAATTATTGCCCAAGGTGGTTTTTCCCTGCTAGAGGAAAGCAGGCTGCATTACACAGTAAACAGATGTAGAAAGCAGAAGCTGACAGGTGCGGAGAATATTTCATTGTCAGGCAAATTCTGGGACTTTGTTTGGCTATAAAATATTCCCTGCACCTGTTTTGCTTCTGCACCTGCTTTAATCTCCGCCCTACACTAACTTCCAATGTACAGTTTTGCTGCACACTTGAGTAAATCTCATGCAGTGGCCTAAGGGGATGAGGAGGAAGGGATGGGCAACCTTCAGACAAAGTCCTAAGGTGGTCAGATTCTGGAAGCAATATGGAGTCTTTCTGTAAGAAACAAGGAATTCTGCTGCAGAAAATAGGAAGCTGCCTCTAGTGAATGATCAATGGATACAGAGCAGACTGTTTGTGCAACTCACCTGGTGGGTTTTCCAAGTGTTGAGCCAACAAATACACGAGGGCAAATAATAAACCTTTAGATGAATGACAGAATTGGTCATTAGGGAACCTCAAGGTTTGATGCGTGTGGGGAGATATATTAGGATGTTCTGCCCCAAAAGTTCTTGGATACCGATGGTTTATACTGCCCAATAGGATATGTGGAACAACGTTCTCTTGGAACTATCTAGCATAGATAGGTTTTTCCATGATGCACTGTTGTGCAGGGGCAACAGGCCATGAGGCAGCTAGGATGCTGGTTTGAATGCAACTGAAGGAAGACTCATAACAAATCCAAGCAAATATGGCTCAGAACTTATCCTATCCTGTGGTGATGAGGCTGCAGTGAGGCATATCTCGGCCACATACATATCTCAGTCAGGCACCATTTTCAGTCCGGGGGCCACATTCTATTCTGGGCAACCTTCCAAGGGCCACATTACAGTGGGCAGGGCAGAGCAACAAGTGTGAATGTTGCCTTTGAGCAGTAGGCTAGTCTCTACACACACCTCTCTACCCTCCATCCAGGAGAGCAAGAAGCATCACCAAAGTTCAAGGACATATTTCAGGCATGCAAAGCCACTCATGGTGGGTGCAATGCAGAGCCAATGGAGGGTGTGGCCTAGTGGGGAGGGAGACTGGGGGGGGGTCTGACATGGGGAGAGTCCCATGTGCTAGACAGAGAAGCCTGGAGGGTCAGATCTGGTCCCTGAGCCTCAGCTTCCCTATCTCCATGCTTACCATGTTTGAAACCACAGCAGGGAGAGTGCTGTTGCATTCAGGTCCTACTTGTGGACTTGTTGGACACTTTGAGGAGAAGATGCTGGACCAGATGAGCCACTGGCCTAATCCAGCAAGCTCTTCTTCTCTTCTTAGTACCCAGAGTCAGTTATCTGCTATTACAGGCATAGATACGAATTGGTGCTTGGATCAGGTGCCTTTCAGCCGAATATTGAACAACGTACTGCTCAGATTCCTTCCTGCTTGATGATTCTGATACAAACAGCCATGAATGTATAGCATTCCCTTTAGCATTGCAGTAATTTTATTTGTTTTAGGGCTTTTAGTTTCAGGATGTCAGTGCACTATATGCATTGGCTTAGTGACCCATGGTCACCCATCCAAAGACAGGCACTTCTCTTACACTCTGGAAGTGTTGGGCTTATACTTCTTTCATCCTACTCAGAGATTGTCATTATGCAGGGGAAATGTGTTCTATGTGAAGAATCCCTTAGATATGCTTCACTGCAACAGACTTAAATGATTTCAACATTTCTCAGACTCCAGCTGCTAGTGATCAGAGCTAAGCCTCCATCTTTTCTAACCACCCTGGTGGAAAGAGACACAGCCACAAGCTGCATTGGATTTTGATATTTCTCTGACAAAATATAGCACACCAGTGAAGTCACACAAAATGCAAACATCCCCCTTGTGATTTTATTCAACATATACTTGCAACATCTATTATAAAAATGATTCCATTTTACTCTGCAAATACCTATTTCATGTCTAAATATTGACACTGCTGACCCAGAAATATAGACCACGGTAGTGCATAGGTTCCATTCTTCCATTCTGTGACCCTTTAGAGCAGGAGTGGGGAACCTGTGGCTCTCCAAATGTTTCTAGACTCCCTCTCCTATCAGCCTCAGCCAGAATGATTCAGTGGTGAGAGATGATGAGAGCCACAAACACTGCTTTGGTTTCTCATCCCTGCTTTAGAGCAAATTCGTTTTCCTTTTTTCCTTTGATCACTTGCAAAGTCCCACCTAGAGAGTCACTATACTATATACTGCCCATAGTATATATGAGTCATATATGGGGGTCATATGGGGGTGGGTTTACACCAGGACTTTTACTGACGGGGGTGAGATTAAATCGGCGGTGGGCCAAATTAGGCGCCCAGGACAGCCAAATTAGGCTCCCAGGACATGCCTGCTCTAAAGCATCATGAACTGAAGCCCAAGCCCCTATCATCGGCACCATCAGCCAGTGGAAGAAGCTACCCGTTGTTAATATTGGAGACAATTAACACACAGTAACCTCTGGCATGACGCGGGTGGCGCTGTGGGATAAACCACAGAGCCTATGACTTGCCGATCAGAAGGTTGGTGGTTCAAATCTCTGCGACGGAGTGAGCTCCCGTTGTTTGGTCCCTGCTTCTGCCAACCTAGCAGTTTGAAAGCACATCAAAGTGCAAAGTGCAAGGCAGGAAGGTAAACGGTGTTTCCGTGCGCTGCTCTGGTTCGCCAGAAGCAGCTTAGTCATGCTGGCCACATGACCCGGAAGCTGTACGCCGGCTCCCTTGGCCAATAAAGCGAGATGAGTGCCGCAACCCCAGAGTCAGCCACGACTGGACCTAATGGTCAGGGGTCCCTTTACCTAACCTCTGGCACAGCTGGCATGGGAGGAGCACTGTGCTTACAGAGCACCAAGCAGAAGTCCTCCCCATAGCTGTCTCTTACCAGGCTCTACCTATGTAGTCAATGGAAGCTGGTCCACTAGGGCAAATGATATGCTGCCCCACAAAACTCAGTCTGCCCTCAGCCAGTCCCCACCTGCTTTCTTACATCCAGTCCAGGGGGCAGTACTGGCTGCTTCCTCCTTGTAGAACCTAGCAGAGAGGAGGAGGGGGACAAAATTAAAAGCTATTGGCTCTGCCTGTTGTTGGCTCTGGCTCCATCTACTTACTGCTGGTCTACCTACCTTCTACTAATCCCAATGGGCACCAACCACCATGATATGAAGACCTGTTTTTGTTTTTAATTTTTGGTTAAATTTTAAACTATGAGAGAGATGGAGTCAGAGCGTAATGCCCACATACCATTTTAGTCTCACAGAGCTTTACATAGAAATAATATAACTTGATGATGGAAAAATCAGCAGTCCCCCCCCCAAAAAAAAGTTCAACAATTAGTGTGTCTTGCTTAGTGTGACTGACGCCATTCATATCATACTGTGTAAATGAAGCATGTTGTGTTTCATTATGAAAAGCAGACAATATTGAGACAAGAATGATCTATGCTTTGTGTACAATTCAGTCATGCTAAATAACCATATCTGTTTCTTAGGAACTGTTCTTGATGCATTTAGTATGGAAAATATTGATTCCTTCTCCACATGGTTTCATGAAAAAATTGTGGCAATTAAAGTTATTAGAGCCAAAATCAGCTTATTTAAATACATACAAAGAAGGATTTTGAATGTTAAGTGTTCTTATGCATGTGTGTTTTAGGGGCATAATAAACATAGAAAAGGGATGCGGGTGGCGCTGTGGGTTAAACCACAGAGCCTAGGACTTGACGATCAGAAGGTCTGTGGTTTGAATCCCCGCGATGGGGTGAGCTCCCGTTGTTTGGTCGCTGCTCCTGCCAACCTAGCAGTTCGAAAGCACATCAAAGTGCAAGTAGATAAATAGGTACTGCTCCGGCGGGAAGGTAAACGGCATTTCTGTGCACTGCTCTGGTTCGCCAGAAGGGGCTTAGTCATGCTGGCCACATGACCCGGAAACTGCACGCCGGCTCCCTTGGCCAATAAAGCGAGATGAGCGCCGCAACCCCAGAGTTGTCTGTGACTGGACCTAATGGTCAGGGGTCCCTTTACCCCTTTACCTTTAAACATAGAAAGCTTCCTTATCCAGAGATAGATCATTGGTCCATCTTGCTTAGTATTGTTGGCACTAACCAGCAGCAGCTCTCCAGGTTTTCAGACCAAAGTCTTCCCTGCCCTTACTTATAAATCCATTGACGATTGAACCTGAGGCTTTCCACATGCAAAGTATACACTCAGCCACTGAGCAGTGGCCCTTCCATAGTTCTAATGCACCACCACAGCCTTTCAGCAAAATAAGGTACCAGGGCGGGTTACAGAATTAAAACACAATATTTAAAACAATTTACAACCATAAAAATAAGGAGAGTTCTAGAAAATATACACAGTAAGTGTCAACAGGCAATGTAAAGAGGTGCTCCTAGAGACCTAGACAGCAGCAAGTGGCTCGCTGGGTAAGGTAGAGGCAGCAGCAGACATTGATCTGCCATCTCTCCTGTTCTGCACCTAAAGAAAAGGGGCTAATGAGTAGACCAGTCCTGAGCCTCCATTTGAAATCTGGATTGCAGGTCTCGTGAGGAAAAACCTGTTCTGGGATCATTTTAATCTGATGCAGTTTTTAGTTGTTGTTTTTTTTTTTTTAAAAAAAAAACATGTTTATCATTTGTTAGTGTTATCAGCATTGAACCATTGCGATGAGGCAGACAGGAAGAAATAAAGTAGCATCCCAAGGCTCAGGTTTGGTGTGGTTCTGTAATGCTGCTGACTGCAGCATGAGCATTTTCATTTTCTAATGGTACTAAAGGCATTTTCACCTAGGAAGTAATAGCTTCCCTCTTTCAGCAATATGGTATTTCAGAAAGGTAAACGCAGCCTTGCGAAAGTACAATATAAGCCAGGGGAGTTGTTCACAGGCTGTCTGAAAAGCATCAACACATTATCTAGAGAAACTCTGCGTCCTCCTAGTGTCTAAAATGGAAATATCTTTATGCTCTACTGACTTCTTTAATGCCATGGCTCCTGGAGAGTAGATCCATCAAGATGGCTTGCAGAGAGAGGCTGGAGAGTGGTGTGTGTGTGTGTGTGTGTGTGTGTGTGTGCTGGCAAAATCAGGCAATTGCTAATATGTTACCAGAATTGCTGGATGTGGTTTTTTTATTTCATTGCTCCTTCAACATTTCTACATTACAGCAGCAGAACCCATATTTATGTCTGTCCTTGGTGCCAAATGTAAGAAGGAAGTTGTACACAATGCATTTTGGATTTCTGCTCTACTTTTGATATTTATCAGCAGAAGGCATGTGTTTGTTTGTTTGTTTGTTTGTTTGTTTGTTTGTTTGTTTAAAATACTGCCCTTCGTCAAGATTGATTTTCAGGGGAATTTATGAGATCCAAAACAAGACATATACCCCAAACCACAAATAAACGATGGCACCAGCCAATCAAAGATCAGACAATAAGCTCAATAGTATTTTACAAGCCTGAGAAAATAGCAATGGATTTTGTGTTTTGCCCAGTTTTTAAAAGAAAGCAACATTAGAACTGATTGCTCTCCCATGTTGCTATTTTTATTCAGTCGTGGTCAGCAGGGGAGGTGGAGCCTGTCAGTATATGGAAACATCACCGCTGCAAACAGCCAGATTGTTGACATCACATGATGCGCCTATCTGTGGGAAAGAAGAATTTCCCCGGACGTTCACAGGCTGGATAAGTCTTTGTAAAGAGTGTAATTTGAAACCTTCCGTTTGCGCATGTTCAGGAAGTTTGTCAGACTTGCTGGAAGAACTGAACTGAAAGGACGTGTTTTTCTCTAGTGCTGTAATGTCAGAAATAAACATAATGTAAATAGATTTCTGACTTATTTTCTTTCCCCTGCGGAAGCAGGAGGGAAGGGTTGTGCATTTTACCCACGCTTGGGAAAATGTCGCCTATCAAAATCTCCCTGGTCTGTCTGGATATCAGCCAGAGGAGGTTACCGGTAAGCAAGCTCCGAGGACAGTGAGAGGGGCCAGCCTCTATGGAGGGGGCTTGCAAACCGACTTCCCATTACTAACACTGCTCTAGCTTAGTGGGAGGCAGGAGAGCAAGGTGGCACTGAGGTCAGCACAGTGCAAATACACCAGCAGAGCCAATCTGGTGCTTCCAATGGTGCATTTTCACCATGGCATCCTCACCACCACTTTGCCCTGTCCCTCTTGGTAAGCCGCAGTGACACTGGTGACAAGAGATCAAGTAAGCACTGCTTCCCACTACAGTTAGTATCCCCCACCCCCCGCAACTGCCCTTTGTCTGAAGGGAGTCCCACCTCTTGTTGCTGGGACCACAAATAGGGCCTTCCTTGTAGATCTCAGAACTCAGGTCAGCAGATATCTGGGGAGGTACTTCCTCAAGTACTTGGGTCCCAAGTCATTTAGGGCTTTATACACTGCAGAACACACTGAATTAGGCCAAGCAGCAAATAGGCAGCCAATGCAGTTCTTTAAGAAGTGGTAAAATGTGATCCCGTTATTTCTTTCTTCCTTTCTTATTTCATCTCATTTCTAAATTGCCCTTCCTTCCAGGGGATCCCGGAACAACGTACATTCAAAAGTAAAAATGCATTACACAAATAAAAATAACAATAAACGAATAGAACTGTAAAATATCCATAAAAATCAACGCTATTAAAACCGACAAATACAGCAGTGAGACATTGAAATAAGCTAAACCTCCCTTTGTAAAAACCCGAGAGAACAAAAATGTCAAATTATGTCTGAACATGGGAAGTGGACAGATGGATCTCCAAGGGCAGGGCATTCAGACGCTGGGGTGCTACAACAGAGAAGAAACTACTTTGCACCCCCATACCATGAATCCCCATGGGAATCATGAGCCGATTCCCACCCACTCAGTGATCTTAAGGTTTGAATACTGGAGGAGGTTCACTTATAGATAATTGGGCCCCAATTCATTTAGGCTTCATAGTCCATTCTCAGCACCTTGAATTGGACCTAGTAGTGCATGGGCAGCCAATACAGTGCTTTTACAATCAGTATTTTTTATTCCCACCTCGCTGTCCCAATAAATATCTAGGTGGCTAAGTTCTGCACTAGCTGCAGTCTTGCCTCAAGTGCATTACAGCTTTCCAAACATGAGGTCACCAGAGCATGGATAGCTGATGATAGACAAAACTGGCCCAGGAACAGTTGCAGCTAGTGGGCCATCTGTAGCTGGGAATGGGCACTTCTTGCTGGGCCTCCAATGACAGCATCATTTAATGGAGTAACCTCAAGTTACACACCTGCTCCTTCAGGAGTGCTACCACATTCGGAATAGGCTGCCTCCCTAATTCCCAGGCATGATAGCTCACAGTGACTCCATCTTATTATGATTTGGTCATTGTTTTATTAGCCTTCATGCAACCTGTTGCCATCTCCAGGCACCAGTCTAGCACATATACAGCATCTCCTGATCCAGATGGAATGGCGAGATAGAACTGGGTGCCATCAGCATGCTAGTGACAGCACTACATTACAAATCCTCAGATGACTCTTCCTAGTGGTTTCACAGAGATATTAAATAGCATGGGAAACAGGATAGAACCCAGTGAGACCAGAGCACAAATGCCATGGGGCCAAACAGAAGTCTCCCAGTGCTATTCTCTGGTATTGAACCCATAGATAGGAGTGGAGTCACAACAACACAGTTGCCGCCAACCAACAGATACAATGGTCTGTGACAGGCTTCTTCAACCTCGGCCCTCCAAATGTTTTTGGCCTACAACTCCCATGATCCCTAGCTAGCAGGACCAGTGGTCAGGGATGCTGCGAATTGTAGTCTCAAAACATCTGGAGGGCTGCGGTTGAGGAAACCTGGCCTATGATTTCAAAAGCAGCCAAGAGTTCACAAAGAATCAATAGGGTAGGACTCTTTCTCTGTATCTCACAATAAAGGTAGCCCGTCAGAGTGGTCAATGCTGTTTCCATGCTGAAAATAGGACTGAAGCCAGACTGAAACAGGTCTAGATAGTCTACTTCACCCAGCTGAATCCGCAGTTGCTCTGCCACTACCCTTTCCATCACTGCTCAAAAGCCTGATGGTTGCATTAGGCACAAGCTGCAGCTTCCACTGGAACAATCTAAGCAGGAGATTATCATAATGTGGAGTACTGTGGCCAGGTTATCTCTGTCCAGGAATGTCCATCATTGGTGAACCATCTGTAGGTCATGTGACAGTACTGGAGCCACAGTCACTCCCAGGCTGTGGTATTTAATTGAAATTGTGTTCTCAAGCCTCAAAGTTGTGCAACTTCTCATGTACATTTTTGGTTTATTGCTGCAATGCAGCTTTTCACTTGCATGGTTATTTGGAGATATGTTGCTTTAAAAAAAAAACACCCCATCATTCTGGGCAGAACAACAGAGGGAAGTAGTAGGGATTCCAAACTGCACATGTGAAGGTACCCTTATTCATAGGGAGTATTTGCTATGCTGCTGCTCCTTCAGCAGAAGAAAATGTGGAGTGTGGATACTGAAAGTTTAATGTGAGCTTGTTTGCCAAAGGATCTTGTAAAATAATTAATCTGGGAATAGAGCAGTGTTTGAGCATGTGCCAAATCAAGCAATCATCCAGCACACTAAGCAAGATAGTGTCTCGTATCAAAAAAAACAAGGATGAGTGGAGTTCAGCTCACGCAACAGGGCTTTGCTGCACTCTTCTTCCTGCTTCGTTCCCTTACGTATGCTAAAACCCTCCTGAGAGTCAGGGACTCTCTGAAACTATGTGCAATGTGGTGCAGAGTCTATAGCTGAAGGGGAAGCAGCAGTAGTTAGAGAACCCCTTTGGCATGAGTGCAAGCATCTTCTGCTTCTGCTACAGGAATTTTGGACCTAAGCCATGGACAACTGCATTAGGAAAATAATTGAAACCATCCATCTTTTCACCACACAACAAGAGCAGGGCAGGAAAGGGAAGTGAATGATCATGCAAAAGCACATTAATATAATCTACATCAGCAGAATGCAAAACAGAGGTCTAGCAGATTTACATTGTGTTATTGGGTTTGGCATCAGATTAACGTGAACAGGCCTATCACTACGGGTTTGCATTAAGGCAATAATACCTGGCCAGAGTCTTGGGGTGGGCAAAGGAATACTGACACCCTGGAATATTAAGGTGATGTTTCTTAATGGGTGCCATGTCCAGGCCTGGGTTTACTTTACTTTTGTTAGGAGATTGCTGGTGCCTTCTCAATAGATTGGAAATAGCTGGAAGGTCTGCTGAATGGGCGAATGCATATCTTTCTTCCACAAATACAGTTAAGAGTAATGTAAGCTAGGTCTCTGTGTACAGAAACAAAGAGAGGGCTGGGTCAAAAGGTATTTGGGGATGCAGGAGTGCCTCTTTCTGGTTATATGCGGTACAATTTGCTGTTTGTAAAATGTTAAACTCTGCTTCCACCCATGCTCAGCTTGCATATTCATAAATAAAACTCAAAAAGTCTCTAGCCATTTCTCCCTCCAGAGGTCATCAAACACTGGTTAAATGCTGCCCTCCTGAAGGGTGTTAGACACAAGGCTTAATGTTTAGCAGAGCCTACTAGAGTAAGCTGCACAGAATTGGTCTCCCCAGGGTGAAATGCCCTGTAGTTCAGAAGGAGGCAATCTACACTTCTAACCATGCCTCAAAATGATGCAGAGGATGGAGACAGAGCTACAGCTGAGAGCACCAGGGCTCGGCTTTGGCAGGGGCAGACTTTGGTTATCTTAGCCCAGTGATTCCATCAACCAATGTATAGCTTAATAATATGGCACCCTGAGCAAGGGCAAATTTTGTTGCCTCAAAATGGATCTTCGCAATCATGGATCTTCTCAATTTCCCCCCTCCTTGGCTTGGCACCCTGTGAGAGTGGGGACTGCCCACACCTCCCTAAATCCGGTGCTGGCTTTGGGTAGCAGTAAGAAAGCAGGAACTGGGGATCAGGGCCAGAGAGAAATCATGGTCAGATGGCAAAGCAGGAGGTAGGATCCGAGAGCAAACCAGAGCTCAGGTTGACCTTGTTGCTCAAGCAAAGCACCACTGAGACAGGAGCCCTCTTATACTTCTTCCTACACATGAAGAGCCAATGCTCAGCCTGGGTAGTTAAAACTAGTCTGGACTTGGAAGATTTTTCCCTATGAGGCTGCAGTTATGTGATTCACCATATGAGGCCATGGTCAGCAATTTCTGGCACAGAGAAGCTAAAGTTATTTGCAATAACTGGAGAAAAACAGAGCATGATGCCCCTTTCCTCCTCTATTTTTGCATGCTACATAACTGAAACACCTGTATATATTTCCTCCGCACTTCCAGGTGCATTATTCAGCTTCATTTCAGATCAGTGCCAGCAACTAAATTTTTGAAACAAAGCTTTAATGATCAGCCATAGAAGGACTTTCTGCTTTTCTAACAAGTATCTCTGCATGAACAGAGGCAGCATTGCGGCCCTTAGGCTGCCTTGTAAAGGGATCCGGAAGACTGTGAATTCTGAAGTGGACCCATAACCAGATACAGGTTATGATCCACCTGGATCAAACCAGGTTTGTCCGCTTTGGAATCTAGGTTTGGCAGATTCCACCTCCCATCCCTAGGCTCAATTTAAATTTAAAACATGCATTCATAACCCAGATGATGGAGGCCCAAACTGTGAAAGACAGCAGCAAGCAGAGTTAAGATACTAACAAAATAATATGGAATAAATCACTACATAAGTGAAGCACACAGTATAAATGAATTTGCAACAGCTTCGGAGACAGAACTTTCTGTGTTTGATGGCAGCTGAGATGCACTGAAAGAAGCAGGTAATTTGGTTCATGTTTATTTTATTTACAATAAACCATAAACCTACCTATTCAAAGCAAAATAAATGTTGCGACCTCCATTTAAAAACCCAGTCAGAAGGTTTTTGCGGTATAGCATTTCATTCTTGGTTGCAACTTAACTTTCGGCAATATCCATAAATATGCTATAGTATTATACGCTAATTAATGCATCCCTTCTCTGCCAGGTTTATTCCAAATATTCACTGTATGATGTAGATTTCTTGTCCCTTACCTCCTTTGTAGTTAACTGTGACCTAAATGTTGGCAATACAGTAAGGAGTTACTGATTATTTGATTTGTTAATGTGGGAGTTCCAAAGCTTTTCAATTCTTGTAAAGTGTGACATGAGTTGCATTGCAATTGAGAGTAGTTTATTATGCTGAATCTTATAGTTTTCTTTCTCTGAGCCAACATTCCATCTTTAATGTTCCCCCTGCACAATAGAACTCCCATTTAAGGGCTCCTAGCACTCAGTGTTTAAAGTGCATGGGCAGGTGTCCTCTGTATCACATAAATTACTCCTGTGGCACTCCTGTTATAGTTCTGATTAGTCATTGTTCATGCTGTGGCTTGCAGCAAGCCCAGAAATTGTTATCATATTTTGTAGCAGTGACTGATTGATATAAAGTGCTTGTTAGGCACTAGATACAAAATGGATACCAAAATCTAACAGAAAAGGCCTGAAAATGACACAGTAATAGAAGAGATGGGATGGCACTCTGAACCAGAACTCATGGTTAAGCTCTCTCCACACAAACCATGAGCTGCAGCCAAGGACAAACCTTGCTAATGGGTAAGAGTGGAGGAGAAAATTGATTCAGATTATTTAAAGTCAAATCCATCAAATGCACACTTTCTACAACAATATAGGAACCAAAACACAGCAAACCTTTGAAATTCTCACTTATCTGAATTTTGTAATGAAGTTCTCCAACCAGTTTACAAAATGCATATATTAGGGGAAAGTGTATGTTAAAATGAATATATTAGTGAAAATAACATACATGTCATTATGGTTACTGTATATTAATAAATAACAGCCCAGTGATGACAAGGAGACCAGTAGCGGCTATATAGGGATCACATAAAATTGGGGGAGGGAGGGAAGGAGGGGAGAAGAGAAACTGCAATATCACAATTCTTTCTCAGTAGAAAGAAAGCATTTATTTCAAGGGATCTTCCAAGTAAAACATATCAAAGCCAGCCCCAAAATGAGTTATTACATAAAGACAGCACATTTGAGGAGTGAGTGAAATTATGTGGACATGAGAAAAGTGCTTAAACGAACTTACCTCAGTATCTTCCTCCATTCGGCATCAGGCTAGCTGCAAAAAGGAACATCTCTGTTTCCTCCTCTGGGAGGCTCCACTCCTGAACTCTGTTAAAAATAGGATGAAAGCTGGGGCTCCTTGCTGGCTCAGGGTTCAATACATGTGTCTGCCCACCCCCAAAGTCAGCCCTTGTGCCAGGTTGTTGTTGTTGTTTAGTCGTTTAGTCGTGTCCGACTTCGTGACCCCATGGACCAGAGCACGCCAGGCACTCCTGTCTTCCACTGCCTTCCGCAATTTGGTCAGACTCATGTTTGTAGCTTCGAGAAGCTACCTGTGCCATGTAGGAGGCTATAATAATAGTATTTTCAGCAGCTCTTAGGGGCAAGATGTCAGTTTATTTTAGGCATTTTGGAAAGCAGTGTCTCTGTCACCCACTGACGTTAACTTATTCTAGGCACCCCCAAACTTGGCCATCCAGATGTTTTGGGACTACAATTCCCATCATCCCTTACCACTGGTCCTGTTAGCTAGGGATGGTGTGAGTTGTAGTCCCAAGACATCTCGAGGGCTGAGTTTGGGGGTGCCTGCCTTATTCTTTTATATATATATATATATATATATATGGCTTATGGCAGGCTTCCTCAACCTCGGCCCTCCAGATGTTGTGAGACTACAGTTCCCATCATCCCTGATCACTGGTCCTGCTAGCTAGGGATCATGGAAGTTGTAGGCCAAAAACATCTGGAGGGCCAAAGTTGAGGAAGCCTGGCTTATGGGTTATGGGAAAGGAAATTAAAGAAAGCTTTCATAAAGACAATTCTGCCACAGCAGCCTTGTTACTATTGGCAATATGAAAGAAAAGAAAAATACCATGTGAGTAATATCTCCAGAACTGTACTGTTATGGCTAATTGAGCTGACAAGGCCCCCGAGTTTGTTTCAGTTGCTATACGTCCCTACAGAGAGTCAACCTGTTTGCCAGCTGCTCTAGTTGAAGAGATGTTTATCCATTGCTTAAGGTGAATTCTTTTACATTCGGAGGAGTTTATCTGATGGCTTTCAAGGACAGTTATAAATAAGTTATGAAGTAGATAAAAATAATAATGAACTCTTCTGCTTTTTCTAATAACTTGCCCAAATGGTTAGTCATGAGAAAATAGCTTCATGGGGCCAGAGGTCCCTTGTAGTAGGAATCATTTTGAAGGCAATACTTGTTCTCAGAAGGATGCCCTGAGATTTTTATCTTTTTGTTGGCAATGAATAAAACTTTACAAATTGTGTTGAAGAGTTATCTGTACCACAGAGTTAAAATGGCATGGTAGTCATTCCCTCTTTGCAGAATTGGGAGGGGACTAGAGATTTCCAACCAAGAATATTCACTACCACCAACCAGCTCCAAGTGACAGCTGACAGGATTTGAGGATATGGCCAATGCCCAGGGGCTCCTGCAAGTAATGTTTATTCAGTTCTCATCCTGATTGAGCTGTGGGGTGTTTATATATTTTCCCAGTACTGTAATCATTTGTTCATTTCACATTTTCAATGACATTTCTCCATCAAATTCCTAACTGCAAAAGCCCTTGTTTTTTTATTTACTGTTTAAAGTGCATTTGTATACATAGTTCTTTCTTCACACATTTTATCTTCACAACAAAATTCTAAGGTAGGCTAGCTCGAGAAATTGTGATAACTGGTCCCAGGACAACTAGTGAGCTTTTGGGTTAAGTGGAAATGTAAACCTGGGAATCACTGGTCATAATCTGACATACTATTGGCTCCCAACATTTCCTTAACATGCTATTTGAACCTCAGTGAATCCTGAACACCGCCTCACAAATATTAGCTTGTTGTGATGGTTCCTTGCCTTTGCCTGCAAGCCTATTGTTGTGGGCTGCCAATTAAGGGATTTGGTGGTGTTTGTTTCTGTGTAGGAAATTACCTTCAGAGAGAGATACAGAGCAGCAATTAAGGTCTTCCCAAGGCTGCCCTAAGTAAGCTGGCCTTCCGAATTACCATCTGGTAGCCAATATAATCTGCTGGCATCTGCATTTAAAGTAGAAACATGTGTTCATTGAGCTTCACAAAAAGGTGTGCGACTAATTCAACAATCCTATTCTTGGGAGTCTGCAGGCCTTGGAGCCTGCTGCCCCTCTTCTGAGCCCTAAGGAGACACTTCTGTTTCTAGATTCTGGTGGCTGTGTACAGACTCAAGAGAGCCCGAAGGAGAGATGCCCCATTGCTGGAAACCTCATTACTCCAAAGAAGTCCACAGCTGCAGAAGAAGGCAGCCTGGATAGCTCAGTTGGTTAGAGCACGGTGCTGATAATGCCAAGGTTGCAGGTTTGATCCCCCGTATGTGACAGCTGCATATTCCTGCATTGAAGGGGGTTGGACTAGATCAGAGCTTTCCAAACTGTGTGTCGCAACATGTTAGTGTGTTGTGTATAGGTTTGTCATGTTCCCCATGCTCCTCCTGTGGCTGGAAAGGGGTTCGTTTAACCTCTGGTCTGCTAGTGAAACTGAATTACTGTTTTGCAAAATGATACATGTCTAAAAAGTGTGTCACCAACATGAAAAGTTTGGAAAGCACTAGACTAGTTGATCCTCAGGGTCCCTTCCAACTCTACAATTCTATAAACTAAGGCACTAGCTCTTTAAGTAGCCAGGAGACAGGAAACGCATATGACACTTTCTGACCCCTTGCTGTAGAGATGGGGAACCTGTGACCCTCCAGATGTTGTTGGACTCCAAATCCAATCATAGCCAGGATGGCCAATAGTTGTAGTTCAACAATATCTCAGGACTCTAGCCACATATTGTTAATGGTTGGACATATGAACAGTACTTGTTTCCATTTGTGAAAGGAGGACAAACAGTCCTCCTTGCTGTTAAAGCTTGCTGGGTAGTCAGCCTGTGTGGATTAGCTGTCTGTCACTGGGCAGAGTGGGAGCCTCTTCCCTCCCCCATTTCTTCCCACCCTGTGTTTATCGCTTGACAAGCTGAGCATGCTGCAAGTGCTTTCGATGAATTTCCTAATTACTCATGGGGCGTGAAGCATTGCTGTATCTTTCCTGAGTTTAATTAATGACTTAACAGATGAGTAGCTGGTTCCAATTCCTCTTTCTGTTCCCGAGGACTGATGATCTCAGACTGATGTTGGTTGCTTCCAGCTTGTCATTGCCTGTGTCAGATACAGATTGGTTGAACTTCAAGGGCAGCTGAGCTGTCCCTACTCTCTATCAGACCACTTCCATGGGACAGCACCAAGGAGATTTGCATTGGCTCCAGCTCTGCTTCCATGTTCAATTCAAAGTGCTGCTTTTGACTTTAAGGGACTAAGTGCCAGTACTTGTCTTCGTATCTTGAGATCTTCAGCAGAGGTCCTTCAGCAGAGGTTACCCCAGCATCTAAGGTGCCCGGGGGAAAGCCTTTTCTGTTGTGGCATCTGAAATGTTGCCTGCCTTGATACCATTGCAGTGCCAGGCAATGGCCTTTTAATTTTTCTAGGCCTTTCAACATAATCAGCTTTCACTCTGTTTATTTTCCACTGATACAGAGCTGCCATTAGTATTGTGTTTCACTTTGTTTTTTAATATAATTTACTTCTGATCTTTACTGCACTTCTGTTCTTTATACTGAAAGCTATCCTTGGAATTATTTGATGGGAGAAGAAATTTCTATTAAAAATAGAAGGAATAAATTTGGGAAATACTTTTCAGTTTGGTTGTCTCTCTCTACTTCTTGTTCCTTCTTATGCTTCTGTCCATATCTTGAGCTGCCACCAATATTACTCCTCTCTTCCTCTCTTTCCTTGAGAGTACAGTCATGGGTCCATCCAGCTTGGTATTGTTCATGATGACCAGAAGCAGCTCTCCAGGACTTCAGACAGGGGTCATTCCCACCCTAACTGGAAATGCCAGGGATTAAACCTGGGACTTTCTGCATGGAAAGCATATAATCTACCACTGAGCTTTGGCCCTATTGTTACATAGCAGTCTCATGCTATGGTGGCAGACAATAATGCAATGATGGCAGCTCTACCCACCAGAGGGCACATAGATAAAGGTGCTCTTAATGTACTGATTGCTAAGGAGCTCAGAAGAACCAGGCATAAATACAGGTGTAGCAACATCTGACTCCCTGTGATACTGTCATAACAAGTGCTGGGCCAGACATTTCTCCTGTTTTAAAAATTAGCAGCAGCAGCAGCAGCAGCAGCAGTAGTATCATTTGTATCTCACCCTACTGTCAAGGTACCAGTGCCCTACAACAACCATGTGAGGTAGGATAGATTGAGAAGCAGTGACTCACCCATGGTCACCCACTGAACTTTATGGCTGAGTGGGGATTTGAATCCTGGTCCCTCAGGTCCTAGCCCGACACTCTTAACCACCACACTACATTGCCTCCCTCTTCTGTGTATTATTTTAAAAAAATAATTCCTACTGATTTATGAGAAAAGAACCTTCCTTCAAAATTTATGAAAGGGGAGAGAAAATTATGGTAAGAATCTCATTGGTAAGCTGAAGGCTTTATGTTGTGCATCTGCACATTCATAGTGTACAAAAGGGTGTTTGGGAGTGTCCTTTCTTTCATTATGCAAATCATTTTGTCAGTGGTTTCCACTCTGCAGCCTTCTTGGGTGCTTGCTTTTCTTGAAAATCCAATGGCATCCTCAGGTAGGCTTTTCTAAATGCACAGGAAGGTAGGGAGGCTTTTAAAAGGGGGGACAAAAAAACTAATACTAAGAAATCTTTTTATTATTAAAGAAACTTGCACAGACAAAAATATTTTAAGGTATATGGAAATACTTCCCTTAAAATAAAAACGGGCTGGCCACCCCAATCTCAAGTGGTCAGTATTAGCTTCCCCAGTTTTCTGTTCTTCAAATAAAATGTAGGTGACAACCTCACAAAGTAACAGCTCTCAAGGTTTTTTCCCCCAGATCAGATGTGTACATGGCTGGGCAGGGGGCTGCAGTGCAGAGCACTGGAGAAACATTTACTGGAAAGACAAACCACACATGCCACCCTCAGCTACCTTCCAATTCAGCCTTGCATGAACTGAAATTATAAAGAAATTCTAAAATGCTTTGAGAAAGAGGTATACACATAGGCAAAGAACACTTTCAAGAAACTGGAGAATAGGTTTCTGTGCAGCACTTGTCATAACTCTCCCCAAACTGATATTGTTCAATAAAAACTATGACTCTTTCAACTCTGCCTCTGGTCTTATGAAGATTATTGGGTAAGGATCTTTCCTGCCACCCACTCACATATTACTCAGCTCAGGTGTCTTCATGGTGGTGCACACAATGGAAGGCTGGGGTGAATTCCCCCCCCCCCCATAAACCCCAACATGGTTCCATGTTTGGCGTATCCAACACCCACCACGCAGGACCATCAGGAGGGAAGTTCTAACAGCCATCCCAGTTATTGCTAGTGTGATAACCAAGCAGTGTCGCTGCTGTGATGCAGAGGGTGGAAGATTGATGAAAAGGTTTGCTGGCAAAATAACCACCAGACACTGGCAATCAATCACATCAGCACAGGGGAAAGGGGGCTTGCATGAGACGAAGGGGGCTGTGAAAAATCCAAAATCTCATGGGGCATAAACACATCAGGCAATTTCCTGAACGAAGCCCTTGGTCCATGTACTAGTTACTCTGATTGCCCTGCCTCAGGTGTGTGTTTGGCTCTATTCTCCTTGGAAACCATAGCTTCTTTCTGTGCCAAGCCTGAGCAGTCCCACTGAGCTATGGCTTTATCTACGGCTAGGGCCAGCCCTACCATTAGACAGGGTGAGGCAGCCACACAGCCAGCTTATCCTTGGAGTCCTGAAAGGGCAGCAAATTGCTATATTGTTTAATTTATTCTTACTGTACTTTTCCTGCCAGGGAGGGGAGAGGCACTTGTAGGATTTTAGATTTTATTTTATTAAATGATTTAGCACCTACCTTTCAGAGCACAATTGCCCTCCAGAGGCATTGCACAACATTCCATAAAAATATTATTGCGCTAATAATACATAGGATAATTGTTTCTGCCTCGAGTGGTGCCAACCATAACTTGACCAGCAATAGAGCACTATGCACCTTGACATTAGGCAGCAGGAGGGAGGGGGCAGGGCATTTGCTGCTTTAATTCATGCCAATCCTGTACACACACACTTCAGTGCTGGTTGATATGACCATGAGTGCTGACTATTATTTCAATGGCAGTCAGCTCTGTAAGTTCCTACAGCAAAAGTCTACTTCTGGTTTGGTTTTGTTGTTTTTAATTATCAAGGGATCTGAACTCCTGTTTGAAGGAACACAACCCTTTCTGGATGTAAATTTCTTCCCACATTCCTAAATAATGGCTTATGGAAGCCAGTGCTGGACAAAGCACTAGAACACTTGTGCTATATGTGTAGAGTGGTTTCATCTCACTGTGTATGATGCCTTCTGTGCATGACTAATGTGAGAGCATCACTGTGTGTTCAAGTGTGGATGCCATCAAGAGCTCCATTATGATTGGTGCAGCAGTTACAGTATGAGAGTCTCTATGGGTTGGCTGTCATCAGTGGCGTAGCATGGGTTGTCAGCACCCGGGGCAAGGCAAGTAATTTGCGCCCCCTAACCCATGGAGCCAGGTAGGAGCAGAGAGCTGCGAGCGCGAGCGCGCCCCCCCAGATGTTGCGCCCAGTGCGGCCGGCCCCCCCTGCACCCCCCACGCTACGCCACTGGCTCTCATTTAAACTTCCGTTGGATCTTCCCGATCCCTTCCTCTGTTACAGTTTCTTCTTATCTCTTCTCTTCTCTTCTCTTCTGGAAAGTTTTGTTGAGACTTTTCATAATACATTACAAACTAATCTAAACAATCTAATCTGTCTGGCTATTATCTTCTGTCAGCTGGAGCTAACAGAAATATCTTCAAATCCGTCATGCCTCTCCTTAGCCTTTACAGTGCTCTTGATGTTGCCACCATGTGATCATAATACCAAGTAAACAGCTTGGGACCAGGTTTCCTGAAAGATCCGCTTCTTCTACAAGTAGTGTCCCATTTCTTGAGGTCTTCTTTGGAAACCTCCCTAAAGGTTTCCACCCGATAAAGTATGGCAGGTGGTCCCTAAGGAGAGGGTCTTTTCCGTGGTGGTGCCCCATGTATAGAGTGCCCTTACCAGAGAGACTCACCAGGCACCTATGTTACAGACATTTAGGTACCAAAATATTTTTTTTATTAACTGAGGCCTTTAAACATACAAAAGGCATAGATTTTGCGAACTTTTAAGAATATTGCATTAGTTACTATACCCCTTGCTGGTTTTATATTGATTTTTATGCTTTTCGTGTTTCATGTTATATTGATTTTATTCTGCTTGTACTTTTAGGTGCTGATTTGTATTGTCGGTAGCTGTGGGGGGGGGCGGGTAATATTTTTAGGATTGTGACTTTATAGCAATGGAACTAATAACATAAACATAAGCACTGGCATAGCACAGCTGTCTTAGAAAATAAAGTTACTGGGCATTAAAACAAAACGTATCCTTAAGGTAAAGTCCTTCCTGTTACTGTAAAATGGGGAAGCTGGGTCATATGAGAACAATTCTCAAGTAACGTACACATTTAGATCAACACCCCCTAGTAATTCAGAGCTCCAGCTGTCAGGTTAGATGTAGAGTGAACAATAAATGCATGTCCATTGAAGCAGACATGCTAAAAACTTTCAGATATGCAGTCTATTGCAATAAATGTAGTTTTCAGAATGAGTGAACCAATGTAAATATTCATAATTTGTATAGCTTTGGCACCTAGAAACTTCAATACAAAGCCAAGGTCATACACACACAAACATAATGCAAGCTTGGCACCAGCCTAAAGTACTTCATAGGCTACAATTATCCCATAACATGAGATGTACAATAATTTTTATTTCTATATCCTAATAATTTCTTATAGCCAGGCCCCAAGTCATGAGCTCTTAGGGGTAATTGGGGGAGGGTACAATAAAACTGGACAGCGGGCAAAAAGGAAGCCTGGAAAACAACCCTCTCCAGGTGTTCTGCACCTTTAGGTGTGGGAGAAGGTATCCTTCAAAAGATGAAGCCCAAAGCTGAATTCAATTCAGAATGCTCTAGGCTCAAATAAATACTTTTGTGCACCTGGAAGACTCCTCTCCTCTCCTTTCCTTTCCTTCTTTTGCTAAATGCCAAATTATCTAATACTAAACCTCCAATTTTGGCAATTAGTTCTTCAGCAAAGATGCTGTATCTTCAAATTATCCCACTTACTTGTCACATCTAGCATTTTGCACAGAGCGTTTCATCTTCCTAACTAGCTCATATTTTGTCATTCTCGTGTTTTTCCCCACTTAGTCATCACATTTACTGTTTTCACATTGTCCTGTTAGAACAAACTTTCAGCTAGCTCTGAACTCCATCAATCTGTATCTACCTGTAGGTTTATTGAAGTTCAGAGCTGGAGAACTATATAGTATGGCAAGAGCAAAATTAATTGAATTCTGAACAGCCACCTGCCCTGCCTGTTGTTTGCTTGCTTTCTGGGTGTCCTGTGCCTACCATCATCATACACAATGTCAGTTCCTTTTTTTTAATCAGCAAGGTCAATAAGCTGTCCAGCAGCAGGTCACTGACAGAATTTCCAAAGAAGCAGGGAAGCTGTCTGGACAAGGAATCACACCAAACAAGGAACAGAATTACATGTTGCAACAGCTTGGTGCCAATAGAACAGCATTTCCTGGTACATCAGCAATGCCCTAACCTAGGCTCAATGAGAAAAGGCCGCATGAGGTTCCTTGTACTGAAGTTCAGCAGGGGGCTGACCCAGGGTCAAACTCTCACAACAGGGTAGACATAACAAAAAACAGGGAACCTCAAGAGAGACCTATTAAGATCAGTTGTACCCAGTTAGATCTTTGTACACACACACACATTCCTGATCATCCTCTGGGCTGCAAGATACACCTTCTCCCCTTGGGTAAATTCCACCTGAATTGTCTCCTCAGACAATTTCACAAAGCATTATCTGCAAAACCTTTGGCTTCATATATCTAAATGAAGTGTGTACTATAATTCTTCCCCTCAGAATCCCTAGGGTATTCTTAATCAGCTGAATTTCACATGGTATAACTATGTAATGTGATCCAATTTAGCAAGGAACCAAAGATTAATGATTCAGACAAATAAAACCATTTATCTGTGTTTGGGGAAATTAATGATTTAAGGCAACAAAACACTGCTGCGAGAAATATTTTCTCTGTATTCATTATATATACTGCCAGAGCTATAATACGTAACGCTAACAATCATAAATGGTCACAACTTCACAAATGGAGTCCCCTAAAATAGCCATAAATTGTGATTATTCCAGGAATAATAGTCCCCTGATCTCTTAAAGCACAGAGCCCTCAGTTGTAATCTTTCCAATCACTCTAACCTTCTACCATTTGTTCTAGTTGCTCTCACCTAAAAGCTTTTATAGAAATAAAGAAGTATTACATTGACTCCTGTGGCCTATTGCTGTCCAAGGGCACTTCTGTCACTCTTTTTAGGTGGAATTCACATACCAGCAGATTCAGGTTATGCAATTAAAATTCATTTGGAACTCTTGTACAACAAACCCACTGTATACTCAGAGTTTTCAGTATCTCATGAATTTATTCTGATATTTAAGGGCTTCTCCAGATGACCTTATTGAGCAGTCATTCTGATTTGCTTGCCCAAAATGTATGCAGAGGTGAGGCTATGCCCAGCTTTTATTAAGTATTTGTTCTGATATACAACAAGGATTTGTCCTGGGTGGAATCTACCCACATATAAAAAACACTGTGAAAATGCTTTTTAAAAAAACATTTTGAAAAAGATATTGAATTTGCCATAGCTCACCATCGCCATCTAGTGTCACATTCGTATACTACACTTTACAACACACTTAAAACGTTTTGTTTGCAGCTGTATAGCTGAGTCCCTGGTTTCCTTGTTTGGTGTTTATGCATTCTCTTTTAAATCATTTGTTCATTCCACGCTTTTCAGTGCCTTTCCCCATCACTTTCCAAACCGTAAAAAGGCAAGTTTCTTTTTTTTAGTGGATTTGTTGCATAGGAGAGAGCTGTAAACCACTTTAATTGCACTGATCTATATTTCACAGTATGTGCTTGAATCCCGCCTTCAGAGAGTCTGGAGACACCCTAAAAGATTCTCTACATTTGATTCCTGGCTCTGTCATTGGTTTGCTGTTTAATTTTGCTCATCTGTAAGGAGACCAGCAACACCTCCATCTCAAGTGGCACATGCGGGCAACCTGCTACCCTCAGAGGCCCTCAGTGTGGCCTATACATTTGCCGCTGAAATATTCTGCCTTTTTGCCAGATTTACACCCCTTCAAGTCTCTGTGCCATAATCCCCATGTAAACTGTGGTCCTCCCAGCCTCTCAAACTGATAGGCTGAGTGAAATGTGATTGTGATGGGGAGGGTGGCAGGCAGGCAGGACCAGCCCTGTATGTTATTTTCCACATGCAAGTCATGCTCCCTCTAGCCTGCAAGGAGGGTTGGGGGGGCTACTATGTGATTGTAATTTGTGTCCACCAGCACACAATGGCTCTCAGGTGCAAAAAAGGTTGCTTTCCCATCATAGAAGCCCACAAGAATTATTTCATTCAATACATTGTGTAATCAGATACCATGGCATTCGGAGACACAAACATTTATTTTATAATGGAATTCACAGCAAGTGTTTTTGCAGTAAAACAATAACATGAAATAGACCCTCAACCAATCATTTCCCTATTTTATCCTGACCCTCTCATGCAGCTCTGAAAAGAAGTCACATTTTCAAAAAATCACATCAGTGTGTTTGAATATTTGATTAACAGGAGAAAGACTACATGCAATATCCCACACATCTTATACTAGGTAGTTTTTTGAATGCCCCATGCAGCTGCTGCAAGAACAAGAAACAATGGCAATTATTTCTTTGAATTGGTCTGAAACACTATTTTGTGCCCGCTAAGTTCATCTATATTATTGCACTCCTATTTAATACAATACATTTCCTGAATCTACAACAATCTGTCACTTAAAAAACAAACCCTACAATGTAATTTCTCTCTCCTTATTTTAGGGGATTTCATATTTCTTTCTCTCCCCTCCCCCTTATTTTTCCATGTTTTAGCAGCTGCATCACAGTGATGATAATTGTTAGTTCCTCTTTCTGGCTTTCTTATTCAAATTCACTTCAAACTGGTTCTGTTTCATCCTTTCTAGCCAAATCCCAAGTTTCCTTAACTGCACAGAGAGGGTAAAACATGAAGTGCATAGATGAATTGAACAGTGTTGGGTCTGGATGTCACCACATGTCTGACTCAGCTGTGTTAGAGTGCTGCTGAATAAATGATAAGTTCCTGCATTCATATTTATTACTTGGACAATATTGATTGCTTCCTTTTTGTTTGTGAAAGAATGCATTTTGATTCATAATGCATTACTCTTTTGTCCTAGAGCAGTGGTGGAGGATCTGGCCCTAAGGAGGCCCAAGAGACCTACCCATCTGGCCTGCAAGGCCATTTCAAACCAACCATAGCCACCTGCCCTGCACCTGACATCATCTATGGAGTTGTGTGGGGCAGGTAAAGATGTGGCTCCCTGCCCAAAGCGGAGTTTGCAGGCCCACCCTGCCACACTGGTGGAGCCCTGTACCTTTTCAGGAACCTCCAACCAGCTGATCAGTGGCACAGCAGATCATCTGTGCCTGCAGAGCACTGTCCCTTTGCTCACACTGTTTGATTTCAAACCATTGCAGGCAAAGAAACTCTGGTCACCTGAGGCCTTTGTGGTATCAAGGTGATTGACAGGTTGGCATGCAGTGGGCACATATGGATCCATCCTGCCAGCCAGATCCATTCCCGCACCCCTGCTCTAAAGCTTTGCCTTTGTAATCACACCTCACACCTCACACCTCACATAAAACTGACAGGAATCATACCGAAGTTCTTTTCTACAGTTAATTCTCCCTCCATCGCCACCACAACGTCTCTGGCCTGGTCATGAACTTCTGGATCCTACAAATGTAAACACGAGAGTAGGTCCCAGATCAGCAGTAACTCACAAGGTGCCAGTGAAGTGAACTCTTTATTCAAAGAAACAAAACAATTCAGGCCTAGTGAGCACAGCAACTCTTCCCTGTAAGTCTGGCTGCAATGAGGCAGGTGCAAGGTCCTTGCCTTCCTACAGCTCTGTAAGTCTCCTCCTCACCTGGGTCCTTCCCAAGCAACCTGAGACTTCTTTGCCCTATTTGTCTTTTCTCTGCCCTCTTCATACCTCTGTGGGTTCTGGGAGACCAGCAGGGAGAGGAGGTGGTCACAGCAGGAAGGGGAGACTCGTTGGCTTCTTCAGCAGACTGCCTCATCTTTGCCTCTTGGCTTTACCTCCTCCCAGCCTCTGCTTCCACTTCTGATTCTAGACTGCTCTCTGTCACAGCCTCTTTCTGCTCACTACACCCTGATACCTCTCCATTATCCAACACCTCCTCCTCCCAGTCTACTCCCTCTTCTCCCTCTGACCACTTATTGTCATCCCACCTCCAATCCCTTGGCTCTGAGCCTTCTTCCCCTGGGGGTTCTCCAGCTGGTGCCTCCTACCACTCCTCTGCATCAAGCCAGTCCATGACGCATGCACACGATAGCTAGAACAGTATAGTGGGCTGTAAGTTCAGGTTCTTGTTCTGCTGTGGACATATCTTTGGGCATATTGATATCTTTCAGATTAATTTTCCCATCTGTAAAATGAGGGAAATAGTGGCACACCACTTGATGGGCTTTTTAATGTCGCTACGATAAGAAAATGATGTTGCATATTAAAAGAGTTGAGCAACTTGTTTAAAATAATGTGCACTGTTCTTCTTCTGATAATGGCTATTTCTAGCGGGTCACTATTCCTAGAGTGCTCAGTGAATGGTATACCAAATAAATCAATTCTATTGATTTGAATGAAATATTAATGTGATGATGCCATGCTTCAGTAACACAAGAACTTGTGTTCCAATTTGACATTCTTTTCCTGCGTCCTCTGCAACTGACTCTCCAGTAAATAGCAGGCTGCCTGGCTCTGTGTTTATTTAAAAGTGGTATTGGGTATCTTCAAAACTGAATGGAAAAGACTACACAGAAAGCTCCATGTGTGCATGGATGTCCTGCAAGCACACTGATAATGATGGAAGGTCAACAACAGGGTGAGAACCTGTGGCTTTCCATGTGTTTTTGGACTCCATCTCCTCCTGCCAACATAGCCAATGGTCAGGGCTGGTGGAAGTTGCTGTCCAGCAACAGGTGTGAAGCTATGGGTTCCCCAACCATGATCTACAATGTGATTGGTAATACCTCCGGTTGTGGAGTTATTACCTCCAGTTGCGGACAGGATCCATTCCAGAGCTCCGGTCGGATCCCGAGGTTTCTGCAACCGGAGAGACCGCTTCTGTGCATACGCACAGCACAGTAGAGCACTTCTGTGCATGCGTGCGCGGCGAAACACTTCTGGGTTAGCCACTTTTGCAACCCGAAGTTTACGTTACCCAAGGGCAACATAAGCCGAGGTGCTACTGTATTGTTTTAGAAAGGATCCCATTGCTTGCTTTGGCCATGTGGTTTGTTGAAAACTGGGTTGCTTTATTCTAAATAGCTTTATTCTAAATGAGAGTATGATCTAAACCAAGGTGCATAGTTCATCTTGACATATAATTCAGATTCAATAAGCTCTGCTAGCTCAGTATATTTGCCTGGTGACAAATTATTCGAAATGTTCAGCATTTGTTTTATACAGGATCATCACACTATTCACAGGAATTTATCTTCAGTCTATTTCAGCTGATACAGAGAATGAAATACAAAATATTGTGTTCATCTCTGATTAAAAGAAACCAGACACTGGTGCTGCTCATGAATACACCCAACTGTTCCAAATGTACTTCCTTTAGCAATTTAGCATACAAGATGCAACTACATGGTGTATTTCTTCTTTGAATCAAGCAAATATCTCCCCCTGCCCTCAGTTATCATTGTTTTAGTACTATTCATGTGAGAATTCTGTGCATTCTTATCTGCAAATGTACATTCAGAGACCTCATCTCAAGGCAGACAAAAACCTTAACCTGTAGCTAGTGCAGATGTTTCTGCTGCATATCACACATTTGACAAGGATTTAGCTCTCCTGCTACAGTGAGAAAATTGCATCTCTTCTCTAACTCAGAGATAGACCCCTTAGTAGACTACTTTAGGAAATTGCTGTTCAAATACTATCTTCAACACCCATCCTTAGGCTGTGATCTCTAAGCACTCTTGCTTGGTGATAAATTTCACTGAAATCAATGACAAATTTCTTCCTTGGCTAGAGATGGAGGAGAAATTAGATAGTTTGCATGTAAAGGCAAACTTACCCAATTCACACTTTCCAAAACACAGCCATCTTTTAAAATTCACACTTCTGAGAATTTTGCAGTACAGCACTCGAGTCAAGTAATGTATACAGAAATGGATATACTAGCGTAAAGTGACTATAAATGCATACATTAGTGAAAATAGCATATAAAAATGCATTATGCTGGAGAAAAGTGCTTGCAAAAAAATGTGTATATTAGTCAAAAGGGCATGCAAAAATGTTTTTATCAGGAGAAATTTACACTAAAATGCTGATGAATGTTCATGTGCATGTGGTTTTTTCATGCAGACATTGCTAGAGCTGTGTGGGGCTGGCACATATGGAAACAGCTCCAGTACCACTGTCCTTATCAAACAATCTCTTCATTGGGCAAAAAAGATGAAAATAAACTGTCTGCTCAGTTTCACATCATATTTTTGACAAGCTTAGTTGTCTGTTATAAAAAGACTTGCTGCTTCCTGGACTCTATTGGAAGGGGGAAATCCTTTGCTCTTTGGATAGACTACAGGGTGGTTATTGTAGGCTGCTTTGCAATGACTGATTAAAAACTCTCCATCTGCCAAGTGTGCATGGAGCTGCAAACTTCATGGGCTACAGATTAGGTTATAACATATATCACAAATATTAAATCACTAAAAAAGCCAACCAAGCAAAGAAATTATTGGACTTGATAAAATTATAATAAACAAATAATTCTAGAAAATACATAAAATTGATTACAGTCAAACTGTTGTGGACTGCCAGCACTAGAACTGTTATAATAAATTTTGGTAATTGTTTTTTCATTTTCCATATTACCAGATGAAGAAAAGCATCCAGCCAAGGCCAGTCATATTCCTCTGTGTTTGTAAAATAAAACCAAATTGTGCCACACACTCAAAAACAAGTCATATCTACACCAGCCCAGCATTGCCTTAAACTTGCATATCAATTTCTCAAGTAATGTTATCTCTCAGATCTGGTACCAGGAATCTATAATCACTCTATGGAGGTCACACCAGGCCTATGCCACCAGCGTGCTGTTTGCTTATAACAAAAGGTTTATCAGCTCCCAAATTAACAGGTATCTGTCCTGTCCTAAAAAATAGAGCCAATTGCAGAGAGGGTTGTATAATAGTCTGCCTTGCAATAGCGCTAATTCCATTAAAAACCCATTTCTGTCCCCACCACATGTGAAGATATGTTCCAATAACCTGATGCCCTCTTCAACATAGTGGAGAGGATCTAGGGCTGATAACAGATTAGGTTATGTTTACCATACCACTACAAACTCTTCTTGATGGCTACTTGCCAGGGCTTGTCAAAAGCTGCCTGATCACATGAGGAGGCAAGCTCATCAAGTAGTAACAGCTATGGAGCGATTTAAAGCAGCCCTCATGGTATTTATATTGTGCAAACCAGCCCTTAGTCAATGTGGTGTTTTCTTATATCTATATAAGGATAATGTCTAAAATGTTGGTTGAGAATCTCATCAAGGTTCAGCAAGCTATTTCTCCAAAAAACTACTTTTATAAAAATCACTATGCATAAAAAGAAAAGCCGTAGGCAATCTACTTTAGTTCATTTTCACTTGATGAATGAATTCTTTTAAGAAATTGTGCAATGTTTGATACATCTTTCAGGACAGGTTCAGCAGAGTGTGCGTGCACATAATACTTTCTAGCAGATGCCGCACAGTTAGCTCTTGCAGAGTCCACTATTCCATCTAATTTCTGAGTCACAGATGACTTTGCAGCCAATCTATTTTTACTATTCCCTGACAGAGAGCTATCTATACTGATGTATAACACCATTTATATAAACAGGCTATTTCCACAGCAGGTATCCGAGCAGATTCAAATGGATCATTTTTCAAAAAGTGTTTCTTTATAAATGCCCTGCTTTCCATTGCATTTAGACCAATACAAAGGCCTGAAAGAGATTGTATCAGCATTACAATTCTTGTTTTGTTAAACGTGTGTCATTAAATAGGAGAGCCAAAGGAAGGTACATTCTCAAGAACCAGCATCTATGTTTATCTAGGTGCAAATTATTGCAGGAACAGCGGTATTTATGCAGCAAATACAATGTGAATAGTGGAGTTTAAAATTACAGTAATTTTGTATTCATGCGGACAAAAATGGCTCTGGGTTGTCTCAAAGTAATCTCATGCCACATGTCCTCAGTAAACAAACACATGCCAAAAATACTATCCATCTGTAGATGGGTGGAAAGCTAATGATCTTTCTCATCCACCTACCAGTGGGTCAGCATCTTACATAGTGGGTGTTGGTCACATCTCTGTTGAATAGAGATTAAAACTTTTCCAGGATGACTGGAACTAACACTGCTTGGGCCATGTGGGTGTTAGTTCCTATGAGCTTCTTGTTGCAGTGTTCATTGTTGCCTTCTCAGATGGTTCCCTTGCAAAACAAACAAACAAGCAACTTGTTCTTCTCACACAAACATCAATATAGGCATGTTGGGTGAAGTGCTATTAGCATTGAGTTAGATGAATATTAAGTTAATTGAATTTAGGTGTCATTGAAATGAATGGGGCAAGTTTGAACAGTGGAACAGATTCCCTTCGGAGGTTGTGGACTCTCCTTCATTGGAGGTTTTTAAGCAGGGGTTTGATGCGATTCCTGCATTGCAGGGGTTGGACTAGATGACCCTTGGGGTCCCTTCCAACCCCTTGATTCTATCATTCTAAGTTAGTTCCCATTGAAATGAATGGGACTTCTAATTCGTAAGTCCTACTAAATCCAGGTCATTATCTCTTCGGCACCATTGTCCATGCAGTAAGGTCTGCCTTGAATTCTTTTCCTGAGAGATCTGCCACACGTACAGTTCCTCCCAGCCATTGTCAACTGAACCTGCTGACTACTGTAACTGGAATGGCAGTATTTCTTCTCTACATAGCCCTGGGAATTTTCCAAAATGAAAGGGTAGCAGTTTGTAGGCTACTATTTGGGCTGCCAGTGCATTAAAACCCTTATCTACATATGCTCTGCTAGCTGTAGCAGTAGGCTCTCCTGGCCTCTGGGCTGTGGCATTAGCTGTAATGCAGGAGATGCTATAAGCTTGTCTTAGCAATACATTTGTGCTGTTTTTAAGCTGTGATCATGAGATAGATTAAATGATGTCACCTGTGGCGGAGGGTCCACTTGGGCTACTGGGACACAGCCCATTGAAAGAGAATGTCAAGTAGTGTGGTGTAGTGGTTAGAGTGTTCACCTGGGAGACTAGGATTCAAATCTCCACTCAGCCATAAAGCTCACTGGTTGACTTTAAGTCTCTTAGCTTAACCTATGGACCTCACAGGATTATTGTGAGAACAAAAGGGGGAGGGGGAGAAATGTGTGTGCCACCTTGACCTCCTTGGAGGAAAGGGGTGAATATAAGTGTAAAAATGAATGAAGCTATTTTAAAAAACAAATTCCACCCCAAATCTCAAAGCCACATGCTCTTTCGACACACATTTTATACTTCTTTTTGGACTCAGAGACACTCTGCAAATATTTCTGTCCAAACCCAATAGCTATGGCAGAGAATGTGGGGTGCGAGGATGTGAGACTTGTTCTAGGAGAATGTGGATAGAAGTGGCCAAGGGTGTATACCCACAGCATTTGCACAGAATTCAACATGTGCTCACATGCCCCAAATGGTTGGCAACCCCTAAACTGATGTCTGGGGATAACAGCAGCCATCTGTAGGATTGTCCTGCCTGTCTTCTTTTTCCATTTATTGTATTACTCAAGGGGTCTTACCCAGTGCTATTTTTCTAGAAAAAGAAGTGTTGGAACTCACCATGAACGCCTCCATTGTTCTCTTATAATGGCAATGGCGCCCACCTGAGAGGTACCAGAACTGAGTACTGGTATGTTCTGGCTGAAAAAAAGCCCTGGTCTAACCACCACCCTGAATCATCCGTGCCTAGTCACAGGAGCAAAATGCAAATGTCTCCCTTTCTCAAAGACAACAGTTCCAAAACCACTACAATAGTCTCAGCTATTCTGCGTTATCTACACAAGTGGGAAAGAACTAAGCAGTCTCACCAGTAATTGACAGTCATTCTTTATGTGTTGCTACCTGGCAAACAATTGTTTAGGGTCAGATCTAAGGGCAGTTGTGTCACTGTGGTGTCACAGTTTGTGGTAATGTGCTGACATCATCATGAGTCAGTCCAAGACACTAGACCAGCAAAGTCATGATGGTGGACACTACTGTATCAGCACTAGTTCCCATTTTGAGATAAGGAACTTTGTTATCTAAATCATTAGTAACACTGAAACAAAGGCACCATCAGCACTATACATTTAAAGCTGTAATGGCTTCCCCCAAAGAATCCTGGGAAATGTAGCTTGCTAAAGGTGTTGAGTGTTGTTAGGAGACCATTATTTGCCTGACAGAGCTGAAGTTCCCCAACTTGCCTGGGAAGAGGGACTGGTTGTTATAGTACTATGGAAATGGTAGGTTTGGGAGGGGAATAGGAGAAGAAAAACTATTATTATCATCATCATCATCATCATCATCATCAACATCATCAAAATTTAAATATCACCCTTCACCCAAAGATCACAGGACAGTGGCCATCAGCAGGACAGAATGGATTTAGCCACTTGCTATGTGAAAGTTTGGGGACGTGGGTGGCGCTGTGGGTTAAACCACAGAGCCTAGGACTCGCCAATCAGAAGGTCGGTGGTTCAAATCCCCGCGACACGGTGAGCTCCTGTTGCTCGGTCCCAGCTCCTGCCAGCCTAGCAGTTCAAAAGCACATCAAAGTGCAAGTAGATAAATAGGTACCGCTCCAGCAGGAAGGTAAACGGCGTTTCCGTGCGCTGCTCTGGTTCGCCAGAAGTGGCTTAGTCATGCTGGCCACATGACCCGGAAGCTGTACGCCGGCTCCCTCGGCCAATAAAGCGAGATGAGCGCCGCAACCCCAGAGTCGGTCACGACTGGACCTAATGGTCAGGGGGGGGGGTCCCTTTACCTTTACCTTTATGTGAAAGTTGTTCTTTGGCAACTGACACTTTGCCCATTTGTGCTTAACAACACAGTAATTCTGAGTCCTGATGCTCATCACCAGAAGTATTCTAATGATGAGCTGTCATGAATAATCTTCATAACAAATGCATGCATATTCTTCCCATTATCCACAATCAAAATTATGCCCAGCAGGTTAAACAGATTGTGATTCTATGAGACTGGCCCTAATTAGTGGGGAGGAGCTTAGGCTTTAAAACCTGGGAACCATTAGAACCAAAATTTTGGGAGCTATCAAAGAAGAGTCCTTGGGATTAAAGATTCACACCATGCCTGCTGTTAATTCTGGACAGTCTTTCTTTCCATCATTGCCAAGGATATACAAATGCCCAGCTCATAAACCAAAGGCTGCATGCTGATTATTTTGAGATCATCCAGACAAGAAAATGGAAGATTGGGCCAAAATGGGAATAGGCATATTTTTACGGTAGGTTTAGATATCATTTCTGTATGGCATACATGTTTGTGACACAGTATAAAGTACCCAAGAAGCTAGCTAGACCTGTTCAGAAAACCAGCAGATTAGATAATCCGGAGGCCCTACATAGCCTATGTTAAATGGACCAAAGGTGAAATAGATGAAGCTTTGGGTGTAGCCTGGTTCACAGGCGTTGGTAATTGCAGCCTATGGATCCAAGGTGTTATATTTAATGCTGTAAATATTACACAAGGGATAAAACTATGGACAAATGAGTATTAAGACAAGCTTAGAAAAGACTTGACCTTGGTAAATAGCAATCTTACAAAGGATGAGAAATACTTTGGAAACCTTGTTATGATTTTTACACTACTTATAATTATAAAAATTACCACTCAGAAGAGCTGATGGAAAATAAAGCAGTAAATTAAGACAAAATGTACCAGCAGAGATTTCATTATCTAGTGATGATATGTCTGTAGCATGAGCCCATGAGACTGACATGTTCATTTTTCATTAAATACTTTGATTTATTATATTTATATCCTACTTTTCTTCAAGGAGCTCAAAGTGGCTTACATGATTCTCCCTCTTTCCATTTTATCCTACCAAGCCCAGGTTACGCTGAGAGACAGTGACTGGCCAAAGGCCTCCCAATTAGCTTCATGGCCGAGTGAGGATTTGGGCCTGGTCTCCTGGTTGTGGGGAAGGCACTGTTTTCTCCTTGCTTTTCTTTCCCCAAATTTGAATCTGAACTTGCAAGGGGTACAGTTATGGATTAACCTAGGTTCTACCTTCTGTAGGACAAGAAGTATCATAAGAAATGCAAATAGAATTCTATGGGGGCTAAATGCCAATATCTGCATGTGCATGTTCACTCATCCCTTTAGCCACAGGGGCATCCATTCCACAGAAGTTAGAAACATCTCTCAATCAGTATTGGTAAAATGGCAGAAATACAGATTGAAGTAAGAAAGACCAAATAATGTTTCACTAGTGCAGAGAGCTATCTCATCCTTCAGTCCTAACAGCAAGTCAATAGTGGGTTCCTAATCCTATATCCTGTGGATAAGACGAGAGTTAAATAAGATGTGCCTTGTGTTTGGAACTGCAATCCATATGCTTACAAAAAAACTGGAGGCTTTAATGTTCAAAACTGTACCATATTAAAAAGAAATCTCATGAAGCAAATAATATTTATAAAAAACCACTAAACTGATACAGTACTACAGAAAGCAAGATTCCCCCATTCCAGAATTGATAATATTCATTATGTTGTAATGAATATAAGACGTAAACACAATCCTATACAAGTCTACTCAGAAGCATGGCCCACTGAGTTCAAAGAGTCAAGTGTGTATATATAGGCTTACAGCCAAGAGGTGTTTTTTTTCTTCTTTGAAGGGCAATCTGAATAATTTAATTTTAGAAAAGTCTCCCTAGAACAGACCTAGGAGCACAAAATCTGGTTTGTATTAAAACCAAAGTGAAAGGATTCATTTAGAGGATGCTACGACGCAGGTGGCGCTGTGGGTTAAAGCCTCAGCGCCTAGGACTTGCCGATCGAAAGGTTGGCGGTTCGAATCCCTGCGGCGGGGTGAGCTCCTGCTGCTCGGTCCCAGCGCCTGCCAACCTAGCGGTTCGAAAGCACCTCCGGGTGCAAGTAGATAAATAGGGACCGCTTACCAGCGGGAAGGTAAACGGCGTTTCCGTGTGCGGCTCTGGCTCGCCAGAGCAGCGATGTCACGCTGGCCACGTGACCCGGAAGTGTCTCCGGACAGCGCTGGCCCCTGGCCTCTTAAGTGAGATGGGCGCACAACCCCAGAGTCTGTCAAGACTGGCCCGTACGGGCGGGGGTACCTTTACCTTTACTTTTTACTATGAGCTGTGGAACCTGAGCCTACATTCTACTACACAGATAGGTTCTGGTGTCAAAACTCCTGTGAAAACTTTCATAAAAGGATTTGCATTTGCAGGAATGTCCCTATCCTTCGGCAGATTGAGGCATCTGCTTCAGGTAGCAGATGCTGGGAAGCAGCAGTGATATTACAAGAGCTGTGTGTGCATCAGTCTGCCCTGTACCCCCTAAGCTAGCTTCCTGCTCTCAGGTACAGCTGAGGATACTGTCTTGTTGCACAAGGGTGGAGTTGAGACAAGGAAAATGAAAGGATGAGTTCTGGGCTGACTTTCCCCTTCCTTTGGACCACCAAAACTGTACAAAGTATCTAATCTTACTGAATGGCAAGCAGAATGCTGTAGTCTCTCTCGGCCTCACATCTCACACAGGAACTCTGCTGTAGTGTGAAACCTCTATCTGTGCCACACCAAGGATATGACTCATCCCAGCTGGGTGTCAGGAGAGACACTGTCATTTCTAAGGCTTTGGGCCTGGGGTAGAAAATATTTTTCAGCCTGAGGGCCGTATCCCTCCATAGGCAACTTTTGTGGGGCCCACACATCAGTTGTGGCCAGAGGCAAAAGTGGGTGGAACAGTAGATGCGACTCTTGCCTTGTACAATAGGCTATATTTGAGCTATGCAAAATCCTGAGGTTTCTACATGCACGTCACCATCCATGCATGTAAGATGCATGATCATCGTTCAACAGCACATTCCAGCCAGGCAAATGCACACAAGGAGAAAGTGGAGCAGGCCAGCAAGAGGTGTAGCAGGGGAAGAGAGTTCACAGGGGCATTTGGCTCCTGAACCTGAGGTTCCCCACCCCTGTTTTGGACTGCCAGTTTTTCTCTTGGGAGTTCTGAAATATTATCCCAACTAATAGGTAGGATACTTGTTTGTGTTTCTCTAAAATAGTTCTATGCTGCCTTCCAGCAGAAGCTTGCAAGGTGACTGTGAGGTTTTTACATTTACAGTGGTACCTGGGGTTAAGAACTTAATTCGTTCCGGAGGTCCGTTCTTAACCTGAAACTGTTCTTAACCTGAGGTACCACTTTAGCTAATGGGGCCTCCCGCTGCTGCCACGGCCACACAATTTCTGTTCTCATCCTGAAGCAAAGTTCTTAACCTGAGGTACTATTTCTGGGTTAGCGGAGTCTGTAACCTGAAGCGTCTGTAACTCAAGGTACCACTGTATGCTGCAGTTACAATCTGGAAATCATTTTCACTAGCCTCAGTTATTAACATAATAAAGTGGATGCATGTAGCCTTCCTTCCCTTGGCAGAGATGATATTATTATTATTATTATTATTATTATTATTATTATCCAAGCTGTACTACTGCCAACATTGTGTAGTCTAGAAAGTCACGTTCCTAGCTTGTGAAATGTACTGCCAGCTTGTGGAATGATAAGGAATTATATTATGGAGGAAGGTATGACAGATGCCCTCACTGAAATTGGGTGCTGGGCAACATAACCAATACTTGGGATGCATTCATAGACAAAACACTTTCTGTTATTATACAGTAGAGGTCTCTTATTAACTATTTGTGGTAGGATTTAAGATTAACCGCTACAAGGTAATATATTTATTTGAAGGCTGCCTATGGTTCACTCACACCCCACCTAAAGGTTCAGGGTATGAAGAGCCACTACTGGAACAAAACTGTATGTTTAGTTAATTGCACTCTATGGGGGTTTAACATATGATGGTTTCACATGTGAGGAACAAAATATATTTAAAGATGCAAACACTTTACTGAGAAACTTTTGATCAAACGAGGCATTGATTTTTCCCACCTAGAATGGCTATTAGTGTTCAAAACAGCAGCAGCACCCACTCAGCCTCTTCTAGGATTTACGTTCCCTTCAGGGAATCAAAACTGAGTTACCCTGCCTGATTAATCCCACTCAGATATGGACTGACTGTGGGCAGACAAACAGTCTCTATCTGAGCCCACCCAGAAAGAAATATCCTGTTTGGATATTAAACTGTCAGCATCTCACTGAAACTCCAGTCTCTCTCTCCTGATTGGCTGATGATCCAGCCAGCTCTCACTGGTTGCTCAGTCACCTGGAAGCAGACTGTCCATCAAAGAAAATGTAACTGCGTTGTGGTAAGAGCTGGGGTCCCCTACATAATGCTCGTGGGTACTATGGCACCCAGAGACATTTCTTTTAGCACCCACAAAGGCATGTCATGGCCCCAATTTTTAAAGGTCCCCCCATTGCCTTTTTTAATCTGCATTTTATTTGTTTTGGAGGTTGTAGGTGGTTTGCCTCTTTTGGAAGAGGTTTGTGTCTGGTTTTGGCACAAATTCTTCTGTAAAATTGGTATTTTGTTGTACCATTGGTAGTTTCTTAGATTTCCAAATGTGCCCAATGGCCCAAAGAGCACATGCTTTCCATGTAAAAGTTCCAGGCTCAATCTCTGGCAGATTTCTGTAAGGCTAGAGAAGACTTGGGTCTGAAAGCCTCTCAAGCCACTGTGAAGTCAGTGTGGACTAAGGATGGGCAAATCTTTCTTCAATTTCAGTTTCTGGATTTCTTTCAGATGAACCAGTGATATAACTTAGTACAGGGGTCAGTAAAGTTTTTGTGGCTTGGGCTGGTTTAAGGTCCCGCAGACGCCACAGTGAGCTGGAGTGTGCGCGCACATGCACAAACGCTATTTCCGGCACTCCTTCCGGCATGGAGGAGTCGTGTGCAGCTTCCCATTGGCTGCAGGAGCTTCCTGCAGCCAATGGGAAGCAGGCCAGCATCGCAGAAGGCAGTCCCTGCTCTGCTCTGTGCCAGTTTAGCGCAGCACATGGGAGCCGACCGAGCAAGTGGCGGGGGTCCCCGAGCGGGTGGTGGGGATCCATGGGCCAGTTAAATGACCCCCATGGACCGCTTGTGGTCCATAGGCCTTAGGTTGCCGACCCCTGACTTAGTATAAGGCAGCTTCCTATATGTCTATGGTTTAAATTACATAGATTACAATATTTTGGTGGTCTGAAAGAGTGGGAAGAATGGTGAAACACTGCAGAAGGTGTGGTGAAGTTATTGTCACTTCCTTTCCATATGAAACCCTCTAAGGAGACTGAAAAATGAGGATCTTCTATACTACTTCTCTATCGTGAATGATAAGTGCTTTTGTCCAATTTAAATAGCTGCCCTCAAACACATGTTTGTGCACAGTAAATACAATGCTAATTCCATTATATTTCACAACTTTAGCAGAGAACAGATCCAAGTGAGCTCACTGCATAGGCAGAGACCGCACACAATTGATTTCCACAATTAGAGCTGTCAAGCCTTTGTTTTCAAGTGGACATATATCAATTTTCATGTGAATCATGGGACTGAAGCCAGTGATTATCAGTGCTGAATAAGAATCATGTGTTTATGAAACCGAGCAAGCAAGTTTTACACAGTTTGGACAACTGATAGGATTGTGCTTTGTGAACAAATGTGAGGCAATGAAAAGAATAAATTCACTTTGATGTGTGGGGTACATGGCTGATTTAAAAAAGTACTCCATATGTAACACTTAGAACTAAGATGCTACATGGACTGCCAGTATTTTTAATGACAAGCATAATCAACACATTAAATAGGAGGGATTTATATGATGGTTGGAACTGAAGCCATGTGCAAATATTAGTCATGCTTTGTTGAGTTGTACTAGTAGTGATGAGCACTAGCCTTCAAAGTACTGTGTATATGATTAACCTCTAAATACCACCTACAAAGTAATTATTATCACATGGCATCCCTACACTAGTTACATGAGAAAAACATATGATACAATTGCTTGAGGCAATGGTGCAACTCTCAAATCATTTTTTTAAGTGACCGAGCAACTGATTTTCTCTGTTGCTGTTCAGAAAACAAGTATTGTGTTGTTCTTTGTTCAGGTCCTGACATTCCTTTTTAGCAGCTTATGCCACATTCGTTCACATCATGAGCTGCTCACTACCTAGCGACCTACCTGCAAAATTCTTTCATCTTTTTCCCCTCACAATTTTCACTTACGGTGTGAGAACTCTGGCTTACATCTAATACAGGGCCTACTGGATGAGGAGTGTGTTCTGTGTGATTTTGTTCCAAGCTGGCTCACACAGTTAAAAAATTTGAAGTGAAATGTAAGGGAAAGTGTAACTGTTACCATTTTCTGCCAATTGTACTAGATTTTAACCATATAGGCTAACATGGTACAAAATGCAGGACAGAATCAATCTCTTGCACATTTGAATCTTCTAGATCAAAATCAGACAGCATGGAGAACAGGGTGCTTTAAGAATGCAGCTTAGCTACAGGGTGAAATTCACCCAAATTCTAGCTCACATCTATAAAAGGGAAGTTTTGGAAAAGAAGCTTCCTACCCCAGAAACAAAGCAGGTCATGTAACAAAATTACTGCCTTACTACAATAAAATATATTCCTTGCCTGCTCTTTTCAATATTTGAGAAATGGCAGTGGCTGCTATATGTCAAATTCCAAAATGAGAACAAGGCAATACTTTGGGTCTGGAGGTGGTCATAGCTCAGCGATAAGGGTATGTCCTTTGTACATAGAACAATCCAAGTTCAATCCCTGGCATCTCTAACTAAATAGATCTTTGTGGATCGAGGGAATGAAAGAGCCCAACCTAAGACCAAGGTCAGACCAGTCAGAGCGAACAATACTGTGATAATCATTAGTATTTGTAAGGGGTGTAAGAGGCATATGAATGCCTTAAATAATAAAATACCTTCTACTCTTTGTATCCTCTCACACTGTTTGAAAGGGTCTCTCAATGCTTTGAAACAGATTAGGGGCAGGTATAAAGAGACTTCAAGGGGAGGGCAACCCCCCCCAAAAAAAACCCTTTCTCCTCATTCCACTAAGAAGCCTCCAATGGAGGAAGAAGCCTTTGAGACAAGCTGCCCCTGAGGAACCATCTCTTTCTTATTTGCTGGGCCGCTGTGGAGAACAGAATGCTTGACTTGACAGGCCTTTGGTCTGATCCAGGGCAGTTTTCTTCTTCTTAAGGTAGAAATCCCCATATCCCCCAAGGTAGAAAACCCAACTCTCTCCCTGCTGGGCTAATTTTCCACTTGAGGGGAGTGCTGCACATAGGAGAGCGTTTAAAACAAAACAAACCAGACGAGACTTTTGCTGTCTGAAGTACCATACAGCCCACCAGAGAGCTGTTTCTGAGTCCTGAGCCCCTGCTTTACTTCTCCACGATGAGCTGCTTTGGAGAAGAGGCGCGAGGGCGCTTGACAGACCACCAACCATTTCAAGCGACCAGCAGAGCCCCGCCCCTTCAACTCCTCCTCCTCCGGTTTCGCCCCTCCCTCTTTTATCGCGCGGCTCCGCCTCTCTACCTCCACGAGCTCTGTGATTGGTCCGCAGCGCAAGGGCCGCAGCACGCCCTCCGCGGCGGAATGGGCGCGTGCGCGTTGCTAGGGCTTACGGAGGAAAAACGAGCGCTCCGCCGGTTGTTTATGTGCGTTCCGAGTAATTCCACTTCCTGCCTGGCGTGACTGTGCGCCGCTCCGTCGCTTCCGGGTCAGATGCTTCTTCCCGGCGTCCGGGGCCTCTGAGGTACCGGTGTTTCGAAACCTGCCGAGAAAGGCGGGCTGGGGCCGATGCTGAGGCGCCGCTGCCGGCCGGGGGGGTGACGAGGGGGGCGGCGGAAGAGAAGGGCCGGCGGGGCCTGGTCGCCCGATGGTGGGCCGGCGCTCGCCATGGACAAGATCCTGGAGGGCCTGGTGAGCTCCTCGCACCCGCTGCCGCTGAAGCGCGTGATCGTGCGGCGCGTGGTGGAGTCGGCCGAGACGCCTCAGAGCGCGCCCGAGTGCCGGGCCATGTTCTCGCTCAGCACCCGCCTCATCCTCCAGGGCCCCGACCAGTTCCAGCGCCAGGTGGGGCGGCAGGTGCTCGAGGCCTACGCCCGCCACCACCGCGACGACTTCGAGGCCTTCTTCACGCGCGGGCTGGTGCTGGCCTTGCTCCAGGGGGGAGACCCGGCGCTGCCGCCGCCGCCGCCTCTCCCCGCCGTGGCTCCCGGCCTGGGGCCTAGCCTGGACCCGGCCGTGCTGGACTACATCCAGGTGGGGCTGCGCCTGCTCATCAGCTGCCCGGCGGTGCTGGAGCTCTTCGCGCTGCTTCAAGGGGAAGCGCTGCGCCTGGTGAGCGAGAGGCCGCCGGCGCCGCTGTGCGCTCGCCTCTGCCAGCTCCTCAGCGACTTCCCGCAGTGCCTGCCCCGCGGCAGGAAGCCCGCGCTCGCCTTCTGCCAGCAGCTGGTGCGCAGCATCGCCCACTTCCAGACGCAGGGCACCCGCGAGGCCGAGCTGCGCCTCTACGTCTCCCAGGTCACCCAAGTCAGCGGCCTCCTGCGCAGCATCTGGAAGGCAGAGCCCGACACGCTGCTGCCCTCCTTGCAGGAGCTCTTCGCCATCATCTCCTCCACAGGTGAGTTGCTGTTTCGCTTGGTAAGGCAAGGGCTTTAGTGCCCCTCTGGGGTTTGCAGAGGTATCACCTTAGGAAGAGCAAGAAGTAGGCTTGTGCTGTCACCCATACAGTTATCGCCAAATGTTCTCCTTGTACAGTGGTACCTCGGGTTAAGAACTTAATTCGTTCTGGTGGTCCGTTCTTAACCTGAAACTTTAGCTAATGGGGCCTGCCGCGTCGCTGCCACGTGATTTCTGTTCTCATCCTGAAACAAAGTTCTTAACCTGAGGTACTGTTTCTGGGTTAGCGGAGTCTGTAACCTGAAGCATCTCTAACCCGAGGTACCACTGTACAACATGAGCAGCATTCTCCCTAATGTCATCCTAGGCCGCTCTGGCAACATGTGTAAACAAGAATAAAGCTCTGTGGTTGCATTAGTTAAAGGAGTGGTGATGCAAGAGCAAGTCATGGCTTTATCTTCAGTTCTCGTGTGGTTCTTGTTTGCACATTTTTCTGGAAAAGCTCATTGCTCCTGGGTTTCAAAGGTAACATTTGTATTGGGTCAAAGTGTAAGGCAACAAGAAGTGTAGATAAAGTAATAAGTAAAGCACTTAAAATTTATGTAACCTTTTTCAAAGTAGGTGAGTTTTAAAAAGCATGGGGTCCATGACATACTAGATATTAAATCAGGGAGCCACATCTTCCTTGTAGTCCTTACCTCTTGAGCCAAAAATCATTGAACATTTGGTGCTTAATATTTAGCCAAGTTTGGAAAGAACTCAGAGAGCAGCTTGAGTCTCTTCCTTGACAACTCTTGCAGAGAGAAAGGCTTTGTCTTTGATTGGCTGTTTGGTTACTTTTAGATAACTTTGAAACTCGGCTGAAGTCAGAGTGGCTTGTGCTAACCTTACAGCATGCTGAAGTATAAAAAAAAGAAGTTAGAAAAGAAGCTAACCTTACAGCATGCTGAAATATTAAAAAAGAAGTTATAACTGAAACAGATATTGGGGATAACACTATTAACTTAAACATTTCATTATTAGTTTAATCTAGCTAATGGTGTGAATTTCCTGGAAATTTTCCTAGAGAAATTAGAGTAATTTGCATCACAAATATTTCAGTTTGTACTGGAAAAAAATTCTGATGCTCTAGAGAGAGAACTAATTTACCATCTTTCTTACATTCTTATAAAACATTACTTCATACAGTGCATAGTTAAACTATGAAGTGTTGCTCCCACAAGTAGTGATGACCTCCAACTTTCAGAGCTTTCAAAGAGGTTTAGACAGATTCAGAGGGGATAAGGATATTAATGGCTGCTAGCCACAATGGTTTATGTTCTACCTCCCTTGTTGGAGGTGATATGCCTCTGAATGCCACTTCCTGGGAATCTTAAACGGGGAAAGCGCTGTTGTGCTCAAGTCTTGCTTTCATGCTTCCTGTAGGCACCTGGTTGGCTATTGTGAGAGCAGAATACTGGACTAGATGGACCACTGGCCTAATCCAGCAGAGGCTTTTCATATGTTTCCTCAGTTCCAGAATATTAACTATTTGGCTATTAACTTTCCCACACGTGTTTGTGCTCTGTTCATGAGCAACACATTTCTGGAATTCAAAAAGTTGCTAGAAATGTGGTACATACAGATGGACTACTCCCAAAGAGATGAAAGTGGGGAAATACCCAAGTTTCCTTCTCGTTTGATCACTTAAATTCCTAGAAAATACTAAGACAGACCAAAGGAAGAAATTCTTCTGCTGGGCTTAATTTACAAAAACATATTTGAATGGATTAATATGTTGCTTAGAACTTGAATAATCTGTTGTAATAGAACTTTAATATATTCTTGAAATGTGTTTCAAAATTCAGTAGGAAAAAGAGTAGAAGCAAAGCATAAAACTTCTTTCTTGCGTATTTGTCTATTGTAGATTTTGAACCCTCAGTTGCCTTGGCAAGTCTTGTGCAGCATATCCCATTACAGATGATTACAGTGCTCATCGGAAGCCTTACCACAGATCCAAATGTAAAAGATGCAAGTATGACTCAAGCTTTGTGCAGGTATAGTCTTTGTGTTAGAAAAGAGCATGACAACATTACCCAAATTGAAAACCTCAAAGCTGTTTGATCATGTGAGTTTTAATGGATAGATTCAATCTGCATAAATTGGTAAATGAACAATACACTTTCTGAAGAGGAAAAAACATTTGTTTTTAGACTATGTTTTAGACACTGTTGTGGCAAGCACAGTCTTGGAAGAGGCGTTCCTTCTTTTGTGAGAGAAGAGGAAAAATGTCTCTACTAAGTTCTGGCATGCCATCCACGTTTTTTGTAAATATTTGTACTAAAAATAAACATGCATTTGTGTTGTGTGTTTTTATTGTCTGATTCATCAGGGATGCAAACCCTGATGTCAGATATTGCAGCCATAAAAACAGTAATGCCATTAACACATTTGCAACCGAATGAAATCTTTAAAAATTGGAAATTGTGACTCAAGAAAATCTGTAGTGGTACAGTTTAATCGTTGACAAAGAACTTATTATGGTATCCTAATACAGCAATCTGCCTTTTAAAGTAAAAACAGTTTCCGCCAAAGAATCTGACCTGTGAAGTTACCTTGTCATAATAAGTTAGATATTGTTTCTTTTCAGCAGCATAATCTTGTTCTTCTTGGTTAGTAAGTATTTAGTAAGCTTTTGTGAAGCAAGTAGTAATTACTGGCCTTTGGATAAAAGTTGATGGGTAAAATTTGCTGCTATTTAAAAACAGGTGATTTTGAACATGGGGTACACTCCAGCAACATGAAAGCTGCAATCTATGTGCATTTGTTTGGGAGCAAGTCCCATTGACTTCAATGGTATTTACTTCCAATGAAGCATGCATATGATCGTGTACATTCACTGAGATAAAACAATTCTATACATTTTTGTACAACCTAGCTGGACATTTAGAGGACAAAAGTAGCACTATGTGAATCTATCTTGAGTTGCAAAATACATTGTTTGGGGCTTGTGGTGATGCTGAGTATAATCTCAGTATCTTTTATACAAAGGTGCTTTCATTCAGGGTTTTCTGGCAATTCTATCCTTTCTGTTTCAGTCCCCTGCACCACATTCAGTCCCATTTTGGAATGTCCCCTGATCTTTAGGAGTTTCTTTTCAGGGGACTCCACTATATAACAGGCAGGAAAGTCTTATTGTTTGAGGAGGTTTATCTCTGGATCCAAGTCAGTCTTCTTACAAAGAAGAGCTAACTGCTACTAAAATCTTAAACATCAGATTATCTGTATTTTCCAAATATTGACAATGGTTGTGACATTCAGCATTTAGAAATCTGTAAATGTAATAAATCAAATTCTGGATACCAGTCTAGCAGCTGAAAAAGGGCAATAAATAGAAATGAAGAAGATGGTGCTTAATCACATTGCTAAGAACAAACAAATGGCTGAATTCATTCAGCCTATTAGTAGCCGTTCTGGGGCCTTTGGAGATTATGGTGCTGGCTGCAAGTTTTCGCTACATGCATATGGTTAATAACAACAGTTTCTGACAAACAAACATCTGTCAATCAACACATATATGGTAGGCTGCTAAGTAAACCTAGGGATCTAACTGGTTCTTTTTCCTTTTTTCTGAAAATGATTTATTTGGTTTTGATTGTTTAAATTCTTATACCTTTGTGGGCCATAGATTTTAAAACTTACATAGCCTTGCAAATAAGTGCTCAACATTTTCTAGCTAACACACAGTATTTTACTAGCCCACATACAAATCTTATTTGCCTATCACGTTAAATTTTAGTGCTGTCAATTCTTATAGACCATAAGAGACAAGTCCCATGGCTACAGAATAAATACATCATCAGTTAGTGAAATTTTTCTGAGGCAGCCAGCTTCACCTGCCTTTTCTTTCTAGCTGAGCAACTTCAGTCATTTATATTTGTCAGCTAGATGAAGAGGAGTAAAAAGAGAAGTTGGCTGCTCTTTTACCTCTTGAACTAATATGAGGATAGGTGTAGTATAATGTCAACGATCACAAAAGACTGCATCTAGGTGAGCTGGAAGAAACGTTAATTGCTTGGCAGAGCCTGTCATCCTTTATGCATTCATAGTCTTTTACAGGGTTTGCAGCTAAACATGGGTGAGCTCTCCCTGGCTTGATTTGGTTGGGAGCAGCAGTTATCAGCAAATGTGCAAGATGCTTGGAAAAAGTTATTTTCCCCATCTCTCCCCCAAAAAACTGTTCCCATCCTGGTTAGTTCCAACATCCTTTATCTGGCTCCTGCTATGGTGGTGGGAGAAATATTTTTCCTTCCTCGTCTTCCTCCACCTTGGCACTAGAGAAAGAAATTGGGGTGTCTATTTCTCCATTCTTCCAGGCACCTAGAATTCTGAGAAATGTCATTTTCGCAAAAACATAGACATCATAAGGTTGGAAAGAAGAAACTTATTTCTGGGTTGGGGGTTGTATACTCAGTTTGTTTTGAAAGTGAGTAACGTGAGTCACTAAGGTTCATATTTTGAGCCAAGTCATTGGTTACTAAGGACAGCAACATCTCTGCTTTCTATTGCTAAATGCAGGCATCACAAACTCGAAGGAATGCTGGGTCACCTTGTTTGTTGGCTGCTGGTTGTACTAGTGAGGGATATGCGCTTGCTGCTTCTGCACAGGGTTTTTTTTTCCTTTCTGAAAGAAAAGTAAATGTTACATTAAATGTTTTGGTTTCCTAGCATATCTTAGCATTGTGCAGTCGGAAAAAAGAAACTATTACGTCAAGATCTTGCTTCTTTTAATTCAGATCTCTGCCATAAATGTTTTATTTGAAAACTTTGGACATGAGGATAGTGTTTAATAAAGACTACAGATTGGCTTTGACATTTATTGGTAAATGTTTACAGAATGGCAGAAAATGGGGAGGGCATAAAAGCATTGATCTGCATTCATGACACTTGTACAACAGTATTCCACACAGCGCTCCAAACGAAAAAGCTCCCATTAGCTTGATGAAATAAATTCTTATTTTCTAAGTGGTGTAGTACTGCAGTTTGAGTACTGAGACTAATGAACTTCCCCCTGCCACAAAACCTTGGAGAAAGTTGTTTGCAAAGGCTAGAGAATTATGCAGTGCCACGACTCTCGGTGTGACTTAATGTGATCGTCATAATATGAAAACCAACACAAACTGTGGGGCAATTAAATAGTTAGAACTTATTCTTTTTTGGCTGAAATACTAACAAGCACCCTATCTTTTTTCAGAATGATTGAATGGCTGTCCTGGCCATTGGCTCAGCATGTGGAGACCTGGGTCATAGCACTCTTGAAAGGGCTGGCTGCAGTCCAGAAGTTTACTATACTTATTGATGTTACTTTGCTTAAGATTGAAATGGTAGGTATGGTTGCTTTTGTAGAACAGCTTTTCTGCTTATTCCAGACTGGTGTAAATATTGTGTAACACAGAATGAAAACTGAAGAATATCTCAATTCTGATGTGTTTGGTTTTTTTTGAAGGTTTTTAATCGACTTTGGTTTCCTCTTGTGAGACCTGGTGCTTTGGCTGTCCTTTCTCACATGTTGCTTAGTTTTCAGCATTCTCCAGAGGCTTTTCACTTGGTAAGTTTTCATTTGTCTGAGCTTTAAACCTACTGCTTACAAACAACTTCCATAGCTTTCTTTGTAAAACCTAGACTGCAGTCTTGTGTTCGTACTGGAGGGTGGCTTGTGGCTTGTTGTAAACCAGCCATAATAGCCAACTTCACATCTGTACTGCAGGTAATAAGGTCTATTCTTCTAGTCACATCATGTATTGCAACTTCAGTTTTATCCTGCTCTGTGCTGAAGATATATTGTACAAAACAAGTTTTGAAACAAATAGAACTAGATACTAAGAATTGTGAGAACTCCTTGTACACTTACCCGTACACAAGTACTTGGCAAGGGGAGTTAGACAGAGCCACTGCCACACAGGATGCCTCAATGTTCCTGCCAGTTCATGATGTTCAGTTATGTTTTAAACACCTCCTACAGTCTGTATTGAGGGCCAAATTCACAGTTGGCCTCTGAGCTCTTCATGCCAGCGGCTACTCCACAGTCTTGAATGTGCAGGCTACACACAGGCACACAACCATCTCAGCTATTTTTTCTACATCATCTGAGGGAGGGAGATTATGCACCCATCAGATTAGAGATAGGGGACATCAGGGTCCTCAACTCCACCCACCCTAGCACTGTATCTACTCATCTTTTTTCCTGCTGCCACCAACAAAATCTGTGGGGTCTCAAGAGGGGCCAGAATTGCTGGAGAGGGCAGATCAGGCCTTCAAACTGGGGGGGTTAAACACCTCTCACTTAAATAGTAATATGAAGGCACATAATTCAATAAATATGTTTCTAAAATTCTGTTGGGAGTCAAAGATGTAGCTAGCCTGCTTAAAAGGTTGTTGAATACAGGCTTTTCTAGAATTTTCTAATTCATACTGTTTTGATTGTGAGTTCCTTTTAAGATTTTGAATTTATGGGCAAGGTGGAGATGAGCCACACTCGATGGAGCTACAAGCTAATACCAAGATAAATCCATAGAATACAGAACAGGTTGTACGTTATCAGGGTGACAGGAAACAATACAGGCCATTAAATGTTTCAGTAATAATATTTAGAACAGCCTTCCCCAAATTTGTTCTTCAGCTGTTTGGGGTTTTGTTGTCCAAAATTGTTGAAAGGCAGCAAGTTGGGGAAGGCTGATTTAGAAGAACAATGCATTACTAATGCAATGTTGCTGTCTATCCTGATTTATGTATCTTAATGGAATTGTGGGTTTTCTGTTACAACTTTTGCTCCTTACTATTGAAATAGTTATCAGTCATTAATTGCATTCAAGTAGATATGAATAGTATAGTTTTTCAGATGAACTTGGGCAAATGCTTTGGTGTTTTTCTCTTAACATTAGATTGTTCCTCATGTGGACAAGCTGGTAAAATCTTTCAAAATCAATGGCCTTGCCTCCAGTGCAACATTCTTGGGACAGCTGAGTGAGCTAATACACTGTATGATGTATCATTACTCTGGATTCCCAGAACTCTATGAACCTATTTTAGAAGCTATCAAGGTAATGCAAATAAATTAAATACTACAGGTTGAAAACGAGGGGTGGTCTTGATGCTCTGTAGTGAATTTGGGCCATTTTTTGATTGAGGGGAAAAATTGGATTATATTGTGGAACTAGAAAAATCACTGGCTAGGAAGATGTGAAAAAATAAAATAAGATCTCTGGTTGCTTAATCCAGAAAATCACTAAAAAGCAGAATATGGTAATATGCACCCTTACTTTATGGGAGCATTTTCATAAGAGTTACTGAAGTTTATTGGTGATTATCGAAGGGAAAAGTCACCATGTATTAACTCAGTGATAGTGGAAATGGTTTGAAATGACCAAGATATTTCCTGATCAGAAATGTTGTTTCTATTGCCTTTGTGTTGTGCATTGTGGAAGAATGTATACATTGACTTTTATTTGATTTATTGTATTTCTATGACACTTTTCATTCAGATCAAATCAATATATATATAGTGACACCATTGTCATAAGATGTGGAACAATTCCTTCCATAAAGGCAGAAAACACACACAGCAGTATATTTGGCTTTGACTGTTGTATCTTTTGGTTGGGGTATCATTTTTTAAAAATGCATCTTATGGTGAACAGAGGCTGTCAAGTGTTTTTGCTACACTTTACAGCTTGAGAGGCACTCTTTGTGGCAAAGAAATAGCAGGAACAGATCAAAGATTACCTACAAGTCTCTGATTTGACAATATCTTTAGAGTTGATAAGACACAGCCTCTAGTAATTTTTCTTGGCTGTGCAGTCACAGTGAATCTTTGATGGCTGGCCAAACAACTGTACTGTCAGTTCTCACAAAGATAACTGTGATATTTTTTCAGCATTGCCATGAGTAAAGAGCCTGAGTTGTGAGGACAATGTGGGGTGACTGTTGCTGCTTTGTAGATATTGTTGTGAAAACAGGTGCTTAAAGTTGTTGCTGTTCACTGCTCAGTGTTGAATTTTCTGCTTCTTGTAGGACCTTCCCAAACCCAGTGAAGAGAAAATTAAAATGATACTGAATCAGAGTGCCTGGACATCTCAATCCAGTTCCTTGCAATCTTGTCTGTCTAGATTTTCTGGAAAATCTGAAACGGGAAAGACTGGTCTGATTAACTTAGGAAATACATGTTATATGAACAGTGTGATTCAGGCATTATTCATGGCTACAGAGTAAGTTTAAACTTCCTCTTGTGAGGAATCCCAGGCATTCGTTTGTACTAAAGATTTTTAAAAAAAAATAATTCATGGAGCACATCATTATGGTTTTGATATTGCCAGTGAAGAACTAGGTAACATGGCAAAATTGGTCCACTGGCCTAAATTAGTTTTCCTTAATCAAACATTGGGCTCAAATATATTAGAGTTCACATTATATCCTACATGTCATCATGTATTCATGTTAATATTGGTAAAAATTATTCCATTTACATAAGTCATCGTGGCAATAAAATATTGCTTACTTTGTTCCCTGATAGATGTTTATTCACTCAAAGAAACTCACCGATTGGGAGTTTTTTGAAAAATGCCCACTTTGCTTTAGACTATCACCTTCTATAATTTTATTTTTTTTTTTAAATCCAGTTTGCATTAAAACAAGGTATGTGTTGTATGAATTATGGCTGATATCTGACTAAGTCATACTTGGAGTTGATCACTCTAAATCAGTGGAATAAAAAGATTTCACTGATTTCATTGTAACAACTCTAGTAGGACTAATGTTGCCCATAGTGTGCTGGGTCATTCAGACCATTCTGCATTACAAAAGCAAACATTGAGCAAAGCTAATGTCAGATAAATCGGTTCTGCGCCCTCAGAAAGAACACTGTGTAAATGACGAAACATGAAACCATTGTCATCTCATCTCTTTCTCTTTTGCAGTTTCAGGAGGCACGTATTATCTTTAAATCTAAATGGGTGCAATACATTAATGAGAAAGTTGCAACATCTGTTTGCATTTTTGGCTCATACTCAGGTGTGTGTGACTCTTTTAATTTTCTGAATATTGTAGCCATAATATCCAAAACTTGCATCTATCTAAATGTTCTACCAGAATGTACCTAGAGAAAAATACATTCATATTTCATATAGATTATTTGAATATTCTCAGCTTTTCTAAGCCAAAAGAAAAGAATAGCCTTGTTTTACACAAGTGAAATTTTATAAGTTGCAAAAACCTGTGCAGAATAGTTAAAAATCTAGCCAACATAGTTGAGATTTTCAGAGTAGCAATTTTTTATTGTCGCCAGTTTCAGACATTTGTTCCCAGCTTCTCAGACCTTGCTTTGTGAAGTCACAAATGAGCATCCAAGTATGGCTGCTGTGTACAACTAAAAAAAATGCTGTACATAAGGCACCAAAAAGATTAGGAAAAGGGGATGAAGTATTTCATATTCTTGCTACACCTATATAACTTTTCTAGCTTTAAGCTGTTTGTCTACTTGCATGCTTTGTAGGAAAAAAAAGATTTAAGTTCTTAGTTTTACCTTCAAATCTATCTCTTACATAAAAATAGATAGATTTGAAGGTAAAACTACTAGTGCACTAGACCTGTGTATGTTTTTTTATACCTGAGATTTATTCTGTCATATTTGCATGCATTTGCAATCTATTCATTTGAGCGTCCCAACGCAGAAATTAAGGAATGCTTCATAGAGTGGTGTCATTACTTTGCATTTCACTTGATTTTGCTTGCTTCCTGATACAGAGAGAAGCCTATGCTCCTCGGATTTTCTTTGAGGCTTCCAGGCCACCCTGGTTCACCCCTAGGTCCCAGCAGGACTGCTCTGAGTATCTCCGGTTCCTGCTAGATAGGTATGGTGCTCTGAAATCCACACTGGTGTTTTTTACATTGTTGACCCAAGAAAAATAACCAGAGATACCATCACAGATTTCTAAGTTTTACCTAGAACTGCAAGGTGTAACAGTATTCCCAGTCTTCAAGGATTCAGAACTGAGGGAGGAATTAAGTGTCACAGTCTTATGATCATTCCTTCAGTGCAAGCATCTCTGCTTGCCAAATGACATGCTCTCCCGTCCAGCATTAGAAACACAGATATATAAGCTAAGCGCCAAATGGCTCCTTAAACCAGGGTTACAGTCACCAAAATGGAATGCCTAGTTGCCATTTTGGGGCCAAATGGCTCAAACATATTTTTCAATATGTCATTTAAGTTCTTGAAATTTGTTCTGATTGTGCACGTAAAATATAACAGATAGCATTATGCAGGATGTGTTGCTAGTGTGGGAAAACAATCAAGATCCAAGGATCCCCAGGCATGCACCTCCAGATGGTGGAGACGACAGACACCATCCTGGCACCTGGGCATCTTCACTTGGTAGCAAGGGGTCAATAGCCAGATGCAAAATGCACCTGGAGAATTTCAAACACTTCTCCTGTCTCCCTCCCCCCACATGGATCTGGAGGGTCTCCTGATTAGGAGGAGGAGTAACCCTGTTGCATAAGGGTAACTTGCTTAGTTTAATTGAATGTGGCCCTGAATATCTGTGGTAGAGAACTGCTGCTTTGGGGGAGGGGGAATCTAGGTTCTGTTTGGTCTCTTTAATTAGCATGCATTTGCAAAGCCAAAATGGCTGACTACCCTTCTTAACTCCAACATGCATGCATGCCATTGGTGTTTACATCTGTAGTTTAACCTTTTGTTTCCAGTAAGACATTCAACTTGGTTTACAATCAGCAGTTATGTCTGTTCTAGAAAACTCTTGAATCCCTGCAAGCGATTTATTTTTTTTAATGCAGGAAACTTTTTTATGTAATATACCGTATTTTTCCTTCTATAACACGCAGATTTTTTCTCCTAAAAAGGAAGGGGAAATGTCTGTGCGTGTTATTGAGCGAATGTGTGGTCCCTGGAGCCAATTGGTGCGAGGGGAGGCAAAAAAAAAGCAGGCAAAAATCAAATCGCGCGTCTCCTAGAAGGGAAACCTGAAAAGAGGAAGTGGCTGCTTTCCGGCATTCTGCCTCAGGGTCTTACTGCCCACCCACCTCTGTTTCCTTGCTGTGTTTGCTCAAACGGAACAAAGAGCAGGGAAAGCCCCTCCCCTCCAGGCAAGCAGAGGGGAAAGCTGAAAACATGCAGGAGGGAGAGAGAGAGAGAGAGCGCGCGTGAGCTGGCTGGCTTGGGTGGGTAGGTGAGGGAAAACTTTTGCCTTCCTTTCCTCCCTACCCCTCTCCTGCATTCTTAGCCAGCTGCTTCTCTGCACACCCCTCTCCTGCTCCTTGTCCCTTCTGTGTTTTTCCTTCCCTCCCCACTTAAAATGTGGTTAAAAAGCATGGATCCACATGGATCCTCAGGATCTTTGCATTGGGTCAGCCCAAATTCACCATCAGATCACATAGCATGTCCATGGCTACAGCCTGCCCCCCAAAATCACGCACCCACTGTTGCCTGGGGCTGCAATGGTGCAAAAACGTGGTTACAAAGCATGGATCTACATGGATCCTCAGGATTTTTGCATTGGGTCACCCCAAATTCACCATCAGATCACATGTCTGTGGCCACAGCATGAAGCACAAAAATGATACATCCACTGTTTCATTCAGAATGTTTTTTCCCTTGTTTTCCTCCTCTAAAAACGATGTGCGTGTTATGGTCAGGTGCGTGTTATAGAGCGAAAAATACGGTACTAAATAACTCCAGTTTCCTTCCTTAATCAAGTTCCATTAGGGGTAAAAAGTAAATCACAAGGCTGGTACCAACAGTTATTTGTGTGAGACACACACACACACACACACAAACTAAAACAGTGATGCTTTAATCAATGAAGAGAAATTGGTAGGGAAATAAATAATCTCATTTGATTTCTCCTCTTTAGGCTCCATGAAGAAGAGAGGACCCTGAAAGCCCTTTCTTTGGGAAAGCTTTCAGAAGATATGAATGAAGAGTCTGTCGTCCAGGACGTGTCCAGCAAAACCCAGCTGATTACCAAACAACCTTGCAGAGAGGAAAGAACATTAATAGAGAAAATGTTTCGGGGGAAACTGCAAACAAGCATATGTTGTTTGAACTGCAAAAGTACATCTTACAAAGAAGAAGCCTTCACAGATCTTTCACTTGCTTTCTGTCCTCCTGTATTCTTAGAAAACGTTGACCCACCAAGTACAGAAAATTCACCTGAAGGAAAAGATGACTGCATGGAACAAGTCAGTACTAGGGCATTCAGTCCTGTGGCAGAAACAGCAGCTGATGGTTTGGCAATTGGCGATTGCTGTGAAATGGTCACAAATGATGGGACCTCAAAAGACCCTCCCACTGATTCAAACTGTGAAAACACTAAAGATCCTTTTCCATGCAAGGCTGAGAACAGGGATAGTTTGCGGAAACACGTCAGTGAAGCTACTCCCTCAGTTACTGACTTGCTGAATTATTTTCTGGCACCCGAGGTTCTTAAAGGGGATAACAAATATTATTGTGAAAAATGTGCCTCTCTACAGAATGCGGAAAAAACTATGCAAATTGTGGAGGAGCCAGAATACCTCATTCTTACTCTCCTAAGGTTTTCATACGACCCCAAATGTCACATTAGGCGCAAAATCTTAGACAATGTGTCTTTGCCGCTTGTTCTGGAGTTACCTGTCAAAAGAACTGCGTCACCCTTAAGTCCTGTATCGGGTGTGTGGTCTATGGGTGTTGAATTTTCTGACACTGGTGAGAATCTAGCTAAAAAACTCAAGCCTTCTGGTGCTGAAGAAGTGTGTTGCCCTCAATTAGTCCCTTATGTTATAAGTTCTGTAGTTGTGCATTCTGGCATATCATCTGAAAGTGGGCATTATTATTCTTATGCCCGAAACGTTGCCAGTTCAGGGCCTTCATTAGGATCTTGTGATCAAACCCAAAGTCTGGCTTTAGCTTATCCACAAAGCAACTTGATGGCTGGAGAGGCTCCCGTTGCAGCTGCTGAAAAGGAACTGGATGAAAATGAGGTGTCAAAGGAGTGGTTTTTATTTAATGATAGCCGAGTGACATTTACCTCATTTCAGTCAGTCCAGAAAATTACGAGCAGATTCCCCAAGGACACTGCTTATGTGCTGGTTTACAAAAAACAGAACAGTACAAGTACACTCAGCGCTAAATCAACCAATGGGCTCTGGGTCAATGGAGATCCCCCTCTGCAGAAAGATCTTATGGATGCCATTACAAAAGACAATAAGCTATATTTGCAGGTAAGGTGCAGACATTGCTAATGTGATCAGCTGGCTTAAGACTGTAATCCTATACCCACTTAACATTGTAGTAAGCACCATTGAACTCAGTGGGACGTACTGCTTCTTAGTGGACATGTATATGATTGTACTGTAAAAAGCTTAATGCAGGCATCTAGCTATAGTTATAAGTCCAAGACTGTTGCTTGCAGACAAATACAAGAGACTTTGCATGGTTTTGAGCTGCTGGATCCCTTCCATCTACATGGGGCAGCACTTCTGGAGGTAAGAGCACAGTGCTGACATCTCTTCACACAATGGTTTGGCAACTCACTTCAGATTGTTTTCTGGCTTGTCAAGTTTGTAAGCTGGCTTGTCTAGTTCAGACATCTCACCCAACATTATTATGGTTCCTTAGCCATGTTTGAGTGTGATGTCTGAACTGAGCCTTTACCTAGTAGATCTTTCAGTTGTGTAGGCTATTATTATACTTTCCACAAGAATGCTATGTGACATTCAGTGTGAATATTTTGCAGACATGTAGCTCTGATGATACGTTGTACAGAACAATGTAGTTGCAGTACCAGGTGTTTTCTGTGAAGAATTGGGGGGGAAATGGCTTTCACTGAAAATTCATGGATGGATCTTTGTTCATTAAGTAAGGAGGTGTTTAAAAGCTTCCAAACATTATTTTTGTAGAATGCAACTTGAATTTTATTTAGTTGAGAAAAGCTGGAATATCTGGCAGTTCAGTTTGCTGTATGACTATCTTAACAACGCAAAGTAACCTCGAGTTGTGATGCAAAAATGAATGTGGTTTAATGTTTTCAAAACAAGCGCAAAGGAAAGTGTCAGGGAACTGACATCAAAGGGAGAAACGGAGGCAGGGCACCAGAGCGATGCCGGTGAGGGAACCAGCAGAGGGGAAGGATTTCAGCGTGACACCAATGGAGAGGAGGGGGAGATGGAGGAGGCGGTGTCAGGGCTCCAAGACCCTTCAAGCGAAACTAGCGGAGAGAGTGCTGGCACGCCCCTGCCTTCCCCTTACTTGCGCAGACGCGTTCCGCGCAGAGAACATAGGAGGAGACTTGGGGTGAAACAGCTTTTATGCTGGAAGAGATTCAAGAAACGCCCATTGACGGATTCTGCAAGTGACTAACAGGTCACGGAGGGTGAGCTCTAACCCTAAACCAAGTCGAGCAAACTATCTAATTGAACTGAAGGCAATTTACGCACAAGTAACCCCTTACAACCATTACAGAAAGGAACAAACACAAATGTGTTTCATTGAAAGAGTCTGCGCCACTTCATCCTTCACAAGTTACAGCCATAATTTTTGTTAAACTTTCTGAAGTCTGTATCGTAGGGATGGGGAATCTGTGGCCTTAGGTGCTGGTGTACTGCAGCTTCCCTTACCCATGACTATTGACTATGGTGGCTGGGGTGGATAGGAGTTAAGAGTCCAGCAATATCTAAAGAGCCATATTCTCCCCACCCTTGATGTATCAGCATTAAATAATTTCTGATCTGTAGACGCCGCTTAGTTAACTCATTAAATTTCATAACCGTAGAATTACTCAGTTGATTTGCATAAACATGTCGTTCAAAAACCCATTTTGCACAGGTAACATTTTATAGCGGAGCTTAATAGGGAGATTTTTGAACTTTTGAGGGTATTTGAGGGGAATTTATTCCTTTTTAAAATGTATTCCTTAAACGATTGGCTATTTTGTGACACACACCGCAACCTTCTAAAACCTTTTGGGATAAATGCTAGGTCTAATATTAGCATGCCTTCAACTTTTTATTGGCTAAACATGGTTGCAGGAGCAAGTTTACACTGATAAGGAGTTGGCTTCAGCCTTATCAGATTTTGTGATGAAACCTATGGTGTACATGCAGATTTGGATTCAGCTGCTCCTTTTTCCCTCAAACAACATCAAAACTCAACATTGCTCAAGTACGATTACTAAAGAACTAGACAGAATTCCTGCAACACCTGTACTTGATGAACTTAATAACCCCTAGTAGCTTAATGAACAGCATTGGTGTACACCATGAAACAGTCATTGCAATATCATCGCCTGGGAATTGTATTGAGGCTTTAATCACCAGGCCAGTATGTGCAAGAGAACTGAAATTATGCAACCTGTATCTTTTGAAGTCATTCTACAGCTTTCATGATCTTGCTAGGATTGTAAGAATTATAGCTCTGGGTTCATTTTAAAAGTTTGTAGCGCTTAAATTTGTGGGGCAGTGTTTGACTATGTGATTGAAATAGCTTTGGGTGTCCTCAGGCTGCTTCACAAGAAGCAGCTTTTGTATATACCGAGTAGCAGCCCTCCAGGTAGGTGTGTGTCTTTGTGTCTGTCTGTCTGTCTTCCCAGGTCTGCTATCTGCATCCCCTTGGTTGATGGCAGAGACTAATTCTGGCACCTCTGGCATGCAAGGCAATGTACTATGGCCCCAGCTAAATGTCTCTTCTGTTTTTCAAAGCACATGACTGCATAACGTCTGCAAAATCTGTTGGCACAATTTTTAAGAAAGCAATTTTGGGGAGGCAAAAGTAACAATTGATTTAGCTTTCATTCCTTTAATGATGCCTGCCACTTAAAGCATTTAAGTTATGGACAATCTTAAATTATTTACATGGTAAACTACCACATGATCTTTGGATGAAGGGCAGTATATAAATTTAATTAATTGATGATGATTATAATCTCTGCTGTATAGTGTTAGCAGGTGCTTCTGTTACTTCTGCTTTTGAGTTTCTGCTTAAGCATTCTGCAGCACTGCTGAACAAAACTGGTGTAGCTGTGCCACATGTAAATTTCCGTGCACCCCCCCCCACTCTGAAATTAGCTTAAATGTTCATAACTAGGTTTATTTGTCTGTTTCAGGAGCAGGAGCTTAGCGCTCGAACACAGGCCCTTCAAGCAGCTGCAGCTTCGTGCTCCTTTCGGCCAAATGGATTTGATGACAATGACCCCCCAGGAAGCTGTGGGCCAACTGGCGGAGGTGGTGGAGGCGGATTTAGCACTCTTGGCAGATTAGTGTTCTAGGAAGAGAGCATCAAATGCATTGGTTTCCAAACAGCTCCTGATACTGCTTAGGACTGTTCTTACTGAACTGTATTAAATAATGTACTAAGCTTTTTTTTTCAAGATGTGATCTTTGTTCTAAAGAGAACTCTCTTTTTTTATTTGAAATAAATAAGTGCATCATGGAGAAATCTACCTCTTAAATTCACTTGTTTTTATGGAAAGATATTCTTCCAAAAGAGGAGTTAGAAGATTTTTATGACACTAGATGAACTAGTAAAAAGCACTTGCAATATGTAATCCCAAATCCCTTGATGAAAGAATAATTATTCTTTGAAAAAGAGATGGTTACTCAACCCCAGCAGTGTTTGCAGTGGGGTTAATTTGTCCATAAATCTATAAATCCTCAAAGGCTCTGGAGTTGGTAACCTGAAAATAAATGAAAATCCAATGTGCTAACAATGTAATCCAGGATAAGAAATACTCAAACTCAATATATTTGCATTACAGGTACATATATTAAAAAGTCACTTTAATGTGCTTGTTAAATCATTTTTCCAAATGTGCATGGTCTTGTAGGGGGTGGGAATTAAGTAAAAAAAAATGCAAAGTTTGTAGTATTTTTAATTGCTTTGAGGATTTTAAAATTATTTCAGGGAGTACATCTGCTGTGTTTTGAAGGAAAAGACTTTGTACGTGCCTTGTACTTTAACAAAGTACAAAACCTTTTGAGGCTGCGGAAGAGTGTAGAACATGAGATGTTAATTTCTTGTTTAATATGAACTTAATACGTTTTTGAAAAGTGTTAGCTTCACCAGAAGTAAAGTCTGATGGTTCTAAAAATATATTTGTTGCTCGTGATTTTCAGTTCAAAATGGACTTCCATTTTATTCTGTATATATTGACATCACTGCTTTTGTGGGATACAAAAAAAGATGGTAATGAAACTTTATCCATTATTGCTGAAATGAAACATTTTCGGCAACTGACATTTTCATGCTTTTGAACTTTACATATTTGGGGTGTGGCAGGAAACCTCTTTGTTGGGGAAGATTGAGGGCACAAGAAAGATTGAGGGCTCAAGATGTTGGGAAAGATTGAGGGCACAAGAAGAAGGGGACGACAGAGGACGAGATGGTTGGACAGTGTTCTCGAAGCTACAAACATGAGTGACCAAACTGTGGGAGGCAGTGGAAGACAGGAGTTCCTGGCGTGCTCTGGTCCATGGGGTCACGAAGAGTCGGACACGACTAAATGACTAAAAAACAACAACAGGAAACCTCTTATTCATCCCTCTTTTCGAAAAGCCAACATAATGGATATAAAACAAAGTTTTAAATGTTTGGCTAAGACCACCACCTCCAGCTAGATTTTCCTTATGCCTTCACTCTGTGCTCCATCAGAACTATCCAATGAGCTTTGCATGGAGTACTCTTTACAAATCTTATTTATATAATCGTACAGGATTAGTTCAAAGGAAATGTTTAGAGCACCTTGGTAAGAGAAATTTTAAAGGTAAATACAGTAGTCTGATTCTAAACATGCTTATTTGTAAAAATACAAAATACTGTATTTTTAATATTGTATTGTTTATAAGCCGCCTAGAGAATATTTACTGATGGGTAGTCGTATCAAATAATAAAATAGAAAAGTGGGTTGTTGAAGGATTGCACTTGCTGCAGTGAGGTCACTGTTGGCAAAAAGCTCCACTTGGGAATGATTTTATATATATATAATGAAGATGTGTCCTCCTCTGGCAGAATCATGAGGCTATTTATGGGGGTGCTACATACAGAAGAGTGAGAAGCCAATATAGTGACATATCCTTTTTAAAATAATGTTGGATTTTTCAGAGATTACAGCAAAACAAGCATGTTGAATTGTTTACTGACATGTCTTGTGCTTTTCCTTGCTTTAATAATTAAAGGCTTCGATCCTAAGTTAAGTAAACTTACGGAAGTTCATAGAGGGAACACTTCCTGTTCTGCAGTCATCTGTGACCCGTAAACCTTTCTGGAGGGTTTGGGGGTGAAGGACTTCAGAACAATGTGATGGGGCTGCTGGGAAGGGCAGGGATACTCCAAATCTGGGCTTGATCTAAACTAAATGAGGTTTACAGAATAATTCTCTTCCCACCCCACCCCCCATCTCCAGCATTTCCCTGTGCCCCCAACCCACGTTCAGAAGAGGCCCCTCAATCCTCCAGAGAGATGCTTGGGAAGGAAGCACAGTGGCTGCAGGAGGGAAGAAGGAACAGGAAATATTTCATCTATGAGGTTAAATTAAGACCCTAGGATCTAAGCCAAAATACTGTTCTGCTTAAAAGAGGATTGGTGCATCAGTAGTACATGTGCTGCTGCAGCCAAGAAAGATAAGCAAGAGAGGAGAGCTTTTGGTTAGGATGAACTGGTGAGAACTCTTGTGTCTTGTGGTTTGCCATCTGAAAACATGCAGCCTATAGGCTTAGGAGCCCTGACCCTTTCTTTGCAAGTCTGCATTCTCCAGTTGTATTCACCATAGAGAATAAGCAGTGGGAAATAAATGAATAAGGGGCTGCTGGATTAGAACAAAGATCTATCTACTTTTAGCATCCCCTTTCCCTCAATGGCTAACGGGGTGCCCTTGGAAAGCTCTCATTCTCGCTGTTCAAGTTAGATAAGATACTTTTAGAACCTGAATAAAAGGCTAAAAATGCAGGTGAATTTTTTTAGGTTTCAAGTAAGTGAGGATTAACTTCTGCCATATGGAGCTGGTCATGAAATGCATGCGGATTTATGTTCCGTTTCTACCTTTCGGCAGATTCTGTGGTCAGCTGATGGTATTGGCATCGTGAAAGAGGTTTCAGTGTTCTTCCCTTGGAGTCTTTTCCTCTGCTGGCACTTGTATTATATGCATTTTCCATGGCCAGAAATCTATATCCTGAAAATACAAAAACACCACTGGCAAAAAGAATAGCATCTTTAAAAGTTTCTTGCAGCTCTTAAGCTGACATCACGTTAAAAGAGAGGTCACAAAACTAACCGCAGGTACCAGAAAAATAACATTTTAAACTTGCAGTAGTCTTGAACAGGAGTCAGTAAACATTTTCAGCAGACGGCCAGTCCACTGTCCCTCAGACCTTGTGGGGGGCCGGACTATATGGGGGGGGGGGAGGAATGAAGGAATTCCTATGCCCCACAAATAACCCAGAGATGCATTTTAAATAAAAGTACACATTCTACTCGTGTAAAAACACCAGGCAGGCCCCACAAATAAGCCAGAGATGTATTTAAAATACAAGGACACATTCTACTCCTGTAAAAACATGCTGATTCCCGGACCGTCCGCGGGCTGGATTTAGAAGGCGATTGGTCCATATCCGGTCCGCGAGCCTTAGTTTGCCTACCCATGGTCTTTAATTTAAATGGTGTTGAGCCAGCATCAATATTATGTTGCAGGAGCTGTTGTATGGAAACAGGCACTACTTTTTAAAAGGAAAGCACTTTTAAGCTTGTCATTTGCCACAGTCCAATTCTACAATGTCCTTAGATGGATGTAGCAACTGTGTTCTGAGGTGCAAGTCATTAACCCTGAGATTACTATTGACCCCAGTGCATAATATGGGGCCACTTGCAAAGATGCCCTCTGCTTGGTGCCTCTCCTGCTGCCCCACACTGCCCACTTTGACCCATCTGAATCCTAATTGCTCTCCTTTTGCAACCTACTTAGGCTCAAGCCAGCTTTGGGGACCCACCAGCAGAAGCCCAGTGTCCTAAACTCATAGCATGTCCACCTGATTCTGCAAAGTGTACATTTGCTTCCTTGTGCATTAGTCTCCACTTTTCTGTAATCAGTCCCCAGAATACAGAGGGAGAGAATGCAATGTCGTTGCAGCATTTGAGTCCAAAGAAACCACCGTATGCAAATTAATAAAAGGGCTGTGCAGCGGTTGATCTCTACATGTAGAAGTGATATGAAATTATTGCACTACTTTTGTGAGTAGGCAAAAAAATGGGGGGCCTTAGGATTTTTTCTGTAATTGATTTATAATTTAATTTTTTACTTTTAAATTTTTTTTATTATACAAATTATATTTTTAGTGGATAAAGGGCAGTATATAAATTGAATTAAGAAGAAGAAGAAAGTAGCTTTCCTGTGTGTGTGGCTACTTGTTTTAAGGGCTTGGGGAAGAGCTACCATATTTAGCCTCTCAATATTTGAATATAATGGGATCCTAAGGAGTTTTTCCTGCCAACCTAGCAGTTCAAAAGCACATCAAAGTGCAAGTAGATAAATAGGTACTGCTCCTGTGGGAAGGTAAATGGCGTTTCCGTGCGCTGCTCTGGTTCGCCAGAAGCGGCTTAGTCATGCTGACAACATGACCCGGAAGCTGTACACCGGCTTCCTCGGCCAATAAAGCGAGATGAGCGCCGCAACCCCAGAGTCTGCCATGACTGGACCTAATGGTCAGGGGTCCCTTTACCTTTAATGAGTTTTTCAACCCTCCCATTTCCACTGTAGCTCCTTGTGCCTCCTGAAAAGGCACCCATGTAAGGTAGACTCCCCCCCCCCCGTGTGCAATGAAATGTGGCACAAGGCAAGCAGCAGCCCCTTTCCCCATGCAGTTCTATACATACTTCAGTATTTATGTAGCGCCCCCTTCCCATGCATGGATGGCCACTGGTCACATCAGAGGGTGGGGCTAGCCTGTACAGCTCTCCTGAAGCATTCCATGAATCCCTCTATAACCTTTGTAGTGAAGCCCTGCTGATCAAATCCAAATCTATTTTTAAACTCTGTTGAGTAAGTTCAAATATTATTTTTTGCAAACCCTACCAGCATGCACTTGTGTGCTGAATTGCTCATGAAGAGTGAATGTTGCTTACGTTGGGGCAAGCAGCTAACTGGAAGATTCTTCTTCCTAGTATAGCGGTACCTCAGGTTAAGAACTTAATTCGTTCTGGTGGTTCTTTCTTAACCTGAAACTGTTCTTAACCTGAGGTACCACTTTAGCTAATGGGGCCTCCCGTTGTTGCTGCCTCACAATTTCTGTTCTCATCCTGAAGCAAAGTTCTTAACCCGAGGTACTATTTCTGGGTTAGTGGAGTCTGTAACCTGAAGTGTCTGTAACCCATGGTGCCACTGTACAGAAATTTCAAATAAGAATGGAGTCCCTTTTTTCTGTTCATTGAATCTTAGCTTTCAGATCCTCTTAAAGGTGAGTTCATTTCTGGTAGAAAAGCAGCAAAGCTTTAAAATAAATATGTAAATAATTAGCAATGGGAGCTGGCACCAGGATACCACCCTCCACCCACCAAAAAGCCAAGCTGATACACTAAGGCGCAAAATCAAAAGGTTTAATCTGGATCAGATACATCAAAGCTGCTACGAGTGCTTTTAAGAAACAACGACAACGCCCATATTTTGGTGTGTTTTCACCTTAATCCACTGTTGCCTCTCACATATGTTCTCTTTAGTTGCTGCCCCTGACTTCTCTGTCTCATTCAGTACCTTCAGTGTGAAAATGTTTGATAAAACTTGCCCTGTATTCACCAGTGCTAAAGAATAGCATTGGACAGAAAGAATAATATCTTTGTTTACTTTGAACCTCCATTAACTCCTCTTGACTCTTAATGAATACTAAGGTGTGTGTGTTTTTAATAAAGGCTCCGCAGTTCGTTAAATCTTCTACAGCTGAAACGGTACCATTTTAATTCCTTGGCACACCTCTCTTCTGAGTTTAAATCAACATAAGGTCCACAAATGTTCATTTTTGCTCAGAACTGGTCAACAAACCTAGGATTGAACATTTCTCGCTAAAAGTGAACATCTAATTTACAAGGGAACATCCTGTTCTAAAATCAAATTCGTTGCTCTTTTCTTTTGGCACTTGACACCTACGCCTGAGGAAGAGTTCTGTATAATTTGAAAACTTGCTTCCTGTGTTTTATAGTTGGCCTTGTTTTTCAAAACAAAATAACAAAATAACCAGGATAGTCTTACTTGTTTTATTGTAGGTAAGAAAGGCATTAACCTGATCTAGGGGAAAACACAACCACATAATGGCAGTTCAAGGTTGAAAACTACTAGTGTGAATGGCTCCATATGCAAAGCTCTACTTAAGTTTACCATGCTTTCTCAACCACAAACAGGGTAAAAAGAAAAGAAAAAATGCACATATCCCAATACAATGAGGAACTCACCCTGCTAGATTTTCTGTACTTGTTCTTCCTGTCTGCATCAACATCAAGCTTTTAGTCCACGCTTCCTCAAACTCGGCCCTCCAGTTTTTGGCCTACAACTCCCATGATCCCTAGTTAGCAGGTCCAGTGGTCAGGGATGATGGGAATTGTAGTCTCAAAACATCTGGAGGGCCGAGTTTGAGGAAGCCTGTTCTAGTCCTTAGAATTTAATGCACCGCACCCCTGATAATCCTTCAGCTTGAATTATTTCCCCAGCACATGCCAACCTTCTTCCTGGGAGTGGTCTAGGGCAAGGGGGTATGTTGGGCCAAGCCATTCATCTTTTTGACATATTTAGCATGAAGTGTATGAATAGCTTGGGATGGTGAATTTGAGAACTGACCTCTTCCTTTTGATATGTTTTAATATTTGGAGGCGGGTATATTTATGTGCATCAAAACCAACTAACGATAGTGTTTCAAAGACAGGGTGTTTGTTTTTTAAAAAGGAAAAAAAGTATTTTTAAAATTCTACAGAGTTTTGAATTAAAAAAAAAAGTGCAGTAAAAGCAAAGAAAAACATTCCAGTCTAAATTTGGAGTATTGCTTTAGGGAAGTGATCAAGCAGAATGTTCCACTTTGCCTTGAGATGGATGCCAAGTTAAACAGTTCAGCCAATATCTCCTACAATTCAACTGAAATGTACTCCAGGCCAAGAGTTTGTGTTAAATTAGATGGGTAAAAGGTGGGGGGAGAGCCAGTTCTCACACACATGGAGGCTGCTGCAACCAAAACTGCGCCTAAAATATGCTCACTTAGCCACAGGATGAAAATCAGAATGAAAAGAACAAATGCCTTGAGATTAGGGACGATGAACCCTTGGTCCTCCAGATGTTGTTAGACCAAACAAAACATCCACCCCCACCCCCGTTCATGAAACTGATTGTTGTTAGAGGTCAACAATATGTTGAGGATCACAGGTTCACCACCCCTGCTTGAGACTGAAGATCTAAGAGGAAACCATCCCTAAAATGTCCACGTAAATAAATAAGAGAGTCAGGAAGAGTCATGTATGTGACAGGAAACAATTGTTTTCTTACATTTAAGAGTTTAATTTCCTATTTTTTAGAACTGAATAGCTTAGAACTGCTGGCACAATGGGATTCTGTTTCCTTTCCTCCTGTGCTCTTCCCAAAATCTGCTCCAGATGATCCCTCAGTCTCCAGGAGCTGATTTTGAGGGTGTGCAGCAGACCAGACAGGACAGGAAAGAAGGAGGAAGCTCCATTGTGTGAGTCTGCTGGGCCATCAGAGCTGTAACATTGGATATGGCCCATTGATTGTGACAAATGAGGGCTAGCACATTTTAAAAAATGACTGCAACCTCTTAATTGGTGCATCTAAAGAATTTAATGGGGTGCTTTATTTTTATGTAGTATCACTGGAATTCTATTTAACAGTTGAATTGTTCTATTAACTGGGCTTTGTTTAGCCCTCTATTTTACAGCTGCTTTTGACACTGGTAGTGTCTCTCTGTTATCAGTTACTTTTATAAATAGTCCTGGATTGTCTTTGTAGTTCAGCTGGTGAGCAAAGTCACTGACCAGTCCAGGGATTATTACTTATCATGTAATATTAGTCCAGATCCTGAAAGGGGCTGAGCACTTACAATACTGCAGCAAGTCAGTTATTCAAGGAACAAATTCTGATGCATAGTATAAAAATGAATGTCACACGGTATCATCATCATCATCACTGTTATTATTATTTGTTTGTTTATATCTACAATAAATTGACAAGAAATGTATAGCAGGAACCGAACACACCAGATAACCATTATATCATGGTCATTTGCCTCTGTTCCTTTGGAAAGAAAATAGATTTTGAGGTGACCACATTAATGCAAAGCTTCAGGCTTGTTTTAAATATATAGCTTGGAGCCAGGTTCTAAAATTTTCCCCTAGATCAAAAGCCCTTAAAGTTTCCAGTAGTCACAGGGTACTTTACTACGAGTTAAGATGCAAATGTTAAAGGCTTTGAAACAAAGTGCTGGTGCCTCCAAAATATCTGCTTGCTGCTCACACAACCCTATTCAATCCCTGTAGTCAAATATTGAGCACGGCAGTGAATGCAGCTTGTGTAGAGCCAGTATTTCTTGCTAGAAACTAGATGGTGCTCTAGTGCTAGCTGTTTTTCAGCCCTGCAAAGAGCTGAAGAATTCACGTTAGAGAAAGCTTTTCCTTTCTGTTCCTCAGAACAGTGCTGGGAGCCAGTTTTCCCTGGAATGTTTAACTGCTACCCCCCCCCCCAAAAAAAAAACCCACCAAAGGAGAAAAGCAGCTTTTAAAACTGAACAGTGGCTGGCTTTTCTCAGGTTGGGGGCAGCTGTGAAACGAAAAAAAGTTGCAGCTTCACATGTAATGCCCTTGTCAGCTCCTTTGCATCATCAGTGCTGTCTCTTGAAACCTCCAGCTCATTTCCTTCTGTTGCTATAGCACATGGGGACGAGCCCTTGCTTCCAAGGCCAAACTTTTTTTGTCTGTTTTAAATTGTTCCTTGTGCAACTGTAAAAACCGAGAGCATGACTTTTGTCCAATTGCATCGCTCCAGTTTGGTATGAATATGCAGTTGTGCAAGCTGTGTTTGCCTGCGGTGCTGCTGTCAGCTAAAGAACACTCCTAAGAAGCTGCACTTGCTGCCAGAAAACACCATCATTAAACTGATCTCTGCAGTGCAATTCTGAAGTTCAAGATTACTTAGTCAGGCAAATATTTTAGATGCATAAATCTTTCACGTGTTACAGCATTACAGGTCTTGAAAGAACTTTTAATTCACGTTTCCTTCGGCCCAATCCCTCCCTTAACAACAGTGTAGCCAATGAAATCTACATTCAGTTTTAGATGCAAGAGGTCTTTTATCTGTTTGACTATGTAGTTGCCAGGCCCAGAGAGGTTTTGGTCTATCACCATAGCTGAACTGGTTTCATTTCAAGGTTGCAGTTTAATGCACACTGCTGTAGAATTACATCCCATTGAAATCAATGGAACATCTGAGTAAATATGGACATGATTGGGCTGCAAATATATTCTGCAACCATACCGACACCCAGCAAAACTGTAGTAGGGTGTCATATTTATAGTGTCAGACTAGGATTAGAGAAATCCAGGTTCAAATCGTCACTTGACCATGAAACCAACTCTCATCTTAGTCTACTTCACAGAGTTGTGAGGATTAAATTGAACCATGCACACTTCCTTGGAGGAAAAGTTGGCTATGGATGTGATAATATATTGACAAAAAGTTTAATAATGAACCGTGAAACTAGTTCTGCATGTCCCAGGAGGCATTGGGCTTGCATTAGTCAAAGAGGGTTTGACAACTTTAGAACCAGTTCATCAACTTCATTGTGTGTGGACAAGTCCTCTCCTGGCATTGCTGCATTGAAGAGCGAACAAGGTATCAATGGGGCTCTGTATTTATCCCCACCTCAAGGTTGCATGAATTTTTATGGCCCCTTGCATGATAATAAACTTATGCAGCATATACCTTTTTATATATGTGGAGGCTCCCTGTGCAAGTGAGAACCCTGTACAAATGGTACTCAGCGTGCGAAAAGGTTTCAGCTGGTTGTTCCAACTCAACCACATGGCTCTCGCCAGCCATTGCTGTGTTCCTATACCCAGGGCATTTTTTCAGCCAGAACTCTCCGGAACAGTGTTCTGGCACCTCTCAGCTGGCCCCAGAAGTGTGTGGAGAGACTTGACCAACCTCAGCAAAGCCCTTAAGAAGACCCTCCCCAGAGCCAGCTCCGAGCGCCTTCTGGCAGTTCCCTCACTGCGAACAGTGAGGTTACAGGGAACCAAGCAGAGGGCCTTCTCAGTAGTGGCACCTGCCCTGTGGAACGCCCTCTCATCAGATGTCAAGGAAATAAACAACTATCTGGCTTTTAGAAGACATCTGAAGGCAGCCCTGTATCGGGAAATTTTTTATGTCTAATGTTTTACAATTTTTTATGTGCTGTAAGCAGCCTAGAGTGGCTGGGGAAACCCAGCCAGATGGGTGGGGTATAAGAAGAAGAAGCCTGAAGGGGGCATCCTCTATGGCCTTCGGAGAGGGTCTTCTCGTGAGACAGAGGTGCAGTGGGGCACAGAAGCGTCTCCATGCCTCAGCGGAGCAGCCTCTGCAAGGCTCTGGCTGGATAGTAGACCCCACCCTGGGGTGGGTCTTCTGAGGAAGGTGTGTTCCAGCACCATTTTCTCTAGGAAAAAAACCCCACAGCCTATACCAATAATTTAGGAACACTTTGTGTCTAAGCTAAGTTTTACTGCCTGTGCAACTTTTCTGAAGCATGTTACTCTGACCTTTAAGGACTTCGTAAATAGCCCATTTACCAAACATGTGGTCTTTTTCCTATGCTGGGGAAGAAGGAAACTTTGGAAAGAAATTATTTAAGGGGAAATTTTGGAACTCACTTTGTGTAGAAAAGATAGGGCTGGAACCAAAGGTTCTCCTCTTCTTCTGTTGAAAGGAATCCTAGAAGTGATGGGTTATAGGTCAGTGATCTGACCCATGATCTTTAACACATTTCTTACAATCTTCTACCAAACTCATTCATTCACCATGGTTTTTTTTTAATGCAAATACCATTTAGAGGCTCTATAAATTTGGGTTCCAGTGCAAGTTACCAAGTACAAAATTAATTTAAAACACTATTACTTTCGTACATTCACTATTATAACTGAGTTAGCAGCAGAACACAAGTACTGTCGGCTTATTTGACATACTTTTTAAATCAACTCATTGGAGGTTTTCCCAGATGGTACAACCCCAAGTAGAGGAAGGGTAATGGGTGTGATGCAGATCAGTGCTAAATTTCCGTCTCCTAGCTCAAGTTGCCTAATTTTTGTATTTGAGATTAACACCCCAGTCCTGTGCATATATGCTCAGCTGAATGTCCCAATGTGTTTGGGAACTTATTCCTAAGTAAATGTGCATAGGATTGCATCCTTCAAATCATGTTCTTCCAGAGGGAAATGTCTTGCCTTCCCTCTTAAGTTATTTGCTTTAGTCATTTATTACATTTTTATCTCAATCTTCGTCAGAGGAATTCATGGTAGATATGAGTCTGTCTCCTTCCTTTGTTTGTCCTCAGAACAACCCTATGTGATAAAATAAACTGAAAGACTGCCCCAAGGTAGTGATAGTCCCAAGACTGTAAATGGCTGTAAAATATTGTAAACCCAACTAATGATGTCCATATGTTACCTCCAGAATTGGAGGCAACATGTCTCTGAAAATCAGGTCCTAGAGAACAACAGCAGGAGAGGCTTTGGGGGGACTTCCCAGGAGAATGTGATTGCTAAAGAAAATAGAAAGTTGGAATAGATAGGTCTCCCGCTTATGTTCCCCAATTGAGGCTCATGGCTGACTGGGGATGTGAACATGGATCTCCCAAATCCTAGTGGCTTGTAGAGCTGTAGAAGGCAGGATTCATTTCTTCATATAGGGAACTTAGGGTGACCGTGTATTCTCCTGGTGAAATCTGTAGTTTGAATTATTAGGGAGAATGTGGAAGATTCTGAATGAAGGCAGGGGATTGCATTTTGTGTCCTCCTAGTCTTTTCTGTTGCTGGATAAGAGAAATGTATGGCATTTCTCAGGAAACTATAATGTAAATATGAACAGCACTGTGAAAGTATCAATTTTGAGGTTATTGGAGGTTATTGCAGAACATGAACAAATCAAGGGTACAATGGAATCCAGGGGGTTCTACATGGTGTTGATTTTCTATGGTTATTGGAAGTGATTATACACTTAAAGAGTGTTTTCAAGAGTGAAGCTTTGACAAAATAACAATTTCATGCTTTTATCTTTTCAGCCTTGGTCTCAGGGTGTGAGATGCAGACTTTGTAACAGTAACACAGGCATTTTCAATCCACAAGCTAAAATGAAACAGTGGGTTTAAGATTTTAGTCATGTTGGCTTCACTGCGACTACCTTCACTTAAATTCAATGTCTTCTATTTAACAGGGCTGGGGACTGTATGGCAGTCCTCTGGATATCATTGGAATTTCAGACTCTTGTTGCTCCCTTAGGCTAATAAGGGCAGTTCACTTCTGGTCTGCATTTCAAATTACTCCCCCACTTGCCATATTACCCCCGTGGACAGCTGTCAAGGGACTCAGCTATACAGCTGCAAATAAACATTTTGAATGTGTTGTAAAGTGCAATATACAATTGTGACACTAGATGGCGATGGTGAGCTATGGCAAATTCAATATATTTTTCAAAACTTTTTTTTTTAAAGCATTTTCACAGCACTTTTAACATGTGTATAGATTCCACCAAAGACTGCATTTCAGCAATGGATGGGGCTAGATACAAATAGAATTGCACACACTTACCGCACAAACACATACTTCCCCTGTTCCCCGTGAGAGGAATGTCCCTTGGACAATGAAGTTGTAGAAATGCAAGTAAAGGATCACCTAAACTTTGGTGATCTCTCTCCCTGCGTTTCTGTGACATCATGGTCCATGGGACGCTCTTCTTGGGCAGTATGAGGAGAGCTGAAAGCAAGTATTCTTTAGTATGAGGAGAGCTGAAAGCAAGTATTCTTTAGCCAGCTAGGAATACTTCAGAATGAAGACGCTTCCCTTACTCTCTGATGACTCCTAACTGATCAATGGAGTGAAGCTGGTTTTCACAACTTTGTTCTTCAGGCTTGGCATATGGCATCCTTGGGCAGCTAGCTAGGCCTTCAGAAATATGGCAGAGGCCACCACTGTGCTGGTCTCCCATGGCAAGCCATGTGGAGCCACCATGCTAAATTACCCACAATGCCTTAGGATGATACAACAGGGGCATTCTTGGAAATTCAAATGGGCCTTTCCAAATTGCCTGGCTGCTGCTGCTGCTACATAAACCTGACGGGGCCCATCAGCCTTTCTGGAGGGGAACACATCATGCCAAAATAAATTGATTCATTCATTCATGCACAGAGGGAAAACCCCATACAGCATAGGATTGTCAAGGGGAAGGCGGTGGGGTAGCCATCTTGAGTAGCCATCTTGGATTCGTGGCCATGTAGTGGATGATGGCATCATGAAGGAGACATACATTTCTGGAATTCTGCCTTTTCACAGGGTGCGGCTAAGACAAATTATTCTGTAATACTCTGAAGCAAGCAAGGTTGACTGGCATTCAAACCACAGTCACAACACAGTCTGAGGCTGAGCCCCAGCTTGCATTAAACCCTCCTTTCATAAGTTTTCTGCCTTCTAATCCTGTGCTTGTTTTGCCAAAACGTACTGCCTCGTCACTGTATGATTTAGGTGCCAACTGTTGATAATAAAAGAAATTTGGAGCTACCTCTACTTGGCTCATACTTGGAGCCTTTTGAGTTTGTGTGACTGCCATGTGATGACTCACTGAACTGCATGTTGTACCATCTACCTATCGGGAGAGTATCTTCCAAATTCTGGACAATATCCCATTGTCAAGGCTGGCTACTGGATCCTTCTGGACAGGAAGAACTATAAGGGGATTTCCTGTTTCAGTTAAGCCTTACTAGAGTGCTATGCTTTTGCTTGTCCTGGCTTGCTCCCTTATCCTGCCTCCTGTTTTGTCCTTTGGTCCTGATTAATTTATCAGTCTGGATTATTGACTTCTCTGTGGCTCCTCTTTCCTGGCTCATTACAACCTATAGCCTATAGTGTTATCTAATTTTAATGATGATGCATCCCTAAAATGTCCAACATACACATGTGAACTGATGAGTTTGTACGATGCTGTATGAGTGTGTATACACATAGATGCATGTTCGTACAAAATGTTCATACTGCATGTAAATGTGGAACAACGTGAACTGAGGTTTGCTCCTGCATTACACTATATGTAGAACAGACTTGACAGGGCACAGTATGAACTAATCCTTCATGTAAGCAGAATGAATTTAGATTTGAATTAAATACTGAAATTGGTAATAATTGCTTCCCAGCCTTTCCCTCCCTAGGAATGCAAGTTCACCCAAGACCACCTGAGCTTCCCTGCTCTGTTTTGTCTTAGGTTTCCAGCAGCCCCAACCAAAAACTAAAACAAAACACAGAAGCTGTTGGCAGAGGAAAAGGAAAGTCCATGGGGAGACCAGTGTGGGTGGCAACATCTGTATCACTAGAGGCAGGATATAGGCCATAAGTTATCCTATGGGAACATTGCATCTTTCTTGGGAGCTTCACATAATTTTAGTTTAGTCCTAACTCTGAGTCCCTGGAACATTTACAGCAAGCAAGCAGGCTAGTAGAGGCTAAACTGAGGTCCACGAAAATACTCCTCCAGTGCTCATAGAAACATAATATTTATGGAATTTAAATAGTTGTAAGATCTTGGACAAATGAAGAAGCATTATTTTCATTGCCATGATCCTACACTTTGTCGAAGGGAAACTCCCCACCAGAGTAGAAATCATATATCGAACAGATGGAAAGCTCTTCAATCTGAGCAGGCTGAAAGCAAAGAGTAAAGTTACTGTAACTTCCATCCTAGGGCTTCAGTATGCTGATGACACGGTAGTGTGCGCACGCTCAGGGGATGACCTCCAAACCATCCTAAATATCTTTGTAGAAGCTTACGAAAAGCTTGGCCTTTCACTCAACATCCAAAAAACCAAAGTACTATACCAACAAGTACAAAATAACCCCTCTGCAGCACCACAAATCCAACTCAATGGTGTAACGCTGGAAAATGTCGATCACTTCTCCTATCTAGGCAGTTATCTTTCAACAAGGGCCAACATTGATGCCGAAATCCAGCATCGCCTGAGCTCTGTGAGTGCGGCTTTCTCCCGATTGCAGTGCAGAGTGTTTGAGGACCGGGACATTTGCAGGGAAACAAAAATGCTTGTTTACAAAGCTATTGTACTACCAACCTTACTATATGCTTGTGAAACATGGGCCACTTATAAACACCATCTCCAACTCCTCAAAAGATTCCATCAACAGTGTCTCCGAAAAATTTTACACATCACTTGGGAAGACAGACAAACTAATATCAGTGTACTGAAAGAAGCAAAGATCACCAGTGTTGAAGCAATGATTCTTCAACATCAACTTTGTTGGACTGGTCATGTTGTGCAGATGCCTGATGATTGTCTTCCAAAGCAACTACTCTATTCCGAACTTTAAAATGGAAAGCGTAATGCTGGTGGTCAACAAAAGAGGTTTAAAGACTGTCTCAAGGCAAATCCAAAAAAATGTAGTATAAACACTGACAACTGGGAAGCACTGGCCAGTGAATGCTCCAGTTGGAGAACAGCCTTCACCAAAGGTGTCATGGGCTTTGAAGACACTCAAACTCAGGACGCGAGGGAGAAACATGCTAAGAGGAAGGCACACTTGGCAAATCCACACCGTGATCAACTCCTGCCCGGAAACCAATGTCCCCAATGTGGAAGGACATGTGGATCCAGAATTGATCTCCACAGTCACTTACTGTGCTGGGCCCGGGGGTAACCCAAGAACCACAGTCCAGGTCCAGTCCAGAATCCATAGGTTCCGCTAGGAGTCAGTCTGACAGGGTCAAGGCAGGGCATGAGGCAGGAAACCAGGCAAGGTCAGGTACAGGATCTCTGGCATACAGTAATGTTGCTCCCGCAACCTGGGGCGGGGTCCGACAGCCTTTTATCTTTGTCAGGGTAGCGGCCGGTCCTGATCCCCCAGCGACTCACCTCCCTGTTTCGCCTGAAGGTGAGCACTCCTCCTGTGAGTACTCAGGTCTCTCCTTCTCTCAGACCTTGGTCTCTGCAGCTCGGGAGACGTCGGTGGATTACTAGACCCAGGGGCCGCCTCAGCCTCCCCTGACCCAACCTGTAGTGGAGCAGCTGAAAGTGATGGCCCAGCTGAAGGCAAGAGGTAATCCCCCCATCTGGAGCCAGGGCAGGCTCAGGCACCTGACTTGGCCCAGCTGGTGTTTATTGCAGGGGAACCTGTGCAGACTGGGACTCTTTGGGATCAGGCCCCAGACTTGGTTCAGATGATGCCTGAGGTAAAGGATCCGGTGCAGACGGAGACTTCTCTGGTTCCGAGTCTGAGCCCGAGTCCCAGGCCATCACACTTATGGACTCATTGTTAAAACCCTGTTTATGGAAGACAATCTTACTCGGCGATGAGTGATCACCAAAGAAGAAGAAGAAAGAAAGGAAAACAGGACTTGGGCATTCCCTCTTGCCAGTTCATTGCTTGTGTGCTAAACCAAAAGGGTTGGTGCCAATAAACTCTACTGAATCATATAGCTTTGCCCTGATCTGAGAGGTTCAATCCAGATTCTCTGCCTTCAACCTTGAAAGTTCTGTCCTAGTTCTGCATCCCCTTCCGTCTCCTGACTTTGACCTAGGAGTCAGGGGGGCTTTTGTTTGTTTTTTGAAACATAAAAATGGTCTAATCTATTGTCCCCTGTGCATGCGTATACTTGTCTCTCTTCAGAACGACCATACAGATGTGCCTTAAATCTCATGTGTCTGTGTAAATATCTTCGTAGCATCTATGGGCATGTTGACTCCATAGTTATATCCCAGCAAAGAGACCCATTACTGGACATCTGTGGGCAGGCCCACATGCAGGGAAACATATTTTGTGAGCTGTCCATTCATTGATGTGGCAGCCAAAGCTGCTCTCACCACAGGGATCATTTTTCTAACTCCTAGAAGTTGCTGCTTACATTTAGAAAAAGCTGAGTGAACTGGCTCAACGAGACCATTCTGTTGCCGTGAAAGAGATGGGAAAGCCAGTGTGGTGTTCCATGGGCTGGTGTTGAAGGACAGAAGGACAGTTTGGCCTGAATCTCAAGCTCAAAGGGGGCCTCAAAATTTAGACACTTGCTTTGTGTGTGTGTTTGATAAGTTTCACAATTTGTTTTCATGCACATCAGACCAAAATGTGGCACATGCTGCAAATTTAAGTAAATAAGAGATGTGATTTGGTAAAAGACATGATGTGTTTACTGACAGATACAGATCTTGTCCTACTGTCATAGTTATTAATAAAAGCATATCAGAACTAATGGCACAAAATTAGACTGTGATAAACTCAGATCAGCTGATTATATAAACAGAGCACTACTAGTGGCTGGATCAAGTATGTGTTGAAAGGTAGAGAATTGTTTCATTGTAGTGTCCCGTTCATATTTTGGTGCCTTATATTGTTTGTGTGTGTCAGCAGTTCTAATCTTTATTGTGGACAGGGAAGCTGGAAGTGACCCCAGGCCTCTCTAGACCTTAGAGAGTTGTTGGACTCGGACCTTGGACTGGGAAGACACAGGTTTTTAATCCCTGCTCAGTTGTGAAGTTCACTGCATTATCTTGAGCCAGTTGCTATCTTTCAACCTCATCTGCCTCACAGGGTTTTCGTCTGTGGCACCATCAAGGCTAGACCTTTGAGTCAGAATTCTGTCATCATCGTTGTTATAGTGGTACTGTAAGTACATCTGCAGGTAGACTACCTACGTAAACAGCACATGACAGGAACTAAATATACAGTATGTATGTGAGCTTAACAGTGCAACGCTAGCCATGTCTACTCAGAAGTAAGCCCTGTTAATGGGACTTACTCTCAGGCAAGTGGCTAAAGGTCTGTAACCTAAAAGTTCGACCCTAACTACATCTACTCAAAAGTCCTAGTGAATTAAGTGCAACTTATTCCTAGATATTTAAGGTTAAATTGCAGCCTTAAATATGAAACTTTGCAAATGATTGGAGGCTTTTATCAGGGTTGCCAACTCTCTCCCCCTCCCCTGCTCCAATATATCAGGAATGTAGAATTTGTAAAGCAAGGAATGAGGAAAGGTGTGAGGAGAGGGAAATACATTACCACAGTCTGAAGGTAAGGGAAGATCCATATCACACATCGAAAGCACATCTGATATGCATTTAAAGCACATGACTTTCCCCAAAAAAACAATCCTGGGAACTGTAGTTTGCATAACTGCATCACTAATTGCAAGTTTAATAGTGGGGAAGAGAACCTAGGAAGAAAGCTAAGACTAAAACAGACATTTGTGAATAGAGGGCGAATGGAGCCAAATATCCACAACGCGTTTAATGCAAAACATTTCACCTTTATCTGGCATAGCTATGTACATTTGTTAGACTAAAGCACAAACAATTCCATATTTGCTACATATTGGTTCAGTAGCTAGAACGGCTATCTGCAAGGGATGGAGAATGGAGTCATTGTTTAAGTCAAAAAATTTCTCCTTACTGAGCGGAAATTGTTTCATAACCTTCTCATGTTCCTTAGAGTTATTCTATATTGTATCACAGGGCAAAGCTTTGGCCAAGTGATAAAAGATGGTTTTACTGAGTGTGAGTAAAAAGAGGTTACCATCTTGTCAACCGAAACGATATTAGATCCCATTGGGGTGGTTTGTTAAATTTCCGGCTTGCTATAAAACCTCATAAAATGCCTATTTCCAAATATACCTGGGGATAGTGGGAATAGGTCTGTACAAATTCTTACCCTTAGACAGGATTTTAGCGTCTAAAATCCTCTCTCAGTTGCTCATTTACTTGGGAGTGAGTCCATTAAAATCAGTGACACTTTTGAGTAGACACGCATAGCTTATGCTGAAAAAGTCTCATATACCTGCTGAGTATTAATTGGCAAATTGACTATTTCAGTAAGAAAATGGAATGGATTATGTAAATCTATTGATGATCCCCCCCAGATTTCCAGACATTTAAGACCAATCAAAATGAATGTACACTTCCTAACCCTTTTGTTCTGAGCAACCTGTTTTCAATTAAGCATGTCATGCAGGACAAATTTGCTTTCATCACTTTAAGCAACATCTATGCAAGCGACATAAATGAGATTTAAGACAGTCCCAGTTCTGGCTCCACGTTAGTATACTTCCAAAGAAGGAATGTGTGTAGCCCTTGATTTGGGAGCTAAGGCAGCAATCCTATGTACGTACACTTCCTAGAGTAAGTCCTATTTAATTCAATGGAATGTATGCAGTAGATATGCATAGGGTTGCCCTGCCAGTCTCATGGATGTATTTAAAGTAATGTGCAAAGCTGTGGTAAGCCGAACGTAGCTGGTGCAATATTTTAAAGCACTTGAAGAAACTGGGACATCTGATTTACATTAAGGGGGGTGTCCTTTTTTTTTATCCCATCTGTTTAGCTCAGGGGTGCCCAAACTTTTTTCAAAGAGGGCTAGATTTGATGAAGTGAACATTCGTGAGGGCCAACAAAAGTTGTTGAACTTTTTTTAGGATTGAAGTTTACCCCAAAGTTGTTGAGCTGTTGAGCTTTTTTTTAGGATTGAAGTTGCTGAGCTGGATTAAATTGACCAGTGGGCCAGATTAGGCCCCTGAGATGGACTTTGGACATGCCTGGTTTAGCTTGTTCTGAATAGGTTACCTTTTCTCCATAGAGGCTAGCAATATATTTTTGCAGACAAAACAAAACATTATACTTACACATTTCCTAACAACCATGGATATTGTTGCATTTTGCTAATGCTACATCAGAGTGCATGGATTTTGATTTTTTTAATCATTTGACGGAATGAACACAGTATAGGATGGATCTGGCGAAAGGTATGTAGCCACACATTTTTGTAGATCAGTTAACATTAGACTAATGAAAAGTTTTATCCTTGTGCTTCTGTAAGAAGGCATCAGTGATATTTAACAGCTATAGCAACTGTATTTGAAATAAAGTGTTAAGTGTTCTTACGTACATGCACAATATTGAGTTACAGAACTACAATGCTAACTTGCTGCACATAGGTTGGGTGTCAGCAGTTGAATTTGATGGAAAGCATCAATCACGTGTTGGTTTCTTTAGGGATGAAAGCCAAAGCAATAAAAAGCTTCCTAAATAGATATCATTGCAGATTCCTTGGAATTAATCCTCTTCGAGTAATGTTTAAAACATAAAGGAAGGAAGTTTCCCTTCACATCACATTCCTGTATAATAATTCACGAACTTGATCTGAAGAAAATAGGAAACACTTGAGGAAAGAACTTTGTGAAAATGATTGTATGTGTGTGTGTTTGCTAGTATACTTCAACAGAGCATATAGTGTATTAGTTGGAGTTTGGAGCTCAGACCAGGGAGACCTGAGTTCAAATCCCTGTTGAGCCTCAAAATTCGCTTTGTGTTCTTCAGCTAATGACCACCTCCCTTTTAGCCCTAACCTACCTCATAGGGTAGTTTTGAGGACAGAATGGGGACATTACTGTGCTGCCCTAAGCTTTTGAGAGAGAAATGGAATAAAATATGTAATATACAATATTTTCTGGGCCGGTTCCTAAGAAATGTGAGTTCTGCTTGCACTGTGCAACTCTTAATCCCCGGTTGAAATCAAGCCTTTCCATTGAACAGTTGTATGCATCTTGAAACAATGCTACTGGCATTTAAAAGATTGGTTGGCCCAATAAAAGCTATCATCTTATTAGTTCTACATTCACTTTTTCTGAATAGGAGATAAGAGGCTTTGTAAGATCACTGAGTAAAATCTAATACTCTGGCATTTCCATGGATCCACCAAAAGTCTATTTGCAAATGCTCTGAATATCTTCATTAACCTCTTAGATTTAAATCACTGCACTATAAAAAGGGTGCTTCTTCTAATAATTTCCTTTCTTGTATATGTTAGGAAGATTTTAGAGCACTCTAGACACTTTCTGGGATGAATTTTTAAAAATCTGATCTGCTTCTATAGGTAAAGCAGCAAATTAACATAAAGAAGAAAAAACCCTATATATTTAATTTCATTTAGGTTTTGACCTTGTCTGCAAGGGGCTCTGGGCAGTTTATAGCCAAATTAAAGATGAGTCATTCCTGTTTATTTCTATTGTTGGCTTCCGTCTGTCTCTGGAGACAATGGAAGGGTACGCCTTTAGGAGTGAAGTCAAACTGTTGGGAGGTCGCGGCACCTGCTGTGGCTGGAGAGACCGATATGGGAGAGGCGTGCTTTGCTGCAGCTGGGCAGATAAAGGCATCCAGTCATGCTGTTGCAGATGGACTGTGGTGTTTTTCTCTCTGTGTGCTCCTCCCAGTGGTCATTCCTCCTTTGGTCATTGCTAGTGATGCACAACCTACAGTAACTGTCTCCAGGCACTATGGTCATCTGCAAGGGATTCCCACATGGATGTTGCCAGCCTTCTTGTCACATTTGCAGACATCTTTGTAATATAGAGTTGTTACGAAGTGTGTCCTTCACCTTGGGGATCCTGCCATCTTCCATTCTGTGGACATGACCAATCCAGCATAGACGTCGCTTAGACAGGAGTGCTGGGAATGAGAGCTTGTTTGAAACTCTGCCCTGTCATGTGATACCCATAACATCCCTGACACACACATCTAGGAGGTGTTGATGCATCACTTTTGATGGTTGTAAGTTGCCCATGACTCATTTCAATAAAGCAGCATGCTGAGCCCGCAAGCCTGGTAGACCTTCATTTTGGATGTTAGCATCACATTCTCCCATAGCCTTCTGGAGAGGCAAGCCATTGCCGTAGCTGCCTTGATAATACACTTGTATTGATGGAGAGGTTGCTGGTTATGGTGGAACCCGGGTGGACAAAATTGCCTACCACCTCAAGTGTGTGATCACCAATGCTGATGGATGGAGTGCTGGTGACGTCCTGACCCAAGATGTTGGTCTTCGTCAGGCTGATGGTAAGGTCGAAGTACCTGCAGGCTTGAGCAAAACAGTTGATGAGCCAGTGTAGGGCTTCCTTGGAGTGTGCTGTCAAGGCTGCATCATCTGCAAACAACACCACTCAGATAAGGACCCACCACACTTTTGTCTTTGAACAGACTCCCATCACTCCTTGACAGTACACACTTGTGTCAGTAGAGCTGAAGGCATATGAGAGTAACGGGGAGAAGAATATGTCAAATATAGTTGAGACGAGAACACAGCCCTGTTTTTATTCCACCTTTTTAGTCTAAGGTACCCCATTTCAGCAGTACAGTGGTACTTTGGGTTAAGTACTTAATTCATTCCGGAGGTCCGTTCTTAACCTGAAACTGTTCTTAACCTGAAGCACCACTTTAGCTAATGGGGCCTCCTGCTGCTGCCGTGCCACCGTTGCACGATTTCTGTTCTCATCCTGAAGCAAAGTTCTTAACCCGAGGTAATATTTCCGGGTTAGTGGAGTCTGTAACCTGAAGCTCATGTAACCTGAAGCATATGTAACCCGAGGTACCACTGTAAATAAAAATAATGGGGAATGATTTTCAATGATAGAAAGAACAAACAGAAAACAAAAGTCAACTTTTTTTGTTATTTCTCACAAGTTCTGCTGAATGTTAGGGACTGATCACCATGCATTTAAAGCACATGACTTTCTCAAGGGAATCCTGGGAAAGTAATTTTTAAGGATGCTGGGAATTGTAGCTCTGTTGTTAAAACTGTGCTATTATTATTTTTTAAAGACTCTATGATACAAACACATCACACCAACATAATTGATCCATAAACAGTCATAGACATACATAAGCATAGTGCTGCAAATGGGAGCATACAGCATATGATTTAAAGCTCATGTTATCATGAATTGCGTTAAGCAATGAAACTGGCTGGACTTGGCAGAAATGCATATTCTATGGAGGCTAGCTTTCCTTGTGAAAGCAAAAGCCAGCCTTTCTTGGGGCAAAGCCATGGTTCCAGATGGTACACATGCAGAGAAGTATGAAGAGTTGTTTTCTGTAGATGATGAATCCCAGATGTAGCAAATTTAAACATACCTTATGAATTACTGAATGAGTCTGTGGGAAAAAATGGCCTTCAGTAGCCATCAATGAAAGTATATGCCTTTCAATAAGTTAAGGAATTTTTGGTGGCTGCTTCTTGTCTCTATTGATCGAGCTAACATAATGTCTTCCAATGCTCACAAGCAGTGCTGTGAGAAACAGAGGCAAGCGAAAGCATTCTTCACATATTTCCCCCATTTGTTCAAGGAACATGTGGAGGGGAAAGTGAGTCTGTGACTGCTGGCCACATCCCTGACGCCTGGCTTCACCACTGAAACTGGCACACCTGCTGGCCACATTCTGGACATCCACATGCTCAATATTAGCATGAATGGATCTGCACACATACAGTGAAATGCATGCAGGACTCTTCTACACACCTGGGAAGCCTGGAGAGATCAGCATTGCCAGCTGCAGAGGAGATCCCTGCACCTATACTTACATAGGTTTCTTTCAAACTACAACTGCAGGCACATAAGGGGTGTGGCAATTTGTTTTCCCCACTTGGGCTCCTTAGGAAGAAGAGTGGGATAGAATAGAAATGTAACAAATAAATAATAAATATAAAGCAGGGGTGTGAACCTCAGTCCCAGGGGCCAAATATGGAACTCTTCCCAGGCCACTGCCCCTCCTCAGCCACAACTGCTGTCCATAGACAACACATCCCACCGGCCTTGCTTCCCATCTTCCTAGAGCGCTTTTGCCTGGCTGGAATATGTCCTTGAACTCTGATAATGCCTCTGGCTTGCCTGGATGGATGGAGGATAGAGAAGGGTAAGTGTGTGTAGAAAACTAACCTACTGTACAACTGGAAAATTTTGACACCTGTTGCTCCACCCACCATTGGCATATTCCCCCTAGAAGGCTGCATGGTCTTAAAAAGTCCCCCCGCACCTGGTCTAAAGGAACAGTGAAGAGAAGACAAGCCAGTTGTTACCAGTAATAATAGTACAATCTGGGAGCATAAGAAAGACAGGTGTGGTACTTCTCAAAATGCTGGTTTACTGGTGACCCCTATGTCCGCATTTCATGGGGGCTGGGGGGGGGATGTGATCTAGGCTAGGCAAGCCTCATGTATAGTTGCTCTTTCGGGGAGATATTCTGATATGGATGTGTGGCTGCATTGTTTGACCTGGGAACAGAAAAGGCCTTCTCATTATCTGAAGAGACCTTGCATAACATTTTTCATTGGGCAGGAAGACCTTGCTATCAGCCTTATTCCTTGCATAGGAAACATTTCATATTCAGTGAAAGAAGTCTCTCTTCTTATGTAGCAAAACTCTTTCAAAGCAGGAGAACATGGTGACCTCAGATCTCATTTGTGGAATGAATGTGGCAAGGGGAAAAGTTCCTGAGGGGTTGCACACTTCCTCTTTGGCAATCTCAACCAAAGGGGCGCAGAAAAGAAGAGGCATAGATGTTGTACTTGACCTTATTTGCCTTTTTTTTCTTTCCCCCTTTTTTCTTTTTGAAGAATAATACTTTATTTAGAATTCAGCAACAACAAAGGAAAAACCCACAGTAATTGCTACATCGATGCATTACAATTAACCAATTTTAACAATATGTAAATAGTAATTGAAAAATGATACAACATCACTTTTAACTTACTGAAGTTTTCATATTACACTTTTATCTCTTTATCTCTTTCTTAACAGATCATAGAGAGAAAGACCAAGAAAGGAGGCACAAAAAAGGAAAAAGAAGAGAAAGAAGGGGGGAGGAAAAGAAAAAGAAAAAATAAAACAAAAGAAAATAAACACACTTGACTTCCAATTAGACTCATTGTGTTATTATTTCTACTATTTTTTCACACACAGTTCCAAATTATTGTATTGCTTTCTTTATTTTCGTCAGATATCAAAAGACACTATATTTGTTGTTTTATAAGGATCATTCTATTTCTGCCAGGAGATATTTGTTATTGTAATGTTTTTCCAGATACTCTTTAAAGATTTCCCATTCTTTCTGTACTTTCTGTTTGCCTTTCTTTTCATGTCAGAAGTTCTTTCTCGCTTCCCTTTATTGGAAAGCTGACTTGGCAAATCTATCTCAGAGGGTAAAGAACTGACTCCTCCACTTTAAGGAAAGGGCTTGTACTTGAAGCTGAGCTGAGAGATAAATAATGGTTTTGGCCCTGCTGATGCAGAAGGGCCTGAACAGGAGCAGTAACAGTATTTACCTTCAGCTGTGTATTTTGTGTGTGTGTGGTCCAAAGCCATGTTTGGAAAAGCATAATATGCCTCTTCTCTTTGGCTAAGGAGAGAAAAAGAGCCGATGCTGTTCCTGGCTGCAAAAGTGCAGATTGTTGTTATTTCATTAAATGCATCTCACGAAGAATAGAATACCTCTGGATAACTTTTAAAAGAATGCAGAAGGGTGGGATATTGGGTTGTGGCTGTGTCAGCTGTTAGAACTTTTCTCCATCTTTCTGTCCCATCCCATCTAAAGTTTCATATCATATTGAACTTATTGGCATTTTTAAAAATAAAGGATTACAGTGTTATTTTTTTTAAAAAAAGGGAAATACAATATGAAAGCTCGGTGTGGGTGGGTACTTCAGAAATCCCTTTGCCCAACTTTTTTTGAAGGTGGGGGTGGGGTGGGGAGGGGAGACACATAAAACACAATTTATCCAAATCTGGCCAATCCCATTGTATGCAAGCCTTTTTTCCCTCCAGTAGCATCCAGTGTCACTGTCGGTTTGTGCAAATATCTCTCCCAAAGATCTAAACTTCTGCTTGTTTCTATTATTATTCAAAGCACTCCAAATGCCAAATACAGGGGAAGTAGCAGCAATATTTATTATTATTATTTTGGAATTACCCCAGGTTTATTAGATAAATAAAGTTGTTTTGCACAGTTAATTGGATTTTTTTTCACAAAACAAATTCTTGGTAGAAGGAAACTATAGACTGAACACTAATTTTTCCAGCACCGGTGAAATGTATCAGATCTAATTCTGCACTTAGACAGCTTGTTCTATGCTTTCCATTTGGATGAGTGAGCATAGGAGATGTGTGGTGCTTTTATAATAGCCTAATTGTTCTATACATTTACAAGTAAAGCAGGTAATATGGGTACAGAACCAGCTCACAGGCAGTACCAGACATAGAGCAACACTGGCACACATCTGAAATCATTAACCCAAAGTTAATTTATTGGCTGGGATCTGGACTGGTGGTTTGAAATGCATCTGCTATTTAAAAAAAAAAACCAATTCCTGTTTCCCAACTCTTCTTCAATACAGCAAGCTGGGCAAACCAGTTTCAATCTCCTCCTACTCTGCAGGCAGTGTGACTTGTATCCAAAGTCCATGTGAGCATGATCAGCACATTTAGGACACATCCATACTATATACTTAAAGCACACAACTTCCCCCAAAGAATCTTGGGGAATGTAGTTTACCTTCTGACCGAGCTACAGTTCCTAGCACCCTTAATAAACTACAGTTCCCAGGATTCTTTGGGGAAAGTCATGTGTTTTAAAAGTATGGTCTATGCTTGAACCTTTGGGGATGCCACCATGAGAAAACTAGCCCTGTGGCATCTGAAAGAAAAACAAAATGAAGCAAAAGACTACAATCCAGCACAAAATATGGTGTGCTTAAATGGGTTTAGCTCTATTGCACCATGGCCAGCATGCAGCTACTGAGTTTTCTTTTAAATTAGGCATTTGCTAGTTCAGCCAATGCCTTACAGCAGAACAAACCCTGTTTTTTCCTTACAGCAACCCATAAACAAGCTACACACCCTTGACTTGCAAAGCTGGAGTCATTTCGTTCTTCTTAGTGTTTCAAGCACACACCAGCCACTGCAGTAAGTCATGTGAGAATGTTTTGAATTCTTTATAAAAGCACAATCTGCGCTGTCTCTCCCCATCTCTTACTAAGAAACATGTGATTTGAAAAGAGTACTGTGTCTCCACGGAGGAGTCGTCACGCATGACATTTAGTTGCAAGACAATTGTTCTGACCCTCTGCTTTGTTCACAGAACGTCACCTTCTCTCTGTGACTTGTAGACATCAAAGTGTTGTTTACTGACTGACTTGCTGGGCTGAGGGAAGTAAAACAAACAAACGGACCAAAACTGCTGATGCCACAATTTAGTCTTCTCACGAGCGTCTGAAGTTTTTGCAAGAGGAATGTGAGGCTTCAGTGTTCTCCTTTTGAATGAGTACTGAAGACAACCAATCTTTCATTGTTGTTCTGTGTTTTCCAATCCTGTACTGATCCACAGTTTTCAGACATTGCATTGTCAAGTTATCCTGGTGAACATTTATTTATTGTGCTCATTCTAAAGTACAATACTGTGTTTCTATATATAAAAATATACTAACTTTTTAAATTTAAAAAGCAAAATAATTAAAAACAAAACAAAGCATAAGATGACAATTAAAACATAATGTTACAGCAAAGTGGCTTTAAATGATAAATGACCAAATAGCAGCAAATTAAATAGCTGTAGCAAATATGTCTGCTGGGTTTAAAATGTGGTAATGCTGCTTGTGTTGTTTTTTAGGCAGGACATTGAAAGATTGACTTTAGATGTTTATTATTTAATGGTTTATTAGTGCTAATTCATTAGTCTTTAGAAGTTTTTATTGGTGGTTTAATATTTTAATGTGTAACCCACCCAGGGGGGTCTGTGGCACCATTCACATACCAAAAACTGCCATAGAGCTGCCATTTTTTCCAGAAATAGGGGGTCTGTGGCTTGGTTTTTGAAAAACAGGAGGCCCATAGTATTTAGATAATTGGGAACCACAGGACTAGATGATTCACACCATATTCAATAAAATGTGTGAATCATCCAGAGGATTTTGTGGCTTTGGGTGGTCAACAAATATCCTAAAACAATAGCAGATTGCCATAGCACCTGAGGTGCTCTAAAATAACATGACTTTTAGCCTCTGCCAGGGGAATGAGAAAGAGAAAGGCAGGTGGACCTCCTGGAGAAGACAGTTCGGGAATTTGGGGTCAACCACTGAAAAGGCCCTCTCATATGTACAGGGCAGGGAACATGGGGATGGGTAAAGTAAGGGGTCATATTGGAGGAAGAAATCCTTCAAGTACTTTGGTCCAAGACTGCTTAAACATTAACACCAGCAACATAGGCTAACCCAACCCATCTGCATTATATAGATGGTTGTTCTTTAAAATGAGCCAGTCTCCCTAATACAGAAGGAAATGAAATGGCCAATTCTTATTCAGTGCATTAAAATTCTAGCACTGCTGGTTTTAAAGCTATTTCGCCCCCTACTTTGATTCTTCATTTTATACTGAACCAATTAGTAACAGATACTGATGAAAATAAGCGTTTGGTATTAAGGGTGTGTAAACGTTTGCCCAGATGAGGCAACCGCAACAATCTGTTTGTGAAAAACCGTAGTCATTTCTGCCTATTCTGAGGAAAAGCCTTCAACACTCCTTCAGAGGCAGAGCAGCATAAACCACAGATCCAGGGCCAGCTGTAGGCTGTTCAATGACTGAGATAAACATTTAACAAGTAAACATAAGTGTATTCCCTTGAAATAGGTGGGAATTTCTTCTGATGAAACATGATTAGAACAAGACACTTAGTCACATAGGTCTGGGTTACTCTTGCCTCACTGTGTGGTGGTTGCGAATTGGGAACTCCACCCAGTGCTGCTTTTATGAGGTAATGGCCAAGTTATCCTGAAGTGAGACAAAGGTAAAGACAAAGAACAGATCCCAGATGTTTGTTTTCAGCTCATTTAAATGATTGACACAATAAATGAAGAGACCCAGAATTACCATGAAAATGTTAGAGGCACATACAACCTCTAACATTTTCTAACAACAACAACACAGCATATAAATGCCATGAAATAAATGAATATAAATAAATAATATTCCAACAACAGTAAAATACTGCAGGTCACCAACTTGCGGTAATAAGGCCATTACTTGATTAGTCTTTCTGAAGTTCATGTAACTGAAGGATGGCATCAACTTTCTTAGGGAAAGTGATCAGATTCCTGAAGGATTTTGTATATGTGTGCCATTTAATGTAGATACTACTTGTTTATGTTTAGACCTCTTCATATATATTGTAGATCAGAGGTGAGGAACCTTTTTGGCATAGTGGGACAGATTTTTATGTCAATCCCCCCACCCATCATCTTTCACAATGATATCAGGTGACTGATAGGTAGGTGGTCCTGCCCACCTGTCAAAGGTGGCCTGTGGGGTGCGGCAAATAATGACCAAGCAGGATTGAACCCCCTGCCTATCAGATGATGCATGGGAAGTTCTTTTTTTTTGTGGGATTTGGGGAACTGTCTCAAACACCCAGACCAAGTAGGATTGAACTAACCATTGCTGATATCATTGCACTGATGCTGAAGAGAAGCATTTTATAATGGAGGCTTTACGATTTATACCAACACAGCCTAAGGCTGCAGCCCTAAACAGGCTTATCAGAAGTGCTGTGGGAATTCAGTGAGACTTACTTCCAAGTAAGACTGAATTGCCTGGGACTTCCGGGTTGGTGCCTCCGGTAATGGCGGAATTCCTCTGATCGGGAGGAATTTGCCCCGTGGGAATTGGGTCTGGCCGCCACGGTGAAGGCGGAAACCCGCAGAAAATCACAGGTGGGAGAAGCCTGTAAGCGTGGGATTCGGCGGGCACCTTTTGCGCCTCCCTTACTCACGGGAAACCCGGTTTTGGGGGTCCGGAGCGACGTGAGGTGAGCGGCGCGGTGCTTCGAATCGACTGCTTCTTCCACGGAGCAAAGCCGCATAGCTGTTGCCGGAGAGTGCTGACTTTTTCCTGTGGATAATTTGGCTTTAAAGTAACTACCTGTGAGTAGAGCTGAGGCGGGAGAACTGGATTTTTAAAAGTTTAATTCGGCATCGTAACGGGGAGGTTTAATACAGGAAGTCCGCCTTCCCCTTTTGTAAATAGACTGAAGCAATGCGGCTGCAAGCTGAAGTCTTGGAAAGCCTATTGTAAAAGACTGAATTTCCATCTGTAAAGAACATTAAATCCCCCCCTTGGAGGCAGGAGAAGAGGGAGGGAAGTTGAGGACTAAATACGCCTGCAGGAGAGAGTGAAGAGTGTTAAAATATCGCCGCTCATACCCTGGAAACGGGCTGCTAGCAGGACTGACGTTCTTTTGGAATATACACTGACAGCGCTTAGAACATTTTTTGACGGTTAGCTACAAGTGAAATACATTGTTTCTACTGTCTCTGGTTGTTGTTTTTTAAAAAGGAGTAAAAGTAACTGAAAATTGATACTAACTTTGGATTTCTTGAACTGTGCTTAAAAGAGGACACTATTGACTGATATATTGATTAATATAAATAGAAACTGTTTCCCCCAGTGGAAGTTTTTGAAATTGGTTGTTTTTTGAGCTGGGCTAGGGGAATTTCCAGCTGCAAGATAAAAACTTGTGAGATTCTGGGACTGACCTTGAATTTTTAAGTGTTATGGCAAATGGAAAGGAAAAAACAGACCAGCAAACCGCAGAAAAAACATTAAGGTCTGGGAGGACTTTGCAGCAACCCAGGAGAGGCTCAACACCAGGTCTCCCTGCTCCTTCTGCGACTGCTTCCATATCAGTTCACTCAAAATCAAAAGGAATGTCGACAGAAGAAGCCTTGGCGATTGCATTAAGCAAGATAAATGATTCATTGGAACAGCTTAACAAGAAAACAGACGCGATAAGTGTGCAAGTGGTTGCTGCAACTACTAAAATTGACTTAAATACAGAAAGTATAAATAATCTGGGACAAAAGGTGAATATCAACACAGAAGCTATCCAGAAATTGATACAGGAATCTATTTTGATAAGGCAGACTGTGGAAGAAGCCAGGGAGAAAGCTGTTGCTGCTGAATGTGAAGTAACAGAACTTGAGGCAGAGAGAGTCCCAGCCCTACAGAGGCAACATGAGGAACACAAGTTGACACTTGCTATGATTGAACTTAAAGAAAAGCAGACGAATCTGAGGATTAGAGCCCTACCTGAATTTGAGAAGGAAAGTTTGACAGATTTTCTCACACAGGAATTTGCTGACTTTTGGGACATGGACTTGGGCCAAGAAGAGTTTAGAATTGTGAGGGCCTTTAGACTTGGAAGAGGAGGGAAAAAAGAGAAGAATAGAATAAGAGATTGCTTGATTACCCTTTGAATGAAAGAAGAGAGAGATAGAATTTGGGGCTGGCATTATCAGAAGAACCTAGAAGTACAACGGTCAAGAGTGGAAATTTTTTAAGACATCCCGAAATACCTTTTGGATCTAAGGTCTAACTACGGAGATCTGGTTACCCTGCTGAGAAGGAACAAAATTATCTTTAGGTGGGAGTTTCCCCAAGGTCTATCTTTCAGCTTCAAAGGAAGGAAAATAAAAATAAGATCAGTAGAAGATAAAGTTTTTGGATAAATACGAAGAAGATCTGCAGAAAGGACTTGGAAAAGAGTCAAGAGCAACGGATAGAGGATCACCAGATAGAGGACCAGAGCAAAGAGCATTGGATAGAGGATCACCAAATAGGGGAATACTGGATATATCAACATTATCCTTTGGACTGGATCTCCCAGTGAACGTGCCACCATCACCACCAACAGAAAAAGAGCAAGCACTGGGTGCAGTTGGAGGAACATCAGCGTAAATACATGATGGCGTTGCAGGTTTCGAGCTGGAATGTCAATGGACTGAACTCCCCGGAAAAAAGGCGGAGAGTCTTTCATTTATTGAAAATAGAACATTTGGACTTGATTTGTTTACAAGAAACACATGTGATAAGGCTACATAGGAAGATATTGAGTAATAAAAGATTGGGCCAAGAATTTATTTCATCAGATAAAGTTAAAAAAAGAGGAGTGGTCCTCTATGCAAAGGAGAGCCTATCACCGAAATTCATATTTAAAGATGACCAAGGAAGATTTATTGCAATTGAAATTCAATCACAAGGAGAGAAATTCCTAATTGTAGGTATTTACACACCAAATGAAGGTAAATCAGAGTTCTTTAAGAAGCTACATGAGACTTTGATGGATTATATGGACTATAACATGATTTTGATGGGAGATATGAATGGAGTGGTGTCTACAAATATGGACAAGGCACAGAGACAGGTAGTCAATAAAGATGGTAGACTACCTAAAACTTTCTTTGACATGACTGATAATATGGATTTAGTTGATATTTGGAGAGTGAAGAACCTGATGGGAAGAGAGGGAACTTTCTTCTCCGAGGCTAAAATGGCATGGACAAGAATTGATCAAATTTGGGTAACTAGGGGATTGGTTCCGAAGATCAGCAAAGTGGAGATCTGCCCCAAAATCTGTTCTGACCATAATGCTGTGAAGATGGAAATGAAATTGATGCCAACTGGTTCCTTTAGATGGAGGATGAACGATACTTTGTTTAGGAATGAAGAGGTGACCAAGAAGGCCCAAAAAACTCTAAGAGATTATTTTGAAATAAATATGAATACTACAGTGGAAAAAAGAGTAATTTGAGACGCAAGCAAAGCGGTTATGAGGGGATTCCTAATACAACAGAATGCAATTAAGAAGAGAACTCAGAATGAAAAAAAGGATAAAATCCTGGGGAAAATAGAAGAAGGAGAGAAGAAACTGAGAGCAAACCCAAAGTCACAGAAGATTATGAAAGAGATAAAGTTATACCAAGTACAATATACAAAGCTGATGAGTCAGGAAATAGAATGGAAGATCAAACAGATGAGGCAAAAGACATTTGAATCGGCAAATAAGTGTGGAAAATTATTGGCCTGGCAAATGAAAAAAAGACAAAAACTAAATACTATTACAAATTTGGAAGTGGAAGGAAAGAATATACAGAACCCAGTGGAGCTTAGGAAGTGTTTTCAAAGATATTTTAAACAACTTTATACACAGGAGAAGCAGAAAGAAATGGACATTGACCAATTTCTGAAAATAAATGGACTACACAAAATTTCTCAGGAAAAACAGCTAATGTTGAATTATAAAATAACGGATCAGGAGGTGGAAGGGGCCATCCAGAATATGCAGTTAGGTAAATCTCCAGGACCAGATAGTTTGACTTCAAGATACTACAGATCTTTGAAAGAATGGTTAATACAAACATTGAAGGAAGTCTGTAACGAAATTTTGGAAGGGAGAAAGGCACCAGAGTCGTGGAAGGAAGCTTACATTACACTTATACCAAAAAACAGAGACTGAAAAGACACAGCTTAAGAACTACCGCCCCATATTGCTGCTTAATGTGGATTACAAAATTTTTGCAGATATTTTGGCTAAAAGACTAAAAAAAGGTTCTAGTTGAAGAAATTCATAAAGACCAAGCGGGCTTTCTCCCGGGTAGACACTTGTCTGACAACATGAGGAATATAATTAATATTCTAGAAAAATTACAAGTGAATATCAATACCAAGGCAGTTCTGATATTTGTGGACGCAGAGAAAGCCTTTGACAACATCTCATGGAGTTTTATGAAGAAGAATCTACAGGGGATGGGGGGTAGGCCAAGGTTTTGAAAATGGTATAGGTGCAATTTACTCAGAACAAAAGGCAAAATTAATTGTGAACAATGTGGTGACAGAAGAATTCAAGATTGAGAAAGGGACACGACAAGGTTGCCCAATCTCTCCATTGCTCTTTATATCGGTCCTTGAGGTTTTGTTAAATATGATTAGAAAGGACCAAGAGGTTAAAGGTATACAAGTGGGAGCTAAACAGTACAAACTGAAAGCATTTGCTGATGACTTAGTATTGACTTTACAGGAGCCAGAATCTAGTACTAAAAGGGTATTGGAAGTGATTCAAGAATTTGGACAGGTAGCAGGTTTTAAGTTGAACAAGATGAAAACTAAGGTTTTAGAGAAAAATTTAACTGTGAATGAGAGAGAAAAGTTTCAGGAGGAGACAGGATTAACTTTGGTTAAGAAAGTGAAATATTTCGGGGTAAACATGACAGCCAAAAATGTGAATTTATTTATAATTATTTAAGGATAATTATGAAAAATGTTGGACTGAAGTGAAAAAGGATTTAGAAATATGGACAAACTTGAAGTTATCATTGTTAGGCCGAATTGCTGTGATAAAAATGAATGTGCTGCCAAGGATGTTGTTTTTGTTTCAAACATTGCAAATTTTGGATAAGATGGATTGTTTCAAGAAGTGGCAGAAATATATTTCCAGATTTGTTTGGCAGGGCAAGAAGCCTCGAATAAAATTTAAGATATTAACTGATGCTAAAGAAAGAGGTGGATTTGCCCTGCCAGACCTTAAACTATATTATGAATCAGCTGCTTTTTGCTGGCTGAGAGAATAGCTGCTTCTTGAAAACACTGACATGTTGGATTTAGAAGGTTTTAATAATGTATTTGGTTGGAGTGCATATTTGTGGTATGATAAGGTAAAAGCACACAAAGCGTTTAAAAATCATATTGTTAGAAAAGCATTGTTTAATGTGTGGATAAGATATAAGGATTTGTTAGAAAAGAAAACCCCAAGATGCTTGTCACCAATGGAAGCGAAGGCACAGAAAAAACTCAATATGGAGGCCAAATGGCCGAAATATTGGGAAATTTTGGAACAAGATGGAGACAGAATAAAATTGCAGAGCTTTGAAAAATTGAAAAATAAAGTGCGAGATTGGCTTCATTACTACCAAATAATGGAGGCATACAATTCGGACAAAAAAGTTGGCTTCCAGGTGGAAAAATCAAAATTGGAAACAGAATTGTTTGATCCAAAAACTAAGCATTTGTCAAGAATGTATAACTTGTTGCTGAGATGGAACACTCAGGATGAAATGGTGAAATCAGTTATGATTAAATGGGCACAAGATGTTGGACATAACATAATGATGGCTGACTGGGAACAGTTATGGACCACAGGTATGAAATTTACGGCATGTAATGCCCTAAGAGAAAACTTAATGAAAATGATTTACAGGTGGTACATGACACCAGTCAAGCTTGCAAAAATTTACCATTTGGCCGATAATAAATGTTGGAAATGTAACGAGACTGAAGGTACATTCTTTCACCTTTGGTGGACATGCCCAAGGATTAAGACATTCTGGGAGATGATTTATAATGAAATGAAAAAGGTATTTAAATATACCTTCTTGAAGAAACCAGAGGCCTTTCTCCTGGGCATGGTCGGCCAACTGGTGTCAAAGAAGGATAGAACATTTTTTATGTATGCAACAACAGCAGCAAGAATACTCATCGCAAAATATTGGAAGACACAAGATCTACCCACCTGGGAAGAATGGCAGATGAAGTTGATGGACTACATGGAATTGGCGGAAATGACTGGCAGAATCCGAGACTAGGGAGAAGAGTTGGTGGAAGAAGACTGGGAAAAGTTTAAAGACTATTTACGGAAATACTGTAAAATTAATGAATGTTAGAAAAATGTTGGAATGAAGTTATATGGCTTTAGCAGAAATGTTATAAGGAATTAAGGACAAATAGATTAATAGAGTATTAAAGGGAAAACAAGGTTAGAATGTGTTAAGATAATTATAGGATTAAAAATAGAGGAAGATGGAAAGGAATCGCTGAAAGAAGTAATAGAAGTGGAATAAAAAAAGGGAGGTGTGAGGAGGTCACGAAATAAGGGAATGAAAGAAAAGATATTGAAACTATTTGATGTGTTTTGAATTGTGTTTTTTTTGTTTTGTTAGTTTAATGTTAGTGTGTGTGTTTTTGTATTGTATTGTGTTGTATTGTATGGTTTTCATTCTTTGTAGTGTTCAAACTGTTGGAAAAGGTAATAAATATTATTTTTTTTTAAAAAAAGAATGAATTGCCTGAAGTTGCATGAGTGAACAATCCCAACTTTAAATTGGAAATTATGCAACTGGAATATGTGAAGAGGCGATTCACACCCAAGAAATGTGGGGCTGTTTTGCAGCTATTACTTCATGGTTTGCGCTAAAAAGGCTTTCTAGAGCAACAGCACCTTTACTTTGATTGGGGAGCTGACCATTGTCGATTCTCTGTTTATCTAGGCCATTTTATAAATCCTGCTGGCTTGGAATTTAAATGCTGGCAGGCAGCGAAGGGAAGGGACAAGCAGCTGAGAACAAGGGATACAGAGGTGACTGTTGTGGAATGGCTCGAAACATTACAGAGTTACAGGTGTTGGCAGCTCCCAAAATTCATAATGTAAAGAATTCTTACTTTGGATAGCCGCCCAGGGTAAACTGCTATTATTTACTGGGAATATGTAGAAGGATGGTTTGAAGTCCCCTTTGTCCATGTTTATGTTTTCTTGGCTGAGGAGTGAACTTCAGCAAAGCAGCAGCATGGTAAATAGCTAAATTTCCACTCTCTTTCTAAACATAGGAAGGCCCTAGGCCCTGTTTCCTTCAACTTGTTTGGAATGTTCGGTGAAGGAAGAAAGGGGATGCTTATCAGATTTGTAGATGACACAAAGCTGGGAGAGGCAGGTAAAATCTTTATTAGAAGAAACAAGGTCAGCTCAAGAGCACCAGGCCTAATGAGCGCAGCAACTCTTCTTGGTAGGTCTTGCCCCACAAGACAGCTGTGGAGGCTGAAGGCTTCCCAAGCAATCTGAGACTCTGCTTATGCATCTGTCTCCGCTCCTCCCTCTTCATACCTCTTCTGGTCTTGGCAGAGCAGCAGGGAGGGGATCTTGTCACCAGAGGATAGGGAGACACCCTGGCTTCTTCACCAGCCTGAATAATCTCTGCCTCTTGGCCTCCCTCCTCACCTGCTTCTACCTCTGCTTCTGCTTCTGGACTGTTCTACCACAGACTCTCCCTGCTCACTAAACCCTGTTACCTCTTACTTCCTCCTCCTAAGCTTCTCATTCTTCTCTCTCTGACCACTCATTGTCATCCTGCCACCAATCTCCAGGCTCCGAGCCTTCGTTCCTGGGGGTCCCCCAACTGGTGCCTCCCACCATTCCTCTGTGTCCAGCCAGTCCATGATATCTATGCACGTATTAGCATGGGTGAAAAGTGTCTTGTTACAAAGCTTGCGCTTTTCTAAACCTCAGTAACTCCACTGGTGACTGCAAGAACGTCATGTTCCTAAACCCAGTTTCTCCTTCCTAATAGCTCTCTCCTAACATTGTGTCCTTCAAAAACAACAACAATGAAAAGTTAATACATTTTCTTCTGGGTTATCTCTCTCCCTCCCATAAGCAACCCAGTGCATTTGCTTCTGCTGGAGATGGTTTGAACAAACTGTTCTTATGCTCTGTAAGATTATTTCAAGGGGCTACCTTCATTAAAGGTTTGCTTCTTTTGTTACATTCAAGGTTTTCTCAGGGAAACCGTCCTTTCTTATCCTTTGTGATACTTATTGGAGACAATCTCCCAACTCTCATTGAGAAGCTGGCTAATATTCAGCTATCTAGGTTACACACACACACACACATGCACGCCAGAGCCAGCTATCCTGTCCACTTGTCTTGTCTTCAATTTGTCTGAAAATAGACAAATTGAATCTTCATGAGTTTTTGTCTCCTGAAGTGACCCTGGTGCTTTCAGCCTGTCTTCAATCAGGATTTAATACACACAATGCGGGAAATGCCATCTTTTAGATACAGGTTGCCTGCCACACAGTAGGGGGTGGAAAATACTGAACCCTTTTCCTGACTCTGGTTCCCCTCATCTTATTTCCTCAGTGGACCTATATACAGGTGAGGAAGGTTTTATACAGCTTTTCTCTGCCACCATGGTGCCAGCAGCAGCAGCAGCAGCAGCAGCTCTGGGTGATACATTCCATGGCCAGATCTGCTGGCCCTGTGAATCCTGCTGCCTGGGCAGGTTGCCTCTCCTTGTCTCATGGGTGAGCAGGCCCTGGATGCAAATTATGTTCTGTAACAGACTGCAAACTTATTTGCAAACTCTGTAACTACCTTGCAAAGGTGAAGCAGGTGGCAAAATGAGCTAAGCTCCGTCTTGCATAATTTACAACAAGTACATGCATTGCACATCTCTATAAATCCTTCAAGAGTGAATCCTCATACTACATTGAGACAACGTGATCAGAAGCCCCTTGTTTTTTTTATGGTTCCAATAGCAAATCAGAGTCTCTGGATCCCCACAAAACGAATGACGTAATGTTGATGAAAGAAAAGCATTGCAGGCTTCAAAACACGCACATTATCTTGGTTATTGCCATATTTTCTGACCTTGACCTTTAGGACTGTTAAAACTGTTCTTGCGTAATTTCCATTTATTTCAGTGGTGGCCTGTGCGGGGGAAGTAAGCCATGTATTGTGCCACAGTTAGATTTTAAAGGAATCCAAGGTCAGAAAAGCCTCTGCTATGACAGCTTACACATAACACATAGCAATTCTCACTCCATTCCTGCATATGATATTTCAACACTGAACTGAGAAAAATAAGAAACCGCAAATTATAGTGCTGAGTAAAAATGTAGTGAATCTATATTAAGAAGTTTACAATATACCAGAGCTTTCCAAACTTTTCATGTTGGTGACACAGTTTTTAGACATGCATCATTTCGCGCCATAGTAATTCAGTTTTACTTGCAGACTGGAGGTTAAACAAACCCCTTTCCAGCCCAGGGAGGGGTGTGGGGAGCGTTTGCACGACACACCTACACACTGCAGCTACGTACTCCGTGTTGCGACACACAGTTTGGAAAGCTCTGCAGCATACAATAGTCAACTGCTAAACTGCTACAACATACCATAAACTTTTTTCCTACTAATTTATTTAAAGCAGTGTTTCAAACTGGAGGTAACACACATAAGGAAATCCTGGGGATTTCCCCTTTCATATCCTTCCACTATTACTTCCTCAATTTCTTAATCAGGATTTAAATATATTTTATGCTGTTTCATGGCTTGCAGCCTGGCGATTGTCACTTTAAAATGATAATAAACTGTTCTTAAAAGACAGAAGTATTCTGTTTTCACTTTGATTCCATTGTTAGTCCTCTTGCTTTTTTTGGTCTCATTGGAGGATTCACATTCTTAATGCTCAGTCGTATGTAATTTAGAGCTATTTAAAAGACTGGTGTGGTTTTGCTTGTTTAAGTACAACAACACTCATATGTCACCTGCTTCGTGGCTCAACATCCTCCCAACCTTTTCCCTCCAGGATTTAAGAACAATTTTCTTTTATCATAGCCTACTCCCCTGCAAAGGTATGTGGGTGGCGCTGTGGTCTAAACCACTGAGCCTAGGGCTTGCCGATCGGAAGGTCAGCGGTTCAAATCCCTGCGACGGGGTGAGCTCCCGAGCTCCCGTTGCTCTGTCCCAGCTCCTGCCAACCTAGCAGTTCGAAAGCATGTCAAAGTGCAAGTACATAAATAGGTACCGCTCCAGCGGGAAGGCAAACAGTGTTTCCGTGTGCTGTTCTGGTTTCGCCAGAAGCAGCTTAGTCATGCTGGCCACATGACCCGGAAAAACTGCAGACAAACGTCGGTTCGCTCGGCCTGTAAAGTGAGGTGAGTGCCACAACCCCAGAGTCGTTCGCGACTGGATTTAACTGTCAGGGGTCCTTTACCTTTTTACTCCCCTGCATTAAGTTCAAATTCATAATTTTCAAAATGAGTCATTATAAACGTTATCTTTCAATTGTCCTTGTCTGTGTTATATCAAAGCAAATGGGGGAGGGGAAGCAGGAGAAGGAGAAGGAGGAGGAGTTGGCTTTTTAGCTGCTATAACTTCTCTCTTCCTTTGAAAGTCAGCCCAGTAGAGGCTTACACATGGGAATCTGCACAATGATCCAAATTAAACTATCTTGCCAGAAGCACATTGAATTCAGTTCCAGAAGTGAAATAGATTATTCCACTGTTGTCAACTTTATACTATGCAACATGCATGGAGCATACTTCTTCGGAAAGTATTAGACAGGGTAGATAAGCAATTAATCTCCATAGCGGGCCTGAAGGAAAAAGGCCAGGTTCACTAGAGAAAATACAGGAACAACTGGACACAAACACACACGTGTGTGAAAGAATTATGTGTGCGGCTAGAGCTTGGTTTCTTGTTTTCATTCCAGAAATTCCCGCTGCCAGAGACAAGCCACTGTTCAGTTTAGAAAGCAAATAACCTCTTAGGCAGTGGAAACTGCTGGGCAAAAGCTGCAGGCAATGCCCCACTTTTCCTCTCCTACCTGTCTTTGGATTGATCCTACATGCTTCAATACTCAAATGATTTCGGAGGTATCTCAGTGACTTATCTAGACTTAACCTTGAGAAGATGGATTGGAGGACTACAGTTTGAGTCACTGTGCCATTCAAGTGGTCAGGGATTAGAATAAGGACAGAAAGCAAACATTATTGTTCCAATAATAATGTATAGCTTTGTGAATCAGGCGAGAACGGGTTCATATAATAAGAATACAATTTATATAGAGAAATGCATCACAAAATGTTCATTGAGTTGCTTTACTTTTTTTTTAAAAAAAAGGTACAGATAATTAATCCACAGAGACCAGGGTTCTGCCACTGGTATCTCCAGTTATAAGGATAAGGCAGCAGCTATTCTTATCCCCTTAAGAGCTGCTGTCAGTCAGAGCAGACAATATTGAGCTAGATAGGAAAATAGTCTGACCAGGTATAAGCAGTTCTTATATTATTTCCTTTGGAGAATGGCTAAAATCAATGGTGGATTATGTACTTTGCACGCAAAAGGTGCTAAGTTCAATCTTTGACATGTCCATGTATTTGGAATCTGGGAGAGTCTCTACCAGTCAGCTTAGACAATGCTGGAGCAGTTGGACAAGTAGTCTGACCTGGTACAATCCTGTTCATATGAAAAGGGGGGATCAAGTGGGAAAGTGATAATGATTGACATGCAGGAAAATCCATACAGTACACATGTTTTCTTGGAAGTCCTATTGTGTTCAGTGGGCTTATTCCCAGATAAGTGTGAATAGGACTGTAGGCAGTGTGATTGGGAAGGATGGGAATTAACTCCCAGAGATTCAGAAGGGATAGGGGAACATTAATTTATTTCATAAGATTTATATACCACTCGGTTGTAATAAATCCTCAAAGAAGATTAAAGGTAAAGGTAAAGGGACCCCTGACCATTAGGTCCAGTCGTGGCCGACTCTGGGGTTGCAACGCTCATCTCACTTTATTGGCTGAGGCAGCCGGCATACAGCTTCCGGGTCATGTGGCCAGCATGACTAAGCCGCTTCTGGCGAACCAAAGCAGCACACGGAAACGCCGTTTACCTTCCCACCGGAGCGGTACCTATTTATCTACTTGCACTTTGACGTGCTTTCGAACTGCTAGGTGGGCAGGAGCAGGGACCAAGGAACGGAAGCTCACCCCGTTGCAGGGATTCGAACCGCCGACCTTCTGATCGGCAAGCCCTTGGCTCTGTGGTTTAACCCACAGAGCCACCTGTTCTAAAGAAGATTAAAACAACATAATTAAACCACACAGAATTAAAACCAACAATAAACTAAAAGCCATATCAAAACACATGTTAATAGTCTACATGTCTGGATACACTTATCTACCGTATTTTTCGCTCTATAAGATGCACTAGACCACAGGACGCACCTAGTTTTTGGAGGAGGAAAACAAGAGAGAAAAAAATTCTGAATCTCAGAAGCCAGAACAGCAAGAGGGATCGCTGTGCAGTGAAAGCAGCAATCCTTCTTGCTGTTCTGGCTTCTGGGATAGCTGCGCAGCCTGCATTCACTCCATAAGATGCACACAGATTTCCCCTTACTTTTGAGGAGGGAAAAAGTGAGTCTTATAGAGCAAAAAATACGGTATTTAGCAGAAGTTGAAAAGAGTGCTGGGAAGGTGCCTGCCTGAGTGCAACAGGCAGTTCCAGAGTACGACTGCTGCAGCACTAAAATATTGATTCCTTATAAATGTGGAATAAGTATTATTATGTGACACCTTTAACAATGCCAGTTCTACACATCAAAATGGTCAGGTTGGCATATGTGAGCTAAGGCAATCTCGCAAGTAAATTTTGAATCTGATTGACATCAGGGTTAGCTGAGTGCTTGGTGATAACCGCTTATAAATTGGGATTGCAGATGACAGGTAGGAAAGCAGAACAAAACTGGTGCATCTTCCTTGCAGAGGCCAGTGCTGCTTTAGCTATGTAAATGCAAGCCACTCTAGATCCCAAATCAAGTGTAATCACAAAGTGATTATTCAATTCTCTTCTGCATATTCCCCAAGAATATAATCTTTTTTGTACAGTGCATTACCCACTCCAGACTCCTTCTTGGACATTCAGATTGCAACCCTGCATTCAGCTGGGTTTATAGACATCTCACAGAATCATACGAGCTGGAAGCGACCCTGAGGACCATCTAGACCAAGCCCCTGCAACGCAGGAATATGTAGCTGTCAGGGATCGAACCGGCAACCTTGGCATTGTCAGCACCACACGCTCAACCAACTGAGCTATCCAGCTAGCTTATACCTAACTTGAATAGGATTTGAGTAGCTGAAATGAGCTTGAATGTTTCCCTTTTTATATAATCTATTAGTTAAAATTACTTAACTAACATGCATCAGAGGGAAAATTAAATAGCGTAATGGGCAAAGCCCATTTGTATAATTGCATTTAAAACTCTATTATCCAAATTACTCATCTGTACGAAATGCTAAGTGGCCAATGACAAGCACCCGATTTTCAAAACACATAAATAAATGAAACAGCAGATAGCTTTTTGACTTTTTTACCTTGAGCCACAGATCCTCTTGAGCAGCAATGCTCTGACATTTGAATCAACTCTAAAAGCACTTCACTGGAGGAAAATGTTACACTGGAAAAATCCTTTATATGTCTTGATAGCCCCTTCAGGATCCAGAACACCTGGAAACGTTCAAATATTCCTGTGTATGGCTGAACTCCTAGATGATATCCACTAAAAATTTAGCAGACGGCCTGTACCGAGGGTTCACATTTGGAAGCACACTATTTACACATCAAAGGAAAATAGTAGATACTAATATTACTTTGGATGAGGCCTCAAGTATTAGCTGATGGTGGAAATTAGCAGGTGTTTAACTCATGGCAGTCTCGTGCTTTGCCCCAGTACAGTACATAAGTTCCGAACTGTGGTTTGTGGTGTATTTACAGGTGGTCCTTGAACCTTGGTTTATATTCCAACTGTAAAACTAGAACTTTTGGGTTGGCATTCTTCCTTCTTTCCAGCAGCAACATAGCTACAGACAGTAGATGTAACTAACAACACTTTCTACTTGGTGTTTTTTTTTTAATAGGTGCACAGTTGCCGCTGAGGCTTCATGTGAATTTGGATTTTAAAAGGTGTTCTCAGAGGACATGTCTCATACAAACCACAGACTTTTTTCTGTGTGGAATAAACTTTATGTGATATTATTTCATCTTTTCTTTAATCGTTTCAAATTCATTGAATGCAATCCCCCTGAAATAAAACAATGCAGTTAAATGGCTGCAACCCTGAACACATTTACAGTATGAGCATATATTTGCTTACTTTTGCAGTCAGTTCCACTAGGAGCACCATGATGTTGTTGTTGTTTAGTCGTTTAGTCATGTCCGACTCTTTGTGACCCCATGGACCAGAGCATGCCAGGCACTTCTGTCTTCCACTGCCTCCCGCAGTTTGGTCAAACTCATGCTGGTAGCTTCGAGAACACTGTCCAACCATCTCGTCCTCTGCTGTCCCCTTCTGCTTGTGCCTTCAATCTTTCCCAACATCAGGGTCTTTTCCAGGGAGTCTTCTCTTCTCATGAGGTGGCCAAAGTATTGGAGCCTCAGCTTCACAATCTGTCCTTCCAGTGAGCACTCAGGGCTGATTTCCTTAAGAATGGATAGGTTTGATCTTCTTGCAGTCCATGGGACTCTCAAGAGTCTCCTCCAGCACCATAATTCAAAAGCATCAATTCTTTGGCGATCAACCTTCTTTATGGTCCAGCTCTCACTTCCATACATCACTGCTGGGAAAACCATAGCTTTAACTATACGGACCTTTGTTGGCAAGGTGATGTCTCTACTTTTTAGGATGCTGTCTAGGTTTGTCATTGCACCATGATGGATCATACCAAAGGTCCATGCAGTCCTGCATCCCGCTTCCCACAAGAGTCAAACAGATGCCTTTGGGAAGTTGACAAACAAGGCACCAAAAGCAGTAACCTGCCATGTTATTGCACCCCAGCAATTGGTATTTTGCCTCTGAACCTGGAATATCCATATCAAGAATGGCAGTCACTGGTAGACTTACTGGGTTGCATCCAACTCTGCTGTTCCGCTTGCTCAACAGACTTCTGCTTGCTGCATGGAATTTCCCACTGCAGCGCCCTGCAAACCCTCAAAATGTGATCCCAAGGTTGGGATGACCCCTCCGGAGCAGGATTTGGGGTTGTGCAGGGAGGGCAGAGGAAATCCCATTGCATGAGTGGAATGGCGCACATGCAATCCATTTGCCAAGGCCACATTTTGCGGCAGCAAATTCCATCCACAATGCAAAGCTCAGATGGTAGAGCATGAGATTCTTAACCTCAGGGTTGTGGGTTCAAGCCCCATGTTGGGCAAAAGATTCCTGCATTGCAGGGGGTTGGACTAGATGACCCTCGTTGTCCCTCCCAACTCTACAATTCTATGATTGTGTAGGAAAGTATTTTGTCTCCCCCGAATCTCCTACTAATTCATTTCTTTGAATGGCTTTTAGTTCTAGCTTGATGGCAGAACCTGTTGTACTGCTGCAAACCCATGAGCACATACCATATTTTTTGCTCTATAAGACGCACCAGACCACAAGACGCACCTAGTTTTTGGAGGAGGAAAACATGAAAAAATTATTTTCTGAATCTCAAGTGCAGTGAAAGCAGCAATCCCTCTTGCTGTTCTGGCTTCTGTGATAGCTGCACAGCCTGCATTCGCTCCATAAGACGCACACAAATTTCCCCTTATCTTTTAGGAGGGAAAAAGTGAGTCTTATAGAGCAAAAAATATGGTACTTGGGAATAACCCCACTGAACTCACAAGTAGATAGGTGTAGGACCAAGCTGTTGATTCCATTGATTTCACTAGGATGTAGTGAAACACTTAGTTTTTTGTATGCATTATCTCATTGATAATGCTATCACAGGAAGGAATATATGATGGTGCACTGGTCATTCTAGCTCAGTATTGTCTACAAGGACTGGCAGTGGCTTCTGAAGTTTAAATCAGGAGTCTTTCTCAGCTCAATCTGGAGGAGACAGGGATCTGAACCTGGGACCTTTTGCAAGCAAAGCATGTACTCTCCCACTGAGCTTTACTAGCCTGTCCCTAAAAGTACCAAGTAGGATTCTGCTCAATTACCCAGGCCATATGTACAGTGGTACCTCGGTTTAAGAGCAGCCCTGTTTACAAACTATGCGGTTTACGAACTCCGCATAACCGGAAGTAGTGTCCCGGTTTGCGAACTTTACCTCGGTCCAAGAATGGAAGCCGAATGGTGGAAGGGCACCGGTGGCAGGAGGCCTCATTAGGAAAAGCATGCCTCAGTTTAAGAACGGTTTTGGTTTAAGAATGGACTTCTGGAACGGATTAAGCTCATAAACCGAGGTACATATATATGCTACTGTATATGCTACTGTATATGCTACTGTGAACCTGGGGTAAGGAACCTTTTCCAGCTCCAGGGCTGCATTCCTTTCTGACCAACCTTCCAGGGCCCACATGCCTGAAGCAAGAGCCGGCAGAGCAACAGATGTGACTCTTATCTCTGGAAAGTAGGCTACATTCCAGCCACATATGACAGGGAATTCCACACTGACAATACACACCATACAAGCAAGCAAAAAGCATTAGTTGAAGGACACATTCCAGCCAGGCAAAAGTACTCAAGGATAACAGACCACTGAGGGGCATGTGGGCATGATCAGGTCAAAGTCCAGGGCAGGAGAGCCACATTTGGCTAGCAGATCTAAGGCTCTCCCCACTGCTTTAAATGCATCCATGCAAATATATAATTGTGTATTATTAGCATTTAAGGTGAAGTAAAAACTAAGGCCAACTAGACAGCAAAAACTCTTCATTGCTCTCATTAAAAAGTCACAAGATACTAATTTCAGAGTCCCAAAGCACTGTTTTTGCTTTTCTTTTATAATTAGCATGGCTGAAATTCAAGAGCATTTGGTAACCATGAAATGTTGTGAACTTGGGTGACTCACCTGCACATTGACTATCAAAACAATTCCCCACAATAGTCTAACACACCAGGGGGGCTATTTCTCCTCAAGAGAGGGAATTGCTATTAATAGCAGCTGTTACAAGTTGAAATTATTTTCTATGTGGTCATAAAGAGTCTTATGGCCTGGTTCATATTAAAGAATATTTGACGCTGATGACGACAGCTACCCAAATAAGTTCTTGTTTGGAAATTCATACTGGTGCATTGCTTGTTTAATGCAATGCTGCCATCCGTACTGGAAAAACCTTTCAGACACAGCAGCTCTAAAGGAAAACTCGTATTTTATAACTGTGACTAATTGATTAATTATGATTCAAAACTGCGTGCAGGAAAAGACCTGTATAGTGCACATCGAATGTGTATATGGCTTAATTTCATAAGATTTATTAAATTCTGTATAATAGGAACCAAGTAGTCCTGTATTATGGGCATGTGGAAGCTGGGGCCTTCTAGCTGTTCCAAAACTATAACTCACATCATCCCTGACCACTGGTCATATTGGCTGAGGTTGATGGAAGGTGGTGATGACAACATCTAGGTGGACCACAGTCTCATTACTCCTTTATAATGCAGACTTATAGCAAGTTCAGGTGAATGCTACAGTATCTGAAGGCATGAACTATTTCATGTAGTAATATATTTAGCCCTCCCCTAACACACGCTTTCAAACTGTTTTAAGGTTCCTTCAAGGCTTTTCATGTGTCCTCAATGAGAGAATAATAATGGCAGAGAAGCTGGGTGTGTAAACACATTTGTGTGAAGCTGCAATGAAGAGTGCAGCTGAATGGGACACAGCTGTGGGAAGCCTGAGAAAGTACCATCCACCCATAACAAGCAAGTCTAGCATAAGAGACTAGGATGATACCCACTGTTTCTAGGAACTCTTAGTGTTGTAAAACTTTTGTGGGTGAGCTGAGGGTTTGTTTGGACCCTGGGTGAGAACCCATAGGCTGAGAGAGGAGGTGCGCCAGAATGAAAATGATTATATATATATATATATATATATATATACAGTATTAGTAACTTTGTATTAATGTAACATTTTTATATGTAAATCTGTATTTTTGTAATATTTTGCTTAAGTTGTCTGTTGTTGCTTCAGTTTTGTGTATGCCGCTTAGAGATATTTTATATTAAGTGGTATGATTGATTAGAAATTAAATAATCAATTGGGCTTGGAGGAAGCACATCCTCAGGATACGACCCCAATCCTGCTTTTTTCAGCAGTAAAGGAGCAGCAGGAGATTGGTGTGTGTCTTGTGAGATCAGTCCACCCCCAATAAAAAAGGAAGCAAAGTTGCACACTGTCTGCTACTTTTCAGCCACCTCAACTCCCAGGTTCAGCTTGCTAAGGGCTAGAGAACCCTGTGCGCACATTTCTGACTCACCCACCTCTATTTTGCATCACTCCTACTCTCCTACCCTGCCTTCCCTCCATATACTCACAAAGGCATAGCAATTTGCAAACACAAGGAGTGGTGCTTATAATGCCTTGGTTGAATTATTAAAACTGTATTTTTGCCAACTTTGATCTTCCTTACTTGTATCTGGCTTGATGTATGCAGAAAGCTTTGGGGACTAGATGAAAATGGCTTAGGTTGATGGGAAATGCGATTGATATTCCCATTGCTTGGTTTAAGTTGGGTATCACAATATCCATATGGCAGAGAGGGGAAACATGTGGTCATCCAGTTGTTGTTGGATTCCAGCTCCTTTCTGGTCCAGTCAGGGATGATGGGAGTTTTAGTTCAGCAATAATCTGAGGGGCACCAGATTATCCTATTCTAATTTCTTACTCAGCCCAGCATCTCCTCTGAAAATGTGAGGAATGGAGGAATATAAAAAAAGGAGGCTGGGTAATGGAAACCATCTGTTTCATAAGCATTATACTCCAAAGAATTTCACCTGACCTACTTTCAAAATATAATTTCTGCAATTATATTTTTCAGCTTTACAGCCATGTCATGAAAAGTAGGCTGAGCACCCCAACCGTCTGTACAAGGCGCTTCAATTCCTTGAACTGCCACAATCCCGCCTCCCCTTATCCAAAAGTCGTCCTCTCGAGCTCCCGAGAAACTTTCCAGAGCAATCCTGGCAAGAATCTAGCATTCTCCAGAAGAAGTTTCTCTCCGTTTCCCAGGCCTGCTTCGGCAACTACCCTTCTGTGCAATCGACTACTTTTGCGCACTACAGATCCCAGGATCCCTTCCGTAGGGTTGAGTCCCCTCCCTCCCTTATTCGTTAGCGAAAGGAGAGAGCGAGCGAGCGAGCGAGCGAGCAACCTCTGGCCGACTTTCAGAGAGTGGGGAAAACACTCGCTTCCTCTGCTTTGGACGGAAAGCACGCAGAAGAGCTATAGAGGCCAACGCTGGGGGAAGAAGAAGGGAGAAAGGTTTAGGGAGGGGTGGGAAGCGTCACAGCAGAGCGGGCTCCAAAGGCAGGGCACTCGGGCTGTAATCCTAACCCCCGTTACCTCGGAGTAAGCCCCGCTGAATTCAACAGGGCTTACATCCAGGTAGCCATAGGTTAGGATCGAGCTGTTGCAAACTGGACTTTCCGCTTGCTGAACAGGGGCGGGGGAGCCCCTCTGGGGCAGCGCCCCCCTCGCCCGCGGTGGACACACGGAATTGCGTCCCCGCCTCCCCCGGTTTTTAACAGTTCCGACGTTCTGAGCGCAGAATTCCGCCGCCCTCAGGATTCCAGAGGGGCGTCCTCTGAACTGGCTCAGCGCTGCAGCTGCAGCGAGGCCCGTCGAGGCAGCACTTCAAGCGGGGACGGGACTAACCGGCCGGGTTCCTCCTCCGCGCTGTACCAGGAAGGGACAAAGCGCAGGCTGCAGCAGCGTCCAGGCTTGCCCAGGGGCTGCCAGCCGAAAGTTACGGTGGCCGCTCTGTGTCTTTTCCCTACCCATCGGCTGGGAGGAGGAGAAAGAGCGCCTCTGTCCCTCCGGCCCGACGTGGGCTCTCTGCCTGTGTGTGCCTTTGGATACACACATAAATACACCACCTCTCTCGGCCCGTCCCTCCCTCTCTCCCTCTCCTGCTCTTTCCCGGCCGTCTCCTCCCCCCTCCCTCCTCCTCTTTCCCCTCCTCTTTCCCTTCCCCCCGAGTTGCCGGAGGAGGCCGGAGCAGGCAGGCAGGCAGGCAGGCGCGGTGCTCCTGTTGTGTGCGCGCCTCTCTCTCCCTTTCTCTCTCTCCCTGGGCTGCCTCCTCTCGGCCCTGCGCACCGCAGCTGCCCAAGGAAGAGTCTCCCTTCTTCCCTCCGCCCGGTGCGCAGCAGCCATGAGCGGCGGCGAAGTGGTCTGCTCGGGCTGGCTCCGAAAGTCGCCGCCGGAGAAGAAGTTGAAACGCTACGTAAGTGCCCCCCCCCTTTTTTGCCGCGGCTTGCGGGTTGTGCTGGCAGGGGCGTCCCTCGGCTTGCAGCCGCCGCCGCCGCTCTCCGTTCCTCCTTCCTTCCTGTGTGTATGTTTTCGCCCTCAGTCCTTTCTTCAGCTCTCCCTTTCCTTCTGCGCCTCAGCCTCTCTCGGTCCCCGGAGCGTCCCACCCAACCTGGGCTGCGCTGAAGGCTCCCCTGGCGAGCGGGGCTGCTCGGCTTGCCCACCCGAAGGTGCTCGGGGCAGCCGCGGAGCCCGTCAGCCTCCCAAGTACTTTTCAAAACTGCCAAGTGCGCAGTTCTGGTTTCTCAGCGTTTTGCAAAAGGCCCTGAGCGGACACAACTTTTACCACCTTCTTCTTTATCAGTGCCCTTTGCCAGGGGATGGCGGTGGGGGAGCGGGCGAAGTTGAGTCCAGAGGACGCTAAGTTTTTGTTTTTTTCCTGGAACGGTTGTCTTAAAAAGAAAAAAAGGGGGTGGGGGTGGAAGACGGGATATCCTTTTGGAACCGGGTGATAATTTTGTTCTTCGAACTTCCGCTAGTTATCCTTGTATATGATGTCTGTCCAATCCGATTTGCAGCATAAAATACAACTCTAAGGCACTGGGTCCCCCCTCCCCTCCACTGAAAGGACACCCGTGCGATAAATAACCTGCAGGCTGTGAACAGATAGTCGCATGTGCATAATCGTGCATGTAGGTGTGTTGTTGGAGCTATATGTGAACCTGCAGTCATATGGCTTCCTAGTGCACATAACACAACTTATCTGAGCTTGTATGTTTGTTTAAGATTTGTATGTGCAGCAGACATTGCCACTCAAAGGACACCCAATGGGGAAGCCAGAGTATCAGAGTAACACAGTGATTTTGGGGTGGGGGTGGTACCATAGATGCTTAGAAACCAAGTAATTTTTTTAAAACCCAGATTCTTCCCTAATTTTCCTTCTCATGTGTAAATGTGCACAAATCTAGTTTATCTGAGCTGTGCAGCCATGTATAAATAAAATCTGCCCGTGACATCGATTCTTACATATATCATTGATGATTTTGCAGCCGTCTCTAATATGTGGTGCCTCTATAGATTATGTATTTTAGTTGCTGTGAGATGTAACTAATTGGCAGAACTGTGTTATCCCTAGTGCCATTCAGATTAGGATAGGAAGACCAAATACTCCTAGAAGCCTTTGGTTTTAATACCAAACCTTTGCCTCCTAAATTTCTACATTTCAATACATGTTATTTTAATCCCTTCACTCCTAGGGGTGCTAATGAGACTGCCCATTCTCTCTCATACCTTCAGGCATAACATTTCTCAAGCTACACCATTGGATTCTGGTCTCTAAACAAAACAAAAACAAAACAAAACACTAAGTACTCTAGTTAGTACAACAAAAAGACTGTCCTTAGAAAACAAAAAGCAACCATTTTCATGTTGTCTAGCCCTGACTAAGGTCCCATCTGCACTAGACATTTAAAGCGCTATGAAACCACTGTAAACAGTCATAGTTTCCCCCCAAAGAATTATGGGCGCTGTGGTTTGTTAAGTGTGCTGAGAGTTGTTAGCAGCCCCCTATCTCCCCACAGAGCTGCAATTCCCCTAGAGAGAGAGATTTTGATTGTTACACCATTCTAGCTCTCTGAGGGGAATAAAGGTAAAGGGACACCTGACCAACCGACTCTGGGGTTGTGGTGCTCATCTCGCTTTATTGGCCAAGGGAGCCAGCGTACAGCTTCCGAGTCATGTGGCCAGCATGACAAAGCCGCTTCTGGCGAACCAGAGCAGTGCACGGAAACGCCGTTTACCTTCCTGCCAATTTATCTACTTGCTCTTTGATGTGCTTTCGAACTGCTAGGTTGGCAGGAGCAGGGACCAAACAACGGGAGCTCACCCCGTCACAGGGATTCAAACCGCCGACCTTCTAATCGGCAAGTCCTAGGCTCTGTGGTTTATCCCACAGCGCCACCCGCATCCCCTGAGGGGAATAGGTATCTCCTAAACTTGCAGCATCCTTCGGAAACTGCAGTTCCCAGGATTCTTTTGGGGAAGCCACAACTGTTTAAAGTGGTATGATACATTGTAGGTGGGCTCTAAATGCTTAGCAGAGTTTGGCTTGTTGAAGTAGATAATTCATCATTTTCTGATACAGAGGAAATGTCTCAGTAATGGAGGCATTCAAGTAGTTTATATGAGTAGACATCCTAACATTAGAAATACCTAAATATCATTATTAACCTATAACTCTTTCCTTGCATGTTGTCACCTCTGGTTAAACAGAATGTTGTCTTGCAGTGGTGATCGTCAAGTTATCACATATTTATCCTTGGAAGGGACAGGAGTGGGAAGCCCCTAAGTCTCGCTTCAAGCTCCGTTAAACACCTTGATCCTTTAAGCAAATCTGGGTTTGAAGTGGTAAAGGGATAAGTGGTTTAAGCAAGTCCAATTTTAAAAAACAGTACCTGAGTAGAATCTTGGGATGAGATGAAATTGGGCTTCATAGAGAAAGCTTTGGCCATGACCTGAACTATTGACTAATAGGGTTAGTGGCACATGTGAAAAAGCCCAAGGACATGAGCTTGTATCTGTGGAATAGCAGTTCAAAATAATAAATCTTTGGAGGAACAGTATATGAAGCAACTAGGCTGGTGAATCACTTCTCTATGGTTGACATTTAAGCAATCAGGCAAAAAATTAAGGGAATACCATCATAGTGTCAGACTTGTTGTTGTTAGGTGAAGTGTTGGGTTAGCTTCATAAGTTACCTTCTTCTAATGGAGAAGGCCTCTTCATTTGGAGGAAGGAAGGCAGTCTTTGGATCAGATTTATAGGGCAATAGCCCACTAAGTCATGCTTGGAGCAGACCCATTGAGGTCAAAGGGCATGACTGATTTGTCCATTAATATTAATAGGTCTACTCTGAGTTCAGCTCAGTAGGATATCATCCATTTAGTCTTGCTGCTGCAGTATATTAAATACTTTCCTATTTTCCTTTCAATTGCAAGCCTCTTTTTTAGGGTGTTTCAACAGAAATATATATTATAAAAATACACATATCAATCATTCAACTATTATACCATAAGCAAGGATGGGTCAAAAAATCTATTTCCAGTTTGCATCACTTTTGCTTTGTGTTCACCCCATAAATCCATGCTTAAGAAACTCCACCAATTTGAATAGAAATATGTATTTAAACACACATTTCTGAGTATATTTTTTGTCTAAAATGAATTTTGAAATGTAAGATATCTTTTAAAAATTAAGGCTCAAATCCTATACTTTAGGAGTAAGCCCCATTGAACTTAATTGGACTGACCATAAGTAGACATGGATAAGATGGTGCTGTCAATATAGGTTATATTGTTTTTTGAACTAAGAACTGCATTGGAACATTCAGGAAGTGTGAGTGCTAGTGGATAACTATGTCCCAATTTGTGTATTGGTTTGGGAGATGCAGATCAACCCAGTCCATTTTGGAATGTGCAAAGACTGAATTTCTCAAGTGCCTCTAATTAGAACTAGTAAAGGTTTTACCCCTCAGTTTTGAAGTCTTCTTTCCATCTCCTCATTAGTGATTTGTCATCCATATTCTAAATGTTCTCCATCTCTGGCCTCTGGGAAGTAGATTGTGAAGCATCATATCAAGAAGAAAGAGCCTACCACTTTATTATATGAGGGTGGTAAGGAAGTTAATAAAACCTGTGTCTATAGGCAGAGAAGTATTCTATTTGGGTGTGGTGAATGGGTGTATGGTTTGTTTTTGGTAGAAGAGATCTAGTTGTTGTTTCTTCTGAGGCGGGCTCCTAGGAGCAATTAGTACAATAAATTGAGGTAATCATTAACTCCTTTATTTAGTCCTGTCACACGTGCTTTGGTTCAATGTATATTACTTTTCTCCTCTGTCAACCCTACTGAGGCATTTTTACTGAGAGATAAAGTGGATGATCATGCTTAACTTAATAAGTGGGACTACATATGTGGGATTTCCTTCCATTTTTCTGGCAGATATTTGTTCATTTGCTTCATATTGGGGAGGGGGCTAAAGCAACTATGTTCAGGCAAAAGCAGGAGAGGCCAGGCCGATAAATATGAATTTCTCATGCAGTAGGCTGCAGCATACTGCAGGCATATTTGTGCACCTAGAAATGCTGTATGGCAGACTTTCACTTCACATTTCCTTTCCTGACTAGTGTGGAACTTTATTGCCTCACATGTTTTGTGATCCAGTAAAATCCCCTACTTGGCGTTCACGACTGCAAGCAAGCTTTTATCTTCCCTTCAAACCCGTCCTTTAACTGGTTGTATGGACTCCTGTTTTGCTTAGCTTACAAGTTCTGATGCATTGTTTGTCTCCTGTGACTTAGCTTAAGGTCTCCTGGAGGGCTTTGCAAGCTGGATTTGGGATAAGTATTGTCGTGGTTGTGTTTAGCCTAAGACTGTTGCTCTGCCCAACCAACATTAAAGGAAACTGTTGCTTGAAAAATTCAGAAAGCAAGTTGCCACACCTTTTCTTGAGTAAGTTTGATCAGGCTAAATGTCACTGGGTTCTCCCAGGGTTTCATTTTTCCACAGTGCTCCTGGGGATTTAAATGATGTGCTGCCACTTAGAATAAATTTACTGGAATGACTGAAGTGATTCAAAACAGATTCAAAAGATGTGTTGCTGTACCATCTCTCACGTAAACTTACTCAAGTGGATGAGCAGTAGTATATCTTTTGAAAAACTGGAGCAACAGAAAGCTCTTTCCTCATGTATCCTCCTTCTTCTTTCATGCCCCATTCTATCAGAAGAAGATCTTAGATATGTGAGATCTGGGTGTTCCTTTTATGATGCCGGGTTTTCTTGTTTTGTATTTGCAGATCTGTCAAATTTGCAACTATTATGGAGTACCAAAAATATTGGGGAGGGAGGACAACATAAAAAACGAAAGGAACTCCCAAGTACACAGTCAACATTGTACAGAAACTCCACTAGACTTTCCTGAGATGGTTACTTTATCCCAGCAAAAGAGAACCTGGTGGGTCAAGCCAAAGGCCCAACTAGTTCAGCATCCTTATTCTCACAGTGGTCAACCAGCATCTTGCTTCTGACACTGGACAACTGGGATGATTCTGGAAGCCCACAAATAGGATGTGAAGTGATGTCTTTCCTCCAGCAACTTTTACCAGAGGCTTGCTGTCTCTTTAACATGGAGAGGTTCCTTTTAAGGATAATAGCTATTGGCAGATTTAGCTGCCATGTATTTGTCTAAAGCCATTTGTTTTAAAGCCATGTAAGCAAGCTGCCATCAACACATATTTTGACAGCAGATGCCATCAGTTCAATTATGTGTTGCGCATTGCCTATGTCGATTCTACTTCTAATTGATTTATTGAGAAGGCATATGGAGATCAGAAGGGGCAGAGGCAGAAGCGAAGTGCAGCTGACAGAGGGTGTCAAGATCAGAAGCAGTATTGAGCCAGGTTGGGAGCAGGTGTGCAAGCTAGTATTCCCCAACTTGGTAACCTCCAAGTACTACAACTTCCATCATCCGTCACCACTGGCCAGTTGGGGGCTGGGACTGATGGGAGTTGGAGCCCAACAACACCAGAAGAGCCACAGGTTCCCCATGCTTGTGCCAGCCTGGCTGCTGGCACTATTGTTCAATCCCTTCCTTTGCAAAAATGGTTACTCAAATACGATTTCCCTTTGCAGGAAGCATACTGATTCTCCTTCAGTGAGACTTATTCTTCCACGTGTTCAGTAATTCTAACTTTAATAGAAATATTCACGAGTTTATGAGGAACAAATCTGGGGCAATGGGCTTGTAATTTTGTACAGCTGTCCCCTGTTAAATTGGTGCTACATTGCCTACCTCCCAACCATCTGGTAATAGGTCTAATCTCAGTGTTGTTACATATTTCTGTGTCATATTTTGTATTTTTTACAGTGTACTTCTATACATTGGGGACGCTGGTGGCGCTGTGGGTTAAACCACTGAGCCTAGGGCTTGCCGATCAGAAGGTCGGCGGTTCGAATCCCCACAACGGGGTGAGCTCCTGTTGTTCGGTCCCTGCTCCTGCCAACCTAGCAGTTCGAAAGCACGTCAAAGTGGCGGGAAGGTAAACAGCGTTTCCGTGTGCTGTTCTGGTTCGCCAGAAGCGACTTAGTCATCCTGGCCACATGACCTGGAAGCTGTACGCCGGCTCCCTTGGCCAATAAAGTGAGATGAGCGCCGCAACCCCAGAGTCAGTCCCTTTACCTTACTTCTATACATATTTACTCAGAAGTTGGTTTAATTAAATTAAGTGGAACTTACTCCCAGGCTAGTGAAGATGGGATTGCAGCCATAGCTGTTCCTGTTGCCTCTTACTACTTCGGCTGCCCTCTTGGGGGTAGGGAAAGCGGTTCAGCCATGAGTATCTGTCCAACATCTTCCACACAGAATACTGGTTTAAAGAATTCATTCTCCCTCTCTGCATTCTTCCCAAGTTTCTTCTTCAGTACCCCTTTCACAGCTAACCACTTGGATGGCATCTTAAATACAACTGCAATTCATAGACAGCCACCTCCATAGTTAGCTGGTTTCCTGCTTCAGATATATTTAAAGAAAAGTTTATTCGCCATTTTGATGTTTGTAGCAAGGAGCTCCTGCTGTTTTTGCTTTTGCTTGCCAGCATAGATTTCCTTTTGCCAGAATTGCTGCTCCTTTAAATTTTCCTCAGCTGGGCATGGATGTAACATTTTGGAGGAAACTTTCTTGCTCTTTCTGTCTTCCTTGACTCTGCTTGCTAACTGGTGACTTGTTTCATACTTTTCTTATCTGCCCTATCTAGGCTTCTATTCTCATTTTTAAATAACCTCAAAGCATCGTGGGGAGATTTGACCCATTTAACAGACTTGCTTCCAGCTTCTTTCTAGCTAATACTTCAATTATTTTGACATTAAATATGACTGCACTGGGACTTTCTAGGCAACTTTCCATTTACATACATGTTGAATTGGATAGCATTGTGGTCACTGCTCCCCAGTGGTTCAGTAACTCTTACATCTTTCACCAGATTATGGGCTTTGTTCAGAATTAAGTCCAAGTTTCAGCCAGCTTCTCGGCTAATGGTTATAAGGGACAATTATTTGTTGTATCTAGAAATTTCACCTCCTTGTTGCAACCTGATGTGTATGTACCCAGTCAATGTAAATATAGTTAAGGTCTCACATTAGAATAGTTTCTTCCTTTGGCTGTGCCCTTAATTTTTCTCTATCTCAAGATCACCTTCAATGTTTTGGTCATAAGAGTGATGGCTTAGCATGAATACTTGGCTCTGGGAGAGGAGATTGCAACTGTTTTGTTCATCTCACTAGTTGTTCTAATGCTGTGTTGAGCTAAGCCATGGTTTGGCTTAGCGTTCTGTCTGAACCTGGGGTTGTCGCTTAGCTCTCCCCAGACTAACCATGACCTGTAACCAAAAATGATCCTATGATTTACAGCTTGTGGTTTGCCAGGAGAACAAAACCATGAGCCCAGGTTCAGATAAGATACTGAGCCATTCTGCAGCAGCAGAATGACCAGGGAGGAGGAAAGTGGCTGAAATCTCTTTTTGTGGAGAGCTTGTACAATCATGCTAAGCATGGTTTGCCAAACAGGCCACTATGTCCCCATTACTTGTTGGGTCTAGTATTTCTACTCACAGTGATTCTGTGAAGTTTGTTCCTCTTAAATTTTTGAGCTTTTTGGAGTTGCTGTCATTGTTATCCATCTTCTTAGATCTGGTCATACCCAGAGATTGTTTAAAAATTGTGCTGCAACCTTTTTAGACATTGAGCGCCAATAGTCTGAAGTTTGTGTCTTGTTCTGGTCTGGCTTATGCCATCATGTTCCCCAGTGCCTAACAAAAATTTAAATCCTTCCTGCTGGTGCCACTGCTACTTGTGCATTGATTCCTTGTTGGCCTTGCATGCAGAAAAGGTAACATTTCTGAAAATGTCACCTGGATTTCAACATCCTATTCAGCAACCTAAATTTGCCTTCCCTCATTGTATTTCCAGATGTTTAAATGATAGTGCTCATATGTACCACTTGAAATACAGACAAACAAAAAGGTATTAATTTGGGACGTGAGTCTCAACAAAGAAGGCACCAGGTGGTGATTTAAAGGGTTGTCATTTCAAAAATGCAGCACCACAAAACACCGAAAAGGACCTCTTATCCTACGTGGGAAAAGGCTCCTGTGATTTTCTTAATGCCGGTGCAGGTTTCATATGGAAGTAGGCCATCCTTTCAGTTCTTATGGCAATAATTATGGGCTGGCATGATCTTAGCCTGGATATGCAGGTCGTTGGCTTTGGCTCTTCCTAGCCGTGGGTCATTTGTTGTTTATCTGTCCTTTTATACACCTCCATGTGTGTAAATAGGTGCAATGTAGATTTTGAGTTGTTGTTCTGATTATTTTGGGGGTAGGGAGGGAAAATAAAGTTTGCCCGCATTCATGGTGATGATCTGATTTCTATCCCTTTCTAAACATAATTTTTGATGCCAGGTTTTTGCAACAGGATTACTTGTTCCCTAACACTTGATATTTGAGAGGCACACTTTCCCCCGCCCTTACTGCTGGCTGCATGCAGTTCATTGGAAAGAAGCTTTGCCCTTGGGATAGAAATGTTTAGATTGTAAATTACGGGGTGGGGGTGGGGTGGGAGACTAGAGACAAGAAAATGTTTTTCTTTTTATAGCACCCTACCGTTTCTCCTGTGTAAATATTTTAATAGGCTACAGTAGATCTGACATTTTAAGATGCATGAAACTGTTTCTTGTTTGCTGAGAGGGCAGATTCCTTGACATGGGAATAGCAATGCTGTTGTGTGCTAGCAGCTTTTCAGACCTTTTTGAGGAACTGTCTAGTCATGTTTGGGCAATGGATCTTGCAGGAAATGTTCCATCTGTATGCTGTTTATTCCAAGGTGGACTAGGTGATGTCTGTATTCATGAACAGATGTTGCAGGCGGTTGTTGCTCATACAGAAACAGGGTCTGGCTCTCACACCCATATATACCGCTTGATCCCTCTATATTTGATTGGCAGCTGAGTGTGTCAACTAACCCTGCTGAAAGATGTGCCGTTGGAGGTGAAATTCAAGTTCAGTCTGTTGTGTTGGATCTGTACTGGCCATTCACACATGCAAGACTTTGCTTAGCACTGCAGTCAAGAGTGTTGACCTTGTTTATGGGAAACAAGGTGGGTGGAGGGTGGAGGAAAAAGTGATTTTGAACTAAGGAACTAATTTGTGAAAGCTGGGATTGCTGTGCAGATAGTAATAAATATAAGCAATCTTGGAACAGGGAGAAAAAGAAACATTCACATCACTCATCACCTTATCATGAAGTGATAAGGAGTGGGCTCAGTTGGAGCTAACTCTTGTTGTTTTTATTTGCTCTGGCCTTGCTCTTCCAAAGTAAGCTTTTTGATCTGGTCCTTATTGGGGCATTTGTTGCCTTTTATATATTCATACTTGAGCAGATAGCATTTATGTTCTAACCTGCTTTGTATTTTCTCTGTACTTAATATGATGGTGTTTTGTATGGTTTTATTTTGGATCTCAATTCTGGTTTGTAGACCATAAATCAATGGTGATGATGATTCAGTGTGTATAGTCATCTTTTTTTCTTTTAAAAAAGTGTGTGTGTGTGTGTGTGTGTGTGTATGTATAAATATATATATATATATAGTTTCATGCCACCCCAATCCCCACAAGCTGTGTGAGATTCCAGGGATTTCAGGCACTTACTCAGGGTTATGTTTCCATTAGGAAAATCAAGGCACAGTGGAGGCTAGTGTCTTCGTGAAATATGGTTTATGAACACATATTTGGCCCTGGAAGTCTGCAATTGAGCGAGTGCAGAACATTATACCCCCAAGAGAATCTCTTATTGCTCCTCTGATAGTTTCAGTAAGCTTGAGTCCAAAGCAGTCATGGTTCCCGGTCTCTGAGTTGCAGCCTCTTCAGGCATCAGCCAAGATAGTTTTGGCCTGCCCAGCAGCTCATGGAGGTCTGGCCTGTCTTCTTCCCAGCACACCTCTCACCAAAAACCTAAGCCTTTTGCAAAACAGCACATTTTGCTGTCACCTCACACCCATCCCCATCACCATGGCAACTCTGTTTTGCACAGACCTGAGAACCTTCTTTGAAGTGTAGGTGCCTGGCCCTTGTTTCATAAAGGTTTGCATTCAACCAGCCTGGCAAGGCTGGTTTGCATAAGCGGATTCAGGGATCCCTTGTGTTTCTGGCACACTTCTGTAGCTTGCATTTCACCTTCCTATCCCAAATATTAGCTAGATTCTGACATTCATTTATTTCTTGCATTTAGGATGGTTCCCCACCCCAAACTTATAACAGCATGCTACCGTACATCTGAAGTCTTCCCCACCCCTTTGTTGGCAAAGGTGTTATAAGCATTGTATATTGTATTATACAGTGTGTTGCAAATCATTTCAGGATGTTTCATGGGAGCAATTCATAAATGAAGTACAGTGGTACCTCGGGTTACATACTCTTCAGGTTACATATGCTTCAGGTTACAGACTCTGCTAACCCAGGAATAGTATCTTGGGTTAAGAACTTTGTTTCAGGATGAGAACAGAAATCGGGTTCTGGCAATGCAGCGGCAGCAGGAGGCCCCATTAGCGAAAGTGGTGCTTCAGGTTAAGAACAGTTTCAGGTTGAGAACAGACCTCCGGAACGAATTAAGTACTTAACCCAAGGTACCACTCTATATAGTCTTGCACTAGTAAATTGGGCAGTTTTATTTTTTTATTGACAAGTGAAATCTATCTTATTTCAAGTTGACTAAGGATCTTGATATTTGGCATCTCTGAGAAAATTCTGTTTTACACTAGTGAGTGTTTTCTGGCTGTGTGGCTAAAGGAAAATTTAAATCTACACCCACAGGGTGGTGTGACTTAACACTCTGCCTCTGAATATGTAGCTTGATGTATCAGTTTGCAATATCTGTGCATATCTTGCAGTGAACACTTTCATAATAATTGTTATAAAGGTAAAGGTAAAGGTACCACTGCCCATACGGGCCAGTCTTGACAGACTCTGGGGTTGTGCGCCCATCTCACTTAAGAGGCCAGGGGCCAGCGCTGTCTGGAGACACTTCCGGGTCACGTGGCCAGCGTGACATCGCTGCTCTGGCGAGCCAGAGCCGCACACGGAAACGCCATTTACCTTCCCGCTGGTAAGCGGTCCCTATTTATCTACTTGCACCCGGAGGCGCTTTCGAACTGCTAGGTTGGCAGGCGCTGGGACCGAGCAGCGGGAGCGCACCCCGCCGCAGGGATTCGAACCGCCAACCTTTCGATTGGCAAGCCCTAGGCGCTGAGGCTTTAACCCACAGCGCCACCTGCGTCCCCTAATCATTGTTATAGTTCATACTAAAGTTACTTGCTAGCCTTTTGTGAGAAACTAGTTTTTGCTGACTTTATAAGAGGTGCTGTTAAGTTTGAACTACAGGGATAGCAGCCATGGCCATGGGCATTCTAGCTAAATATCTACAGCCATAAAACCTTTTTTTTTCAGTTTCTAGATACGATGAGACATAACCCAGGTGGCTCCTCTTAGCCAACAATTCCTGCCACTATAAAATAGCCCTTCTTGCTACGCTTCCTTGGTCGGAGGAGCTGCTTAATAGACTTGTCTACCCAGACTTTAAGACGATGCCTATAGATTTGTACATCACATGTAATTGTAGCTTCTTGACTGTGCTGCAAACAGGTTTGGTTCCTTCTGATGCTTGCTTGCTAAGCTTCCATCCTAAAGCAGAGGCTGCATTTGGGCATCTGCTAAGCCATTAACTATGGTTAAGCAAAAGTGCCTATGCACAAGGGGAAGAGGGGAAAAAACCCTGGCTTAGTGTTGCATATGAACCAATGCTCATAACTTGTAGGAACAAAACAACCCACAAACGGGAAGCCAATAACAAACATGAATCTTATCTCCAGGTCATGGAGAGAAACACTGAGCACACTGGTTCAGGCCCAGTGCTGAACCAGTTGCTCAGTGGTTTGTTTTCCCACTCACAAAAGAAAGGATTGAAGGAGGAGATCTCAAACTGTGTGCTTCAGCTAATTTGCTTAGCCGTAGTTAGTGGTTTAGTGCTCCACCGGAACATGGTCAGAGCCTGATAGGGAGCTGTATGTACATGTCAGACTTCTGAGAATATACAATGTGTGTGCTTTCAAATTTATAGAAGGATGTAATATGATGTGCGGAAATAGGACTAAAGCGACTTCCCAATATATGCAAACGTTATTTAGAAAGATGTGGTCCACAAGCGATCATCACCTGATCAGTGAAGAGGGGGCAATTATAATATCATGGTACTGTGGTGGGTGGTGAGGTCAAAATTTTGCCCCCTGTCACAATGGAGATGCAAATATTTCCTTCTGTCTCATCCAGTGAGCAATGTTCAAAATCCCCCAGGCACCAGACTCGTTTTGCGACTGGCGTGCATCCAGTTGCGACCAACTGAATATGTTTTGCTTCCAAGTTTGGTGACTAATGTCTTCCCCATCTTACTGGTGCACAGCAGCATTTTCTGCAGTGGCGCATGTCCCCATGCCAGTCAACCGGCTGATCTGTGAAGATGTCTTGTCGCTGTTCTGGATTGTTTTATTCAATCTATTAATGTGTTGTAAACCACTTTGAGCTCCACCCCTCCTTTAAAATATAAAGTGGTATATAAATGAAAATAACAACAATAACAGCACCACAACAACAGTCCCTGTTGGGGGGGAGTCAGTCTGTTGTGGCGACCAAAACCTAGGTTTAATGTGCCATTTGGTGATTGGCTTATATATCTGAGTTTCTTACACTGTCAGTGAGCAATTTGATTGGCGGGAAGGGGGCAGGAACCATGTATGCCTGTGTGTGTGTCTCCATGAGCATGGCATTTGGTGTCCACGGGAGTGTGGGTGGGTGTGCTTGTGGTGGCTACATCCAATGCTGGCATGCAGCCACTGGAGAGTTGCTCAGGATGCTCCTCCAACCATTGAAGCTTAGCCATCCCTGTTTTAAACTGATGTACAGTTCTGGGATAAGAAGCAAGACCCAGTTCTTGGTGGATTCTCGCATGGCTCAGTTTCTCTCTCTCTTCTTTGATTTGTGAACTCCATAGCTACATATTTTGCATAAGCTCTATGTTGTAAGTTTGAAGGCCACTTTAGAACAAAAGGTGGTGTTTTTCAGAGGAAAAGTTACTGGAGGTTTTATATTCTAAGGCTCAGTTGTTTTTCGGAGGAGGCGTATCTTCGATGCCAACATTCTTTTTTTCAAGTATGAGGTTGATCATGTGCGCTCTGTACAAAGACCTGATTAAAGCCGGTGGCCAGTAGACTTGGCAAAAGTAAATGTAATTGCATCATGGTAACAATGTATGTGTGGAGCTTGTTGAAAGCATAGTCTGTGTTGGCGATTATTCAAAGGTCTCTCTTGGGGGAAGGGGAAGTCTGATTGCCGTTGGAAATATTTTTTATTTAATTCTGTAAAGCACACTTCCATGTGTATCTAGAAAAATTGCACCTTCACACCCTGTTAGTGAATGCATGTACGTGTTAGAAAAAATTCGGGATTCCATCTGGGCTGAAGATGGTAAGTATGAAGTTGCACTTGTTACATGTGGTTTCAGTGCATTGTTTTAAGAAGTGGGAGGAAGAATACTTTGAAGCTATTAGGCAGACATCTGGTCTGTTGTGTTTTTCAGGTTTTTTCTCTTCCCAAAATGATCTGACACAACACTCATAACCTCTAAGCCCTGGAAGCTTCGCTATACTGAAGAATTTCCTTACAATTGGAAAAATTGCCTGGATTTGCGTTAAAGAATTCTGACCCATTTTTTTCTCATGCTGAAGCTGAACTGTGATGTTGTTCATTAAGAAGCAACATTAATTGCTAGCAAAGCATCCTGTGTATAGGTGACATTAAAATCCATTAAACAGATGCTGAAAACGCTGGGGAGAAACTCCAGCAGCATCTCTTGTGAGTAGCAGGTCAACTTTGTCCTGTTGGGACTAGCAGATTTGTCTGCTTGTTTTTAAGGTGCTAGTGGGTAACGTTTATGTATGCTGGGATATCTCCCATCTCAATCTGGGAGGCAGTGTTGGCTTGTTGGTGTTGAGATGAACCCTGATGCAATTCTATGAACTTGATGTTTTGCTCCTGTTACCTGTGTGAAGAGCCAGCTATGTGATGTAGTCGTTAGTGTGCTGGAGCAGGCCTGGGAGACCCAAATTCTAATCCCTGTTTAATCATGAGGCTCCCTGAGTGACCTTGGACTAGACACACACTCTCAGGCTAATGTCCCAATCCTTATAAGCTTGTTGTGCAGAAAAATGGGTGTGGTTGAGAATCATGAACATCACCTTGGAAGGAAAGCTAGGACATAAGTATATTAACTAAATGAAAATATCCATTGGTCATCCCTATATCCGCAGTTGCTGTACCCTATCTCTAAAACTCCCTTGCAATACATGCCTAGTCCTCCTCCTGGAGGCTACTGACTGCCATTTTATTTAGGTGGGCCTCTAGCTGGAGTAATCTCTGCCCTCAAGTAAGGAATAATTATCTAGGCTTTTTTCCATGTTGTGTTTGTGCAGTTAGTGCCATTACTGGTACTGGGAGGGATTCGAGATAACGTCAGTGGTTCCAGTGATAGGCTCTGCCCGTATGTCTCAAGAGGTAGCCCACTTATCCTGATGACCCCCAACAGTGTGTGGCCACAGAGAAAATGAATTGGGCATTAGATGTGGAAATATAGCAAAAAAGGAGATATGACCCAGTCTGAATCTAGTTGCGCAACATTTATTTTCATTTGCTGTTACATTTGTGTTCCATCTTTCCCACAAGGAGCTTAAGGTGGTGTACGTGGTTCTCCCTGTCCTCATTTTATCCTCACCACTTTGTGAGCTATAAGCTAGAGTCAGCAGCAGTGACTGGCCCAGGATCACCCATTGAGCTTTGTGGTAGAGTGTGGATTTGAACCCCTGGTCTGCTAGGTCCTAGTCGGACTTTCTGACCACTACACTGGCTCAACCAAACTGCAGTAAATCTGTATCTGGGTTGTACCACTTCAGACTGCATGTAGGGGCTGGATGGCTTGATCCTCTATTCTAAAAAATAGTCAGTCAGTCCTGTCTCCCTACTTCCACATAGACTAGCTTGGTTGAGCCTCCTCTCTGATATCTGAAGTGGATTTGGAAAGAGGTCATGGGCAACTGAACCTAGCCTTTTACCTTGGCTTTTTCAGAATGCATCATTTGCGAATTCTTCAAAATCTTCATGTTGGCATTCCTCTAAAGAACTGAAAGTGACTTATTCTAACGAAAGCTTGGCTTGGGAAAGCAAAATGTAGCTCAGCAACTTTGCTCTGGGGCAGTTTCTTAAATTACAAGCTGCTTGCAAGAACCTGTATTCATGTAAACAGGAAAACTCTCAAGGGGACACATATATATCATAGCACTGTTTATCTATGCATATGTAACACTTTTAATTTGGGAAGTGCTTTGCAGTCTTTTATTGTGTTTGCACTCAGAACAACCTTGTGGTTAGGTCATTAACTAATCCAGGCTTGCATGTGTTCAGCACAGGTATGGCTACATTTGAAAATCCCCTTTTAGTTTTGTTTCAGCGCTTGTCTGTTCATTTGCATGAATTTGGGATGCACAGTCCTGGTGAGAGAGATAATAAAAGTGCTTTCTAACAAGGCAAAGTGTTTGGTTCCAAAACATCTGGCAGGCACCAGATTGGCAAAGAATATGATAGACTGCCTGCATTTCTCTACATGCTAGGTGACTCTATTTTTAAATGCACAGGTGTAACTCCTTCCTTTGTTCATTTATTCGTACATTTTTTAAAAAATATTTGAAAATGCCTATTTGTGGATGGAAATTCAGTACAGTGGTACATACGCTTCAGGTTACATATGCTTCAGGTTACATACGCTTCAGGTTACAGACTCCGCTAACCCAGAAATAGTACCTCGGGTTAAGAACTTTGCTTCAGGATGAGAACAGAAATTGTTCTCTGGAGGCACAGCGGCAGCGGGAGGCCCCATTAGCTAAAGTGGTATCTCAGGTTTAGAACAGTTTCAGGTTAAGAACAGACCTCCAGAACGAATTAAGTACTTAACCCGAGGTACCACTGTACATTAAAATCTGAGATTCTTGTGGGGACTTCCATTACCTGTTCTGAACAGACACCTATCAAGCTTGCTACTTAACAAGGATGCTTCAGCTTGTTAGAAGTGACCTTCAGTAGGAATGCCTAAAAGAAAATTCAGTATGAGGCTTAACAGAGTAAATTTCTATTAATTTGTAGTTTAACCATCCCTCACAGAGCTGCAGTTCCCGGCAACCTTAGCAAACTACAGTTCTCAGGATTCTTTGGGGGAAGCCATGACTGTTAAAGCTGTATGAGTGCTTTAAATGTGCAGTGTAGACGTGACCTTAGACTTGTGACAGTCAGCAAATAGCTGTGAAAAGTATTTTCAGAGCGTCTCATCTCTCCCGTGTGACTAGTTACATGCTGAGGCCTAGAGTCCTTGGTGTTTTGGAGAAGAGGGATGTTTGGCTGACCTTACAGGGGTTGCCAGTATGGCTCCCTCCATAGGTTTTTGGACTAGAACTCGCATCAGCTCCAGCTGGCAAAAGCAATGGTTGATGAGAATTGTAGTTCAGCAACATCATATTAGCACTGTATTAGCTTCCCCTAAGCTGGTTTGAAAAGAGGAAATCATCTTGCACTGCGAAAAGTATTCAAAGACAACTAATCTTTACAGTTAAGCCCTCCAAAATTGGGAAACACTTGACTTGTCCTTTCGTGTATGTGGATTATGAAAGTCTTATAATTATATGGTGACACAGCATATTTTGTAAGGGACAGCAATGGTAGTTGCTGTGCCAGTTTTTTTCCAGAAAGGGATTGCTTTAAAAATAGCAGTAGAAGAAATGTTACTTCAGAACAGGAGTTATTAGCTGAATTGCAACTTAACAACAGTTTCCTCTGAGTGTGATGAGTTCAGTCTTGTTCCTTTGAACACCAAAGGCTACTTTCAACATGATGTATTTCCTGTACAGAAAGCAACAATATCTAGAAAAAGATGGCATGTGTGTACAGTAGTTTATATTTCTGTTTCTCTACATATATGCATGCCAGGAAAATGTGACTGAGTGCAGCTTTCTAGTATGTGTATACATTGGCTGCCTTTGGAAGTCATGATGAACCATGGTTTATTGTGACAAAAATATGTCAAGCCTCCCTCCAGGTTCACGTGCACCCTCTCCTTTTACTTCACAGCATGTTGCCTCAAGGAGAACTTTGCAAGTTTTTGCTGCTTTAAAAAAAATTAACCACAGTGTGCTGTGTTGGCTGAACCAAACAAGTTGTGGTTCAGCTTAATTAGGGTCAGTGACGTGGGATTTCTGGAAGATGTTTCCTTGGAAAAATATCAAAAGTCCTAATTTGCATAGAGTGAATTGCATAGGAACATTTTCAGTTTGCATCAGAAAATGTTATGCTGGCCTAGAACAGGGTCTAATTCAGCATGTTTATTTCACTTATATTTTGCAAAGAAAGCTAAAAACTAGGAAACTTGCAAGTTTGCCTATTGCTGTATTTGCAATTGTTGTTAAAGAAGTTGGGAAACAAATACATAAAGCAAAGAAAAAATTTCTACCCTACATCACTGATGGTGGTCTGCTTAAAAGAAGCTACCTCTACACCATGATTTATGAAGCTGGCTTGTGTCAACAAGAATTAATCATAGAAGATCATAGAACTATACGGTTGGAAGAGATCCCAAGAGGTCATCTGGTGCAACCCTCTGCAATGTAGGAATCTCAACATGAGGTCTCCCATCCAATTTGAAACCATACCAGACCCTGCTTAGCTTTGCAAATGTGCTAGCAGTTTAGGGTTAACTGGGGTAGGGAGTTTGCATTCTGCTACTGCTGCTGTGTTCTGCCAAGCTAAGTGATGGTTTAGCTCTCCCAGACAGACCATAACCCACAGGGCAAATCTATGCCCTAGTGCAAGCAGCAGAATAACCAGAGAGCAAATTTCACATGGATCCTGTATATTTGTTCCAAGTCTTGGTTTGGATTAGCATGGTGCCAGAGTCCAGCCTGCCTCCTTACACTATAAAAAAGTATCACAATTGTGTAGAATTTGCAGGAATTTGAAGAGTATACATGGTACTATCTTTTCTTGATTGTCCACAGTGAATGCTGCATGTTGGAGGTTTGCATGGGCTTCGTAAGCTGGGATCTCAATATATGCTTAACTGAGATTTAGGATTGTACAAAATGAGTTCTTTGAGAGAAGTCCATTTGGAATTATAGTTTTGGCAGTTAGAATGAAGCAAATTTCTTCATTGTTACAGAGCCTTCCCCAGGCATGTACGTGACAAAGTTTTTCATTCATTATTCCTTTGTGGCATGAGAGATAAATGTGAGGGTCTGCCAGCCTTCTTGACCTCACGCTTCATTTTCAAAGCCTTTTTTCCCTACCAGGATGACAGCTGCAGACATTTTCTTTTTGGGTGGTGAAAACTGAGATTCTGAAAGCCTTTTTTTTTTTTTAAGAGATGGGTATTATGGGTTGCATGGAAGTTCTTGGCATTCACCTGCTTCCTCCAAGTCTTTTGTTCTCCCTCTTTGATGGTTTCAAATGTAGCTGTAACAAACTTGCAATAATGGTGCTTCTACTAAGAGTTGGCATGCCATTAATATCAGTTTTACAATTTAGTTTTTTAAACATTAGTGTAAGCTTGTTGTTTTTCTGGGGCAAAGGTTTTGCTCACCGTGTTGAATTAGAGGTTTCATATCTGGGTCACATACCAAATTGGGACCATTTTTTCTTTATAAGTTTTCCCAAAGGGCTCATTGGTCTTTATAGGAGAGCTAGCCTAGGGTCTAAACAGTGAACAACAAACCAGTCTTTCTGTGTCTGATGAAGAAAGCCTGCCAAGCTGAGGCAAATCAGAATCAAAACAACTTGCCTCCTTGGTCAGACTCTCATTCAAGGCCCTGTGCCACATCATTTCACCATCTTCAATGTGCCAGCTAGGCTTGCAAGATACGGGCTTGTTGGTTGTGGCCCCTAGGCTCTCTAATTCTCTTCCATGAGAAGTGGTCCATTTGGCTTCCTCACTGCTTCCTTTTCAGCAGCCTGCTTTTTCGGGGGGTGGGGGGGTGCATTTTCTTGGTAACAACTGAATATATCCTTTATTTTATTGTTGCTGAAGTTGGGCTGTGTTTGATGCATGCCAGATGTTTCTTCTGATTTGTTTAGAATACACACACAGACACACACACACACAATTTTTTCTTAACCATTGGGAGGGGATCCTTGATAGACATGTAAGCAGGTTATAAGTATTTTAACAAGGCTAGTCCCAGTGGCTTATTTAGGAGCAGGAAGGCTGCACCAGAAGAATCAGAAGGCAAGCTAGGGCTGATACAGTGTTTAGCAATGGATGCACATACAGGATCTATGCTCTGTTGCACGTGAAGAGGCTGCAGGTAAGGAAATGATATGGAGGCAAAAGTGAATTGTGGGATACTTTCTGCAGGGCAGGGCAGTCAAGGTGAGGGGCTGTTGAGGTGACGTGGGCCCAGGAACTGCACACTCTACAGCAGTAGTAGTGACTAAGTGAGCAGGGCTTCTTCCACTTTGTTCTCAGACACACCCAGGCTCCTGCCTTCTTGCATTTAGAGGGCTTAGCAATCTGGTTATGTGCACATCAAATTTATTCTGGAATCTAACCCACGTACAAAAACAGATGTTCATAAAACATTGATGCAACTTCAGTTTTTATGTAGCGTAGCGCTGATTTCCAGCCCCCAGTGGCTAGTAAAGGCCAGTGACCTGTGCTAATGTAGGCCTCTGTGGCCTCTTTGGAAGTGGGGGTGGCACCTTGTTAGATATGTTGAGAAGTGGTGCTGTAATTCAGATGAAGATAGATTTGTCTCTCGGAGCAAATAATTTTATAGTTCCCTAATACGTAAATGCTCATTTTTGCAAAAACTGAATAGGGGGATAAAGCGCCATCTACAACATGTAACTGAGACCTTAAGATGTATAACCTTGGGGTTTTTTGCTATGTGGTCCGAATTCAGCCCCTCTCTTTTTTATTTGAGAAAAGTTTTGTCATTGGAACTCATCCTTGGACGATGCTTTAAGACAGCAGTACTGCCAGGTTTGAGAGAGCCCTGAATAAACTGCCTTCTGGGCTCCCCTACTTGCCATTCTGGCTGCTCTACTGCTGCCACCACACTGTCTTCCCCACTCCCCCACATACACCTTGCAATGCTCTGTCTTACTCTCATACTCTACCAGAAAGCTGGTAGGGCTCTTTTATTTAACATTTATCAGGTGGGCAAGTGCAGTAGCTGTGGCTGAGACTGCAGCCATGGACACCATTTTCACATCCCCAGAGTGTCTCTGAACCACCGAAGATGGCAGGTGCGGCTGGAGCCACAACAGAGGATTTGCTGCACTCTGTATCTGCCCCACTAATGGTTGGAAAAGAAAAAAGGATGCTGTACAATAACCAACATCTTGCCCATTATGCTAGGTGCAGGTACCATCTGCTTTGGCTGCTGTTCCCCATTATCTGCCTTCCCATTTCACTCTCCTCTTACTTTCATATGCTAGAGGAAAAGAGAAGGATTGTGCTTTTGTTTTTAAACTAACCACAGTCTCTTGTGACATCTGAGCTCAAAACACCATGGTTGTAAAATCTGGTTATTGAGAACAAGCCTAAACTTGGTTTCAGATCTTAGGTCCCATTAACCATAGTTCATGCAAACCACAGTTTCTTGAATCTGGGTGGGCATCATGTGGAGCTCTGCTTCATTTGAAGGTGGCATATTTTTATTTTCTTCTCTTTCTTTTAGGAGGAGGAGGAGGAGAGGGGAATAGAAGCACACAAGCTTGAGGCAGGCAACCACAATTTTCTGTTGCATCTGAAGCTGGATTGGAGGGGGGAAATGTCTAAGGATATGTTGTGAAGTGTGTTTTGTGACCAAGCATTTAAGAGCTGTGTTCATAGCTGAGCCCAGGGTTTGTAACGATGCACTTGTAATATACCACATTGGAGTTGTTGCCAAATTTGGGCAGGTCTAGTCTTGCCTATCTCAGGCAGACTTTTCTACTATGATGCATGGCTCACTTTGAATTGTAATTGAACTGCCATTAGCTATGATGTCCTTTGTGCCACCTCCCATCAACCTCCATTGAAGAACAAAATATCCAAGGCCTAAGATACTGGTTTTGATGTCCTTTGTGCCGCCTCCATCAACCTCCATTGAAGAACAAAATATCCAAGGCCTAAGATACTGGTTTTGAGATTATCAATTTCTTCTGAAACATTTATGTTACTGGCATTGACCATTCCACATGAGAGAGAAAGAAAACTAAGGTTTAGGATAATGATCAGAAAGCACTGAAGAAGTGGTGATCAGGCATACTGTATAAAACTTTTCTGTGGCGTAAAGCCTGTTGGAACTTTTGATCTGTTTGAAGGCTTGTTTGTTCTTTTGCTAATATGATGAATGCTTTGAGGATGGTGATGCAGGAATTACCGTATTTTTCGCCCCATAGGACGCACCGGCCCATAGGACGCACCTAGTTTTTTTGGGGGGGGGGGGAATAAAGGGGGAAAAATTATTCCCCCCCCCCCAGGTGCTCTGCGCTAATTCCGAAGCTTGGGGCGTGCGGAGCTCAGTGTGCCCCAAGCTTCTGGCTGCCGGCAAGGTCTCCGCTAGCCTTGGGAAAGCCGTGCGACTTCGCGTGGCTCTCCCACGGCTAGCGGAGCGCTGCGGTAATCCCGAAGCTTGGGGTGTGTGGAGCTCAGCGCGCCCCAAGCTTCTGACTGCTGGCAAGGTCTCTGCTAGCCGTGGGAGAGCTGGGTCTCCCACGGCTAGCGGATAGCTTCCTGAAGCCTGGAGAGCAAGAGGGGTCGGTGCGCAATGACCCCCCTCGCTCTCCAGGCTTCAGCGAAAGCCTGCATTCGCCCATAGGACGCACACACATTTCCCCTTCATTTTTGGAGGGGAAAAAGTGTGTCCTATAGGGCGAAAAATACGGTAAGTGTTAGTGCCCTGCCCTGAGGTAGGAGGTGTTTTGAGGGCGATGACTGGAATGCAGTGCTCACTTAACTGATAGAAGAAGCTATATATTTGCTGTAAGCACTGTTGAAGCTGCATAAAAGGTAAAGGTAAAGGTACCCCTGCCCGTACGGGCCAGTCTTGACAGACTCTGGGGTTGTGCGCCCATCTCACTTAAGAGGCCAGGGGCCAGCGTTGTCCGGAGACACTTCCAGGTCACGTGGCCAGCGTGACATCGCTGCTCTGGCGAGCCAGAGCCGCACACGGAAACGCTGTTTACCTTCCCGCTGGTAAGTGGTCCCTATTTATCTACTTGCACCCGGAGGTGCTTTCGAACTGCTAGGTTGGCAGGCGCTGGGACCGAGCAGCGGGAGCGCACCCCGCCGCAGGGATTCGAACCGCCGACCTTTCGATCGGCAAGTCCTAGGCGCTGAGGCTTTAACCCACAGCGCCACCTGCGTCCCTTTGAAGCTGCATAGGGCCTTACTAATTTTATGGGATAAAGGTCTTAAATTTCTGATAATTAGAACTATCAAAAAGGAACCGAGAGGGCTATTTTAAAAAATATGGTCTGTATCAAATTTAAGGAATTTGATGATCAGGTGTACTAACCACCTGTTTTTATGCTTATTGTGTTGTTTTTATGATGTTAGCAGCTCTGAGCCCGGCCTTAGCTGGGGAGGGTGGGATACAAATAATTTTTTTTTTTATTATTATTATTATTATTATTATTATTAAAGAGAGAGTGAACATTTTAGCTCTGGATTATTGCAGTAAAGTTTGGTAAGGAGCAAACTTCTAACACCCTGTTATCGAGTTATAGATTACCATCTTGTCCTTATTATAATCTGCTGAAAGAAATTGCACTGCTGAATAATTTACTGTATTAGATGAAATTCATTAAAAATTAATGCATGTATCTCTTATGGCTTTACAACATTTGTGTCTCCAAAGAAGATTTTTAAAAGGCAGGGCAAAAGTGTAGAGAAGCAATTTCTCGATATTGGGATGCTAGTTTCTTGGAACTCCTAGCGTTGTAGAGTGCACAAAGATGAGGCACTGATGTTAAATCCTAAAGTGGACATATCTGTGTTGCAGTGTCTGTTGTTGCTGCTCTAAAAAGAGCCTGCCTAAGGAATGGGATGAAAAATCTATCTGATGGTATCTTTGTATTAGGGAAGCCTTTGTTGACATATAGTTATTGATAAATAGCATGGTAAAATACAACATGCACATATTGTTAACACTGGAAAGGAAGTGAGGAAGAATGTAAATCCATTGCAAAACAATCCAAGAAATGTAGAGGGGACAGAAACCCCATTGGTCAGGCCCTGCCCAATGGTAGAAATAGCCACTTACAGGACTGATGAGAACACACATGCTCAACATTTATCAGGAAATGTCCTGAAGCCCTCCCAGAATTCCTGAACGAGCCTTCCAGAAAGTGGCTTGTTCTCCAAAGTTTAGTTTAGTTTATTAGCTGCTATTGCTTTGTGCCTTTGTAGCTTGGTGAATGTTGGGGTGGAGTGCTCAAAAACTGAGAAGGGTGCTGAGTTCATACATAATACCAAACCATAATTAAAACAAACCAAGTCTGGTAAGCCAGCAACAAACCATGGTTTCAGATAATGGTTTGTTGGCAGTCATATTGGGTAGAATTAGCACGTACTGCTAAGAAGAACAGAATGGCCTGGTTTGCACAAGACGTTAAGCTATGCTTTATTAAGCAGTAACTTAGCATTTTGTGCAAACCAGGCCATTCTGCTCTTTATTACCCTATCAACATATTGTGGTGATCTGCCATGGATACAGGAGCACCTTGTGCTGGTCAGATGAAACAGAATTGAAATGTTCCGTCTGGCTTTGCTCATTTCAGAATGGCTTAAATGCTTAAGTTTTTTTGCCAGGGAAGTGGCACTGGTTGCTGTAAACAATAATGTTGCATGAATGAAACCAGTTCTCCTCACGATTTTTGATGAACCCAAGTGTGGCTGCTGGGGTGTTCATTCTGCTCTTGTGTTGATACTATGGCCTTTAAGAGTGTGATCTTTAAAGAAGAATCATCCTGGCTCAAGTCAAGGCACATATTGAATCTGATCTTGGAGTGGTCACTAAATAACTTGTACTTCCCCCAACTCATGCCTTTTTAGCTATCCCCTTACACACCTTGAGAGCAATGGGGTTACCAGAGTAGACAAGGACTTTTTACACTGTCTCGTGATTGGAGCCTGGTTTATTACCCAGTTGTGCTATCTGACCTAAGCCACAGTTGCCTTATTTGAATGTAATGAACTCTGGCTTAATTTATGTCAGCATCTCCACACTGAAGCCAGCATGCAGTAGGAGGAGGAGAAAGATAAGAGAGGAGCCCGTAGCCACTGTGCTTCTCTGTGGTTTCATGAAGCTCCCAACAAATGTCTGAATGTGACGGAAGATTGCAGTGAGAATTTTAAAAACAACCTGAGAGGCAATACAGAGAGTTGTTTTTCAAAGATCTTGGCAGTGATTCCATTCTTAATTAAAGAAAAACTTTTGAGGAGGGTGGGAATGCCCTTTAATTTAGTCAATTACTCACTGTAACTAGTAGAATTCAATAGAACCTTGTTATAATTTGATAACTCAGATTTGAAGCAGAAAATTAAATTTACAGGCTAATGGATACTGATTAACTAGAAATACAATTTATTGCCATGAAACACTGCTTAAAGCATTTATTGTTTCCTTTAGCTAAGGAAAATGTAACTCTGAAAGCCCAAACTAAAAATTGTCCTTGGATCTGATTGTGCTCTTGCATGAGCAAAGAAACTTCTACTTGAGAGGGGGTGGCTGATTTCAGCACCCACCCAAAAAACCCTAAATTTCTGGTTAACACCATTTTAGCAACGTGGTTAATAGTGGTGAAAGGAGTTTTTAAAATTGGCTTTAAAAACAATTAAAACCATAGCATTTTGGTATTACAGTGGTACCTCGGGTTACAGATGCTTCAGGTTACAGACGCTTCAGGTTACAGACTCCACTAACCCAGAAATAGTACCTCAGGTTAAGAACTTTGCTTCAGGATGAGAACAGAAATCGTGTGGCGGCGGAGGGAGGCCCCATTGGCTAAAGTGGTACCTCAGGTTAAGAACAGTTTCAGGTTAAGAACGCACCTCCAGAACGAATTAAGTTCTTAACCCGAGGTACCACTGTATAGTGTTATACCTCTCTTCTTCCTGCTTTTTTAAAGACACCTCAAAATGTGTTACTGTGATAATTAAAATATTGATTTAAGAATTGGGTTATATTGGAGCATGGTAAGGTGACTTAAACTGAGAAAGACCCATTGGTCCATTGAACTCAGTGCTGTCTACTGACTGGCAGTGGTTCTCCAAAGTTTCAGACAGAAGCCTTTTCCAGCTGTTCTGGGAGATGATGGGGTCGAACTTGGGACCTTTTGGCATGCAAAACATTTGCTCTGTTACTGAACCTTATGGCACTTCCTCTGGGTTATAAAATGGCACCCTCACAAAGGCCATAGTGAATGTGTGCCGAGCTTCGTACGATTCCACCACAGCTGCTGTGCCATGCACAATGGTTTGAATGGAACACAGTGGAATGCACAAATGGGAAGAGTGCAGTGCTCCTAATAATGTGCGGAAGTCCATTGCAATTCCTCTTGCAGCTCACGATAGAAGAGCAATGCTTGGGTAGCACCAGGAGCCACCCATCTGGAAGCAGCCTGAGATAATATCACTTGTTATAGCCAGAATCCAGCACACAGAGAGGCATGCTTAAACTCCCTGAGGTCTGTAGGCATGAGCACAACTGATTATGGGTTGGGTTGTGGCCGCTTGCAGATCTAGATGTATCTGCTGTTGATGATCGCTGTGCAGCAGCTTTTCAAAGTTATGTCAACACAGCATTTTTTGCACCAGTACAGAACAATTGAGGCTTTTCTGGGTACTCTCGCCTAAGTGATGACACTAGCTGATTCAAGAACAATGCTTCTTGCCTTAGACATTGTAGGTTAGTCATCGGTGACGGGTGGCAATGCTTTGAAGGCGCAGGGAAGACAGAGGAGTGTACCCTCTCCCCGCCCCCCAAGTGTCTGCAGTTCTTCAAGATCTTGCAACACAGTTTCACATATTCACAAATAAAACTACATCCACTCATTGTTTTTAATGACGTTACCGTGACATTGTGCTTTCAAGCATTTTATGTCATGCTGAGTAATCAAACAATCCCAAACTGATCATCGCATTTAAAGTGATGTAAATTGTTTTGACCGAGTATAAACCATAACAAGCCTATAGTCTTGCAATTGAGTGGTTAGTTTAAAACAATACTTGAATTTTTGCCCCACTCCCAAAAATGTACTTGAAGACTAGTAGGTCTGTACATGTAGTGAGCTTCATACAAGTCACAGATGGTTGGAACAGGATAACATGCCAACCTTCAAACAGGCCCAGATGTTATTGGTGGGACATGGATCAATTGACTCTGAGAGGAAGGAAGAATGAGTTCAAGAACCTTGGGTCACTGTGTCTATGATTGTTGGCGTGTGGAGGCCATTTTAAGTTGTTCTTTTTATGTGGTGAGCCATATGTGTGCAGTAATTCGCCATAACTACTACCAACTTCTTTGGGAAGACACAGATTTCCCAGTCTTGGGGGTGAGCTGTTTTAGAAGAACAGTTTACCATGTGATGACTGCCACATCCATTAGTTTAAAGCAGCTTCTGTGTGCTATCTCGAACATGCATACTCAACCTAAGAGTCCTCCTTGTATTCCTCTTTATATTTTGCAGGGTAAAACCTTTGTTGCTGCAGTCTTTGCTGATTTCACTGCCATTGTTTCAGCTTTTCTCTTCTATCCGTTGTTTTTGGCTGTTCTGTCTGCTTCGCTGCTCTTGAAATGGCAGACTTAGCTCCTCTTGAAATATACAAAAGTACAACATGTCCCCGTTTAGCATTTAAGATGCCAGTTGTCACCCTCTTGTTGCCACGAATCTCCTGCAGCTCATGTGCATTGTCAGAGGCTTGCTTTTTTAGAATTGCAGAGTTGGAAGGGACCCCATGGGTCATCTAGTCCACCCCCTACAACGCTAGAATTTCAACACCCATCCAATTTTATTTTATTTTATTAAAAAATAATCATTTTTCTTTTTGCAATTGTAATAATAACGATAAGCCAGATGTAAAACACACAACTGATTTTGAGTTCCCTCCCCCCCCCCTCCATGGTTCATTTTATAATTTTCTTTTCCACTACATATTCTGATTTCCCCCAATATTTTCTTTTTCTCAGTTTTATATCCCAATAATTCTTACTGCTGAAATTACTCTAATACTATCCAAACTGAAGCCATAGCAAATGTGCTAGCAGTTTTATTGCTGCATCGCCAGTGTGAATGTGATCCGCCAAACGCATAAGCCTAAAACAATGTCTGGGTGATAAAATGACAATAAGCCACAGGTTTATTACACAGGAATGGAACACCTATCAAAGAGTTAATACTTCAAGTTCTCTAGAACTTATTTTTATCCGTTTCCATTATGCATTCTTTATTTTCTCATTAGTAGTTCTGCAAGAGGGGGGAAACTCTAATGGAAGAGGAACATCTGAACTCAGATATTAATAACTTCCTAACAAGCAGTGGCAATACATTTAAATGAAGAAAGTGCCTTCATGTTACTGAGGTCCAACTAAGTGTTTCAACTTGTCCTGCTACATGTTTTCTCTGAGGCTTGTTTACCCTATTGTACAACTCAAACTTGCCTATCTTGTTGGGCAAGTACTGCTAAGATTCCAAAACTACAAAGCGAATGATAGTAATATTACCAAAGCACATTCTTACTGTGCGCCATCTATGGCTATTGTTACAGGTAGGCAGTCGTGTTGGTCTGCCGTAGTTGAAACAAAATTAAAAAATTCCTTCTAGTAGCACCTTCGAGACCAACTAAGTTACCACATGAAGTATCTGAAGAAGTGGGCATGCAAACGAAAGCTCATACCAATAACAAACTTAGTTGGTCTCGAAGGTGCTACTGGAAGGAATATTTTTATTTTGTTTCATCTATGGCTATTGTCATGTGTGCATATGTGCAATTCTGAGGCAAATAGCGTCATAGCAATCTTATTCTGTCTCTCTCTTTCGTAAAGAATAAGCCAGCTTTGGGAATGCTGCCCCTTTGTGATTATTTTAGTGCGCTTTTGGTAAAGTAGGACAGAACAGTGTATTTACAGTCTAAATTCTAAATAAGTAAATTACTAGGCTCCATGCTTAGAGAAGCTTGATCGTAGACACAGAAAACCTGGATTAAAATATCACTAAACTGTGGATTCATTAGCTTAGCAAGTCATTATCTTTCAGATTCCTATTGGTACAATAGAAACAAATGCTGGGGTGAAAATAAGATTAGGATTGTAAAACTCTGTGGCCTTGATCAGAGAATAACCAGCATTCCTATCTTCCTTCTGAGGCCACTGGTCTTTAATGCATGAGTCCATAATGATTCAGAAGGGTCTGCACTTAGGGCCAGATCACATGGCTTAAAGATATTGACCGTGGAGATAAGTCATGTAACATTGACCATAGTTTGCCTGGCAAGGAGAGAGGGAATCAACATAAGACCACAAAATATATATTCAAAATAAAAAGAACAACCCAATAACGCCCCCCCAAAATACCCATGTTTTAAAAGGGTTTTGGATGTCAATCAGATCATCTGAAGGCCTGGTTAAAAAGGAACATTTTTGCCTGGTGCCTAACATTTTGCCTGTATAATGAAGGTACCAGGCGAACTTCCTTGGGAAGAGCATTCCATAGACAGGGAGCCACCGCAGAGAAGGCCAGTTCTTGTGTTGCTCCCTCTGATCCTCTCAAGGAGGAGGCACATGAAGAAGGGCCTCAGAAGATGATTTCAGGGTCCAGGTAGGTTCATATGGAAAGAGGTGGTCCTTGAGGTATTGCGGTCCTGAGCCATTTAAGGTTTTATAGGTCAAAACCAGCACTTTGAATTGGGCCCAGAAACTAATTGGTAGCCAGTGCAGTCGGACCAGAATCGGTGTAATATGTTCTAACTGTCATGAGCAACTTGGCTGCTGAATTCTGCATTAGCTGAAGTTTCTGAACCGTCTTCAGAGACAGCCCTACATATAATGCATTGCAGTAATCTAGCATTGAGGTCACCAGGAAGTACACAAATGTGTGTCACTTAGCAAGCCTCCAAACTATGGTTTTCAGAACAAGGATATATATGCACACTGGACTATGAAGGGCTGGGAATCACAGTGTATCTGATCTTTGTTTCCCTTGAATTTATTCATGGAAAGAGATGGTGGTTTGTTCTCATTTTGTCTGGAAGCAAGAATTTTCCATTAAGGAAAATTTTTGCTTTAGTGCTTAAATGTTTCTTTCCAGGCCTCCATCGCTAAATTTTCCAAGTTGCTATCTCTGGTTTGCTTTGTCTTTGCTTTCAGTATAGAAGCAGTCTTTTAAGAAAGGTTGGGCTCAAGTTTAGAACCAGTATTTATGAACAGAAATCTAAAGGGGGAAGTGAAGCAACTCTCATGATTTAGTAATATCTCATTTTGTTATGAAAATGCAGCTTGAAAGGACACTTGATTATTGGAGGAACCCTGTTGATTTTGGGGTGGGGTTTGTATTCATGACAGTATGATTTCCCTGCTTTTTTTTTTTTAAAAAAAGCTAAAATTAGAAAGCACAATCCAATTATAATAGTCATGTTTGCATTTTTTCCTTTCATTACACCTTATATATGCTGTATCAGTTCAAAGAGCAAATACTTAAACTGGATTAACTTGTTTGAAACTTCAGGTATGTTCTGCGCCTGCAATTTGCATCTCTTATTACAAAACTTTGTGTAGTATTACTAATAAATAAACTGCTTCTGCAGTTGATGGCTGGCTGTCTTTAAAGCAAATTTATATAAGTGTTTACATATCAGCTCTGGTTGGTATTTGAGAGGGATCTGGCAAAGCTCCTGCCTTTTTGAACGGATAAACAGCTTTTTTAAAAAAATTGGAACAGCTAATACATAATAGCTGCAAACATTGGTAATTATAGAATCATAGAATTGTAGAGTTGGAAGGGACCCTGAGGATCATCTAGTCCAACCCCCCTGCAATGCAGGAATATGCAGCTGTCCTGTATGAGGATTGAACTTGCACCATTTTCTGCAAGATAGCTCTGCAACTGAGCTATCCAGTGGTGTTTAGTTGATTGTGTAACCTTTTATAAATTACCCAACATAGGAATTATGCAGCTAATGAATTATGCAAAGAACAGATTGTCCAAAAATTGTTCCACCCCTTTAGAAGTTCAGCTAAAAGTTGACATTTCTACCATTTGTGCTTCTGTAATAAATGCTTCTTTTCTGTTATGCTCCTGTCTTGTGGCTATCTGACCTTTTGTGCTTTTTAGGATTAAACATTTTCACTTAAAAGAAGAAGAAAAAAGCAAGCAGAAATTTTCTGTGCGTTTTGCTCATCATAAATAATTTCTACAGCATATTAAATGTAATTTTTCAACCTAAATTTTGTTGCTCCCATTGTTCTCATTGCACAGGTCCTTCATGTTTCAGAATTTGTTAAAATTTCAGACACATCCAGAATATTTGGCTGATTAGTTTAATGTTGGTACAGTTTGAGTGCAGCATGTGTCCTGCCACTTGATGGTTTGGTGTTAGCATGGTTTTTATATCATTTCACAAATGTCCAGCATTAGTTTTATGCTGTGATGGCTGGAAAGGGTCAGGGTGATACAATGACCATTTACCAGGTGGTAACTTTGTTACAAACCACAATACTGGTGCCTGGCTTATTTAGTTATTTTCTACAGCTAGTTATCATTTGTGAAATGTTCTTCTGTATTCTCTCAGTGTTAAATCTTTTGGGAAAATATGAATATATAATTTTTGCTACCCTTTTGGCAAAAATAGTTGAGTAAAATGTTCTTTTCAAAGTGCAATTCTCCATGCTCATGTAAAGTAAAAAAAAAAGTAAAAGTAAAAGAAATTTAGGATAGCCATGTTTTATTTATTTATTTATTAGATTTGTAGACCATCTTTTTACAGCAAAATCCTCCTAAGGGAGCCTATATAAAAAGGATAATAAATACAATTCCATATTTTTGAAGAGGAATACTTGTATCCTGATTGAAACAGCTGTGAAAACTTCCAGTTGTTTTGAAAAAAGATAAGCACTGATGTCCATTTTAATGCTATTTTATCCTACCAACTGAATTCATTGTCTTGGTTGAGATTTCTTTTCTTTAGACCATTTTCAGATTGATGATTGGTATTTGGTAAGCATCTCAGTGAAGCCTCTTTAGACCAGCCTTTCTTAACCTTGGGTATCTAGATCTGAGATGTTCTTGAACTACAACTCCCATCATCCCTGACCCCTGCTCTTGCTGACTAGGGATGATGGGAGTTGTAGTCCAACAAACATCTGGTAAGCCAAGGCTGAGAAAGACGCTTAGGACAGTGGCAGAGGTACATGGAAAGGTTTTACATTATTGGCAGTTGTGCTAAGTTTATAATAACATTCTCCCTCTCTGCCTCCAGACATCAGACACTTGAATGAGTGGTAAATGAATGCATTTGTACTATTAGAGTGGGCCTGAGATGACGTACTTTTGGTATAGCTAACTCTTGCTATAGGTAGTGTTGAGGCTTGTTCTGAAATGCAGTTTTGATGACTGTGTGGAAATTCTAGAGTGCACAATGTAGCAAAATGTATGCTTTGTGATTTTTTGGAAAGCTGAGGCCTTATGAAAGTGGCAGTGCTTGAAGGGCAAACCCAATTTGAGGGACAGCTTTTAAAAAGTCAATACAGTGGAGAGCCAGTGTGGTGTAGTGGTTAAGAGTGGTAGACTCATAATCTGGGGAACCAGGTTCGTGTCTCCGCTCCTCCACATGCAGCTGCTGGGTGACCTTGGGCTAGTCACACTTCTTTGAAGTCTCTCAGCCCCACTCACCTCACAGATTGTTTGTTGTGGGGGAGGAAGGGAAAGGAGAATGTTAGCCGCTTTGAGACTCCTTCGGGCAGTGATAAAGCAGGATATCAAATCCAAACTACTACTACTACTACTACTACTATTCTTCTTGTTCTTGTTCTTGTTCTTGTTCTTCTTCTTCTTCTTCTTCTTCTTCTTCTTCTTCTTCTTCTTCTTCTTCCCAGGGTTACAGACACTTCAGGTTACAGACTCCGCTAACCTAGAAATAGTACCTCGGATTAAGAACTTTACTTCAGGATGAGAACAGAAATCACACGGTAGCGGCGTGGCAGCAGTGGGAGGCCCCATTAGCTAAAGTGGTACCTCAGGTTAAGAACAGTTTCGGGTTAAGAACAGACCTCCAGAACAAATTAAGTTCTTAACCCAAGGTACCACTGTATCTTTCCCCAATCTCCTGCAACTTGCTGGGAAAGAACAGACAGCTTCTTCATTCTCCGCCACCATCCCAGTTGGGAAGAGTTTATAGTTTACATTGTTCTGAGTGAAATTAACCCCCTCCTAAAAAAGGTTCTTCTCCGGTCTGCCATTCTAGTTTCCACTAACTGCACCAAGACTCCTACAACGTAGGGTGTCATCTGCTATATTCTAATTCTAGTATGTATTGCACCTGTACTTGTAATGAAGAGTTGAGACATGCACTTGGAGTGAACTAAGGCCACAGCTTGTATTTAAATACAACAGGGCAGGTGTAAGATTCAAGCAGAAAATGCTATGGGCTGTGCAGAGACTAGTTCAACCCTCCATAACCTAACCAGATGTTTGGACTACCACTCCCATCTGCCCCAGCCAGCATGGCTAGTGGACAGGGACGGTGGGAGTTGTAGTCAGGGGTGGATCTACTATGAAACTAATGAGTCTGAAGCTTCAGGGCCCCTAATCCCCTAGGGGCCCCTGAAGCAACTTTAGCTCACATTGCTTGCAATTTTTGGGTCTAGGAGACTCAATTTGAATGGTGCAACTCAAATTGATTCATCTTTTGTTATATATATTTCAACAATCCCGAAGTTTGAGAGTTAGTAGCACAGATGTTGTAAAGGTGTGGTGATCTGCCATGGAACAACAGCATTGAAGAAAACAGTGGTTACCCAGAGCTCACTGCTGGTTGCAAAGGGGCCCCCGTGACAGTTCTATCTTCAGGGCCCCCAAAATGTAGGTCCGCCACTGGTTGTAGTCCAACGACATCTGGTCACCAGGTTGAAGAAGACTAGGGTTCTGCCCGGACACTGAGGTCCAGCGCCAAGGCCTTCTGGCTGTTCCCTCACTGCGAGAAGCCAAGTTACAGGGAACCAGGCAGAGGGCCTTCTCGGTAGTGGCACCCACCCTGTGGAACGCCCTCCCACCAGATGTCAAAGAGAAAAATAACTACCAAACTTTTAGAAGACATCTGAAGGCAGCCCTGTTTAGGGAAGCTTTTAATGTTTAATAGGTTATTGTATTTTAGTGTTTTGTTGGAAGCTGCCCAGAGTGGCTGGGGAAACCCAGCCTGATGGGTGGGGTATAAATAATAAATTATTATTATTATTATAGGGTGAGCCTACCATTGTTTCCTTCTCCCCTATCTTTTTGGCCTTTCCTTAAGTTTGACTTCCATGATTCTGAGTGTGTGATCCATAAGAACATAAAAAGAGTTTGCTGGCCTATCTAATCCAGTATCCTGTTCTCACACTGGCTAACCAGAAGCCTAGAGGAAGCCCACAAACAGGACCTGAGCACAATAGCACTCTCCTCCAGTGGCTTCCAGCAACTGGTATTCACAAGCATACTGCTTGTGACTGGACAGTACTGAAGCTGATGCTTTGCCCTCCCATGGGTTCCAGCTCCTTGAAAGTGACAGTAACCCTTTTACTATAAACATGTGTCTGGATGCTCATCAATATTTATGCTCAGCACCAAATTCATGCAATGCCTTGTCATTTAACCAAACTCCTCCATTGGTAGGGACGTGGGTGGCGCTGTGGGTAAAACCTCAGTGCCTAGGACTTGCCGATTGTATGGTCGGCGGTTCGAATCCCCGCGGCAGGGTGAGCTCCCATTGTTCGGTCCCAGCTCCTGCCCACCTAGCAGTTTGAAAGCACTCTTAAGTGCAAGTAGATAAATAGGTACCGCTTTATAGTGGGAAGGTAAACGGCGTTTCCGTGTGCTGCGCTGGTGCTGGCTCGCCAGCTGCAGCTTCATCACCCTGGCCACGTGACCCGGAAGTGTCTTCGGATGGCGCCGGCTCACAGCCTCTAGAGCGAGATGAGCACACAACCCTAGAGTCGGACACGACTGGCCCGTATGGGCAGGGGTACCTTTACCTTTACCTTTACCTCCATTGGTTGGTACCACCATAATACTAGATGCCAAATCCACCTGCTTTAACTGTGCAGAGTAGGTGGATAAACCTGCTTCGCTATGCCAATTTGATCTGCAGGTAAAAAAAAAATTCCTGCTCTAACCCTAAAGCAAGTAGCAAAATCTGCATGGGAATAACAGTTGGGTGGGAAGTAAGTGGGTGTCTGGATGATCAGAAAGAGGTGAATGGGCCTAAGTAATAGGTTTCTGTGCTCTTCTTTCTCTTGCCTCCATATTTGTTTGTGGGTGGGTGCATTGGTGTGTTCCATGCTTGCCCTGGCATGCCACATCCCTCTCTCAGGCTGGCTGTGGTGCCACCCTCCACCCTGTAGTATTCTGTGTTGGAAGGAGCAAAACAGTCAACAAATTTCTGTGTTTGTAAAAATCTGCTTCTAAGAAGTGTTCAGTGTAAGCAAAATCAGGGTTGATGAATCCTTCTGAAATAACTTGGGGTGAGCAGATGGACCAAAATCACTTTCGTTCTGAGGACATGGCCCCCAAAAGTCCTAATCAGAAGAAGTCACATCTACACCATTTAAAGCACGTGGCTTACCCCAAGGAATCATGGGAGCTGCAGTTTGCTATGGGTGCTAGAAACTGTAGTTCTATGAGGAGTAAGCTACAGTTCTCGGGGATTCTCTGAGGGAAGCCATGTGTGGTGTGGATGTGATGCATTCCTTTGCTATGGAATGCATTTCACTTCTGTACAAAGCATGAGGCATTTTTGTTGAGTGATTCTGCAAATATTTTGTATGCCGGTATCTGCCAAGACTCATCTCCTTCTGTTCAGTCGGTTGGGGTGGATTTACACATACGTGTCACAGTTCAACTACACAAACCATGCTTTGGTGTTGCATGTGAACTACACCAATGGCGAATTGTGGTTCTGCCTCTGAAGTTAAGCAAACTTCTTCTTGGCTGTTACCTGACCTGATTACCTAGCAGCCCTATATATGTCCCTCTTGAGTTCTTTTGGAGTAAGGGCAGGGCACAAATGTGGTGTAACAAGTGAGGGTTATGATGCAAATAATTCTCAAGATGTACAGCATGTTAGCCTATGATGTAACCACATTCAGTTCTTCTCCTTCAGTAACAAATGATAAGACAGCACGTCTTCAAGAGAGGTTCAACCCCCAGAACCTCGTATTAGAAATTGATTGCCAGCAGCATGGTTTCTGGTGCTTATATATTTGATTTTTATTTAAGAATTTAATATCCCACCTCATTCCTTAGATTCCCGGAAGCGTGCAAACAAATGAAAATCAATATTCATAAAGCATAATGGACATTAAAGAGCAACAACAGAAGCAAGTAAATCCGTTTGAACTTCCACCTTACCCATTAAAAGCCCTTCTGTGTAAGGATGCTTCGCTAGGTTATCTGAAAGCCTACAAAGTTGCAAACAGGTGTGAGCTCCATAGGCAGCTGACTTCCTTGAATAGAGACTTCTGTTGAGAAGGTCCTCTTTGGCTTATGATGGGCAGAAATTTGGATACACTTCTGTTTTTCCATAATGATCGTCTTAATGGAATGTTCTGGATAAATAATAAGAACAGCCCTATTGGGTCAGATCAAGGGGTTCATGTTGTCCAACATTTTGTGCCTGCCAGAGAAGCACACAAGCAGGGCGTGAAAGCAACATTCTGGACTTCAGCAATGCTCTGTGCATAGGGCTGCCTTTGAAGTCTGCCTACAAACTTCACCTGGTTCACAATTCCAGCCGTCAGAATGCTTGTGGGGATTGATCATATTCCACCAAACTACCATCAGTTGCTTTGGTTGCCATTTGTTTCTGGGATCGAGTTAAAATGTACCCTTTAAAGACCTGAACAGTTTGGGACCAAGTTCTACATTTAATAATAATAATAATAATTTGAAGGTTCCTTGTGACACAAGTACTTTTTTTTCCCCAATAGATTTTTATTGAGATTTTAAATGTTACAAAAAGAAAAAATAAAGAACATATTTAAACAGGAAAAAAATACAGAACAATACAAAAACAAAGGAAAAAAACAGAAAAAAGATGCAGGTAATTAAAGAAGAAAAAAACCAAATCAATCCTTTACATAACTTTCTTTCCTTTGCTTATTTCCTTGACCTCCTCACACCTCCCTTTTTTGTATTCTAATTCAGTTAGATATTTCAGCAAATCCTTTCCATCTTTATTTCTATCTTGATGATTTATCTTAATATACTATAATTTTACATTCTGTTCTTTCACCAATTAACAATCCATTTTTACTTAATCCTTTATATCATTTCTGCTAAAACCACATTACTTCATTCCAACATCCTTCTAACATTCCTTAATTTTACAATGTTTCTGTAGATAAACTTTAAATTTCTTCCAATCTTCTTCCACCAACTCTTCTCCTTGGTCTCGGATTCTGCCAGTCATTTCCGCCAGTTCCATATAGTCCATCACCTTCATCTGCCGTGACACGAGTACTTTTGATGAAGGATGTTAGTAGCAGTGTCAGAGAACGCAAAATATGGTGGGAGGTATCTAATTAGGATGAGTTTGACAGAACTACACATTATACAATTTGCGTTGAAGCAGTGTACACCTTCGTTATCTCAAGAAAATATGTTGGTGCAAATTTTAAGTATTGTGGTCTTCCAGACCATGTCCCCACCCCCAGTTGTACTTATTAATGCAGTTGTAGTGGTGACTTTGACCATCACTTGCAGAACTGAAAAATGCACAATATAAACAGTACTTGGAAGGGGAGGGGGATAACCAAAGCTTTGCAGTCTTTTCAGACAAATGAATGTGTCTCTAAAGCTTCTTTTTTTTTAAAAAAAATATCTGAGTCTGTTTTGTGTAATTGCTGTGCAGCAACAGCAGCTTCCCTCCCTCTTTCTCTCTTTTGAATGCAGACAGTGGCTTGACCAAACTGTCTGATCCACTCCATTTTCTGTCTCTGTCCCCTGTGTATTGCTTCTGTTACTGTATGAATATGGAGCAGTTGAAGTCACTGACTTGGCTGAAGGCCACTTTGTGCTCTGTGTATAGCTTCTGTGAAGACCACTTTAATGAACAGTATGATGATGTGATTCAGAGATAAGCAGAGATTCAGCTTGGATGAACGGTATGTTATTCTCTTTCTATCTTGCTTTCTTCACTGCTTCAAAACCCTGCTTAAATACTTGATATCATCTATTTTTCCACTCTTTTCTCCACCCCTTTGCATCTCTCTCTCTCTCTCTCTGGAATCATTTTCCTTTCTTCCTTGTTAGGCAAACTGATGCTGCTTTGATAGCTAAAGGTCTGCCTCTGTTAAGTAACATCCGTTGCTCGAAGACAAGTCTTGTTCAACAGCCTTGTAAGTTAAGATTGGTAGACGATCATTGTGTAATATATAGTATAATAATCCATGTACTCCATTTTGCAGCCCCTAGATCCATTGGTATGAAATAAATATAGATGTAAATACAGTATTGCATTATAACTGCATTATGGCTTTCCTATTTATACACGGCTTTGAGTTTTTATGTAGTAGGTTCGTAAATACTGATTATTATACATGGATGTGTCTGATTCTACTAAGACAAGAAGCATCAAATTCATGAATCCCTGGATGTTATGTGGCTTGTGGCGAAACACAAACTTGTAGTGCAGTCTTATGCTGGGTTTGTTCACAGTTGTCCCATTGTAGCCAATGGTGTTTACTCCCACATGAGTGTTTGAATCACAGCCTTAAAGAAATAGGACGTTGCAACTTTACTTCCAGCTTTTGAACATGTATGCCACCACTGAAATAGATAAATGGATATTTTCTGAGCAATTTTTTTTAAAAAAAATATATGTTTAAACCATGGATTGTTCATTACATAAAGATATCAGTGGATCTACTTGGAGTTATGACTTAGTCAGATACTACTTTGAGAAATTTTGTCATTTTGGAATACTTTTAATATTTCTTTTCATGTCATTGAAAATTATTCCTACATATATTAATCCTGTTATCCTGTCTTTGTTAACTGTTTTAGTGTTTACACATTTTATTTCTTAACCGTAAGTAATAGTTAATACTGGCTCTGTGTGTGTTTGTTTGCTTCAGTCTCACTAGTCTTTACATCTAGTGTAAAGTGGATTGTGTTGTCCTAACAGGGAACACGAAGGATCATATAGAGGTTACAGTTGCACTGGACAAAAATTTTAAAAGTCATCCAGTGATTGCTTTAATGTATCTTGGTGTTGAGTTGTTATTGATGATGGTGGGCTTAGAATGGGGAAACCACTTACTGAGCATAAAGTGTGGTTCTTGTTGGACCCTGGACTAGCCATTTTGTCTCAAGGTAATCATTATTGACGTAAACCCCCAAAACGTATATTCTATCGTTTTTACCTCTATCTTCAGTACATTTTATTTTGTTTTATTGCCACAGCTAGTGGCTGATGCAAATAAAGATTCTTCTGATTCAAGGTAATCATGACAACAGAAGTAGCATGTGCTGTGCTGAGCTTCTTGATAAGAGCTGTTCGACTGTGGAACAGAATCCCATGAGAGGTAGTGGACTCTCCTACCTTGGAAGTTTTTAAGCAGAGGTTGGATCTGCCATATATGATTTAGTTGAGGTTCCTGGACTAAAGGGGGTTGGACTAGATGACCCTAGGGACCCTTTCCAACTCTACAATTCTGTGATTCTATGGGGATAGATTAAAAAAATGAAATAATGCCATCAGTTTGCACAGCATAAGGCTTTTATTTTTTAAAGTAAAGTAAGCAAATAGATACTGAGGGCTTTCTGTTTATATCTTTGCATTTTTGGACGATGCCTACCATGGGAGATGGATGTGTCTGAAATTCTTGTGCTAAAGCATTAAAGTCACATTGCAGTAGATTGCCTCATCTAAACACAGGGAACACCATTTACACAATTCTTTGTTTATTATGACAGCTGTTAAAGCTCCAGATAAAAAACTGGTAAGCATTTGCCTTGGATAATTATGATTAAAGCTAATGATTTAACAGTGATTAAAGCAGAGACTCAAAGTGTAGCTAACTTTGAAAAAGGGCCTTTTTAAAATCATTGGAACTGTGCACTTGTTTATGTTGGAAGTTTGCAACTTCCTACGTCTACTGCGCCTTGTTCTAGATGAGTAATGATTTTTCATCTGTGGCTGCTAATTCGTGTTAAGAGTTCAGATCATTCAGTATTTTTAAAGAAAGTAGTTTGTCTTCCTTTCTGTGCTCCAGTGACAAACCTCTGTGCAGTTTTGTTGGCAATTGTTCTACAGATTGGTGATGGCGTTGGAAAGTAGAGGAGAAGCCATTTGCTCCGTTTTAAGAAATTGAGTATTTAAAAAGAGGTGATGCTGGTAGCTTTCGCAAATGATGTGTCATCTTGTATCAAACTGAGCCCTGTTGTCAGGCCTCGCTGAACCTTCTTGCCTCCCACCTGCAGATTTTGCTGCAAGAAAAGCTAAAGTTGACTGGCTCTCTAATTGATATCTAGGTAACTGTAACATGAAAAATAAAGTTTAACATAACTTATTGATGAATAAGCAATGTGACTTGGCCATTCTATGGAATTCAGATCAATTTATTCTCTAGTGACATGTTGATAAAGTGAGAATGACTGGAGAATTCACGTTCTGGCATTTGATATCTGTGGGTTCTGGCAGATGCTACAAGGGTTCTGTGGAAACTGCCATGGTGTGAAATTGCAGAATCTGGTTGCTGTGTGCTAAGATGGATGCAGAAATAGACCATAAGGATCCCTGACCTCTTTGCCCTACATCAGCTATTCTGGATGACAACGTCGCCCTTTGTATTTTTGCTAGTCTTGGAATTACGCAGTTTGCTATCTGTGTCTGGGCCATCTTTGCTCAGGGACTGTGACAAGAAACAATTGCCAGAAATAGGCACTACAACATTATGTAATGCTCTGGCAAGTGCAATTTTATATTAATTTCAAATGATACAAGTTGCTGGAGCAGAGGGGGAGTCCATCTTAAATTAATTTGCTTTTTTGATTCCCTTCCCCCTTGATTAACAGGGTTGTTTTTTCCCTCAGAGAAGTGACCATTGTACCCTTGGTTAAATTTACTATAGAAACCTATAATGATGAACAAAGCAACTGGGATATATGACTGCAAAACTAAATCAGTTTGTTTGTGGGCCTTATTGAGCAATGTGCAGAGGATGTTTCAGCAGGAAGTCTAAAAATATTTGTTAAAGTTTTTCTCCAGAGAGACGCCTCAGAATGTCAGGAAAATGAAACATGTGTTTGCAGGGTACAGGTACTTGAAATTTTGTCTGGCAAAAATCAGATTTGGGATCTGCTTTGGGAGGAAAACGTAGATTTACAGCAGACATAGAGAGCCTGGGGCCCTTCACATGCTCTCTGTCCAGTGGTTAGACCAGATAGGAGTTTTATTCCAGCAACATCTGGCAGGCCACAGGTTGAGGGACCTGTGGCCCACTGGATGTTACTGGGCTGCCACTAGTCTTCTGGAACAATGTCATTAACTTTACTTCCTATGACGATTTACGTAGCTTTAAGGCACTTAGGAAGAAATATGCATTAGAATGCAAAGCAAGTTAGGACACGGGGACATGAAACAATGCTGTCAAATTAGACCTTACGTTTAGTGGAATAATTCTGTACAAGAGTGTCCTGTGAAATAAAGAATCTTATTTGGAGATTGTTTCAGTAATTTAACTTGTGCAATAAATAATGCGTATTATCTGCTATGAAATATGGTGGACTCGTCAGTCGGCAGTGTTATAATGATTACAATGGTGAATAAGCTGTAAATAGTGGAATGCTGATTATGTAACTTTAGTAGAACATGCAAGTGTGTTTTTCTGCTAAAATTAGTGAAATCCATAAACTGCCTTGAAGACCTGGCTTAGAAATGGCATGTAATCAATTATGCCCCCCCTCCCCACCCCTTTCTCTTTGCTTCTAGATGTTGCAGGGCAGTGTTTCAATGCTGTGTTTAGATGGTAAGCTGATTAGCCCTGTGCCAGGGGACTGGTGTAATGGGTTGCCTTTCAGAGTGCACTGTGAAACCACACACACAAATTACCTCATCTCATTAGATGATCGAAACCTTGATTTGAGCATTTCAAGATCATTTCATGAGCTCTATAGCAGGGAAGAGATACTAAAATTGTGATGGCTTCATTTACTTGGAATGAGCTTGTTAGAAGTTTTCTTACAAGACAACAGCATAGGTTTAGTGACAAGTAGAGACGGTTTCGTGGAGGTGCTTGTTTGAGGAGTGAAGTTTTGATCTACATACAGTACAAGCTTAATGATTCCTAAAAGCCCAAACTTCTGAGAGTAATAAATGCTATGTTCATTGAAGGCAGGGTTGGGGACCCAGTGACCCAATAGAATCTGGAGGGGCACAGACTCACCATGCCAGATATGGGGTTTATTAAATGTTAAGTATTGAGGTTAGATTTACACTTGCGGTTTTGTGTGTGATGTTTTTTCCTTTCCCCTGGTTGCTCTTTTTGCAAACTTGAAAGGATCTGGGCTCCAGTGTAAAAGATCCAGAATTCATGTAGGTGCAAATAAGCACCTGCAGTTAGAGCACTTCAAATGGTAATGCTTTTGAGAAATGTACTTCTCTGTTATTACTTGCCCCCAAGATACAACGTATATAGACAGGAATGCTACATGAACTCTCAGACCCCACTTTCAGGAAGGTGATCTAAGAGAGTAAAGGGTTTTTGGGGGGTGGGGGTGGGGGTGGGGGGTTAGTTCTCATGCTGCCTTCTCTCTCTCTCTCTCTCTCCTCCCACCTTACTTCCCATTGCTTTTATCCATGTTGTGTGTGTTTGCAATTAGTTCATTGCAATTATCTTGTTTTGAGTGGAGACAGTACTACATAATAGTTCATATTTTAAAAAGAGATGATTTCATAGATTGGCTAGACAAACAGACCTCAACTAATTATTCATAGGCATGGGCCAATTGCTTCAGCAATACCTAATCAAAATGGTCCTCTCCAAACTGGGTTTTCTTTGCAGTTGTACTCTGCAACATGTCATTCATGATACGATACTGCTTTAGAGGTGGATTTATACTTGACCATCCACCTCATCCTGTTTTATTAGTTATTCTGCAATGCTTCGCCAGTGTCGTTGCATTATGGAGGGGGATAGTCATAAACCAGAACATGTGTGGTATAAACGTTACAGGATTTCAGCAGGAAGTTATGGGACATGAACTAATTGGAAACGAAGTATTATGTCTGCCCCAAAACATTTGGGTGGGCAAACACTATTGAATGCTGGCTGGGGTATTACCGCCTGATGCCAACTTGAACACCAATAATGAACGCACAATAAAAAGGAATTCTGAAGGTGCCTATAGTCACTGCAATTAATTGTTGAGTTGGCTTCCCAAACAGGGCAGAAACAGCCTTAAGGCAAGGTGGTATAAGCAAAACAAGCCAAATATATGCTAAAATGAAGAAGATGGCCTGTACCCGACCCCGCAGCATAATTAAATTATTGACACTGAAGCTGTTGCAAAATTCAACCACTGCCACTCCATAGTTCCATAGTACTTGTATTGAAGGAGCAGACCTTGTTGATGGGTTGTTTGCAATTTGAAGCAAAAGGCAGGAGTGGCGGACATGACTTTTAAGCGATTGGCATCGGTTGCTTCGGAATAGTAATGGCAAATTCATATAAGTGAGCTGTGCGAATGAGAAGGTAGCACAGTTGGCAGCAAGTGAAGACTTGCCTCACCAGGGTGGACTGCAAAGAATCTATTTTAACCTCTAAGCGGTTTTCTGTGGCTAAAGGGAGCACAGGAATGCAGCTTGGAATCCAGCATTTAAATTTAAAAATGTGTGTGTGTTGTTATCTGGAATATCTCTGATCCTCTCGGGCTGGCCAGATCTGAAACTTTGTTCTGCTGTGAGAAGATGCAGCGCCTTAGCTGGGAAAGGCAAGCTTACTGAGTCTGGTGGCATCTGTTTCTCCTTTCAGAGAAGCATGCAACTAAAGAAGTGTGAAGAAAGTGCTGGGTTTTCTTGCCAAAATTCACAAGCGTCAGGATTGAGACCATCTGCCAAATGTTGTGAGCAGCGGTTCTAAAGAATAAATGATCAGAATGAGTCAAAAGTGTTGAGGCAAAATATGTCTTTGTTTGGTTTGGGGCTGAAATTTGTGCTGTGTAATGCTCGCTTTGGCAAAAGTGTTCAATGTTGTGAATGCTTGTATATTTATGTATTTGTTCATGTAGCAATTCTGTATACTAACAGAGAATTTGTTCTCCCAGTGTGGATCCTTTTGTAACCAAAATGGCGGCATCCATGCACAAGAATTAGATACTAGCCTGCTGGGAAGGGGAAGCTTGGGCAAGATGCTCTCAGTGGGTCCCCACCCTAAGCAGCTCCATCTCCTACTTTGCCACTGGTAACTGCAACCCTTTTGTTTGACCTTTCCTTCTGTTCCCAGTCCACACAACCACCCAGAAAGAAAGTGCAAGGCAAGAATTGTATGCTGCTGTACCACCATATTTTATTCTGGAGAAGAAAGGTGAATAGAGCCTGGAGGTTCTGGGAGTCAGGAGTACCTGCAGTGTTGTGAAGTTTAGCAGGTGCCCAACAGTGCTGACCCCCAACGCTGGCCTTGGGGAGTGCCAAGGTTTGCAGAAGGTTTACAAAAGCAAAAACTGGTAGGTGGGAACCTAAAAATAGGCCCAGTGATCACAGAATGCTAACTTAGTGTTGTGGGGGAATTTGAGAATGAGGTGTGTGTGGGGAGACTGGATTGGACTATCCTGGAAAGAGCATGGCTGTATGGAAGCTGAATGAGGGCACTCTACCCTGCTGCCTCATTTGAACCTGGTATTAAAGTATATTTTCCAGTTATCCATACTTGACTGGTAATATACTAAGGCTTTTAAGTGTTGGGAAATACATTTGTATAATATGTTTGACATATCTTTTTTTCAAATGGTTTGTTTTTTAAATAACTCATCTCTATAACCTACCATGGGGACTTTTTCAGGGGGTGGAAGGACAAGATATCCCTAATCTCACCTGGCAACTGTTTCAGTGTGTGCAGTAAAAAGGCTTATGTTAGGTATGTTGGTACAAATTCCATTTTGTATATCTTTAAGGGCCTTTTAGGCTGCTTGTGATATGCACGTGTGGATGTTAGTGCGAGATTAAAAGGGAACAGGAGTCCTTTTTGTTTGCTGGCCTTACAGAATCAGGAAGTACAAAAAAATAAATTCAAAAGTTACTTGTGAAAATGGCTTGAGGGTTGCATCTCCTTGTGCTGTGTTTTATGTAACACGCTTCTTCAGATCACTTAAAGGTTCTGCAGGTGTCTTTCCTTGTGCCACAATATGTTTTCTTGACTAACTGGATTCCATGCACATCTGGACAGCAAAACAGATCACGATCAGGAACCAGGGAACTATGCAGCTAGTTCTGTGAGCTCTACACGGGCGAAATAATCTTGAAGATGAGTTCAGGCAACTACCAGTGTTCAGGACTGTGAAGAATGTAAACCTAAACTTTGTTGCTATATTATTATATTTTCACATGTGTACATTTGTCCTAAGAAGCCCAGTCGACAAGCCATGTGTATAACTGGCAATGAGCCAAAACATTTAGCCTCAAGAAGCCCCCAAGCAATAAAAGCTAGATTTTAAAAAAATGCCATTGGGAGTTGCTTCTGAGGTAAATGTAAAGGCAAATGGGGGTAAGCTAAAGCAGCCAAACATGATGTGACAGAGCACTGACAACAACAAAGGAAACATGAAGGCATAGTTCTTCTGCGGCTCATAAATTAAACGTGGGCCTCTAATGCTGAACAGGAGAAAGGAGATGAATAAGAAGTGTTCAGGAATACTTGTATATTTGGTGAGGGACTCATGTGCACTACTATTTTTAGTAGCATTAATGCACAGAGGTGTCCTTTATATCACAGGAAAGTGCAGTACACTTCCCTTCTCTTAGATTTACTGTTGCCAAATGGCAGAAAGCTCTGTATGTTGAAAGGCAGTTGGAACAGAAGCCAAGGACTGGAGTTGGAGTCTGGGTCAGGAGGTCCACATTTTAATCAAAGATGCCTTTTGTGTAACCGTTTTCATCCATAACAAGGCACCTGCAAGCTTCCCAGAATGGTAAATTTAGTTTATAAGGCATAGAATTTCTTGGTAGATTGTGGAGTCCAGCAGAAGTTAGCACAACTGCAGCCCCCTTTGGGCATTAATCATTTGATGACGGTCTCATAGGTAAGGGGAGTCTGTGCCTTTGTCCATGGCAGTGTATGGTTCCCTGCCCACCCCCCCACCCCCCACGCCCCATAACCTACTTTGTGCACGGACGCCTTCTTAGGGGAAGATTACACACATAGAACTTCCTTCAGTCTTTCATGCATAGATGTTGGGAGTGTGGGGCCAGGGAACTACATAATACCAGGGGTCAGGCCGATGGGGTGGCAAAGTCACTGCCCCTTCTTTCTGTGAAGCCCTCTACATGCAAATGGCTGTGAGTAAGTGGTCTTTTTTTCCTTTTCTACCCAACATGATTAGTTCCTGGCCTTCCTTCCTAACTTTCAGTGTACACTATTAATTTTTAACTCAGTTTTGTGAGTGCTAATCCAACACTAGAACCTTATTTCATGTTAACATTATTTGCCAGTTAAAGTAGCACCTAGTATCTCTTGTCGTGTGCTAAGTATCCTCTGGTTTTGTTGGTCTCCTTAAAGGCATGTGGGGGAGAGCAGGATATCCTTTTTCAGCTATTCCTTGGCGTTATGGCAGCATAGGCTCCAGTCTCAGGATGGAAGTGAAAAGTGTGTTCTGAACTTCTCCAAGCACACTTTGGCTCACAGAACTAAAGAGGCTCTTAGCCGCTCTTTTGCCGGGTGTCAAATAAATGAATTTGACACTGGGAAACCTTAAAACTGAGCAAAGAGGGAGCTACATAAAAGAAAGGCAGTGCATGTTTCTGCCAGCCTTCTCTTGTGAGATTAAATAAATGAAAAGTGGAAAACAAGAAATGTACTTACTACAATTGTACCCTGGTCCCCGTCCCCCCTCCGGGGAGTACAGAGTGGCTTACATATGGTTCTCTGTGGACTCTCTTCCCCACTTAGCTCCAGTAGCTGAACTGAACCACATCCATTCAGACCATCCTCTTTTCAGGAAATAATTGCCAACATTTGCAAGCAATTAAAACTTTCCTGCAGGACTGCATATGAAATATAAAACGTATGCTGTATGTAGAGATGTAGGTTTTTTTTTAAGCAATAATTATAATAGAGAATCCATAGAAAGATACAAATCAACAGAATAAGAGTTTTTGCATTAAGCTTTATAGGTTTACTGTGCATGACAACTGCCCGTGTTCACTGTCCTTCCCCCCCCCCCTTCACAGCACAAAAATAGTATTTGGTATGCAAGGATAAAATCAGCTTTAGGCAGTTTGTTCACCAGTGAAATAAGTACCTCTTTCCTTTACATTAAATCATTCTGAATGCATACAATTGCTGTTATTTTCATTCTATTGTGTCTGCTTCCTGTTGGTCAAAGGTTATTAGAATAGGGTGGTGTATAACGAGATGGAAAGCTGACAGGAAGACTTAACACTGTGCTTATTTTGGGGTAGACACAACTACTGAAATGGTCGGGATTTTGTGGCTGTGCTGAAAACAAAATGAGGTACTTTTATTATCCAGTCTCAAGGTCCTTTTGTACATATGCACAGTCCTGTTTTTAAACTTGCTTCAATGGCAAATAAAAGCAACTCTAAAGTTACTTTATTTAATAGGAAAAAAATGTCTTTTAGAAAATTACGGTTAACTTTTCCTCCTAAGCAATTCTGTTTGGTTTAATGATATATATTTGGTTCAGACTTCAAGAACAGTCCTTTGTTGATAGTGTGTAATACAACTGCCTTGGAACCTGAAAGAACACTTTCAAAAAGTACAGTAATGTCCACCTTTTAATGTTTGTTGTTGGATAACAGTGTTCATAAGAGCTAATCTAGATGACATTTATTGAGAAACAGCTGCTCACCTAAGGCATGTTACATGTGGAAATCAGAGTAGAGGATTCTTGTAACTTTGTTAAAATGAAACCGGTAGATTGTAATACTCATTGATCCACAAGTAAGTTGTTTTTTGTTGTGTGACTTGAGGTTGTTTTGAATTGCCTACTCTCAAGGTCTCTAACTGCACAGTCATGAATTCATATGTAAGAGTGTGGCTTCATAACAAATTACTCTACTTTTTAAAGTAAATGTTCATTCATCGTACTGAAACGGAATGTGAAAGGAAGAAAAGACCAGTGGCAGAAGATAACATAGGAGGGGCTGTCTTTCTTAGCAATCCATCTCTGCTGTATTGTTCGGTTGTTGTTGTTGTTGCTGCTGTTTATTATTTATAAAGTTCTTAAAGTTGCTAGAAGCTGTACAGAAAGTAAAAATGAACACAAATCCTAGCAGGAGGTTTACAATTTAAAAAATTGACAGGAAAGTAAAAGTGGCTACAATGAAGTGATTAAGGCTGCAATCCTATACAGTTACCCTGGGATTAAGTGTCATTGAAAACAGTGTTGCTTCTGAGTATACAGCATTGGTCTGTATAAATAACAAATTTTGCTAATGCATGTGAATAATAATAAAAAAAAGCTTTGAAAAGCAGAAAGGTGTAAACTTGGATTAAACTTTTTAAAATGTAGTTTTTATCCCTTTGAGAGGTTGGAAGTTTATGTGATAGCTGCTGGTTTTCAAAACAAAACCTGACCACAGACTGGTTTTAGTGCATTTGTTCTTCATATCTAAGTTTGTGCATTTAAGGTGGAGGGGTATTTTGGTTTTTCCTTATGTTATTTTTTTTAATAAGTCCTGATGAGAGCAGATTACACCAAAGCTTGCACATTTTATTCAGAGAAAGGGGTTGAAACTTAGGAGAATGTAATGTAAATAGCTGTGAGTCGTAAAAAGACTTGGCACTGTTGGCAAAATGGATATATATGGAGCAATTCTATTCAGGGGCATTAATAAAGAGTTGAGTAATGAGGGGAGACACTTGAAAGAGCCCCCCCCCCAAGTTGTCGTAATATAAAAAAGGAAACCACTGGACAAAAACAACAGAATATATGGTGGCTTCTGAACTGCTGTTACAGCAATGCCACCAGAATGAACCACTTGGAGGTTAATGTGGAATGGAACATGATATCAAACAATACATCTTTCCAATGTGTTCATCTAGTTATGAGAACAGTTGTAGAAGATATAGAAAACGTTTCTTGAACAACAGAAAATAAACTTGAAGATGTATTCTATTGTTGAGCACAGGGAAACATAGCATGCAACTAAAAAAAAAAAGTCACAGGTAAGACCAATTTGGGCATATTAGGAAACCATGATTTCCTGTTACATCTGAACCAGGCCAAAAGCACAGGTTTGCCTACCCTTGTTTTTGCAATAATGAGATGGGATATTATGGGAGTGATATTCATATTGTGATTTTAAGTCGAAGGAATGTTCTGAAATCATTCCCATTATTAAAAATGGTCTGATTCTATGAGTAACCCATAATACACTGAGAATCCCAGGGCAGCTTGGCATACCTGTATTTCTTCTTATTTACCATTCCCTTTAGTGTTGGGTGTTAAAAACTTTTGATTTAGGTCTGGGAGTGGACTGGGAACCACTGAAGATGGCAAAGCTTATTAATATTAATATCTAAGATGTATATAGTGCTTTCAAGTCCTTAACATGCGTTAGCTAGTTGTAATTTTTAGAATGACTCTATAAGGTTAGTATTATCTCCCATATTGTGCATGGGGTGTGGGAATTGAGGCTGAGAAAGAGTGACCTGCCAAATACAATCTAATGAGTTTTTGGAAGAGGTGGGATTTGAACCACAGACTTCAAGATTCACAGCTCAATTTCTTAGCCACTAAACTACACCAGCTCTCCAGCTTGTTGGGCACCACTGATGGGGTCAGGATGAAATTTTCTCAGTCATCCTGACTGGTGTCACAGAAGATAAACCTTACCTTTGCTACTGTTCAAGCTAATAACTTGAACATAGGGTTAATGAGTAACTGTAGGTACATAGGAAGATTAGTTTAAAGTTATTGCATTATAATTTATCATACCATGTGGATACTAACAACGATGGGAAACTGAGCTTGTGAACACTCTAACTTGTACCTTAGAATCATGGAATAATAAAACTGTAGAGTTTTAGCACATACATGAACGTAAGAGGGGCCTTCATACTGCATCACACCAAAAGGCCTGTCTAGTCCAGCATCCTGCTTCCACAATTGCCGTGGGAATCCCAAGAGCAGGACAAGAGGGAGATGGTGCTCAGTCCCAAGCACTTGTATTCAGAGACACATTCATTCTGATGGTAGTACATAGCTATGATGACCAGTAACTGTTGAAAGCTTTATCCTCCATAAATTTGTCTAATGCCTCTTTAAAACGAAGTTGATGGCCACCACCACATATTGTGGAAGAGGATTCCTAAGTTTTTAGCTGTGCAAAGGAGTACCTTGGTTCTCAGACGCCTTGGAACCCAAACACTGCAAACCCAGAAGTAAGTGTTCCAGTTTGCGAACTTTTTTGGGAAGCCGAACATGTTCCGTTTTGAGTGTTACGCTGAGGTCTGTCTGTTTTTGCTATTTATTTTGCATTTTTGTTTTTGTGGCTTTTTTGTTTTGCTTTTGTGACTGTGTGCAACCCCGTTCAGCTGCTGATTGGTTGATTGTGTGACTGCAGTACATTGTTTAAGGGACGCAGGTGGCGCTGTGGGTTAAAGCCTCAGCGCCTAGGGCTTGCCGATCGAAAGGTCGGCGGTTCGAATCCCTGCGGCGGGGTGCACTCCCGCTGCTCGGTCCCAGCGCCTGCCAACCTAGCAGTTCGAAAGCACCTCCGGGTGCAAGTAGATAAATAGGGACCGCTTACCAGCGGGAAGGTAAACGGCGTTTCCGTGTGCGGCTCTGGCTCTGGCCAGAGCAGCGATGTCACGCTGGCCACGTGACCCGGAAGTGTCTCCGGACAGCGCTGGCCCCTGGCCTCTTAAGTGAGATGGGCGCACAACCCCAGAGTCTGTCAAGACTGGCCCGTACGGGCAGGGGTACCTTTACCTTTACCTTTAGTACATTGTTTATTGCTTTAATTTTATGGATCAAAGGTCTCGTTAGATAGTAGCATTCATGTTAAATTGCTGTTTTAGGAGTTGTTTTTAAAAGTCTGGAACAGATTAATCCATTTTTCCTTACTTTCTATGGGAAAGCGCGTTGGTTTTGGAACAATTTGGTTTTGGAACGGACTTCTGGAATGGGTTAATTTTGAGAGTCGAGGTACGACTGTACTTACTTTAGCATGTTGTGCTTCTCACACAATCCTTGGATAACCCTGGCCACATGGCTACAACAGGTTGAGGTGGCCTTTAGAATAGTCTTTTATTACATGAACAAAACTGTAATTAGACAGCAGCATTCTAGGAGTGTTTCTAATAAAGAATGCTATAACAGCGCTAAGTACCATGTGGTTGGTAAACCCTTAATAGTGATAAAGTTCTTTGGGTTGCATAAAAAACTACTAATTACTAAGCGTGTAACAACTGCAAAGCATAGCAAACTTTCTCTCTCTCTCTCTTTGTTCTTCTTGCTTTTCTGACTGGTTTTTTCCTATTATTTTTTCCAGTGTAATTGAACAAATTCCATTTCAGATTGCTAAGCACAAAGTGCTTCAATGCTGCTTTTCTGTTTTCAGTGTTTTCTTTGTTTGTATAAGCAAGCTAAAGTTAGAACTGACCAACACAAAACTAGCAAATGGTGACAATAGATTGAAAACAGGAAATTTTGGCCGTGTGTGTGTGTGTGTGTGTGTGTGTGTGTGTATGTGTGTGTGTATTCTGAACAGATTATAAGGATGATAGCTGGTGGAGTGGAAACTTCCACTGAAACTGTTTTTTCCTTATTTTCCCCTGCTAGAAAAGATGAGGCTTCCTGGAAAACAAGCCTTATGAGGTGTGAGTGCAGAGTGTTTTTATATCTTGGTCAATATCTTAGTAAAGGTGCACTGGATATTTTCCACAGTTCATTCATATTTGTGAAAGATTTTGCAAAAGGCATTAAGAGACATGGAACTCCATTCATCTCAAATAATATTTTCACCATTCTCTAAGACCAACCTGGCAACAACTTTCTATTGAATGCCTGAATAATAGTTGTATGTGGAGTCGAAGATGGGGCTGTCTCTACCCCCACATTGGCAAGGGGATGTCTATAGGGGGAGCTTGTTGTATGCTCATTGCCTCCTGCTCTTGCGCATGATGTGGAACCCTGGTTGTTTCAGTGGGGAGGATCCTGCATGCATACCACAGGGAGGCCAGGTGGTTACGTGGGGCCAGTGGTCGCAGCCCCAGCCTTGCGCTGTGTAGGGAGTTAAAGCTCATGATTGAATTCCTGAATCAGGCTTCTGTTTATTGTGACATTTGATACTATTGTCAAGTAGCACTCCATAAAACAAATGTGAGAATATTTAAAGCAAATTGCATTGAATTTTCACATTTAAAATGATACAAAGCAACTATTTTAATTAAAGGGAAAATAGGGAAAACCTCACCATTTGCTTGTTTAAAAGGCAAGGAAACGAGAGATTGAGGCTCATTCCGATACACATATACTTGGGGGTTAGCCTCATTGAGTACAGGGAGGCCTTACTTTCGAGTAGTCGTGCATGCTACTGTGCTGTAAATTGTTTTGTTTGTAGCCCATTCCTCCTCAGAACTTTTGTTCCTTTGTCTTCACTGATCAATATTCTGATCCTCAGTTTTAGGGCTGGCGGTGTAACATCCCTACAATACCAAACACTAATTATGGTTTGGATTAAACTGTTTCATTTCTCTGTCTTGGAGGAAAAGTTAACATTTGCTTATTGTAGTAACACTTCTGTAAGCAAAGATCTGTTTAGCCTTTCTGAGCATGCTTTTTCAGTTTCAACATCAGGTGTCCCAGCTGCAAAACGTAAATGGATTTTTGTGAAGTATCTCTTAATGGGCGAATGAACATATAAACTTTGTAAGAATTCTGTTTGGGAACAACCCAAATGTTTTGGGTTTGGAAAGTACCTCCCAAAGCTGTACTCCTTAACTTCTGTTGTGTGGCATGGGCTTCTGAAGCACTTCTCAGTAAGGCAATGTAGAGCTTCCACCAGGCAGCCAACACTAAAATGTTAAAAATAGAACATGCTTCAAGAATGCCAGATATTTTCAGATAACAAAGAGTGATTTATGTGGGCTCCCTTTTCAGTTTGACAAAACATAGAAGGGCCTTTGTACTATGATTAGCACGCGTGCTGATGTCAGTTCTCTTGTCTAGCTTCAAGCTTTATTCTGCTGCTAAATTGTGCTTTTGTGCTATAATCCAGAGAAGCTTTGTGTCTGCCTTATTAGTGTGTAGTTTATGGAATTGCTTTTGTTTCTGAGGATAGTCTGTGCCAGTTTCAGTGTGAGTGACTCATTATGCAACTGAAATAAACATTCCCATTTTCACTATGTGGAAAAAGAAATCTTCTGGGGAGATAAGGGGAGGGGGCACAGAAGCAGGTGTTAATGGTCACTGTTTCAGATACTTGGTACTTTGTGGCTTGCCAGGCTAAAAAGAAGGTCTGTTTGGATTATCAGTTTATGAAACTGGCTCCAGTGAGAGTTGTATTTTACCCTCCATGTTGAATTGGGTCTCTGTTAGCACTGAAATACAGAGGCGATTTCAAGTCATGAATGTGCAGAATTAGGAAGTAAACTTCCAAATTACCTTCATTCGGTGTGTTGCAACCACATCATTAAACAAATTGCAGCTCAGTTTTGTGCAGCATTTTATTCTGTATTGTATCTTCTCCCGCCTTCCTCCCCATTAGCATTTTTTACACAACCCAAAGAACTTGATCATTACTAAGGGTATACCAACCACATGGGACTTACAACATTCTTTATTAGATCACTCCTGTCTTATTAACAGTTTTGTTCATGTATTTGAAGGGTGTGGAGGGGGAAAGCAAACTCAGGCCCCTCCACGTAAAAATGACCTCCCCAATCAGATCTGGGAGTGGGGCAGGTAACAACTTCTGGGTCAGGAGGGACAGGACTGTTCCTTCTGCACTGGGACAGCATTGGAATCCTCACAGAAGGCTGTTTGATGGAGTGACCCTCCTCCTTTGCTGTTGTTAGTGGCAGTTTTGGTTTCTTGGTCTCAGTAGACAGCAACCCCTCCCTGGATGTACTCTCTACCCAGATCAGATATTTTTTCTGCCTGTAGGCATCTCCCCCCTCCTCTCCACCCCCAAAAGCCACATAATTGGAAGTTAAACAAGTGTTTGGATTATAAACTGTGCAAATATGAGTTGTACTGGAACTTCTTCTTCAAAGCTGTTTAAAAGAGGCTGTGCCAAGTTGCCATCTCTGGTCCAAGCAAACTGAAGAATTGCCGGGGCGACACAGGAGTCTCAGTCTAGTCTAGCAGCAGCACAATGAGAGCTCCAATGATAGTATGTGGTCATGTAAATTATAGTATAGAAGAGGAAGAATTTTCATTCTTGTTTTCATTCAGAATTCAGAATTTTGCACTTTGTATTGCAATTGTAAGTTTAGATAGCATGCTACTTAGATCTGCCAGTTACCTATTGGGATTATTGTTACCAAGCCTACACATGTCCTGGTTTATGTTACATGAACACATGTGTTTAAAAGTGCAACCATTAAGGTATGATATTTGAAATCTTTGTTCCAAAGTTTGCTATATGTCACAGAGGTTATTGCACTGTACTTACACTTTTAATCACTTGGGGGAATTAGCAAATACAACTCAGTCCCAGTTTGGAGTTAAACACAATAATATTTACTTATTTGTGTGCCAAAATTGTGGTGAGTGAGTAATTTGATTTGTGGTTTGAAGCACCAAATGCACTATTACAGAATTGCAAGATGGGTTGGTTGTTGAAAAACTATATGCAGGCTATCCAAACACACATGGCCTGAACCAGTAGCTGACACTTAAGTTGCTACTATCTTAGAGACAGCAAAAGATGGAGGCAGGGAGTCTAATGGCTGCTGTCGTGTAAGAAGTGAGAAGCATTGTCAGGGATGTTGCAGTGTGCAGAGGAGGCCAAGGCATGCCAAGAGGATGAACGATCAAATGCAAATGACCTGGGCTTGGACCATGGGAGGGCAGAAAGATGGCAAGATTTAAGAAATGAAGCAGGTGGAGAGAAGTGAGAGGAATAAAATGCCAAATACTATTTGTCCCAGAGAAAGAAGGGGAGGCTTTCTTGAGGTCCCAAACATGCAATCTGATGTCCTTGGAATGCTCAGCCAAATAGGATTTTAAAATACTGTACAAATGTTGTCCAGAGAGCACGTGAAACTTCCTGAGGGAAGCAGTCACTCTTAAGACAAAAGACAGTTACATTAGGGACAAAGCAAGATGGAGGGGAACATTGGGAGCTAATTAACGCAGTTGCTGAGTCATTACCAAGCTTATCAATGCAAGTTTCCTGCTGCATAGTGACAGGGATGTCACGAAGGGTCTTTGTCCAACCTGGTGACTGAGATGACTTTTGTGGGGAGAGGTGGAGGCATTTCCCATTCAAAGTTAGACTTACTGTAAATTTCAACTTAATTCAATTACCAGACGTAGGTGCTTGCTGGAAGGTGTCCTAGAAGTGATTAATGTTATTTGAATCTTTGTTGCTGAGATATTGGGGGGGGGAGGGGCAGCAATTAGGCTTTCATGATTGATTGTGCATACCAGTTCTTGCAGGGAAATTCTTCTGTGCAGCAGCTACTGTAGAGATATTTGGTAGAAGCCACTAGAGTTCCCCATGATGGGACTAAACTTGAACTGCCACAGTGTCCTCTTATTGTCTTGCAATGGCACTGCACTGATTGTCCACAGTACTCACGTACCGCTCAACCAAACTATGGCTTGGTGTGACAAGTGAACACAGAGGGAAAATTGTGGCCCCTGCCTGGATCTACACCAACTGTGCTATCAGGAGCTAAGTCATCGTTTGGCTTAGAGTTGGCTGCACACCTGACCCCCATGGTTTGTATGCTCAAGACATGGTTTCTTTTTGGCTTACCCATATGATTGCTCATTGATGGTTAGCTGTGGATTCGCTTAGCATTACATGTGAACTGGATCGATGTCTCGGGGCATGTGCAGAGTTCCAGTCGAACTGAGTTTCTTAGTAACAGATTTCACTCTGGACCAACCATGTGCCTCCTTTTCCTTCTTAGGCCACTGCTGTCCCTTTTAGTGGAGGTTTAGTGAACTAAAATAATTCATGATATTTCAGATTTCCAGAACTTTGGTCTAAGATACAGTTTTACAGCTTCAAATATTTTACAAAACTGTTTATTGTTTCCAGCGCTGGCCGAGTAATGCACTGGTATAAAATATGAATTGCCTGAATCTTTTCTGCCTTCCCTTCTCTAGGCGTGGAAGAGGAGATGGTTTGTGCTCCGCAGTGGTCGACTGACAGGGGATCCAGATGTGTTGGAATACTACAAAAATGACCATGCCAAGAAACCAATTCGTATCATTGACTTGAACTTGTGTCAACAAGTGGATGCTGGATTGACATTTAACAAAAAAGAATTTGAAAACAGCTATATTTTTGACATCAACACAATAGACAGAGTCTTCTACTTGGTTGCCGACAGTGAAGAGGAGATGAATAAGTGGGTTCAATGTATTTGTGAAATCTGTGGGTTCAACGCTACTGAAGAAGGTAGGATTCCTCCCTTGGTTCCCCCTTCCCTCAGCATTTAATCTGTATTCTTTTCCCCTAGGAACCCCAAAGCACTCTATGAGACAATTGCAAGGCAGTGCAGATGTCTGCTGTGCTGTGTTTGCTTGTTTTAAAAAACTGCACAGTGTTTGGAAGTTTGCAAATATTGGGTCATCATGTAGACACAGTCAACAACTGAAGAGTTGTGTTTTGAATTCTTTACACTATATAGAGCCACATTTTTGTGTGTTTCTCTAGAAGGCATTGCCTTTTTGGAGGCAAAAGAGAAAGGTTCTGTATTTGGTTTTATAGGCTTGAATATTTTTAGGACAGTATTTGCATAGTGGCTAGTTACGAGTTTTTATAATTTGTCTGGCTGTAGATTTAAACATATATATTTGTGGTTGTAATAAGCTAGCTGAACAGCTGAAGCTTGATTGCAGCTTGAGCAGTGGGGTTGACTTGCCAGACTGTGGTTAAGTGGAACAGCGGCCAAAGAAAAGCAGATCTTTTAGTACACAGCAATAAAATAATAATAATTAATGGAACCTGACTTAGTATTTGTTACCTACCATTGCAAAATTCCCCAAGGATCTCAACAGCTACCCCCTGCTATTAGTTCATAGACACGAAAAAGAATTTATTCACTGACTATTCTGACTTTCCCAGCATGTCTTGAACCATGTAATGGCACTTTTAACACGAGGAATGTCTAGCTGACTTGTATTAATCAATGTCTCCAAGATGTCGCATTGCCCCCATTTCACCATTAATGCTTGGAAGCTAAGATAGAAGGGTTCTGCTGGTGCACTGGGACTTCTGTTTCCCCTTCTTCTCCTATGTTCCCTTAAAATCTGCTCTGGTGTGTCCTCTGGAGCTAATTTTAAAGACCTGTGGGGAGCTGTAGGGGAGAGGGACTTATGGTTATGCTCTCTCCAGACTAACCACAAGGTGTGACCAGGAACAACCCTTGGCTGTAGCTCGTGGTTAGTGAGGACAGAGCTTAACCATGAGTTCCGGTTTGTACAACATATTAAGTCAAACCTTGGCTTAGGTCAAATGTCCACAGGCAGCAAAAAGGGAGGCGCAAAGCACCTGTCAGCTGATTTCCAGGAGCCCATGCATCCACACCAAGTCAACATCTTGCCCAAGACCTTGCAACTATACTGTGGTTAAGGTGAGATTTTAGCCCAAGTCTTCCTAGTATGATTCTGAAATGTGAAGAAGGCTTTTCAAAATTGTTTCCTGATTTTTGTAAGGTTTCTGCAGGAAAGGCAAGAAATGCTGTTTGAATCCTTCAGCAAGAGATAGATTTGCACATCTAAAAATCTGAGAAGTGAACATGCAATTTTTAGATGTGCAAATCTATCTCTTGCTGAAGGATTCAAACAGCATTAATGTGATTGTTTTGAAAGATCCTATGAACACACATTTTCAGTGTGGAGGAGCATTTGAAACTGGCATCATCCACACATGTCTTGAGGAAGTAGAGTCCGTTCTGCCACCTCATTCCTACCCCTAGTTCACTGCGTGTGTAGACTCTGCCTCTTTATTAACTTACAGGATACAAAGTGATATTGAATGTAGGATAAAAGAGGTGTAGGAAGTTGCCTGTACAAATGTTCACAATGTTGTACAAAATAACGAGTGGGCTTTTAATCAAAATAGATGCATGTGATTCAGATGTACTCCCTGCTTTGGATGATGTGCTCTGAATTTTGTCCCATGCTCCTTTGTAAGCTAATCACTTAACGTCCATTGCCATTGTATCTGCACATTTCTACTTAGTATCAATTTGAAGTGCAGTCGGATTGTTTTGCTTCTGTACAGATGTCCTAAGTGACTCATCCCTGAAAACGAGTTGCAGTGCAAGACAATCACTGCAAGACAATTTTGTTTGTAGCTGATTCATCACTTTCCATGGCCTCTTCCCATGTTCTGTGAAGTGTGCCTCCATCTCTGTGTCTGAATCTGACATTGCTTAAGGTCTTATCATTGTGGAGGGGTGGAGCTGGTATCTAAAACATGTTCACCTTGCCTTTAAAGTATTTATTATTTCTCAAAAGGTTGGTGGTAATTTTCTGCTCATATGTAAAGCTGGATATTGGGAAAGATCCAGTTTATGTGTATTGTACAGTATGCTACACCAACATAGGGGGCGTTTAAGAAGCACGCATATGTTATATTGTTGTTGGTGGCAGCTAAGTACAGGGAGAGAAATGAATATTTTGCTATTCTGAAAGGTCTTTGGGGGTTATTTGCTGTGGCTTTCTGATGTTAGAATTTAGCATGCAGATTCACCAAGGGACACATTTGAAACAGTAAGCAGTCAGACACAACTCTTGACTCATGATAGTGGTTGGGTCCAGCCGTTCTCACCTCAAGACAGGTAATCTGTATCCCCCAGCGCAAGGCAAGTAGTTAAACTATGGAATTCATTACCACAAGATGTGCTGATGGCCACCAATTTACACTGCTTTAAAAACAGGATTAGACCCTTCTCCCAACTGGCAAGAAGAAGAGTGGAAGAAAGAAGCAGCTGCCTAGTGAAGCTGGCAAGATGATGAGTAGGGCATACACATTTCCCCCAAGTGGCCTGAATTTCTGACGGGAGAGACCATTGAAAGTGGGGTGCTTACATCGTCGTGCTCTTGCTTTGAATGGAGCTTTGGATCAACCCACTGGCAGGAAAAGGGGTGTTTCAAGGAACAGGCCACCACTCCTTCCAGCATAGGGCACTTGTTGCATCCACCCCAGTATGGGGATATTAACAGCAGGCTACATTAAAGGCTTGTAATGTCATTTGCCCCCCCCCCCCCCCGTTAGTAATGTAGCATTTATTCAAATGCAAATCACATTAATTGACTGAGCATCTCATGATTAATTGATTTTTCAAAGGCTTCAGTTGGGCTTGGCTCTGATTTAAAGAGACTTAAATGCAATTAAGCAAGGATTGAATGCTGCTGCATGCTTTTTGTAGATGCTGTGAAGCTACCTGGCAGTTCTCTACAGGCACCTGCCGAATTGCCCTCGGCTGTCAACACTTCCCTGCCATCTGTGCAAGCAGAACCATCCCTACCTCCTCCATACCAGCTAATTAACATCCCACCATCAGAGTCTGCCTCAAGTCAAGAAGATCCACAAGACTACCTGTTACTAATTAACTGTCAGAGCAAGAAGCCTGAACCCACAAGGTAAATGTTAACTTCCTCCCTCATAAAAGTGCTTATGGTGACAAATCCGACATTGGCTGCTGCTGTTGCAGTTTGAACATGTCTTGCAAAAGCCTGTCTCCTCCACTTGCAATTGCATTTGATGCTCATCAGGCTTGGACAGACTTAGTGTTGCCATCTAACCATTGACAGTGACAATGTATTGATTTTACTATATTATTTGGTCCTTTAAAAACCGGTCACAAAACATGGCCCCTGTCTGACAAATGAATAAGTGCGTATGTAAACCCATTTATTTCAGTGGGTTTATTGTGCTCTTAATTTACTCCCTATGGCACGCCATGGTCAAGGTGCTACAAACCTTCGGATTACTTGCCTCTCTTAACATCGGTACACTTTTTGGAAAAAACAACGAATTTTATCCATGATTTTTCCAAGAACTAGGCTGCTTTTTGTTCAAAATAGTTTGTGTTGCTGACCCCTCTCAATTTTTATCATGCACTTGTAAACCAGCTCATACATAATCTCGGAAGAAGGGGAGGAGTATTTACTGCTGGAGGATTTTGAAAGTAAAAAGATTCCCTTGCAGTGAGTGTAATGTGAATTGTTTGGGATCTTGTGTTTAGACTTTAACCTCAAAGCTATAACTTGCTTGAATCAATTTCAGTGTGCGTGTGTTGCACGTTGTGCTGTGAAATTTTAATAAGCAATGCAAATAATAACCACCTGGAGGATCCAAGCATACAAAAAGAATTGTGTTTCGGTGTGCGAAGCTGTTTGTGCTTTTGTGGACTTTTTTTTTTTGGGGGGGGGGGTGCTTTTAAAAATGATTCAGAGAAGAATCCTTGGAGGTGTTTTTGTATATTATGTTGGAAACTGCCCAGAGTGGCTGGGGCAACCCAGTCAGATGAGCAGGGTATTATTATTATTATTATTATTATTATTATTATTATTATTATTATTTTACTACGCATAACTGAAGAATGCTGTGGCTGCCCTACATTCTTTGTATTCTGCTCTTTTTTCTTTCCCCTGACGAAAATCCAACAGTTGCCTTCCCAGCCCAGCCCCAAATGACAGGTAGCCATGCTATTCATACCGTGCCAGTTAGCATGTCATAGTAAGCCGTAGTTAATGCTCCACTGCGGGCTTTGAGGTGGCTTGCATATTGCTCCTCCCCATTAGCATGTCAGACAAACACGACCCCTGGCTTAATGCTACTTCCACATGGGGACTGTGGTTTTTCTGTGCCAAACCAATTATGATTGCTAAGCCAATTAAAAAGCCTTGGCTCCACATCACGGTTTGTTTGGAATGAAGCAAATCACAATTCCTAGTTTGGAAATAACACTAACCCAGGGGGCGTGGTTGAGCTCCAGGCAGAAGGTGATGCTCATCATACTAGGGGAGGAGTGAAGCAGGAGCCCAGCCATATGTTTGAGGGGAATCATTAAGTATGGTACACTGCATGGCTAGCTAACCTATGACCCTCCTGATGTCACTGGACTCCTAGCTCTTATCAACTCCAACCAGCATGGCCTCATTAAAGGATGGTGTAAGTTGTAGTCCACCAACTCTTGGAGTGCCAAGAGTTAGCATCCCTGTGATGTGCCAATGCAGCCCTGTGTTAACAAATTCAAGCATTTCATGCCTCAGCCTCCTTTAAGTATACAGGCTTTTTCACTTTTAATTCCCTGCTATGTGAGCAAGATAGGTTTGCTGATTTTAGAACATAAACATCTTCTCTCTGTGTGTTGTATAGTGGTTTTATGAATGGCCACAAAATGCAATCAATACTGCATGTAGCAGCAGGTTACAATTTGCAAATCGTCTCAGTTCCTGTCTCATCTTAACAGGGTTTCCCCTTATTATAGCACGAAGCTTGCTTGCTTTAAAAAACAAACAGTATTTAAATAAAAAGGATGAAACTAAAGCTCTCAAACTGAAATCGAAAATCTCACAGTTGAAATAACTGATGAGTATACTTCAAAATTGAAAAAAATAATCTTGTTCAGGTATTTAGGGTGTATATTGTGACTAAAAATAGTACCTAACATTTATTTATCTATTCAATTTTTATCCCGCCATTTATCCCAAAGGAGCCCAGGGTGGTGAGTTTAAGACTCAACCAACATGTTCCAAATTATCCTCACATTTTGACTGTAACCAGCTTTGCAAATATTAATTTAGGAAATGGTCACCTGATTTATTTTCAACCTGTGTGAATTTTTGTCCCTCCACCCCAACTGCCCTTGTAATACCCTTCCCACCTAAAATCTACAAGACAGATAGGAACTGAGACTTTAGCAGTGTCCAGTGCAGAAATATAGAGGATTATTGTGTAGCTATTCTTTGGATCCAAACATTAGAATGAGATTGACATGTATGCATATGCAGCCTTTGTGATTTCACCCTTTTTAACACAATAAGAAACTTCCCCTTCTAGTATAAAGAGTCCATATGTTATAGGTGCATGAATGTGATTCACATAAAATCAAACTATTAGTTATAGTTTACAGTTGTGATTCACTGTTTTCAGCTGATTATTTTGCAAAATGTGCAAAAGTTCCTGTAATAAACTTGGGATATGCCAAGAAATTACTTTCTTTTTTAAAAAAATCTTGCATTTAGGTCACAGTCTGACACAGCAAAAACTGCCTCTTCTGAAACAGACTGCAATGATAATGTGCCTTCCCATAAAACATCTGTACAGTCGCTGAACAAGCATGCAGTGAATGGGTTTTTTCAACAGCAAAGTGTCTATGACTCTCCCCCGCCGAGAGCTGCCTCCGTATCTGTGGATGGCAGCCTTTATAATTTGCCAAGGAGTTATTCGCATGATGTTTTACCGAAGCCATCTCCTTCTGGGACTGATGCAGATGGAGAGCAACATGTTTTCAGTGTTCCATCTGCAGCATCTTCTCTTGATGCACAACTGAAGGCTTTCTCCATTAGTTATGACATTCCCCCAACACCTGGAAGTACGTACCAGATTCCACGAACTTTCCCAGAAGGAACATTGGCTCAGAGTTCGAAGCTAGAGACTATTCCAGATGTCCCTCCACCTCGGCCACCAAAACCTCACCATCCTTCGGACCGCTCACCTGTGGAGGTGTGCAATATCTCCCGCACTTCCTCAGATACTGATAGCAGCTACTGCATCCCTACTGGCGGAATGCCCCCATCGCGCAGCAACACAATTTCCACCATGGATTTGAATATATTTCGTAAAGGTTAGTGTTCTTCCATCTGGCTATGCTTTAACACAAATGTTCCTTGAGGTGCTCCCAAAATTCAGCCTCTCTAAAAAAAGAGCAAGATCTGCCCTGGAAATCTTGGTTCTTGGGGGGAAACTATACATTTCACTTCAGCTGTGAGAAATCACACCTCAGTTCTCACTTACTGATTCTCAGTATTCTCTTGAGAGAGGGAAATTTGCATTGAGGAGAGGGGCAGGAAAGGTGTATTTAACTTTTCTATTCCTAGTTGCTTTCTCCGTGGTGCTTCCCCAGCTGCTTATACACTTTGCAGTGTTCCAGACCTGGGTTTATCTTGAAAATACGGGCTTTGAACTCTGCAGCAATAAAAACAGCTGGAAGCAGGGATATTCTAGGGGAAAAGCTACTTGCAGGATTCTTTTCTCCATTGCAAATTACCTCTGAGATTGCTTTGCAATGGTTGAGGCCTGTTGATTCAGGCTATGTTTTCCTTTGGCAGATAGTTAAGTGGACTCACAAGCTCTCATTTTGGCTTCCAAGTGTTTGCTTGTTTGTATTCAGATCCCACCTTTTTTCTAAGGAGTTCAAGGTGGTGTGCATTGTTCTCTCCCTCCTCATTTAATCCCCACAACAACCCTGTGAGGTAGGTTAGGCTGAGAGGCAGTGACTAGCCCAAGTTCACTCCCTGAGCTTCATGGCTGAGTGAGGATTTGAACCCTAATTTCTCACTTCCTAGTCCAACTTTCTAACCACAACACCACACTGGCTTACTTAATGCAGAGAGAGTGGGCAGCACTGTGGTCTAAACCACTGAGTCTCTTGGGCTTGCCAATCGGAAGGTTGGCGGTTTGAATCCGCACAATGGAGTGAGCTCCCACAACTTTGTCCCAGGTTATGCCAACCTAGCAGTTCGAAAGCACACCAGTACAAGTAGATAAATAGGTACTGCTGCAGCGGGAAGGTAAATGGCATTTCTGTGCTCTCTGGTTTCTGTCATGGTGTTCCGTTGCGCCAGAAGCGGTTTAGTCATGCTAGTCACGTGACCTGGAAAGCTGTCTGTGGACAAGCGCTGACTCCCTTGGCCTGAAATGAGATGAGCACCACACCCCATAGTCATCTTTTACTGGACTTAATCATCCAGGTGTCCTTTACCTTTACCTTTCTTACTTAATCTGAATCACCAGAAATTCATTTTTATTTTTTTACAAAGATGATTTCCAGCTAGGGGAAACTTTTCATATAGGTAATTACTTCACCTTCCTTGTAAATCAGTGAAGATCTTAAATATAGGGGATTGTTTGGGAGCTGAGAAGCAGGAACCTGTGAGCAGAAATCTCTTTGTGTAAGAATCAAGACAGTGCAACTCTGAATTCATGTTACAAATATGCTGATGTATGATGCGTCTGTGTGGTGTAATGGTTAGAGTTTTGTACTATGAGCTCTGAGACTTAAGGTTTGAATCCCCACTCAGCCAATGAAGCTCACAGAGTGACCTTGGGCCAGTCACAGTATCTCAGCCTAACCTACATCACAGGGTTGTTGTGAAGGTAAAATGGGAAGGAGGAGAACCATGTACAGCATCTTGAGCTCCTTGGAAGGTGGTATGTAAATGCAACAAACAAATAAAAAATAAAAGATGTGCTACATTAACTGCTAAGATACACTATATAAGAAACTGAAGATATATAGACTGTGATTATTGTTATAGCTCCCTGTTGTTGTTTTTTAAGGACCTGTTTCAAAAAAAATTGGTTGACGTAATAGACCTCAAAAACTCTTGATCTACTTTGTACTTAACCTGAACAGATTTTTTAAAACAATATTTACTGAGTTTGCAGAAGTTAGTGGATGTTGACATTATGCTTTGTGGATGTCTGGAATCAATCACAGGTACCTAATAAGATGGCCTCCACAATTTTAAAATAAACTTTCCCAACCTTATATAAACTGAAGTTGTCTAATGGCACACCCGTAACTCATTATATATAGCTCTTACATTTTCCCTTCATTTCTGCTTGCCTTGCATTTTTCTTGTCTTTATCCAGTTTAATAATCTACTCCAAAGAGTTTACTGTGTGATCTGCAAAGTACCATGTGCAAGGATCGCACCTTATTAATAACACGTATGGATGCCCTCAACCATTTCCCAGCTCTATAAAGGCGCTTGAGAGCTTCGGCGATGGCCTGGCTTTCTGAAGCAATTAAGATTTTAATTAAAATTTACTTGGTGTGGTTTTGTGTAAAATTCAAATTCTGGATAAATATTCAGACAGTGCACAAAGCCAAACTGTGGGAGTGGTATGGGGCTAAGAATGCCAGGGGTGAAAAGTGAGTTTAAAGAATTAAGAAGGGGAACAAGGGGAATCCAGAAGGTGGCACATAAAACAATTGTTAGCAATGTAAAGTGGGGTGGGTGGGAGGCAGGCAGAGTCACCTGTGAAGAAATGGGGCCAGGAGAGAGTAAGGGGAGGTTTCCATATGTTGTCCAATAAGACACACATGTATTGACCAATCACTAGTCAACATGGTTTTTCATAATGAAGATGTTCAGTTTTGTATCACTTTGGGCTGGGCTGTGCATTTCAGAATGGTTGTGTGTGAAATGTTGCCTATCCTGGTATTTCTATTTCTTAAAAAAAAAAGCCTACTGTAATCTGCGGTGAATGGTGGTAAGAAATGTAATACTACTACAACAGGTATTTGCTTTCTAGGTTTTTTTTTAATACATACTCTATTGTAAGATCTCCCTCTTTTTAAAATTTCTCCTCACTTTCTTCTCCTTCATGTGGTCTGGGTGCTTTCGTCACTTCCAGATTTTAGGATTGGTAGTGCCTTGCATTCAGACTGCATAACCAGACATAGACAGCAGCAAGATAGCATCCAGGAAATTTTCCCCCTTGTGCTATTTGCAGCTAATGGTGTGTGTTATGCCACCAGGTGTAAAAAGGAGGGGGAAACAATGCTTTCTTTCTTCCCATTTCTTTAGATATGGGTTCTCAAGATTGCTATTTTATTCCACGGACATTTCCGAATGACAGATCAAGCTCATTGGAAGGTTTTCATAACCACTTTGTAAGTATGTTTTGATTTTCAACATTAGCACAAGGCATATCTGCTTATGCAAATATCTGCTTATGCAAAAAGCTCTGATACGGATGGAGGCAGGACTGTGAAATCCTTCTACACAGAATGCTTTGTTCTTAATATGATAAGTGGGCTAGCTCAAAGTGGTGTGTGAGACAACACGGGAGGTACCGTATTTTTCGCTCTATAAGATGCACCAGACCACAAGACGCACCTAGTTTTTGGAGGAGGAAAACAAGAAAAAAAATATTCTGAATCCCAGAAGCCAGAACAGCTGCGCAGTGAAAGCAGCAATCCCTCTTGCTGTTCTGGCTTCTGGGATAGCTGCACAGCCTACATTTCCTCTATAAGACTCACACACATTTCCCCTTACTTTTTAGGAGGGAAAAAGTGAGTCTTATAGAGCAAAAAATACGGTAATTGAGTCTTTGGAGGGAGGGGAGGTAAGTGATGGGGATAGCGGTTAAGAACATGGGAGGCTGCAAAGCTCACATCACACACACACCCCCACACCTGATTAAAAACATGTAGAGTGTGGCAGTCAGTTACAAGACAGAGACAAAATGTAAATCCAGGCTGGAGCTTGTACAATGCAAATGGGGTGAAGCAATTCCATAGAACCTGTAAAAGGGGAAAAAAAGACACACAAATGTTTTGAGACCGGTCAGGTGTTGTGCAATATATGTACGCTAAATTTCTGTTCACCTGTTCAGAATGTTGTTTAATTTCTTGCTGTCGGAATCATTTTTGTTTCCCAGAAAAACAAAAGCCTGTTGACTGTGGGAAGCGTTTCAAGTGAAGAATTGGATGAAAACTATGTCCCCATGAACCCAAACTCTCCCCCGCGGCAGCATTCTAGCAGTTTTACTGAACCTTTCCAGGAAATGACGAACTATGTGCCGATGACTCCTGGCACTTTTGACTTTTCCCTGTTTGGAATGCAAGTCCCTCCGCCAGCACACATGGGGTTTAGGTCGAGTCCCAAGACCCCTCCCAGGCGGCCTGTGCCTGTTGCTGAATGTGAACCACCACCAGTGGATAGGAACCTCAAGCCCGACAGGAAAGGTATGGAAGGGGCATGCACTGCCAAGCACTCTTGAGTGTTTCATGATCCTCGTTTTGTCCTTCCACCCACCCATCTTGTTCCACAGAATAAAATCCTGCTTGAAATTGAAGCAGCAATATTGACAGTTTACAATTTCCTTTAAAACACACAGACCTCGACAGTGAATATACTTACGGTTGTTTTGATTAATCACTAGATTGTACTGCTACTTCTCATCATATGTGGAAAAAACTGTGACTGGATCAGAACCTGCGCTTTCATTTGTGTTTAGAATCCACTTAAACCAGGCTTCTTCAAACTTGGCCCTCCAGATGTTTTTGGCCTACAACTCTCATGATCCCTAGCTAGCAGGACCAGTGGTCAGGGATGATGGGAATTGTAGTCTCAAAACATCTGGAGGGCCAAGGCTGAGGAAGCCTGACTTATACTTTTATATATATATATTTGGTAAGGCTAGCAAAAGTACACATTCAGATGATATGGATATACGGTATAATAGCTGCGATTCTTACATTCCATACATAATACAGATGCTGCTGCTTTAAAAATAGCATTTACAAAAACCTTAGTACAGGCTTCCTGTAACTCGGCCCTCCAGATGTTTTGAGACTACAATTCCCATCACCCCGACTACTGGTCCTGCTAGCTAGGGATCATGGGAGTTGTAGGCCAAAAACATCTGGAGGGCCGAGGTTGAGGAAGCCTGCCTTAGCAGGTAGGCATATGTTAAGTATTAGCAGTTTTGCATTCTTTTTCATTCACATAAAATCCATAATTCACAATTACAAAGCTGACGGTCAGATTTTCTGTACTGTCTATTTAAATGTATGAGTTTCTATGCGCATATGCCTTTCTGAAGGGTCAAATACTTAGCTGTTTGCATTTGGCATCATGAATCTTCCTCTCCCAGTTAACAGCTCTTTCCATAAATGAGGAAGAGACCTCTGGAAGGCTGTACCAGAAGCTACCTAACCTAGCAGCACTGGCCAGCGTAATGTATTGTGAAATAATGGCTGCATTCACGCATCACACTACTTTAGCATAATGTGGACCAGGAGGAATGTGTTGTATGCAGCGTCTAGCTTGCACCCTCTCACCTTTCTCCATGTGGCTGGAAGCAGCAGTGCAGAGGCTTCTGCTTTTGCTTAATCACATCCAGACCAACAAACTGTGATGAACATTAACTGTATGGTTGGTTTCTATTCACGCCATAACTGATTGAAATTGGGTTTTTAAAACTAATCATATTTACTGGTAACAGGAACATTCAGCTAACATGGCAAACTGTGATTAAAGTAAAAGCCTAAGCAGAAGCTTCTAAACACCAACACCTGACCTGCATGTTGAGGGAAATGATTAAGGGAAGTATATGAACCCAAGGCCCACTGTGGCTCATTCACAGGGGAAATGGCCATACGGAGACAAGCAAGTTTTAATTTTAAAAAACTAAAAGGCACCAAATGTTTAAGCATATATGTGTCAGAAATAAATGTCATTTCAAGAATGTTTTTGACAGCACTGTGTCTATTGAATTATGCATTTGGGGTAATTATGCTTTCTGCTGCTTAAACCTCTCAAAGCTTGCATGTGTTGGTGATGGTATGTTGCAAGCAGCATTGCTAGCAAATTGGATTTCAGCTTGGGAAAAATCCCTGTTACCTCTCAGCACTACTGGATGGCATTCATCTCAAATCTATTAGTTAAATGGAACAAAAACAAAAACAAACCATATTGAATTGGTTGGTAATAAAGAATGAAAAAGAACGGTGCTTGCAGTTAGAGGGATGGATGAGATCAAAGTTCTCAGAAAGATCTTGTTTGAAATGTGCATTTCCTTTCTTGCTCAGCATTGTTGCCATCTATCCTGCTATCGGCCTTTTCCTTCAGTAGAGCTATACTGAGATGCTGTAATATAGATCATTGTTAAGCTGTAAGCCAATAGTACAGAAAACTATTTGATGGCAAAATGCAGGCTAAAAAACACCATGCTTGGAACTTGGAATATAATCTAGAAATCAGAATGCGTTTGTTAGTACATATGGATGAAGATAGCTCATCTAGACAGGCATTCTGTTCTCATAGGGGCCAGACAGATGCTTTTGGGGAAGTCCACAAGAAGGGCATGAGCACAGTACCATTTTCCCAGTCATGTTCCTCAGCCACTGGTATTCAGAGGTATAGGGCCTCTGATGCTGGAGGTAGAAGAATGAGGTCTTCCCCCCACCCACTGAATTTGATACTTTTGCATTTATAAATTGAACGTATAGAGAAAAGACAGTTGTTGCATGCCGACTTGGAAAAGATAACGGCAGTTCTATAACTTTATATATGAATATACATGCATATATGTCCTCCCCCTTTATATGAGGCAAAACAGAAAATAAATTTCACTTTCAAGTTTGGTTCTTGGGTTTGTCCTGTGCTCCTGTCTTTGAAGCTGTGTTAAAACAAGGATGTAACATTGCTTTTTTTAGTTTATATACCTGTGTCTGTCAAGATAGTAACAAAGCATTTCATATGCAGTGATACATGGTGAGCACTGCTAGGAAACTTTTAACTTGCTTAACTAATGACAGCTGTCTAGTATTCTGCCCTAGAGATATCTAGGTTGGATCTTTAAAGTGCCTTTTACTTGGATATCAAGAGACGCTTAATTAAGGAATTCCTTAATTAAGGAAGTTCCTGGAAGGAAAGCTCCTTTCTCATTCTCCTTCTTGCATCAACCTGCACCCCTGAAAGGCCTCTGTGGATGACTGGGAGTTATCCTCAGCAATGGGAAATAGGTTGTGTGTGTGTGTGTGTGTGTGTGTGTGTGTGTGAGAGAGAGAGAGAGAGAGAGAGAGAGAGAGAACACAGAACTTTCCTTCCATGACTTTCTTTAGGTCAACTTACCTTAGGGTCCAATACTATAGGTTAACTCCTGACTAAATTTTAATTTTCCCTGTTTATAAATAACTTTTCCCTGTGGCTGGTAAACAGCATTGCTTTTTCTGTGTATTAAATAATCTAATAGTAGGTAACTAAGTTGAAAGTCTCTTTGATAAGGTTTTGTTTTATTTATTTAAAATTTATATTCAGTTCTGTAGCCCTCAATTTTAGGTTACTGTAGTAGAGTAGACTAGAATAGAATTGTAACCCACAAACTGTTTAAGCCAGATGTACATAGATATTAACATGGTTCAGTGTGACTAATGAACTGTTCCCCACTTGAATGACTTGTGACCTCAAGACAATATAAGGGATATAAAGAAGAGCTAACAAAGTCTTCTACATTTTAAAAACTTTTATTTTATTTATGGTTGCATTTCAAATAATAATGATCTGCAAGGCTGTTAACAATGAAATTAAAATGGCAATGCATATAATCAATCAACAAAAAATGCATTAAAAGCTATGGTTTGATACAGTTCAGCACAATAAGATACAGTAAGCACACTAAGACAAGCACAAGTTTGTGAATGTGTCTATTGTTAACAGCTAAAATGGGATGTCCTCTGTAAACCAATGCTGCATCTTGGGGATTAGAAATTATGCCTGGATTTGGTTTTGTTTGGTTTTAAATTGCAGTAATCCACAGTTTTACAGATACCTATTTAAAGAAAACTGCGATTGGCGCAGTTACTTTCTTGCTCCAAAACAAGTTTTATTTGTAATTAGCAAGGAGAAAACTTAACCAGAAACCGATGTTCAGATGACAAATAATGGCTTTGCTAAGGGCAGGGCAGCACAGGAGTAAAAAAGGCCAGAGAGCAGCAAAGTGGCTGTGTATGGGCTCTCTAGGAGCCCATACATTTGCATGGTCCCAGAAGGCCATAGTTTGTCTTAGTGATGTGTGAGCCAGGCCAATGCATCAGAAACAGGTGTTTTGTTTTGTTTTGTTTTTTACAGCATATTAATGTTAAAAATTGGGGGGTCAGGAGTAGGAATAGGAGGCAGGTTTAGCTCCATACCATTGGTATATAGCAGAGTTCACTCTCCCCAGAGTTCATCCCTCCCCCCCCCCCAATCTTTAGTGGCAGACATCCACTCATTTGGGGCAAAATTAAATTCTTTGCACAGTCGCTCTGTTTCATCCTGACACTGGCAGTCATCCCACGGAGGCAGAATCAGTACCTGTGCACAGAACATGTGATATGCATTCACCAGGAGCTTTCCACCACCATCGGTTGAGCATGTGCACTGCACATCTAGTAGTAATGCATGTCTGATCATCACATACTGTTTTCATGCATTTTTCTATGTGGAATTTTGTTTCATAAAGTGATTCTTAGCTTAACATGCTAAGGAGATGGCCTGCAGTGAAGAACATGAACATATGAGGTCCCATTGGCTGCTGCAGCCGGGGAACAGCTTCATTTGGATTTGAAGACTGATTTTGCTGGAAAGTCTTTTCCAATATAATGATCTTTTCCAATATAATGATCTAATCATCTTTCTCCTACAAGACAGTGGAGACATCCACATGGTGGTAGTCCAGCACATGATGGTAGTCCAGATCTATAGGCCTTGCAAAAAGCCTACAATATAGAAATCCGACATAATCCAAGGGGAAGGAAGTCCATAGCCATGGGGCCACCACAGAGAAAGGCATCTCCCTTGTGGCCACCCATCTTACCAACCTAGGAGACAGGCATGCCAGGGTAAGCCTCAAAAGCAGTTCTTAAAATGTGAGCAGGATAACATTGGTACAGGCAGTCCAATAAACAACAAGGGCTCAAATCATTGTGGGTTTTCAGGGTCAAAAAACTAGACTGATCCCAGAAGTGCATCAGTATCCAGTGCAGCACAGTATTGTAGCCCATGGGGTTAATCCAAAGCGTGAAAACTTTCCACACTACCCCAAAATCTGCTTTATGGCATAAAGAGCAGTATTTAAGGCAACACAGAGAAGATACTTTCCTACAGGAATTAGCATGAACTTGCCATTACAGATTGTGACCCACAGTTGACCCTTCACATACATTTTGGATGTGCATTTTTGGCCAGTTCTGGACCAGCTGAAGTTTCCGAACCATCTTTGAAGGCGGTGCCATGTAGAGTGCATTGCAGCAGTCTGGATGTGACCAGAGTGTGGACTGCTACTGTAAGGTCAGCACCTCCAGATAGAGGTGCACTTGGCATACCAGCAGAAGGTGGTGAAAAGTGGTCCTGGTCACCGATGCCCCCTGCACTTCCTCAGTCAGCTCCAAATCTAGGAGCACTCTCAAACTGTGTGCATGGCCTTTCAGAGAGTATGCCAACACCACCTGTGAACCTCCTTCCTGTAATTAAGGAGACCCATCAGTTGATGGCATTCTACCATCTCTTCTTACATTGTCTCTCCCATGCATGTTTCCATCATGCATTCTGAATGTTGTGCTTATGCACTAGCATGTGCTTTTGCCACACTGCAGGACTCTTTCCACCAGCTGCTTGCTTTCGCTTCTAAGCATCACTTTTCTGCAAGGGGCTTGGCAATTTGTTTATAGGGGGTCCATTTTTTCCAGTTATTTAAAAAAAAAAAAAACTATATTAAGAGAGACTCTTCTTTTTACCAATTAGGTCAGAGCCCTAAAATTTTAAGACCTAAGCCACATGGTTTAGAGCGAACAGATTCCCAAACCATAGGTGAATTTACTACAAGAAGAAAGGGTATGTACTTCAGCACTGCATGGTATCTGGGGCTGTGTATGAAAATGTTTTCTAAAAGGGAAACTCTTATAAAAATTTATTGGTCCGCTTATTTGTTAGCCGCAATATTTCCTGCTTAAGAAAAGGCATTCTTAGCACACAGAAAATGGAATATGCTGTACATAAAAGCATCTTCCCTTCAGTCAGCAATTAGCTCTGCCTGCTTAATGATTGTATAACTGTTTGTTTTCAAATATATTTCCAGCCTACAGGTTATTTTAACTAACGTTTTCTCATGTGAAATGCTTGAAGGTACAGATAGTGTGACTATTGGGATGCAGCTATTGGGTTCTTTATAGGACTGCTTTAGTATTACAATACTTTTTTAAAAAAAACAAAAAAACCCGAACTATATACAACGAGCACTGAAAATTTGAGATAGGCTAGTGTTTACTGCATTGCCCCATTGGAGAGGGAGGTTTTAAATAATGCTAGAAAAGTAGCGTGTTATAATGGCCAAATCACCTTAGCTGTGGATCTCACTGTCATATGAATGAAGCAGTTTTTCCGCTCCTAGTATGTATCTACTACTAAAGGTCTTCAGCTGTCAACTGTCGCTGCCATCAATCAGCGGACAAGTTGCTGCTCATATTGCTTTCAAAAAATATTGGTGCCTTTGGAGACTTGGCAGCTGTGTGGAGCTCCATTTGAGATAGGCAATGTTCCTGCAGCCCCAGAATCTGGAATATGTGACAAAGAACAGTCCCTTTAAGTATATGCAGAATGGAGACCATTACTTACGATGTATATGTCATAGCACTTACATTTTCATGGACTTACTCCTACGTATGTTTGTGTAGGCACAATCATTTAAAATTCCTGTGAAGTTCATTGATGTGAAAATATGAAGTATACATTTGCATGTTTATACTTTCAAATGATTCAGAGGACTTGTTAAAAGTGCTTCACAGTAATGAAGTTCCCCATCACCACATGAACACTTTAGAATCTGTCTGAGGGTTTTAAGACGCTTTTAAATACCATCTGCTACTTCAGACTGCTCTGAAAACCAAGTGCCTTGAAAGCTTGTGAATGCTGCAGTCCCCTCCTCTGTTTGGGCATTTGCAAAACAGACCCCTGTTATCTAGTCTCATAAATACTGAGAAGGGCTTAAGGCTGTACTGCTACATAAACATACAGTGATACCTCTGGTTGCAAACGGGATCCGTTCCGGAGTCCCGTTCACAACATGAGAAGAGCGCAACCCGCAGTGGCGCGTCTGTGCATGCGTAGGTTGCGATTTGCCGCTTCTGCACATGCAAGTGACGTCATTCTGCGCATCTGCGCATGTGCGAGCGGCGAAACCTGGAAGTAACCCTTTCCGGTACTTCTGGGTTGCCACAGGACGTAACCTGAAAGAACGTAACATGAAGCAAACGTAACATGAGGTATGACTGTAGTTATGAATAAGTCCCATTGAAGTCAATGGTTCTTACTTATAATACAGTCATACCTTGGAAGTTGAACAGAATTCGTTTCAGAAGTCCGTTCGATTTCCAAAACATTCAGAAACCAAAGCGTGCCTTCTGACTGACTGCAGGAAGTTCCTGTAGCTAATCAGAAGCCGCAGAAGCCCCATCGGATGTTCGGCTTCCAAAAATAGTTCGCAAACTGGAACAGTCACTTCCAGGTTTGCAGCATTCGTGAGCCAAATGTTTGAGAACTAAGCTGTTCAAAAACCAAGGTACGACTGTAATAATAATAATTTTATTATTTATACCCCAGCCACTCTGGGTGGCTTACAACATATCTAAAAATATAATAAAAACATCAATCCTTAAAAACTTCCCTAAAGAGGGCGATGTACTTATGAGTACATACTTAATAGGTCTGTCAGAAACACCATATGCAGATAATTTACTGTATTGACTGACCTAAATGCTTAAAACTGTTCTTTAATCCTAAATAAACTAGCCTGCAGACACACTGCAATGAGTCCTAGAAAGGTGGGATCAATTTCTGGGAGGGGGGGGGGATTATTGCAGGATAAGTGTGGGGGTATAGGGTGATGTGCACCTAACATGCTCAGATGTCAATGGGGCTCCTCTGAGTATGACAAACATTGAATATTACCCATAGCTATTCATTTTGTAAAACAGCAGTTATGCAATTTTAATTTGGACTGTTTTCAATTGCCAAGAAGTATTGCCCCCTCCCCCAAACTAGCAGAGCCTTAAGATAGCTACATAATCATGCTACATCAAGATATTTTTTTTTTAAAATGCACCTGCAAGATATAACTCTGCTTGGTTATACACCCCAGTGACCCCACCCTTGAAGATCTCAGGCCATGAAACGGTGTGTAAATTTGTAAAGTAAATAAATATGCAGAAAGGCAGTGTTGGCATTGACATTTCATTTTAAACCATGGCTTAGCCCTATATACATAAGCAGGAAGGATCTGCTATAAATCTCAGGCTTGTACATTCCCCATCTCTTTCTCTTCCTGCATGGTTGGGTGAAGGACTTTGGCAGCATTTAGAATCCTGGCTTGTTGTACCTTATGAAACAGAGATCGTGGTTTGAAACAACTTCTAGTGTGTTTCAAAACAAGATGTTTTGAAGTTGGGTTGTTTTGAAATTGACAAAAGTTTTAAATGGTTTAAAATAAACCATTAAATAAATAAGAGTTTATTTTAAACCATGATCTCTGGATCATAAGTCTGGATTCATGGAAAGTAAAACTAAATTCTACTGAACTTTGCTACACAAGAGTGGAAGGGGGAGCATTCAAGTCTCAAAGCTACTTCTTCCTATTAATGCGCATTAATGAAACCTATTAAATTCTGCATGTGTAAGAGAAGACAAATGGACCTGAAGAGCTTACATTGGTGCAAAGAAAAGCCCTTTTCTTCCTAGTTTCTGTAGCAAAGCAGTGTGTGTACAAAACAGCAACCATGCTGTTTATGTGAGAGTTTGACTCAGTTTAGATTGTTAATGACTCACTGTGGTCACAAGAGCCTAAAAAGGTGAAATTTGGAGGCACTTCATAGAGTAGATTCGTACATTAACGTTTCTAAATGTAGTAATTGTTAGCAGTTACATCATTCAATTAGCAGTATCCATTAGTTAGTGTTTGATAGTAAACTGAAAGTATATATATATAACTCAAGTATTTGAAGAAGCTCTCTAATTTTAACACATTCCTATTCCGAATTATTTCCTCACCGACCTTAAAATAATAGGAATTGCAATAGTATTGTAAGAATTCCTTTTGAGGAACTGTAGTTCTTTCCTAGTACATTATTTTAAAAACTTGTTTGCTTCTTTATATAGTAAAACCAGCACCACTAGAAATAAAACCTCTCCCTGAATGGGAAGAATTGCCAGCTCCAGTTAGATCTCCGATCACCAGAAGTTTTACACGAGAGTAAGTCTTCTCACCCTTTTAAGAAATTAAATATTTGCTTTTGTGGATGTGTGTGTATTGTACAAGTAAACCTTTGGTGTGAAAAGAAGCATTTCACCCCAGTTCTATATATGCTTACTTATAAACAAGTCTCACAGTCTTGAGATTGTGTGTTTTGGGTTGGTGTGTTTTTGCAGCGTAAGATTACACATGTTCATTCAGAATTACTTCTTAACATGTTCAATGCAGCATATACAGTGGTGCCCCGCAAGACGAACGCCTCGCAAAATGGAAAACCCGCTAGACAAAAGGGTTTTCCGTTTTGGAGGCGCTTCGCTAAACGAATTTCTCTATGGGGTTGCTTCGCAAGACGAGAAAACCGCTAGACGAAGAGCCTCACGGAACGGATTCTTTTTGTCTTGCGAGGCACCACTGTACCCTAGTGCAGCGATGGAGAACCAGTTTTCATACCAAGGTCCACATTTTCTTGGTTTCTTGGCATCCTGTCTCACAACCTAAGACACACAAATATATGTCACATTGTCAACAATGGGATTTTTTAATTACATTTCGATACTGCTGTAATGATTATCATCTCTCAATCTGTTCCTCTGCTTGGTTATTACTGAGGTTTTTATTGTATTTTATGTAAGCTTCATTGAACTTTTATTTCTTTTAAAAAAAGGTGTGGTGGGGAAGTATAAATATTATTTAAACAAATATAATAATACAGCTACAAAGCATACATAAGATGGTTCCAGTTTTACTTTTTAAAACCAATGTCTCTTTATTTTAGTTCCTCCAGGTTTCCTTTGTCTCCTCGACCAGATTCAGTCCATAGCACAACTTCCAGCAGTGATTCACATGACAGTGAAGAGAATTATGTACCCATGAATCCAAATCAGTCCAGTGATGATCCAGTATGTAGTTTTCATTTTAAGTACTCTCTTTACTGTGCAGCTCTTTCTAAAAGGATGTCACAGACCTCATCTGCACTATACATTTGAAGTGGTATCATACCACTCATCACAACTTTTTTTTTGGGGGGGGGGAGAGGATGCACTATACTACAAGCTCTGATAACTTCCAGATTGGATTATTCTAATGCACTCTACATTGGGCCGCCCTTGAAGATGACTCAGAAACTTCAATTGGTCCAAAATGAAGTGGCCAGATTACTGGCTTGGGTTCTTCTCAGATTTCATATATCCCATGTTTTAAAACAACAACTTTGTTTGCTGCTTCATTTCTGGGTCCAATTCAAGGTGCTCATGTTAGTGTTTAAAGTCCTAAATGATTCAGGGCCCAAATGCCTGAAAGACCCTCTCCTCCCCTACATACCATCTTGGGAGGTAAGATTGGCAGAGGGTGTCCTCTTGGTTGTTCCACTGCCCTCAGAAGCTCAGGGTAGGGGGTGGCCCAGGAGAGGACATTCTCTGTGGCAGCCCCTAAGTTGTGGAACTCCCTTTCCACAGAAGTGCGTCTGGCACCTTCCTTATATAGCTTTTGGGGAATGCTGAAGATGCACCTCTTTACCCTGACATTTGATGCCTGAGATAGATGATAGATAGATGATGATAGATAGATGATAGATAGATAGATAGATAGATAGATAGATAGATAGATAGATGATAGATAGATAGATGATAGATAGATAGATGATAGATAGATAGATAGATAGATAGATAGATAGATAGATAGATATAGATATGGACCTGCCTTATTTCTGTAATTATTAGTTGTTTTAAACTGTTTTAAATATTGTGTAATATTACATTAATATTACTGTTGTATTTTAATTGTTGTAACCTGCCCTGGGACCTTAGGGGCAGGGGTAATAAATTGTAGTTATAGTAATAACTCTCTACACCCTTAGCAAACTACAGTTCCCATAACTTTTTGAGATGAATCCATGACCTTCTGAGGTATGATACTGCTATAAAATATATAGCACAGATAGAGCTTTGTTAGTATGGGACACAGGTAGTTAAACGGTTCAAGAATGACATTTTTGTTACCTCATTTTCAGATTTGCTTATAATCAGGGCTGTGTTACAAGGCATGTTGCAAAATGTGGTGTGTCTAGTCAGTTTCTCACATGCTGTGGAGTGAGCACTACATTCCATTAAAGTTGTCACCATTGCTGACTTAAACATTTTAATTATAATTTCAGGTTCTGTTTGGGAGCAGCAGTCTCGATGGGGGAAGCAGTCCTATGGTAAAACCTAAAGATAAGCAAGTGGAATATTTAGATCTGGATTTAGATTCTGGAAAATCTACCCCACCTCGCAAGGTAAACAAAATTGAGTGGTTTATTAGTGACAATATAGGTGTCTTTCTGGGGTTAACAAGACATGTTGCTAGAGGTTCACTGGCATACTGGCAGAAATGTTTCACCAGTATAGATTTTGTTCCAACATTGTCAGACTGTCAGAACAGGGGAAAATGAGGCACATGGAGTATGGTTGTGCATACACCACATAACACAGCCTTCAGAACTGGGAGACTACAACGAATCAGTGAAACGGGCTACTATAGTTCATTACCTCCAATTATAGTCAGTGGGAGTGAAAAACTCCTCTTCTCAGCTGGGCAATGAATCTGGCAGTCATTGTGTCAGGGAATTTTCTTTCTCCATCAAGATACAGGTAAATTTTTCTTTATTAAAATGTCCAGGACAACTACTTATTTTTAGGAGAAAATGCTGTATTTAATATTTGCTTTTTCATTCCTCGTTACCACATCACAATTAATACAGCTTTAAGAACTAAATGACTTTTATCATCAGCCTCACTAATTAAAATTGGTTTCTGCCTATTAATACTAAACCAGCTTCATCTATCAGTTAAAACTTGCCACCAGTAATCTAGCACAGGGTTTCCCAAATTTAGGTCTCAAGCTGTTTTTGGACTACCGTTCCCATCATCCCTGACCACTGGTCCTGCTAGCTAGGGATGATGGGAGTTGTAGTCCAGAAACAGCTGGAGACTCAGTTTTGGGAAACCCTGTGAAAAACCATGGAATCTTTAATGTCACCTGCCATTATATTGCTACACTTAGGCTTTTCTCGCAGCCAGTTTTCTACATACTGTACCATGTGTTGAGGATAGGTGAGATGTATAGGTGTTGTTTTAATAAAAATGGTACAGTGCAAATAATTCTATTCACTGATACATTTGTCTTACATTTTGGGGGAACCCGAGTTTCAATGAGTTGCCCATTGGACACTCTCACTTGAAAAAGTGGGGGAAGGAAGTGTGTGCAGATTCTTCCTTACCCCTGCAGCCCCCTGAAAAGCTGTTCTCAACAGCTGGGGGTCTTCCTGGAACAGTGTAGTTGATGGTTTGAGGATTTGCCAGGGCAGGGGGGGGGGGGTGGATTGGCCAAAACTGCCCCCTCCTTCCCTTGCTGGGAGACCCTGCTGAATCTTAGTCCCTTCTGCAAAGAAGTCTTATCTTTTCATGAAAAGGATGTTCTGAAGCCAACCCGTAGACTTGTATTAGCTTATCTTGTTCTTACCCTTTTCTTCATTTTGTCTCCAGAAAAAGAGCAGCGGTTCAGGCAGCAGTGTGGCGGATGAAAGAGTGGATTATGTTGTAGTTGACCAGCAGAAAACACTAGCACTGAAGAGTACGCGGGAAGCTTGGACAGACGGGAGGCAATCCACAGAATCTGAAACCCTAACTAAAATTGTAAAATGAAAAAAAAAAGAGAATCCTCTTGTCATCCTCCTCAAATTTATAAAAAGAGCTGCAGTTATGCCATTAACTGATGGAAGAGTACTGGACAATTCTTGAATGATTCCCCCCCCCCCCAGTTATATGAAAATCAAGGTGATACCATGAGATAAAACAGTAACCTGTGGCATCTGGGTATATCATACAATGTAAAACAATGTGTAAAATAGTATTGCTTAGGTCCCAGAGAAGTTTTGGCCTGAAGTTAACACATTTGTAGTATTACAATGTCTTATGCACTTTCCCCCCCGTTAAAATGTTGGTTCAGCTTTCCCCGGCTAATGTACTTCTAACACCTTTTTCTCCCAACACTACTATATTTTATAGCATTCTAGAAAGTAAGCTACTTATGATATAGAAATCAAGGTCTGAAGTGCGTTTTAACAGCTCAAAAATGAATTAATAAGAAATGGTTTCACAATTTTAATCTACTTGAAATGTCAAGAGATGATTTGTTAAATACCTATGTTTTATATTTAATACATGCGAAGAATATTTGGAGGGCTACAGGTTACCTTCCTAACAGACATGGCTGTGACTTAATAATAGTCATTATTGGTTTTAGGATCTACCCTTCTGTCTTATGCAATATCATACCAATACTGGAGCTCCTATTGTAGTTTCATTCGTGACAGTGTTCATATTCAGTGAGCAAAGATTCTGCAGGGAGGGATCTTTTGTACTGAAGAATTAAACTTCGCATAGTCCTGCAAATCACTGATGGGGTGCAGTAATGAGTAACCTTACACTTCATTTGCAAACCGTTACTTTTACATTATTTACAGAAGGTAGGATCTCTTGAGATCAGGTACGTACATAGCACTGTGGTGCTAACACACTTATCAGGTTTAAACAACAAGTTTTAAGTTTTCTACTTCTACCAAGCCTTAATATTGGTTTTCAGTATGAAAATTAAAGAGACAGTTTGACATTCACTGTTTGTAGTACTAGAAAATACTGTGATTTTTTTTTTTAAAGTAGAATTCAGATGGAAATACTATGAGCGTTATTCACCATATTCACTGTAGACCTGTTGAAATCAATGGACTTAATGTCCAGTGAGCTCAGTGGTTCAACTCTGACTTGGTAGGATATAATCCTAGGTCTTGACACCATAGTGCTCTTTTAATGATCCTTATTATGCCTAGTTTCCTGCTTGGCCTTATATTTAAATTCCTATGCAATTGATATCTCTTAACATTTTGTATTGTTGTTTTTAAAGAAAGGTGGTATGTTGAAGTGATCTCATTCCCTCTCTCCTTTTTTTATAAAGTTCTTTCCCCAGGTACAGAGTCCATATTGAGTACTTTGTTCTATTAATTCTCTACCCCTCCTTCAAATAGCAGCCTCCCCTAAATTAGAAACCAGATTTAGTTGCAAGGAAGAAAATGTACACCTTAATCAATCCATTAATCTTGTTATAGTGGCAAATTACTAATTCATTCTCACACGGATGCATTAAAGAAAATTCTTCTCCATACCTCTTGAGTTACAAATGAACATAGAAATACATTAGTATTGTTTTAATGAATGCTGGCCTTAATACTGTGCCTAATTTCCTGTTGTCACCCCCTCAATCGTATGTAAATTGTCTTTATTCCTAACATGGTTTCTTTTTAAATTAGAAATATTTTGATGTTTTCAATATTTTTTTGTGTAAAATAAAAACTAAACATGTTTCATTCTGAGATGAATTTTAAATAAATTCAAGTTGTTCTGGTTAACACGTGTGCAGTTGTCTGAAACTCACAAAACAGCAATGTATTTACAAAGCTCTTGAGTTGCCAATTTCCGGTGCCTTTGAATGTAGATTATTAACCCAGCCTAGAAGTTGTGAACCATCTCAAAAAGATGATAGCAACCATGGCAGCATTTTATCCAGTCTTCTTGTCCTGCTAGCATTTTTTTCTGTTATTTTCTACTTTGTCTCTATTTTCTCAGCAATCTTTACAGCTTTAAAAAGACAAGCCCATTCATCACTTGGATAGGCCACCACCTCGTTTTTCTTACTGATTAGGTGGGAGAAGGAAAGATTGAATTGAGGAAACAGCAGCAGCACTTCCGTTTTGCTGCCAGGGAAAGCACATTTTTAAAACAAGGTGTTAAGTTGTGGGTGAACATATCAGACCACACAGCAATTCTTCAAACAGCTCTTGTTTATTCACAGGCCAGAACAGAACTGAACTGTAGGGTTCAGCCAGCCTGCTTATATAGAGCTCCACTAGAATGCAACAGTAACCATTTTCTGTAACTATCCAATCACTGAACGTCACTTTCGATCCCTTATTTGCATATGTGGACCTGAACTATCTACAGTATCCCCCTGCTGGCCCAGGGTGAGAACTTCAGTACATAACACAAGGCTTGCCCATATCTTGGCTTAATGTGAATTGTGAAGCATTTATTTCTTCTTGAATCCATCCACTCCTACCCCCCCCCATCCATGTAGTGTTCTCCGTCTACTGCCATCCCACACTTTATCCTCCCAAAATCTGAGGATTCCCTACGCAGTTAATGTAGCTCTCCTATTCAGATTTTCAAAGTTTAGGGCTTCACAGTCCACATCAAATCAAGGCATAGCTGTCAACTTTCAGATTTGAACATAAGGGATCAGCAGCCTCACCTGTCCCGGGGACAGTCTATGGGATATCTAACAATCCAGGATAGCAGAGGGAAACAGCGCTGGAATAAGGGAATTTCCCACACACAAAAAGAAAGGTTGGCAGCTATGAATCAAGGTATGGTCAGGCCCTTAGGTAAATGCAGTGAGAGTTCTTTTTAATAATTAGAATTTTTGAACAAGAATTTACAGACCATATAAACAGTGGTGTCCAAACTTTTTTCAAAGAGAGTCAGATGTGATGAAGTGAAGGGCCGTGAGGGCCGACGAATGGGCCAGCCAAAGTTGTTAACCTATTTTAGGACTAAAGTTGTTGAGCTTTTATAGGATTTTACCCCCGGAAATAAACTGCCAAAAGGGGCCGGATTAAACCGACCGGCGGGCCAGATTAGGCCCCCGAAATGGACTTTGGACATGCCTGGTATAAAGGATAGCGCACTGAAAGGCATCACTTGTCCAAGCTTTTCCAAGCATTTTTCTTTAACTGGGCCAATCTGGATTCTACACAACCATGTAGATTTTTTGTAGGAGCAGAAAGCATTTTTTCTCATGCATAGCAATTTCTACCATTGCGTCTCTGCCTACCAGCTGTATCCCACTGTCACATTCCACACAGTTCCAAGCGGTTCCCCCAACCTCAAGAAGGGAACAGGTTGCAGTGGAACAGAGCAGCCAGGAAAGCCCCATAATGGGCCTTATTGGGGTTATAAACTATGGTCCTACCTAAGTGGAACTTTTTATTTTTATTTTTGCTGATGGGCCTGGAGTACAGAGTGCCTTACATTCCCAGTAATAGCAATGCTTTCGAACGATGACAGTGATGTAAATTATGAACTAAATTAGCACTTCCTCAACTACACCCACACACAATATTTCATTTGAGGATTCATGGAGACCCAATTCCCTCTTATATTGTCAGTATAAACACAAGAAGATTTATAACAGGAAGAGGAACTTTGTGTACATACCGTATTTTTCCATCTATAAGATGCCCCTGGGAGACTCAGATTTAAGAAAATGGGGGGAGATGTATCCGTGCATAAGATGCATCCTAATTTTTGACATTATTTTTAGGGGGGGGGGCTAGTCTTATATGCAGAAAAATAGGGTAATTTCGATTGCATGCAAAGGAGAATACGTAGCTTAGCTCTTACCGTGATTTGTATTGCTGATACTATATATGCCAACCTCAAATTCAAAATAAAAAAAATAGGGAAGCTACTGTTGAAAACAAATTTATAGCTTTGATGCCAAACAAATATATTGGGTTGTTAATGGTATAAAGGTGTATTGTTGATCACTTTATCCATGGGGTGTGACTACAGTTTTAACATTTTACAAGGCAACTGGGACACATACTGAAACTTCCACAAGACTTAATTCAACATGCATATCAGTTGAAAAGAATTAACTCTCACTGGCATTAACATGGAACTACATATTTCTGTGAATCTGCTCACCTTTCCTGCATACTCAGAACCTATAATGCATGTAACACTAAACTAAGCAATGGGTTAGTATGGTAGCAGCAGGACAGAGAGAAGCAGCAAAGTGGCTATGATTTTCTCCCTGGGGACCTGTACACTTGCTTGTTTTCGCTAAGCCACACCACTACTGCCCATTGTATTACAGTAGTGTGTTCTGATTAGCATTTATCAAGCTGTCTTATAAGGAGGTAGCAAAACAGAAATAGTAATTATATCAGATTATATACTTCATTGAGCCAACCAGTTGTTTACAACTTTACCGGTGAAACTGAATATGTTACATGGCTAGCCTGGTGGCTGCTGTCAAAACGGAGAAAATGGGTAGCAGATTATGTAAAGCCAAGAACATAGATCAAAACGAATTAGATTTGCAAATACTACACATTTGGATCTGCGACATTGTTGTTGAAATATGTGATCCCAGTAATTTCTCTTGGCAAGACCTAACAGCCTACTATTTAGTTCTTATTTCAGTCGGTCCCTGAAGAGATGTTCCAAATACACCCACAAAGCCATGATTGGTGGTGAGCTCCCTCTTGTGTATGGCAGTGGAAGGAGGCCTCCTCCAATATCCCTGTAGATCAGAGCTTTCCACACTTTTCATGTTCATGACACATATGACACAGTACACACATACACACACTCCATTTGAATGGGAATGCCCATCAACTTTGTGGGGGCCCAATCTCCTCAAATATTCTATTGTGTGGGCCAAAGCTCCCACGGCCCCTAGGAGTTGGCTACCATGTCCACCAGTATTTCCTCTCCTTTGTGGATCATCCATTCTTGAAATGGATAACTATCAGCAATTTAGCCAATGAAACATAATGTATAGGTTATGAGATCTTCCAAGAGGGTTCAGCCCATCACAAAAGTTAGGCTTCATGCTTCTTTGAGGGTTAACTGGCTAGTATGACCTATCCATTCTTAAGGAAATCATCCTTGACTGCTCACTGGAAGGACAGGTTGTGAAGCTGAGGCTCCAATACGTTGGCCACCTCATGAGAAGAGAAGACTCCCTGGAAAAGACCCTGATGTTGGGAAAGATGGAGGGCACAAGGAGAAGGGGACGACAGAGGATGAGATGGTTGGACAGTGTTCTCGAAGCTACCAGCATGAGTTTGACCAAACTGCGGGAGGCAGTGGAAGACAGGAGTGCCTGGTGTGCTCTGGTCCATGGGGTCACGAAAAGTCGGACATGACTAAATGACTAAACAACAACGACAATGCTTTTAGGTACAAAATCTTGCAAGGCCCTTGATTAACCAAGCATATTGCAAATTTCTGAACCTGAAAGAATGTTAACAGGTGTGCAAATATCCCTTCCCTAACTAGATTTGAAGCATAGGTGGCATAGAAGCCAGTGGTGGAATAGAACAAGTTGCTGGCCTCAATTATGGCTGGATGATTTCTACAAACTGCAGTGATTTGGCAGGGCTGAGGGAAGTGTGGGAGGCACGATTTAGGGGTAAAGTGGGTTGGCAGGGGGTGGGATATCATCAGGATTAAGCAGCCCATTAGACTATTTTGAGCCAGAGTAAAAGTTAAAATAGCACATTCCTGACGGCCGCAGTATAAAAATCTATGTTAAGGAAGGAACCATCCAGTAGCCAAGCCCACCCTGCCTATTATATCAAACTCAAATTCCCCAAATAAACCACTCTTTGAAAGACTTCAACAACAAAAAACAACAGCAATAACACCTGTTTTTAAAAGTATTCTGTTGCTTTTTCACATGTAACAAACATAATTTAAAATACAATAACAGCTAGTCTGTCATTTATTGGGAAAAAGAAGTAACAGTTAGAACCCATTTATAATGTCTATTAGAGACTCGAATCCAACAGGTCTCTCCAGATGTTTTGATGGGTCTGGGCAGTGATGTAGAAGGATAAAGGACTCATCTTGCCTCTGGTCACTCTGATCGGGCACATCAGTTTCTCAGCCAAGGCAGTGGACCACATCTGAGCATACTATGATTCTATTGCAGAATGCCAACCTTTAGCTATTTCTAAATGAACAACTACCAGCAAAAATGTCAGCATCTCCTGAGGAGATAAATGTTGATTTGATTCATCTATTCTTCCCAGCAGGGCTAACAAGGGAGTTGGAGATACCTGGGTTGTTTTGACATCTTTCTCAATTACCTTCTGATGCTCGCTGACCTTGGATTCTGTTCCTGTAGTATTCGCAGTTTGCAAGTTGCTTATTAAGTTTTACTTCAGAGTCTTCAATTTCTCTCTAGATCATTCTTTGATTTCCCATGACTTACTGAATGTAATTAAAATTATTTAACTTGAAAGTACAGTTTGATATGTTTGGCAAAAGCAATTACTTTTAAAACTTATTTTATTTTCCAGCATAGTGAACATCTGCCTCACAGGATGCAGCTAATTTTAGAGGCTACTCTGTTGCGAGGATGGCAGCAAATGAATCTTACTTCTCTGCCACCACAGAGTCAGCGCAGCGCCAGCCCGCAAAGCTTTTTTGAGTGGTTAGGGGCTTATCATGTCTGAACCAAGAAAGAATCCTTGGAGGCCTACTGTGACCAAGACTTTGTTGAAAGTTGCTGACATCAATTCTAATTTAGGTTGGTTCTACGCTAAGACTGTGAACACACCATACATTAAAAGCACATGACTTCCTCCAAAGAATCCTGGCAACTGTAGTTTGTTAAATGTGCTGGGAGTTGTGGTACTGTGAAAGGTAAACTATGCCATCGAGGAAATGGTTTTTGAAGGGAATAATGTGATTTAAATGAATGGTGTATACAAAGCCAAAGGCTGCTTACATGTTACCAGCTTAAAAGGCAACTAGTCATTCTTTTTATTAAAGCTGGTTTGGGGGAAATGTGTCAAAATACAGTATTTCATTAGAAACAACAGGATAGATCTGGCAGGTCGCTAAAGTTATGTATACACCACTTCCCAAACCAGCAGTGGGAGCACACAGGATGCAGAGTAAAAGGGAGTGTGTGCACAGCCTAGGTTTTCTCAGCATTACTAAGTATTCTCTCTTCCATTTTAAGCTCTAAGTGGAATTAAAGCAACACTGCAGTTAACATTGTAATTTATCTCCATTCACACCCAGCAATGCAAATGGTGATAAGGGAAAATGGGGGTTGTGCATGTAGGGCAGACCCTTCAAGTGTCCCTATTTTCCAGGGACAGGCCCTGATTTAGAGTTGGTTTCTGATTTGATCCTGGAATGTCCTACTTTACCTTAAAGGTAAAGGGTAAAGGGACCCCTGACCGTTAGGTCCAGTTGTGACCGACTCTGGGGTTGCGGCGCTCATCTCGCTTTATTGGCTTTATTGTACAGCTTCCGGGTCATGTGGCCAACATGACTAAGCCGCTTCTGGCAAACCAGAGCAGCGCACGTAAACGCCGTTTACCTTCCCGCCAGAGTGTTACCTATTTATCTACTTGCACTTTGATGTGCTTTTGAACTGCTAGGTTGGCAGGAGCAAGGACTGAGCAACGGGAGCTCACTTTACCTTAGGACGTCCCTATTTTCATCAGAGAAATGTTGGGGGGTATAGTAGGATGTTCTTTTCCAACAGAGAAATGTTGGAGCTAGAGTAGTGGGGTGCATGCATGTGTATCATTTGAAGGGATGGGTAAGGAAAAGAGTGCAGGAAGTGAAATTAACAACTATATGAAGCTAGTAACAGCTGTCATCAGAGGATCTGAAGTGTCATCAATATGTGGATGATACCAAACTCTATCTCTCTGTCCATATGAATTAAGAGAGGTGGTTGAGGTGTATTGCTTATTGGCAGTAGTGGGCTAGATGTGGACCAAGAAGTTGAAGCTGAATCCTAAAACGACAAAGGTGTTTTGTGTCCCAAGTTCTCATATCTGGGAGGTGAGATGTGACCTGCTCACCTTCTCTGTCTCTAGCCCAGTGGGAGAGCACCAGCAAACAATGTAAGCGAACAGAATGGCAGTTGCCCCTGGCTGCTTGCTCATCTGTTCTTTCGCTCTCTGAGCTGTGATGGAGACTAGGCCCAAAAGCAGAGGGAGAATTAGTGGGTGATCACAGGGAGGAGAGAGGCCACTGGGGAATTTTGTCCAATGACCCCCCCCCCAAAAAAAAAAAACCTCAAGCTGGCGCAGGTGATTTTTGTTAGTATGGGAAACTCGGAAACTACAGCTAATCCAGAATGCGGCAGCTAGACTGGTGACTGGGAGTGGCTGCCGAGACCACATAACACCGGTCTTGAAAGACCTACGTTGGCTCCCAGTATGTTTCCGAGCACAATTTAAAGTGACATTTAAAGCCCTAAACAGCCTCGGCCCAGTATACCTGAAAGAGCATCTCCACCCCCATCGTTCAACCCAGACACTGAGCTCCAGTGCCAAGGGCCTTCTGGCAGTTCCCTCACTGCGAGAAGCAAAGTTACAGGGAACCAGGCAGAGGGCCTTCTTAATAGTGGCGCCCTCCCTGTGGAACGCCCTCATCAGATGTCAAAGAAATTAACAACTATCTGACATTTAGAAGATATCAGAAGGCAGCCCTTTTTAGGGAAGTTTTTAATGACTGATATTTTAAGGTATTTTTAATTGTTGGAAGCTGCCCAGAGTGACTGGGGAAACCCAGCCAGATGGGTGGGGTATAAATTATAATGATGATGATGATGATGATGATGATGATGATGAACATTTCCATACCCTCCTACATTTTTCCAATGAAAATAGGGACATCCCATTCCATAATGATAATTTTACTATTTATATCCCACACATCTTATTGGGTTGCCCCATCATTCTGGGCAGCTTCCAACATATGTAAAAACATAATAAAACATTAAACATTTTTTAAAAAACCTTCCTTATACAGTACAGGATTGCCTTCAGACAGCTTGGCAGTTGGATAACTCTATACCCGCCAACATTTCTCCAATGAAAATAGGGACATTCCGGGATCAAATCAGAAACCGTGGCGGCTTCTCTAAATCAAGGACATCCCTGGAAAATAGAGACACTTGAAGTGTCTGCATTTCTGTGACTGTGTATTCTAGCCAATGTAGGCTTTACAACTGCCATAGAGAAAACAGCAGTATTTAGAGGTGTTCGACCAGTGCTTGGAAGCAGAGATGGGTTGGATGAAGGTCAGTAAACAGAAGCTGAATCCTGAAAAGACAATATCTTATGTATCCCAAGTTCTCATGCCTGGGAGGTGGGTGCAAATCCACTACTTGGACTGCTCTTGGATTCAACACTGTCCCTGGAGACTCAGGTGGCCTGAATGGCTAGGAGTGCCCTTTCCCAGCTCCAACTGGTCTGCCAGTTGCAGCCTATTTTGGACAGAAATTACTTGGCTGCTATATGGAGACTCAGGAAAAGCCACAGAGGCCTGTTCTTGTCCTGTTTCTTTTTTGTTCCCCTAACTGATGTCATTTTGCTTCTGTAAAAAACTGTCTGCTTTAGAATTTAGGAGGCTGAGCCACAAATATGTGAAGCCCAGATAACGTTGCTAGGCGATTTTCAGGAAAACCTCCCTCTGCCAGGCATCTCTCCCCTTCAAGGTCTCCAGGCAGTGTGTCCTGTTTCGATTAGCGCAAGGAATCTCGAAAGAGGGAAAGGAAGGGGGGATGCTTATAAAAAGTATGAACAAAGGCTATTTGGGGCGGCTTCACCATCACACTCAGCTGAATAAACGAGTGATCATGGGAGACCAAGGCAGCTTGGGCCTGGTTAGTGGACCCCAACGGCTATACTCCATTATTTGGTAACTTCGAGACTGGATAGTTGCAATGTCCTCTATAGGGGGCTACCCTTGAAGACGACTTGGAAACTTCCAACTTGAGGGGAACAGAAGCAGTGATCTGTGTGTTATTCTAAAGCAGCAATGGTTCAGCAAGCAAAGGCTACAGCAGCTCAGACAGCTGCTTGTGGCTGCAAAGCCAGACAGGATGTTTGTGACTGTTGCCATGGAAACAAAGGGGCAGTCCATTCTGTACTGAGCACCGGATGTTAGCTCAGTGTGTGTGTCATATGACCTGTACAGGATGTACATGGGTGGAGTTTGGAGTTTCTCTCTGTTTGTTGAAGAGAGCGGACATGTTTTCTCTGTTTGACTGCTGAAGACAGGAATAAAACATGTAGATACATTTCTGTCTGAGTCTGATTCCCCTCCCTGGGGATATGCTGGAGAGCAGGGAGGAGGAGAAGCAGTTTGGTGTGTTTTTCTCACAGCCTGAGGAAAATCGCCGGAACGGACCTCGTGTGTTTTTCCTACCGGGAGTCGCCGGAGGGAGGTCGAAAGAATTCAGCCGGTGCCAGGAGAGATAGGCACATACCTCTGACCGACCCTGAATTCTGACATTGGTAGCAGAGGACGGTTGCTACGATCCATGGGAGTCTGCATCAAGGAGACTGTATTCATCCCTCTCCAAGAAGCCTGAGATGGATGCTGATTCTCTGCAGCTAGAAGCTGACCAGAAGAAGCTGAAAGCCAAGCTACGGAGCCCAGGTATGAGATTTTCGGGCTTAAGAGTGTGAATGCAGATGGATTAATTCTCTGCTTCATGGGAGCAACGTTTGGGAAAAACAGCTCCGAGAGAGAAGAGTCTGCATTCCAAACATTCCTGTGGTTTTTCCTGTCCAAGGAAAGGAATGTGGTTGCTTAGCAACGCAGATAAGGGCTGGAAGTCAGGCTATGCCCAGATAGGCACAAACAGCTCGTGTTTTGACTAGGCCTTTACAAAGGAACTGTTGGAAAGGGACTTTCCAAGCAGCCAGTGTTATTGCTGCCAGGTGCACAGAGTGTAAACAAGCCAGCTATTGGATTTTAGAGGCTTGTGTTTGAGAGTCAATGCAAGGACTCAAAATGGATGTCAAGAAGGGAAGCCTGCCTTCTCCACCCCTCTTGACCAGTGACAATTATGCATCTTGGTCTATTAAGATGAAGGCTTTGCTGCAGAATCAGAGACTGTTTAGGGTGATTGAGAACCCCATCCCTGCAGCACCAACGCCTGTTTGGGAGTCACAGGATGTGAAGGCCAGAACCGCTGTAATTCTGTGCGTGTCAGACTCTCAGCTTGTTCATATACAAGATTTAGAGCATGCGAAAGATGTTTGGGACACGCTGAGAAGGACACATCAGAGAGATGCAGGTTCTTCAGCGTTGCTGTATTTTGAAAAGCTGACTAACCTGAGGCTTGCGCCTGATGGAGATGTTCAAGCGCACCTGACGGAAATGAAATTTCTGCGTCAGCAGATGGTGGAACGCAATTTCCGTCTGCAGGAGGAAGTGTTTTGCTTCATGGTGATAAACAGTCTGAATCGGACTTACAAAACGGTTGCCAGTCAGCTGGGGTCTCTCCCAGCGCAAGATCTAACGTCGGACAGGGTCTTTGCCGTGGTTCTTTGTGAACATGACAGACTTGCCGCCCTGGAAGTCAAGGACAGGGGGAGACAAGAACGGAGTTCAGACACCCCCACTGCTGTAGCTACTGGAGGAGACGCTGTAGCTTTGAACGTTGTCCGATGCTTCAATTATGCACAGACTGGGAATCTTCAGAGGAACTGCAGGAAGCCACGTCAGAACAAAGGAGCCAAGGGAAGCTCCACGAAGTCTGAGGCGTCAGGCAGAAGTCATGCCAAGTCACAGGCGAAGCCTGCAAAGGCTTTGATGTCCCTAAAAGCCACACCACAAGTGGGGAATTCCTTCATTTTAGACACGGGAGCGACGGTTCACATGACCCATCGCAGGGATTTGTTTTCGTCGTTTAAGAAGCAAAGCTTCGTTGTACAACAAGCCAACGGTCAAGAGCTGGAAGCCACCGGAATTGGGACTGTGTATCTTAAAAGTCTGAACTTGACTATAAACGATGTTTATTTGGTTCCAGAGTTGAAGTACAATCTGCTCAGCGTTTCGCAGATTGCCAAGAAGGGACTAAAACTGTCCTATGATGATCAACACTGCGAGATCTACAAAGATGGAGAGTTGTATCTTTCTGCTGAAGAGAAAGATGGACTGTATTTGTTGACTTTTGATCAAAGTGATTACATGGAATGTAATTCTTGTGATTCTAACATGATTTCTTTTGCAGGTGTAGCCAAGAAGAACGCCAAGAAGGTCACCTCGAGGGTTGACAAGGCATTTCAGCGGGTGTATGCTGATGTGATTGGTCCTTTAGCACCTTCTAGAGGCAATGCAAAGTATTACCTAATATGTGTTGATTCTTTTACAGGTTTTGTCTGGATTTATCTTTTGGAGAGACCGAAAGAAGCCTTAGAAAGGTTTAAAGAGTTTTGTGACAAGGTTAAAAATATGCATGATGCTGACATAGATTGTCTTTGCACAGATGAGAAGCCAATTTTTCTCTTACAGGATTTCCAGAGGTTCCTGAAGAAGAAAGGGATAAGGCACAAAATTGCAGCTTCCGAAGAAGCTTGGAACAGATGTGTCTGTGTTAGAGTGAACAAAGAATTGCAAAAGGGAATGGAAGCGCAATTGCTTAGTTCACATCTGCCACATGAGTACTGGGCTGAGTCACTAATGTCGTATTGTTACACGTGGTTGAGAAAGTTTTCAAAAGAATTGGGAAGTTCTCCTTTTGAGAAACTGTTCCACAGAAAACCTTCTGTTGCCCATTTCAAGGTTTTTGGGTCTCATGTGAGAACAGAAGCTCCAGGTGGAGTAAAGAATGCCAGAGGCATTTTTGTGGGTTATGAAAAGGGTCTCTACAGAGTAATTTTGTCTGAATCTGGAAAGGTGATTCTCACAAAATTTCTAGAGAGTGCTCCTGAACAGGAGCGAGTGGTTGTTCACACATTTCCCACAGGAGATGATGATGATTCTGATGATGATGATGATGATGAGTTTGATCTTATTGAGTTCAGTAGTACTGATGATGACAGCGATAGCTCAGACAGCTCAGTTGTCACAGTCATTGAGAGGAAATCTCACGTAATGACTAGACCCTCAGAAGAGGAGGATGAACCACTGATTAAGCTTAGTACTGGTTCTTCAGAGAGTTCAGAGGCTGAACCAGAAAGCAAGGGAGAGCAGCACCTCTTACGTAGGTCTGAGAGAGCAACGAAGGGTGTACCACCCACGAGGTATTCAAAAGAGTTTGCCAACCAAGCTATTGCATGTGTTGCTGTTGTAAACGACCAAGGTCAAATTGAAGCTGTGTCTGAGTCAGAGACAAAGGCACAACAGAGAGTTGCTAACCAAGGTAATGCAGAAGCACTCATTCCTTGGAAGTCACACAACCAGAGAGGTACATTGGTAAAACCAGTGGCGTGTAGTTCCAAGGGTGGAACTGAAACAACAGGGGAGTGTTATAAGTATAACAACTGTTTGTTTTCTTCTCTGGATGACGCTTTGCTCGCAGCACGCATTGATACTTTAGGGGGAGTATGTTATTCTAAAGCAGCAATGGTTCAGCAAGCAAAGGCTACAGCAGCTCAGACAGCTGCTTGTGGCTGCAAAGCCAGACAGGATGTTTGTGACTGTTGCCATGGAAACAAAGGGGCAGTCCATTCTGTACTGAGCACCGGATGTTAGCTCAGTGTGTGTGTCATATGACCTGTACAGGATGTACATGGGTGGAGTTTGGAGTTTCTCTCTGTTTGTTGAAGAGAGCGGACATGTTTTCTCTGTTTGACTGCTGAAGACAGGAATAAAACATGTAGATACATTTCTGTCTGAGTCTGATTCCCCTCCCTGGGGATATGCTGGAGAGCAGGGAGGAGGAGAAGCAGTTTGGTGTGTTTTTCTCACAGCCTGAGGAAAATCGCCGGAACGGACCTCGTGTGTTTTTCCTACCGGGAGTCGCCGGAGGGAGGTCGAAAGAATTCAGCCGGTGCCAGGAGAGATAGGCACATACCTCTGACCGACCCTGAATTCTGACACTGTGGGCCTGACAAGATGTCTCGGGAAGTGTGCTGTCTCCCCGGGGCTAAGATTCAAGATGTAACTGAACGACTGCAAGGAATCATAAAACCCACTGACAAATACCCCTTCCTCTTGGTTCATGTGGGAACCAATGACACTGCAAGCAATAGCCTCCAGAAGATCAAAAGAGAATACGAGGCTCTGGGCAGGAAATTGAAGCAATTAAATGCACAAATTGTCATCTCATCTGTCCTCCCAGTTGAACGACGTGGCCCAGGGAGATAGGGAAAGATAGTGGAAGTGAACAGCTGGCTTTGCAAATGGTGTAAACAGGAACGGTTTGGATTCTTAGATCATGGACTGCAGTTACTTGAAGATGGACTTCTGGCAACCGATGGGCTGCACCTCACAACAGTTGGGAGGAATGTTTTTGCCAAAAATCTCAGAAACCTCATCAGGAGGGCTTTAAACTGACTAATGTGGGGGAGGGAGACAGTGCTCCTGAAGGTAGGAGTCTATCAATTGATGAAGATGATCATCCAAATGTCATAGACCAAATGGAGCAAACAGCACGCAGACCTAGTGGTGGGAGGAAAAAATCCTTAAATAAGAGACACGGGGGAATGATTAATGGACTTCAATGTCTGTACACTAATGCGCAAAGCATGGGAAATAAACAAGATGAGCTTGAGCTCTTGGTACAGCAAACTAAATATGACATAATAGGCATCACTGAAACCTGGTGGGATAAGTCCCACGATTGGAATGTAATAATGGAGGGATTCAATCTATTTCAGAGAAACAGACCAGACAAGAAAGGAGGAGGAGTGGTGTTAAATGTCAGGGATGTGTATACCTGTGAAGAGATCCAAGATTTAGAACCTCAAAGCCAAAGTGAGAGCATTTGGGTCAAAATTAAGGGAGAGAAGAATAACAGTGACCTCATTGTGGGAGTTTACTATAGATCCCCAAGCCAAACGGAGGACATAGATGATGCCTTCCTGGAACAGATGGCCAAGCATGCAAAAGGAAGGGAGATAGTAGTAATGGGGGACTTCAATTACCCGGATATTTGTTGGATGTCAAACTCAGCCAGGAGCATAAGGTCAAACAGATTCCTCACTGGCCTTGCAGGCAACTTCATTGTCCAGAAAGTGGGAGAAGCAACAAGAGGAACAGCCATTTTAGATCTGGTCCTAACCAATGTTGATGAGCTGGTAAGTGGGGTAGAAGTGGAAGGATCATTAGGCGCGAGTGATCATGCTCTTCTGAAGTTTACTATACAGCGGAAAGGAGCAGCCAAGCATACTAGGACTCAATTTCTTGACTTTAAGAAAGCCGATTTCATAAAACTTAGGGAAGTGCTGGGTGAGATCCCATGGACAGTAATACTAAAAGGAAAGGGAGTTCATGATTGTTATGTAGTGAAGTTTCACCCTGGGCCAGCAGGGGGATACTGTATATAGTTTTCACTCAGGTCTGTAGATAGTTTTCACTCAGGTCCATGTCAGTTATTTTTAGGCGGGAAACGCTGGGCTGTTGTTGCTACAATGTTGACAGCCGGCTGCCTATAAAAGCAGGCCGGCTGAGCTGTTTGCAGTCAGTTCTATTCCAGCTTACAAAATAAAGAGCTACTTAGAGAAATCGCTGTGTCGTCTGCTATGTCAACCCACAACTTAACAATGATGGCTGGGAGTTTGTTAAGAGGGAGATAGTAAAAGCACAACTTCAGGCAATACCAATGAGACGGAAACATGGAAGGTGCCTAAAGAAGCCAGGGTGGCTATCTAAAGAACTTTTAACTGAGTTAAGATTAAAAAAGGATGTGTACAAAAAATGGAAAAGGGGGGAAACCACCAAAGAGGAATTCAAACAAATAGCCAGCACGTGTAGACGCAAAGTCAGAAAAGCTAAAGCACAGAATGAACTCAGGCTTGCTAGAGGTTAAAAGCAACAAAAAAGGCTTTTATGGGTATGTTCGTAGCAAAAGGAAGAACAAAGAAATAGTGGGGTCACTCAGAGGAGAAGATGGTGAAATGCAAACAGGGGACACAGAAAGGGCTGAACTCCTCAATGCCTTCTTTGCCTCAGTCTTCTCCGATAAAGAAAACAATGCCCGACCTGAAGAATTTGGAGCAAATGATTCAGCAGAGGAAACACAGCCCAGAATAACTAAGGAGATAGTACAAGAATACTTGGCTAGTCTAGATGTATTCAATTCTCCAGGGCCAGATGAACTGCATCCAAGAGTATTAAAAGAACTGGCAGATGTGATCTCAGAACCACTGGCAGTCATCTTTGAGAATTCCTGGAGAACAGGCGAAGTCCCGGCAGACTGGAGGAGGGCAAATGTTGTCCCTATTTTCAAAAAGGGGAAAAGAGAGGACCCAAATAATTACCACCCAGTCAGTCTGACATCAATACCAGGGAAGATTCTGGAGCAGATCATTAAGCAAACAGTCTGTGAGCACCTAGAAAGGAATGCTGTGATCACCAATAGTCAGCATGGATTTCTGAAAAATAAGTTATGTCAGACTAACCTGATCTCATTTTTTGACAGAATTACAACCCTGGTAGATGAAGGGAACGCAGTGGACGTAGCCTACCTTGATTTCAGCAAGGCATTTGACAAGGTGCCCCATGATATTCTTGTAAAGAAGCTGGTAAAATGCGGTCTTGACTATGCTACCACTCAGTGGATTTGTAACTGGCTGACTGACCGAACCCAAAGGGTGCTCATCAATGGTTCCTCTTCATCCTGGAGAAGAGTGACTAGTGGGGTGCCACAGGGTTCTGTCTTGGGCCCGGTCTTATTCAACATCTTTATCAACGACTTGGATGATGGACTCAAGGGCATCCTGATCAAATTTGCAGATGACACCAAACTGGGAGGGGTGGCTAACACCCCAGAGGACAGGATCACACTTCAAAACGACCTTGACAGATTAGAGAACTGGGCCAAAACAAACAAGATGAATTTTAATAGGGAGAAATGTAAAGTATTGCACTTGGGCAAAAAAAATGAGAGGCACAAATACAAGATGGGTGACACCTGGCTTGAGAGCAGTACATGTGAAAAGGATCTAGGAGTCTTGGTTGACCGCAAACTTGACATGAGCCAACAGTGTGACGCGGCAGCTAAAAAAGCCAATGCAATTCTGGGCTGCATCAATAGGAGTATAGCATCTAGATCAAGGGAAGTAATAGTGCCACTGTATTCTGCTCTGGTCAGACCTCACCTGGAGTACTGTGTCCAGTTCTGGGCACCACAGTTCAAGAAGGACACTGACAAACTGGAACGTGTCCAGAGGAGGGCAACCTGGTCAAAGGCCTGGAAACGATGCCTTATGAGGAACGGCTAAGGGAGCTGGGCATGTTTAGCCTGGAGAAGAGGAGGTTAAGGGGTGATATGATAGCCATGTTCAAATATATAAAAGGATGTCACATAGAGGAGGGAGAAAGGTTGTTTTCTGCTGCTCCAGAGAAGCGGACACGGAGCAATGGATCCAAACTACAAGAAAGAAGATTCCACCTAAACATTAGGAAGAACTTCCTGACAGTCAGAGCTGTTCGACAGTGGAATTTGCTGCCAAGGAGTGTGGTGGAGTCTCCTTCTTTGGAGATCTTTAAGCAGAGGCTTGACAACCATATGTCAGGAGTGCTCTGATGGTGTTTCCTGCTTGGCAGGGGGTTGGACTCGATGGCCCTTGTGGTCTCTTCCAACTCTATGATTCTAACTGATCCAAAATACAGCAGCCATATTACTGGCTGGTATCCTATTTGGATTTCATATAAGCTGTTTTAAAACAGCTACACTAGTTCCCAGTTCATTTCCAGGTCCAATTCAAGGTGCCCCAAATGGCTCAGGCCCCAAATATTTGAAAGGCCACCTCTTTCCCTACAGAGACTCTTGGGTGTTAAAATTAGCAGATGTGGCCCTCTTGATAATTTGGCAGCTATCTATGCTCTTATTCATTGGAAAACACTTGAAATGATCAGCTTCAATTGTTTAAAGCATTGGTCTTTAAGTTGAACTGGTGATGTGGGGCGCACTGTCGTTCACATCTTTCTCTAAAGTGGGTGATGAGAGTGGTGTTACTTTTTTGTTTTGTTTAGTAATTGTTTTTAAAGAGGGAAGGTGCCTACTTGACCCAAAAAAGGACAGGTGATCTGTAAATTTAATAATTTTGAAATGGAAATTTCATCTTGTCCTGCTTTCCCCACCTTTGCATGACTAGAGAAAACAAAAAAATGGTCGTGATTTTATCGCACCCCATGTTGCAAACTCTAGTTAAATGTATGATCAGGATTATATTGTTTTAATGCAGCAGCTCCCCAGATTTTTTGAGGACTCCAGTTCCCCTTACCCATGACCACTGGCCAGGATGAAGGGAGTTGGAATCCCACAAAAACTGAAAAACCCCTTTATCGAAATAAGAAATGCACTGCCTCCCCACGCTTCCTGTCTTTAAAAACGAACAAACTCCGGCAGGCTTTCGCTTTCTTTGGCGGGTAATGTTTTTAATGTGGCGCACTTGATACAGCTGCTGTCCCCGTTTCGCTTCCACATCGGGTTGTTGTTTTATATTGTTGTTTCTCATCCTCAAGTTGTTATATTTTAGTTATCTGAGAGATGCGCAACAGCAGCAGGCCGGAGGTTCGCAAATAAAATAAAGCAATACAAGTATTTAATTTTTTTTAAAAAAAAAATGGCAGGCACCCAAACAGACCCTGGCACGTGCTTTCAACATCATGTGTGAAAACGTCCTAATGTGCGTGTCCAAGCCTCATCCCGCCTTCCGCCCCGCTCCCTACGCGCGAAAAGAACGAACCCGGGCCCTCCCCGCTACCCAAATGACGCAAACACAGTCCCCGCCCTTCCCTCGTTGATTCCGGAATCACGCTCACACACGCGCGCGCGGCCCCAAATCCCTCCTCCTCCGCCCTCACGCCAAAATAATCGCGGAGGCAGCGTCCCGTGCCGCCTCCTCTCTCGTCTCTTAGCCAATCAGAGTCCGTGTGCTGCGAGCGCCGGCGTCTCGGCTCCCCTTCCTCTCCTCCGCCTGCCCGCCCTCGAGAGGCTGTCTCGCGAGACTCGAGAGCCGGCTCTGTTCCTGGTTGGTGGGATCGCGCTGAGAAAGCCGGGGCGGCAGCGGCGAGAGGGGGCCGTGGGAGGAGAAGAAGAAGAAGAACTAGAAGAATAAAAGAAGAAGGACCGGCCCGAGTCGCGCGGAGCGAAACTAGCGGCGAGACCCGTCCTCATATATACATATATCAATATATAAGCGGCGGAGTTTTCGAGCCAGGCCTCCTCTTGTGTGTGGACGGGGGTATCCATTATGTCTGCGGCGGGGCAGGAGAACGAGAACGCCGGCTCCCTGCCTGCCGGCGCTTCGGTTCCCGTGGCGGAGAACGCGGGGGCGGGCGCCGCCGAGGGGCCGCCCGGAGGAGACGCCGAAGGAGCGGTGAGGAAACGAAAAGGGATGAGGGGGGGAGGGGGGCAGCGGCGAAGGTGTGAAGCTCCTCGTCGCCGGCTCTTGCCCGGTCGGTGGGGAGGCTCTTCGCTCGCCCTATCCGGTGGTGGGGGGGGCAGGTGTCGCTGCGCCGGTCCAGTGCCGCCCCCTCAACGCGGTTCCCCTTCGACCGGAGCGTCGGTTGTAGCCGCCGCGTCTCTCTCGTCGGCGGTGCCTCAGAGCGGCCGGGTTGGGCCCCAGCCGAGCCGCGTGGGGCTGAGACAATAGCGAAGAGGAGGAGGAGGAGGCGGAGGAGGAGCGGCTCCTCTCAGAAGCGCCTCGGGAAGCCCCGCCAACGTGCGTTGGGTCTTCGCGTCAGGAGCGCGTCCCGCCCTCGCTTTCCCCCTCTGAGGAAGGCGGGCGCGTTGGTTGGCACCTCCAGCGACGAGACTCTTTCCTTCCTTTCTCCCGGGGGCGGGATCCTCCGCTGCTTCTTTGCCGTGGCAAGCGGCCCGACAAGGCAAGCAACTGAGCTTTAACTGAGGGGGAGGAAGGGGGCGCACAGATCCCTCCCAGGGAAGCAGCCTCCCTCTCCGCACACACCGCGATCCCCTCAAACGGCCCAATCCTTAAAGGTGTTCTTTGTCGGAAGCGAGTCTCAAACAAGTGAAATCAGGATGGACTACGCACGAAAGTTACCCTACTTGCAAACTGGGCCGATTAGTGAATTCGTTGCTTCCAATGCGTGCACGCAGTTTGAAGGGTTGTTTTGGATCTGTGGTGCGGATACGACACAAAAGGCCTGCTTGGGTTTTTTAGGTTGTTATAGGTCTTTCATGCTTGTGTATCTGGTACAAAGCCAGAGTGGTTGGCCTTCCATTAGGATACTTTGATATAACAAGTGGCCCATCCGGCCCCGGTCAGATGTTCTAAGGTGGAATGGATAACGATAGATATTTTGTGCCCATGAAAAGTCATTTGTGAAAAGTCAATTGTATGCGTTTACCCCATCACCAATGGTGATGTTGCATACATTTTCTTTTGTTTGGTACCATGTTATATTATCATTTGTGCACCTGTTTCTAGTTTATATACATTTTCCTAATATGGGGAAATATGGGACTGTTAAAAACCTGATCCTACTGTTTTCAAAAGGACTTACTTCCTGGTACTTGCAGCCTCATAGTTTTGTCTTCGGTGTTTTTCTGTTCTGTTGTGTAATCTTGCCTTATATAACTATATTGGCGGTTAATATACAGCAACAGCTAATAGACTAAAAGTTCTACTCATACAGACAAACACAAGGGCTGCAAGTTGTTGAACCACCTGATTTAAACAAGGGGGGCGCGATAATAATAGGTAGTGGGTGCCTTGTCATTTCACACACCATTTCACATTTCACACACCATTGTGTTGTGAGGCTGATCATTTTACCTTTCTTAACATGTTGAGGGATCAAGTGGGGATGTTAGTGTTAATGATTAGGGTCCTTCACCTGCTGCGGCTCAGGAATTTGTTTTAAGTTCCATAGCCATGGGAATAGGACAGAACCCTGAAGAACATCACTAACTAACAGCCAAGGTTCAAACAGGAATCCCTCAGTGTCACCTTCTAGGTTTGCCCCTCCAGAAAGGAACAGAGCCATTGTAAAATAGTGCCCCCAAGTCCCATCTCAGAAAGGTGACCCAGAAGGATACCATGATTGATGGTATAAAAGCCACTGAAAGGTCCAGCAGAACCAACAGGGACATACTCCTCCTGTACAGTTTCTTGCATGTCATCCATGAAGGCAACCAAAGCTGTTTCTGTCCCATAACCAGGCCTGAAACCAGTTTGAAATGCTCCAAGATAATCTGTTGAATCTCAGAACCACTAGAGTTCAGATACCACAACACACTCCAGTATCTTGCCCTGAAAGGGAATATTGAAAACAGGCAGCTGATTATCCAATATGGTGGGATTCAAGGAGGGCTTTTTCCATAGAGGTTTTATAACTGCCTCCTTTGGGCATGCTGGAACCCTTCCTTCTTGTAAGGAGGCATTGACCCTCTCTTTACCCACTCAGCCATTCTCCCACTGGCCTTTTTAATGAGCCAGGAAGGCCAAGGATCTAGCTCTCACATTGCCAATAATCCTGTCCACATCATTGGGCTGTACAAATCGAAAAGTATCCATGCTCACCCTGGTTAAATACATATGTCATAGGAAAATAGTATGCTTCATAATGGAGGTGCTGCTATATGCCTCCTTGATGAGAGAGTGGTCCCTACAGTCCCTGTCTGCTCCTAAAGGTAGTCCTCAGTAGATCCAACTGATTTTAATAACTTCAGTCTAGTGTCAATTCTTCCTTTAGATATTGAAATGTGTAGTTTCTCTCAAATGTCAGGATTTCTTTGCATGATACTGAACTAGATCTGGTTTTATAGGAGAAATGGATGGGAAAAGTCATCCCTGTTGACTCTTACAGATCTCCTCAGTGTCTTTCTTCTTCTTCAAATATATAACTATGATAACTTTTCCAGGTTGGAGTCTTAAAGTGATTGGAGCAAGAGGTGGTGCTGGGTTCTACCCCATGGTTGCTGGCTTGTGGGTTGTGCAAATGTTCCATTTTATTTCCTGTGTTACAAAACATGAAATTGTTGGGTGATATGGCTTGGAGACCTTGGGTACAGTGATATCAATATGCTGCTGGTAACCAACTCTAGCTGTCATTGTTTAATCCTGGGAATGCAATTGAAGATTGGATGAACAAACTGAAACTTAATCCTGACAGGATCTGGATTTGGAAGTTTGTTTATAATGCCATCCTTCATCTGAAGATGACAGACGGGACAGTTTACAAGACAAGGAATTTTAAGATTGTTTGTAACTTAAATGCCTTAAAAGGGAGGCATTATTCAAGCTAAATCCATTGCTACATCTTGCCTCCTCAATATTACTTAAAAAAAAAAATTGACTGGGGCCACAGTTCAGTGGAAAATGCCTTGCATGCTAGATGTCCCAGATCCAATCTCTGGCATCAATCAGGGGAATGCAGGTAGCAGAGCTGTGAAGAAACACACGTGTGCACATAAACACGCACAGAGCACCTGGAGGGCTGTTGCCAGCAGGAGTAAACCTACTTAGCATAGTTAGTGTGCAATCTGTGTGGGATGGGTTTACACTGCCCCTAAAAACTCAGCTTCATGGCTGGTGTAACAACAGTGACCAATAGCATTCTTATTACCGTACAAACTTGGGTATGCCCACTGGCTCCTTTTCTGGCCATGGCAATTCATGTGTGATGATAATCCACTTGGATTGCCATAAAGTGCTTCATGCAGGACTGTATTTGAAGACTTCATTGAAACTATATTGGCCAATTTAAAAACAAATACACTGGAGAACTGGTAGTCAGGAAATTAGCTTTTAAATAAAATGAACTCTTATTAATTATTATAATTATTATTTAGATAATATTTATTAAGTTTTTAACAAAAAAGGGTTACAAAACAGTAAACAGTAAACAAAGAACGCACAAAGAAAATACAAAAACCAAGATTTAACATAAAAAGAAAAATAAAAAAAATCCCTCTTTCTAATATCTTACCACTCATTTACTTATTTTCATGACTTCCTCACACCTTCCTTTTTTGTATTCCATTTAGAAATTTGTTCAGCAAATTCATACCCTCTTAATTTACCCTTAATTGTTTATCCTCACATATTCTAACTTCAAGTTTTCATTTGATATTAATCCATTCTTGCATATTCTTATTTTGCCTTATTGCTAGAACCACTTTGTTTCATTCCAACATCATTAACATTCAAAAATTTTACAGCGTTTCTGTAAGTAGATTTTAAATTTCTTCCAATCTTCTTCCACCAACTCTTCTCCCTGGTCTCGGATTCTGCCGGTCATTTCCGCCAATTCCATGTAGTCCATTACTTGCATCTGTAGTCCATTACTTGCATAATTATTTTGTTTGACTAAAATTTCCTTGTGACCTGATAAATTTTCCTCTTAAAGTGATATGTATTGTTTTCTTTTCTGCCTTCCTTCTCTCCCCCACCCCCAGGTTATAATTTGCTTTCACTAAATAGGCCATAGGGAAAGAAAATGTTTATATAGGTTCCAATAGCTATATAATAAATTTCACATTGCACTGGAAATACATTGTGTTATAAAGCTCCCTTACTGCCTTTCTTTCCCATCATACTTGTTACCATGTTACTATAGTACCTGTATTGAGTGGAGAATTAAATGCTGAAACGTACTATCTACAATATTCTTCATCTATCAATTTAAAAGTTACAAAATGTCTACTGAAACTTTCTGCTATGAATAATGGAAAAAATATTTAGATTAACAATTTTCAGTAGAAGACCCAGTATGATCAGCAATTTGATGGTTATATAATTCTAAATTGGGAGAAAGGAATAAACATTGGACAGTCAACATTATTAAAAGGTACACAAGATCAAGACAACAAATGTTAATATACCATATTTTTCTGTGTATAAGACTAGGTGTCCCCCCCCCCAAATAATGTCAAAAATCAGTGGGCGTCTTATACACGGATAGTGCAGAGGGTGGACTGGTGATTTGTTGTTGTCCCCCAAATGTTGTCTTATACATGGGGGCGTCTTATAGATGGAAAAATATGGTAGTTTGTCATCTCTGTTATTAGATTGGGTAGGCTGTTAAAAAAAATAGATCAGAAGTGATATCATAACTGTATAACCATGCCAAAAAGACAAAATAGTGGATATATGCAGCTTGTCATGAGAAACACCACTTTGGGTTACCTGCTTCTTAAATACTTGATACATTTGTGAAGTTTTGAGGTGCAGAAAGAAAACAAAGTATCTTTTTAATTTTTATGTTCCAGGATGTGGTTGATGACGAATCTCCAGGAATACAAAAAGAGAACCAAGAACCAGATCCTACATATGAAGAGAAAATGGTTTGTAGTTTTATACTAATAAGTATTGTTTAGATGGTTTAGAAGATTGATAAAGATGTTAATCTCTTCTTGTCTGAGATTTCACATCACAGTGCAAATAAGATTGCAGAAAATATTGTTTATCTTACTCACTTGCCTTTGTGTGCCACAGATCTCTTCTGTTTCTCATTTGTAGCTCTTGCTTCTCCATGGCCTCCCCCACCTTGCACCATTCATAGACTCATTGTGGTAGGGACAGTTGTGGTAATAACAAGAGATGATTCCACAAGTCGAGTTCAATTACATCCTAGTCCCCCTTCTTATGAACTAGGAATTAGAATTTCCCATAAGGGGAAAAGGACAGTTGTGAAACATGTGACCTGGCACCTAGGTAGGTGATAGTTTTTGAAGGGCACTGATGTCTCAATACCTACTACCTTAAGAATAAAAGGCTCTGAAAGAATGGAGAGAGCCAGGTGGGACCACTGCTGATGCTTAGAGACTAAATAGCTGCTTTTATGTCAGGCTTGGACATCCTTTCCTTTCCTCTCTGCTTTCTCCTGTCCTCCCACCCTGTCTTGTCAGAAGGGTTGAAAGACAACTTGCATGACAGGGACTTGCGATATTTGCTGTCTTCTGTGCGTATCTGCCTGAGAAACAGAGAAGTAACAGCCAGACACTTGAGTATCCTGCCATGTTTCTAAACTTGCAAACCTTGTAGGACATCCAGACAGCTTTCATGTTATCCTTCTCTATTATTCTGCCAGTGGAGAGTCAGAAAATAAGAAAGTATGTAGTCTTCTAGTCTTAAAGAACCAGTTGCTATGTTCTCTATTTGCATACCTGTTTCATCTCATAGTCTAAGCAGTTAATATTTGCTGTGTGGAAATATCTGCTACCTGCTTTCTCCTGACTGGAGGAGGCATTCTTTCTTTGGAACAAGAATTATAAAATGTATACATATAATGTACCTGGCACAGAAATGAAGTAAAATAATTATTTATGAAATGAAGTGAAAAATTTCAGATAATGACTAGCATTCCTACTAGCAGTGTGGTTGCACATTTTTAACTACAGGAAGGAACACACATAGCATCTCAAGCCTTCAGCAGTTAGATTAAATGTTCATTTACATCTTTTCAGTTAATGGTGCATGTGAGAACTCAGTAGATATTAGTGTTTTTAAAAAACAAACCTCTGAACTTTGCTCAGCTACTCTTCAACCTTAGAGGGTTAATTAAAGATAAAATTTGCATCTCTCCCCCCCCCCAGTAGAAACATTGACAACATGTTAGCTTTTTAACCATGGCAATGAACTTGATGTCAAAAAGAGTTGTCTTCAGAACTAGGGTTGAATGTTCAGTGTGTGTACATCTTTAGATGTTCTTAGCCTAAACAGGAAGGATGTTTTTAGATGGGGCAATATGTAGTTGATTCTGACATGCTGAAAGCTAATGTAATTCTAGAATCCTGCTTGCATCTTTGCTTATGTTTATCATTCTTATTCCAGCAAACAGACAGAGCAAACAGATTTGAGTATCTGTTGAAGCAAACAGAATTGTTTGCTCATTTCATTCAGCCTGCTGCTCAAAAGACTCCAACTTCACCCTTGAAAATGAAACCAGGACGGCCACGAATAAAGAAGGATGAAAAACAAAATCTCCTATCAGTTGGCGAGTGAGTACTACCCAATCTGTTGATTATCACTGAAATTATTATCCTTTTTACAGACAAGTGTCAATCTAGAGCATAAAAAGTGGTGTAGTTTTTTTAAAAAAATGAACTCCAATGTATAAGCACAATTCTAAAGAAAGCCACTTGTCTGTAAACTCTTTTTCTTTTAAGTTTATTCCATAGTGTAGACAACTTCCTAAAAACAAAGTCAATGTTTATTAGCATCACATGACTGGGGAAATAATCTTTTAAATACAGGTATACATAGATCAGGGTATTTAGGTATTGCAGGGGTTCACAGATATTGCCTGGCTTGTAGCCAGCTCAAAATTGATGGCTACCAGATACTGCCTGTGAGGGGAGCAGGCTGTTGTTCCTGACCTTGTGCTTGCAACTCCATGAGTTCTGGGACAGTCTCCTGCTGCTCTTTTCAGTTTGGGATTGGAGAAGGGAATGAGAGCTCACTTCTGCAACCTGTCATTTACTACTATTTTCCTCTCCAGTTGGGACATGGAAGTGGAAAGAGTGGCAAGGGTCTTCCTTGTACTTGTGTTATGCTTCTCGGGCAATAAGCTTCTTCTTCTTCTTTTTTTTTAAATAATATTTATTAAAATTTTCAAGGGTTACAAAAAGCAAAAGTAAAAACAATAACACCAAACAAAAACAAAACAAAACATCACAACAAGAGAAAGAAAAAAAAGGACAAAAAACACAACTAATCTTCCCAACTTATTTTTCATTCGCTTATTTCCTTGACCTCCTCACACCTCCCTTTTTTGTATTCTAATTCGATTATCTATTTCAGCAAATCCTTTCCATCTTTTCCAATTTTTGTTCTGTAATTTATCTCAATATAATGTAACTTTACTTTCCCTCCTTTCACCAATTTTTTCCCCTTTAAGCTTATTTTAACATTAAAACTAAAATGCTTGTATGTGTTTAACTCCTTATAACATTTCTGCTAACTCCATAAAATATCAATCCATCATTTTTCTATCACTCATTAATTTTGCGATATTTCTATATATAAACTTTTAAGTTTTCCAATCTTCTTCCATCAACTCCTCTCCCTGGTTTCGGATTCTGCCAGTCCTTTCCGTCAATTCCATATAGTCCATCAACCTGGAGATCTTATGTCCAAGGCTCTTAACTCTTTTCCATGTCCCTTCTGCAGATCTTCTTCATATTCTTTAATGCTTGAGAGCAAGTCTTGAGAGAACTCCATCCTAACATTACTTTTATTCCTTCTGGACAGTTCAGCCAAATTTCCATAGTTGAAGCTAGGGTCTATACAGTGTTTCAGGACGTATTTCAAGATTCCTCCAAATCCAAAGGCCCCCAAAACTTCAATCTCCTTCAAATCCAAGTCCATGTCCCAAAAGTCAATTAATCCCTGGATAGAGAGATCTTTCCAACTTTCCTTCTTCAGTCCAAGCCGGGATCCAATCCTCAAAATCTGGCTTTTTCTAGATTCAATCACAAAAGGCCTCAATTTATAGTCCTCAATTTGCTTCTGTAGAACTAAGGATCCCGCTTGTGTTATTTTAGGTTCAAAAACAACGACTTTCTCCTTTTCCTCCACCATTTGTTCTGCCAAGGTATGTTCCTGTGCCAGGTCCTGAATTATTTCTGTGTTGGTGCTCGCTTTTTGTCTCATATTAGTCACTTTCTGTTCCAAATTATCCATTTTAAAAGTCATGTCATCCATCTTTTTATGAATCTCTTCCAGCAAATAGTTTGTCTTGCATAATGCAGTCAAAATAACTTCTCCTATCAACATTTTGAATGGTCCAAGGTCAATCTCTGGTTCTCAGAATCTTTATCTTACAGCTGGAGACCTCCCAGTTACATTCCTATAACAATTTCAAAGGCTCCCTCTAGAGGGAAACAGTCTCCACTTGTATCAGTTCTTTCAAGCACAACTCAGGCAATAATCATAGTTTCAATTTTCAGTTACTTTTTCTCCATTTTAAATGCAGAAGAGTACAATGGAAACAGTATCTTGCTCTTAATTTAGCTAGCTGTCAAATCCATTCTGTCAGTAAACTTTCCCCAAGCGTCATCTGGCAGCCGTTCCCAGGTTCAGAGCTGTGGTAATTTGATTTTCCCCTCACACCTGCAGGCTTACTAGGTTCAAAATTTTCCCCCTCTTCACCTGCTTCCAAGGGGGGTTTTGTATTTTTAACCGATGGAGATTTAATCCTTTATCAAAAGCTTTCAAAGACTTTAGCTTGTAACGTCTTTGCTTCAGTCTGTTTACAAAAGCGGAAGGCGGACTTCCTGTTTATGACCTTCCCGCTTTCAGCGCCAAATTAAGGTACTTAAAAATCCAATTTTCCGTTCTACTCATGGGTAGTTGTTTAAAATCCAATTGTCCACAGGAAAAAGTCAGCGCTCTCCAGCAACAGCAATGCGGCTTCACTCCGTGAAAGAAGTAGTCGATTCAGAGCACCGCGCCGCTCACCCCACGTCGCTCCGGATCCCCTAAACAGGGTTTCCCCGCGAGTAGGGGAGGCGCAAAAGGTGCCAGCCAAATCCCAGGTTCACAGGCTTCTTCCACCTGTGATTTCAGTGGGTCTCCGCCTTCGCCGTGGCGGTCAGACCCTGTTTTTCACGAGTAAGTTCCTCCCAATCGGAGGAGCTCAGCCATTGCCGGAGGCGCCAACCCGGAAGTCCTCAGGCAATAAGCTTCTTAGAGTGTTTTGGTATACACGGTAGTTGCTGCATACTTAGACTGATGCATTGTTTTTAGCTACCGCCATCGCAGAACTGAACAGGAAGAGGATGAGGAGCTGTTAACAGAAAGCTCAAAGACCACTAATGTCTGCACCCGCTTTGAAGACTCTCCATCATGTATGTAGTGGCTTTTGCTCTTTGTGGTACAATATCAATTACTTACTGTATTTTTTCATCTATAAGATGCCCCCATATATAAGACACTCCCCATTTTGGAGGACTCAGATTTAAGAAAATGAGGGGAGATGAGCCAGAGTATAAAACACCCCCTAATTTTTGACATTATTTTTAAAGGAAAAAACCTAGTCTTATACATGGAAAAATACGGTATTTTAAAACTAAAATAGAGAATGCTTTCTGCCAAATTTTACAGAAACCCTTACATTTGCCAAATATCGACCAACCAAAAGTAATTGCAGGTAATAAAAATGTAGTGATCTGTTTGGGCAGTGTGTACATAGTCTGTTTGGATCCTTTATAATACTTGGTTTATTCCCCTGGTGTGTTTCATGTTCGTTGCCAAGAGGAATTTGCTATCATTACAGTGCACCAGCTAAACTGTGTGTTTGTTTTTTAAAAAAGTAGATAATTGGAATAGCTTTCTCTCTCATCTGTGTTGATTGGCTTCCCTGTGGAAGTATTGTGCTATGGCTAACAAGGACATTTGACCAAAACTTGAGGTTCGGCAAATCTGCAGGTAGAACTGAGAGAAACTCTTCTGGGTACCCTAGTTGCTGTTGCAGCTGAGGCGTCTCTGGTCCTGGGGCCCCAAGGATTTCCATGCTCACTGTTAGGATATATACTAAAATATTCTTATATCCTCATAAGAGGATACATAAGAAAACATAAGTTTTCTTCTTCGACATTGGAAGTATTATTAATGGTGACTTTAACTATTTCATACTGTATACTGTTTTTGTTTCAGATGTAAAATGGGGAAAACTGCGTGATTATCAAGTCCGAGGGTTGAATTGGCTCATTTCTTTGTATGAAAATGGCATCAATGGTATCTTAGCAGATGAAATGGTATGTTCAACAACTGATTTTGTCTGAGATTATCAAATTTAAATTAGATGTAATCATACTAAACTGAAATAGTTACTACATTCTTTTTGTTAGAATCTTTGTACTACATTGTGGCTAAATCTGACATTGGTTTAAACTAGATGCATAACAGCAAATGCAAATAACAACAGTTCACTTTACAGTAGATAATGACATTCATATGCTGATTTGCCTCAGTAAAATCCAACCAGAGAATATCTTTTTTGTTCTGTAGAACAATGTAGCCACTCAAGTTGCTGCTTTTCTGGTTAAGAGTGTTTCACATTTAGAAAGGCCTATATTCTGAGACTGTAGGAAGATGTTTCCATCTGTTGGATAATTAACATTCAAGAAGCTTGAGAAACTGGCATCAACATGCCCTCACTGCTTTATTGTTCCTACTTCTGGCAAGCAGCTGAAAGTTCCTTCCAGACTAAGTTGCTTCCAAATTCGGTTTAAGTGGTACAACTTCTAAGGCATGTGACAGGTTATATTGAGAAATGCAGCATATAGTTGGAGAAGATGATTAAGAAAAATGCGCACCTGATAATTTGGATCCTGTCTAGCAGAGCTGAAAGAGAAATTAAACATGCCTGTGCACTGATTGAAAGTTTTGCAAACATAGACAGCTTCAAAAATGTGTTTTTAAGGGAATTAGCTGTGTTTGGATGTCTTCTTTATACATGTTCTGTCTTGAGTAGATGACATTTCTGTTGTTCGTTGTGTCTTTTTGGCTAGTAAGAATATTTAAGGGAGAAGACATATAACTCATAGAATTGGAAGGGATCCTGAGGGTACTCTAGTCTAACCCCCTACCTATGTATATATTAGTTATTTTATCTTGGTGACTGGAAACTTCTCAAGTTAACTTGATACATGTTCTGTTAATAGGGTCTGGGAAAGACACTGCAAACAATTTCTCTCCTTGGGTATATGAAACACTACAGAAATATTCCTGGTCCTCATATGGTATTAGTTCCCAAATCAACTTTACATAACTGGATGAGTGAGTTTAAGAGATGGGTGCCAACTCTTCGGGCAGTATGTCTGATAGGTGACAAAGACCAGCGAGTAAGTATGAACCACCTCAGTGTTTCCCTAAAATTTTCTGGTGTAGTTAGCACATAATGCTAAACCAAGATTTAGTACCATGTCGATTACCTTGAGTGAAATAAGCTTTTGTGCTCCTCCTCCCATTTCTCATTTTATGTTCCCAAGAGAAGGACATTTGCTAAGTTTAGTTTCACTTTCAAAGCATCTTTGTTTAGCAGAATATATAAACCAGGGCTCTTAGTTTAAAACAAACAACAGCTAAACTAGGCAACAAACTATGTGTTATTAACAAACAGATTTCCAGAGACTGTGACTCAGGTTCTTGGATTCTAATGCACCAGCTTTCTTTTAAGTTCTGATGTGGTAGGATGGGGGGAAAGGACAAGTGTGCTGAATCAGGAAAGATACCACCCAGAACCCCATATTCTCCGCATCCCACAGGCTTTAATTCTATATCAGCCTGAATTTGCAGAACATTTTAAGATGATCTAGAGTAGGGTGGTCCAACTCACAGCCCACAGGCTACATTTCGCCCTTGGGGACTTTGGCAACATTCAATAAAAATCATCTTAAAGCCTTAAAAAAAAGTTTTTGTGTCATGCATTGTTAATGAAAGTGCATACATTATTAATTGTGTATATTATAATAAATATATTACACTTTTAATTTATGATTTGGAAATTTAATTCTGTGTGTGGCCTGCAGGTTCTGTGTTGAAGTACTCTTGCAGCCCACTTGGTATGGAAAGTTGGACTGCCCTGGTCTAGAGAAATACTTTTAAGAACCAGCATCAAACCTGAGGTGACCAAGGTACTTTGTGAAATATGTGAAATAATAGTTGTATTTTTACAGTTTTTCAAATCATTTCCCTCCCTCTTATTAATAGGCTGCATTTGTGCGAGATGTATTGTTGCCTGGTGAATGGGATGTCTGTGTAACATCATATGAAATGCTCATTAAAGAGAAATCGGTGTTCAAAAAATTTAACTGGAGATACCTTGTTATTGATGAAGCTCACAGGATCAAAAATGAAAAATCAAAGGTATTTTGAAACACCCAGTGGATGTAAATATTTAAATCATGCAAAAAACATTTCTTCAAGTTTAAAATATATATATGTATTTTTCTTTCAGTTGTCAGAAATTGTGAGAGAGTTCAAGACTACAAATAGACTACTGTTAACTGGAACACCATTACAGAACAACTTGCATGAACTTTGGGCACTTCTTAACTTTTTACTGCCAGACGTCTTTAATTCAGCTGATGTAAGGGTTTGCAACTTGTAAAATTCACTTTAATCTTGCCTATCAAATACTGTTGATTACTTATATTTGGTGTGCACATTCATGAGAGATCTCTTATAATGCTTGGTGGTTTGCGTATATAGCAACCTTCCCCAACCCACTGACTGTGACTTATGGGAGTTTGTAGTTCAAAATGTCTGGAGGGCAGCAGGTTTGGGGAAGGTGGTGTAGGTGAAATTTTGTTAGCCACAAAACTTCTCAAATGTACTTATAATTGTCAGAGTAATGGCAATAAGCATCCTTAGTATTTCACGAAGCAAACTTTATCATCTTGCCTGGATGAACTCATTAGGATTATTCAGAAATATAATATTGTTTTCCAGGAAGATTATAGTTGATAAAACAAAAGAAAGAATTAGTGAAAGCATATTTAGCTAGAATTTTTTTTTTTTAAAAAAAAATACATTCTATGCTATGTAAATAATTTGAAAAAGTGGAAAGACTTTCTATTTGAGAGAATAACTTTTATGTATTTATGCTAATGAACAAACCAATGCAGGTCTCTAGAATCTTCAAATGCACATAAGGCAGAAATAATCCCTTATTGATGCTGATTGGGCTACTTTGTATTTGGACATGGAAATTGACTTATCTGGCTAGTGGCAGGTGTAATTTTGACTTTTTACAAAACTATGGTTTGCAAATAGGAGCCTTGTGAACATTACTTTCCAGTGTAACTTTTCCTCCTCCCAATGCAGTCTTTACTTTGGTTCTGTTTTTGCATTATATGTGAACCAATGTCAGCTGTGAAACTAGCATAAAGTAGGTTTGCAAAGCATTGCTGGGCAGGAAGTTGGATTGTATTATCCATTGCTTGTGTCAGTGCATGTGTTATGTGAAGTCATGGTTAGTGCAAGAAAGGTAGGAGTTGTGAGTTAATGAGTGCCTAGCACCTAATTTTCAAATATTTATCTGAAGGGAATCTGCAGCATATTCTGTCTCTTAATTCATCAGGAACAGAGCCAGAACATTCTTACAACTTCGCAAGGAAAGCTTGAACTAGAAGAGTTATGTATGCTTCCTGAAAACCTGGATTTAGCCTTTGCAGAACTACATAACAGAAATAAATACCAATTTTTGTTCTTAGACAAATAATGGGTAATCTTACTCTGAAATGTGACTGATTATAACTTTTTAATGCTTCAATACAGGATTTTGATTCATGGTTTGATACAAACAACTGTCTTGGGGATCAAAAACTAGTGGAACGGCTCCATATGGTGAGATTTTAATTAAACTATCAGTTAGTTTAATCTATTGAACTTCACAGGAATGTTTCTACTATTCTATGTAACACAATCAACTTTCTATATGCATTGTACTTGGGAGGTGAATAATTTTCTGCTTGCAAGCTTCAGTTGATATGTTACAAAAATTGATGTACTGTAGATATTGGGGCTAATAAGAGATTGGGTTCAATTGCCACTTAATATCGTTGGGAAGCCTCTGATACAAAGTATGGCACTGTATTTGGAACCAGAAATCAGACATACACTTGTATGCAGATGCAATTATTTGTTTGCATCTTTTTGTATCTTACATATGTATGGAATGCCTACAGCACATACAGCCTGTCATATTGAAAGGGGGTGGAAAGCAATATAGTTCTGAAGTATCGGTAATATGAACAAGTTCGTGTGTAGTGCTGCAATTTGAAGTCATGTGCTGCTTTTTGTGTTTTTGGTAGGTACTACGACCATTTCTCTTACGTCGTATTAAGGCTGAAGTAGAGAAAAGTTTGCCTCCAAAAAAGGAAGTTAAAATATATGTTGGTCTCAGCAAAATGCAGAGAGAATGGTAAGTAATTGAAATTAATATGAAATTAATGAACAAAATATTTAATCTTGCTGGTTGTGTATGAAAACTCTTTGTGTGACATGATTCTCAGTTGCCTTACTCTTTCAATACAGGTATACAAGAATCTTAATGAAGGACATTGATATATTGAATTCTGCTGGAAAACTGGACAAAATGAGATTACTGAACATTCTTATGCAGTTGCGAAAATGTTGTAATCATCCATACCTGTTTGATGGAGCAGAGCCTGGCCCACCTTACACAACAGATATGCATTTGGTTACTAACAGTGGCAAAATGGTTGTCTTGGACAAACTGTTGCCAAAATTGAAAGAACAAGGTAACATGTTTATCTTACTGGTAAATGCAGGTGGGAAACTGCCTCTTTTCTTATTTGATAAGGTAGTATTTGCCCAGTTTGGGCTTTTTGTAGTGCCTTGTAGGAATATATTAGTGATCTTCAGTCTTTACTACTAAATGGAACAAGATTGGTGTATTGAGATCCTAGACAGTACTATACACAACTTGTAGGGTCTGCCTGTTAGTGAAATCTTGGAATCTTAAGCTTTATTATAGCAGTGAGACTATTCCTGAAGAAGCCTTTTCTGTACCCTGAACATTATTCAAACAATTGACTAGTTGCAAATATTCCTTTAGGTGCAAGGTGCTGGAGTTAACCCTCTCTGGCAGCCCTTCTTCCTGGAGAAGTTGTGTACATTATTTCAAAATCATAGAACCTGTTCAAATATTTGCCTGTTGGTGTGGACCAGGGATGCATCTTCCTCTGTCAATCCTGATGGATGGTCCACCTGTCAGTCATGATGTCACCTCTGCAAACACTGATGAACAGCTGATCTAAATTGGTTTCATAGTTGCTTTATGCATAAAAATTGTATGTGATTGTGTAATTAATGTTTTTAGTTATGTATTTGATGTATACTTCTGGATTGCCATAAGTTTTGCAGTTGTTTCTTAAAATTCTTGGGTGATCACTAATTGGTTTGAGAGTGTGGTTTACTTTGAACTATCTTCTAAAATCTTGAACAGATTCACGCGTCCTAATCTTCAGTCAGATGACCAGAGTCCTAGATATCTTAGAAGATTATTGCATGTGGCGAAACTATGAATATTGTAGGCTTGATGGGCAGACACCTCATGATGAGAGACAAGTAGGTGCTCAGAAGAATTAAGCTTAATATTTTTTCTATTTGAAAATTTATGAACCAGTATTGATGTACTGACTGACTCATTTTTTATATAGGCCTCCATTAATGCGTACAATGAACCTGGAAGCTCAAAATTTGTGTTCATGCTGAGCACACGAGCTGGTGGTTTGGGAATCAATCTGGCTACAGCTGATGTTGTAATCATTTATGATTCAGACTGGAATCCTCAAGTAGATCTACAAGCTATGGTAAGGTTCATAACAATACCTTAGAAATCATGAACTTGAATCTCACTTCTGCTTTGTTTTTGAACACATTTTCATGCTATACACGTTGACTCTGCAAGAGATCTACTGTTGATCCAGGTTCAATGTTCTTGTATTGATTTACAAAGCCTTGAACAACTTAGGTCCAGGGTAACTCAGGGATTCCCTGAACACTTACATCCCAGCTCAGACACTAAGATCATCTGCAGGAGTATCGTTAATTATTCCCCAAGTTGGCAGTAGCTGACTGATGTCTAACATTTTATATTGTTTTAATTGTATGGGTTATGTTCAATTTTTGTAAATTGCTTCGTTGTTTTTTTATGAATTGCAGTATACAAGTACTTTTATAAATAAAACAAAGTTTTTCTCAGTGTTATCATTTTTGATCAAGTTGTTCAAGATGTTGGCTTCTACATTCATATGAATAAATTTTAAGTTATGCAGAGTTGCATGAATATAGTTCAATATAATGCTAGTGCTTTATTGTGGATAACTTAAATACTGAGTTCTTTTCTTTGTAGGATCGAGCACATAGAATTGGTCAAACAAAGACTGTTAGAGTATTCAGGTTTATTACAGACAACACTGTAGAAGAAAGAATAGTGGAAAGAGCAGAAATGAAACTTCGCTTGGATTCCATAGTTATTCAACAAGGTAAATAGAACTTGGCTTTTCTTTCAACAAGTGTGCACAATGATATTGGTTGATACTGGGTGTTTTTAGTAAGTTAAGAAGCTGTTATATGATGCACATTTTGTAGTAGTGTGTGGACATAACATAAGAAAAGCCCTACTGGATCAGACCAAAGGGCCATTTAGCTCAGCATTATTTTCCAAAGTTGCCAATTAGATGCCTATTGGAGACTCATGGCATTGGTGCAATATCTCTCCTGCTCTGTTTCCTGGCAACTGGTATTCAGGATACACTACATCACATACTGAAGCTAAAATATACAGTATTTTTTGCTCTATAAGACGCACCAGACCATAAGACACACCTAGTTTTTGGAAGAGGAAAACAAGAAAAAAAATATTCTGAATCCCAGAAGCCAGGATAGTCGGTGGGATCGCAGTGCAGCAATCCCGCTGGCTGTCCTGGATTATGGGATAGCCACGCGCAGCCTCTCCCGGGCAAGGGGAGCCTTCATCCTGCTGCCCAGGAGAGGCTGCATGCGACTAAGGCTCCCCCAAGAGCCGCGCTCCCTCCTTGGGGAAAAGCCCCCAAGAGCCGCACACATACTCCGCACACTCTTTAAAGGGAGCGCTGAGCAGAGCCTCCCGCCTGCATTCGCTCCATAAGATGCACACTTGTTTCCCTTTACTTTTTAGGAGGGGAAAAGTGCATCTTATAGAGCAAAAAATATGGTAGCCTTCATTACTAGTAAAAATTAATAGCCATTTCTTCCATGAATTTATCTAATCCCCTTTCGAAGCTGCCCAGATTTTAGCAAGAAATACTACAGTTTTAAACTGCACTGTGTGAAGAATTACTTTTGACTTTTTTAAATCCAGAAAAAAAAGAAAAATGTTTAAGTAATCTTAGGGAGATGTATAACTTCCATGGGCTAAATCAGTACTATTAAATACTTTTTATTTACATAGAATTTATTGTTTTAGTGACCAATATTATTTCAGTTGCACAAAAACCAGGAAGTCTACAAAAATACCTTTAATGAAAGTGGTTTCAGAAAGTATGGTCTGTAATTATTATGAAGCTATTATCAGACATTACATGTTGCCAGGCAGAAAGAAAGAGATCCAAGTGTTTAAATATTACTTGTTTTCTATAGGTTATAGTGAAGTTCACCTGTTGTCTCAAGTATTGTGTATTGTTTCAGAAAATCTCTTTTTTCTATGAAAAAAATAATGTAAACTGCACTGCATAGGCAAAAGTAGAGTGTTTAAAGATTGAGTATACTCATACTAATTTAATCAAAAGTGTTTGCTTAGCATTGTTGGGAATACAATAGAAATGACATTTCAAATAACAGCTCTGAAAATTAAAAACATTCTTATGACAGCAAATTTCAAAGTACTTGACTTTTAGTGTTACATTCTGTTTCTTAACAACATTTTTCATATTCAGGAAGACTAGTGGATCAAAATCTGAACAAACTGGGGAAAGATGAAATGTTGCAGATGATTAGGCATGGAGCTACCCATGTCTTTGCTTCCAAGGAGAGTGAAATTACAGATGAAGATATTGATGGTATTTTGGAAAGAGGGGCAAAGAAAGTAAGTTAGCATGTTATACCAGAATAAAATGTGAGCTTCATTTTTTCCAGGTCAAAATTTGAATACCACTAATAATGCTTTGTCTTGACTGCATGCAATTCTCATTTGGTTATGAAGCATTAAGTTTTATTGAAAAAAATGGTTCTTGTATTTTTAGACTGCAGAAATGAATGAGAAACTCTCCAACATGGGTGAAAGCTCACTCAGAAATTTTACGGTGGATACAGAGTCAAGTGTCTATAACTTTGAAGGAGAAGATTATAGAGAGAAGCAAAAGGTAATGAGGGGCTTTTAGTGACTAGAATTTCACGCAGTGTTGTTGGGATCTGTAGACTGGTTAATATTTCATTAACCAACAATATTGCTTATTGCAGATGGCATTTACAGAGTGGATTGAACCACCTAAGCGTGAGAGAAAAGCAAACTATGCTGTTGATGCTTATTTCAGGGAAGCTCTTCGTGTCAGTGAACCAAAAGCACCAAAAGTAAGCTAATTCATAAAGCAGAACATAAGCAGAAAAAACTTAGCTTATTTGCTATGGGGAGGGTGGGGTGGAATCAGTTTGTTAAAGCCTTTATTTTCCAAAATACCCATTTTGTGTAAAATTAAGCATACTACACAAGTCTACTACTCTTGACAGACTGCCATGGTAGGTCCTATTATTTGAGAAACATTTATTCTGCTGCTGTTTCCTTTGGCATGATTTGTAGTTTGTATCTTGTGTAGTTCTTGTTCTGGGGAGGTTGTAGTTGCTAATATTTGCCTACTGTATTAGTGGGCCTGATGGTGTTAATAGCCTTGATTTATTTTCTTTGATTTGTGTGTCTCTTTTTTTAAGGCACCACGCCCTCCAAAACAGCCTAATGTTCAGGATTTCCAGTTCTTTCCACCACGTTTGTTTGAACTGTTGGAAAAAGAGATTCTTTATTACAGAAAAACCATTGGGTACAAGGTAAATTAGGATCAATGTTTTGTTTTTCATCTTAATTTAAATAAATTTCTATTTTTTTGATGCTATATAATTTGCCACTGGTTTATCTTATTTTAATCTTAGAAAAGTCAAATAATTTTTCATATAGAAAGCTTAGTTTAAGTATTTGGTGATGTCTGGTAAATTTTAGGTACCTCGTAATCCTGACTTACCCAATGCATCCCAGGCACAAAAGGAAGAGCAAATTAAAATTGATGAAGCTGAGCCCCTTAATGAAGAAGAGTTGGAAGAAAAAGAAAAGTTACTAACCCAGGTATGGTCATCCTTCTATGACATATTCTGGCTAAGTCTACATTTCATTTCATTTCAGTCAATACTACAAAGAGAAAACTGATTTGTTTTCTTCTTTAAAACTTGTTTTTGAGAAGCACTCAAAGTACTGTTTTTTCTTTTGTAAAACACTTTGAGGGTTTTTTACAATCAAGTGGGGTATATATTTTAATAAATAATAATAAAACCCACTGTCCCCATAAAGGATTATCTTGGTGCCTTCTGTTTTTGAGGCTAGACAGATTTAGTTTTTGTTTTTTCCTTCAGATTTTAATCACTGATTAAACTGTTTTTATGTATTCTCCTGATGCTGTTCTTAGTTCTTATCTTGTAGTAAGCTACCCTGGAATTGTTTTACATTAAAAGGTGGTAGGATACAAATTTACATGATAAATAAAGCTTAATCTGGGTCACTTAGAGAGAACGCTGTTTTCAAAGTTTTAACTCCTTTAAGTTAGCTAGAAAGTTCTCAAGGCAGCTGATGACCCAATTAAGCTATGTCTTTGAAAGAAACATGAAAATTCTAAATACCTATCTTGTTATTTCTTAAGGGGTTCACAAATTGGAATAAGAGAGACTTCAATCAATTCATCAAAGCTAATGAAAAATGGGGCCGTGATGACATTGAAAATATAGCCCGGGAAGTAGAAGGAAAAACTCCAGAGGAAGTCATTGAATATTCTGGTAACTTATGTTTTCTTGTGAGAAGTTCTGTGAATGATTTTATGTCTGAATAGACATGCATGCGTATACACGTCTATTCAAAAATAAGCTCTACTGAGTTCAATGGAGCTTACTCCTAGGCAAGTGAGTACTTGACCATAGCCTAAATATCACTTTTGAATTTTTTGGGAATTTTTTCCCATGAAATCTTAAAAACAACTGAGTCAGCCATAAAATCTGTTTTGAGATTTATTCACTGTAAAATGGATTAAAATGCCAGTTTTCTATTCAACAGGGTATTTTAAAGTGAATATTTGCCTAAATAAAGGGCGTGGGAAATAATTGGCTGGTTGGTTCTCCCCATTAGGCCTGCAAATCTGCTACTGGCAAGCCCAGTGTCCTGCCCTACCTACACCTGACGTCATTTATAGTGTTTGTGGTGAAGGTAAAGGTGGGGCTTTCTCAAAAAGGCCAGTTGACTGCCTGCAAAGCCCCTTTCAAAGTACTTCATAAGTGCCTGATAACCCACTGGTTACCAAGTGCTTAGGATGCACTGTGCCAAGGTGCTTTGCAAGCTCTGTGCCTCTCAAGCACAAGGAATGCAAAGCTTGCTCTTTTCTGTGTGCAGCACTTCCCAAACACCTGGCAGTCAGCTGAGGAAGACATTTGATCTGGCCTGCCAGGCCAAAAGGGTTAACCACCCCAGACATTGTGATATATCGCACATTGCACTATTTAGCTGTTGAAAACCAGGTATCACCCAGCTCTATTCTCTAGCTACCTCTTCTGCATCTGGTTACTCTCACGAAGACTGCTGGCTGTTTTTCCCTGCTCTCTTCCACCTTTTCCCTGCATGCATCATTTTCTTATCCCCCCCCCCCCCCCCGTGTGTGCCATTTTTGCATCATTTTTTTTTAAAAATTGGTATTACACATAAAGCTGCAACACATACATTATATAAGCATAAAATGAAAGTTCCTTGCACCACAGTTTCTTTCAAGGAGCTTGAGGTGGTAAGCATGGTTCGCCTCCCCCCATCCTTCCCGTTTCATCCTCATAACAGCCCTGTGAGGTAGGCTACGCTGAGAGATGTTGACTGGCTCAAGGTCACCCATTGAACTTCATTGCTGGGTGAGGATTTGAACTCATTTGACCAGGTCATAGTCCAACACTAATTGTTACATCATACTAGCTCTGACTTGTTTCATATCAGTAGCTATAAATTCATATTTATTTAACCTAATTAAGATTATAAAACTGATGAACTTTTCATAAGATGTAACTAGCAAATAATTCCCCCCCCCCCAGCTGTTTTCTGGGAACGATGTAATGAACTCCAGGATATAGAAAAGATAATGGCACAGATTGAAAGAGGTGAAGCTCGAATTCAAAGGCGGATCAGTATTAAAAAGGCACTTGACACAAAGGTAATTATATATTCTTTCTTTTTAATTACACTGACATTTCAGGGTAATGATATATTATACTACTTAATTTCATTTAAATGTTGTCTTTCCTATTCTCTTCAAGTTACTTTTTCTATATTTCAGAAGTTAAGCTTGACATGTCTTAAGTCACGAAACCGTAAAGTGCTCTTGGTGTTTCAGATTTAATTCTCCATTACTGTCTGAATAGTTTACTCTTCTTCAAATTTGAAAACAGTCTATTATCCACAATTGGAAAGAAAATATAGCCCATTAAAAAGTGGGTTGAGTTTTACAGGCTGATTTTCTACAAATGATGCTTTCAGTGTTGCTAGAAAAGTGTAGTTATGTATAACTTAAATCATATTTCAAAGTGATATGGAGCTGTGGGTCATGTCTCTATCCTGCAGTACACTGATGCATGTCTAGCTCTGTGCATTAAATGGTTTTTGCTTAGATTGGCAGGTACAAAGCACCTTTTCACCAGCTGAGGATATCGTATGGCACTAACAAAGGAAAGAATTATACGGAAGAGGAAGATCGCTTTTTAATCTGCATGCTTCACAAGCTAGGATTTGACAAAGAAAATGTTTATGATGAGTTGAGGCAATGTATTCGCAACTCTCCCCAATTCAGATTTGATTGGTTCCTCAAGTCTAGAACTGCAATGGTACGTATTAGTTTGAATGTATCAATGTCTTCTGAAGGGAACCTCAACAGAAACTGTGTTTCAGAGAACTAGAGCTGTTGTCTTCCACACTGGAACCTGTTTTGGAGTTAGCAGCCATAGGCCAAAATGAACAAACTGTTTCAACTAGGGCCTTGTCTCCTGTGTACTTACAGCGTTTGCCCCTATTTTTGGCAAGTTTACCTTGAGGGTCTTTTGTAGGCTCACTCTAAAAATATGCACACTGATGAAGTAAGCTTTATGTGGCTATAAGTCAAGGTGTCACATGTCTACTTAAAATATGTATAGGCTAACCTCACTAATGCTGTATTCACCAATGTGGTTATTTATTAAAGTCCAGTGGTGCTGTTGGTTGAGGGACTTATGGGCCCCTTCCTATCTCTTTTCTTCCCATCCCCCAAACTGGGAAGCTTCTTATTCACCTCTGTATATGATAGGCACCACTTGCAGAAATCAAACCTATGACTGATTTTTCAAAAATGATATATACACCCTCCTTGTTAAGAGTTCACTTAATGCCCACAGCACTGTGCTAGTGGGCTCTACTTTGATCATATTCATTCTTCCCTCTACTTATGTAATGTTGGCTTTTTCAAGCTGCTCTTTTCTTCAGCACAGATTGATTCAGGGACTACTGGGAATAGGATGTAGCTGTGTGAACTTTTTGTGTGTTGCGGCTACTGTATAATTGGGTCTGTTTCCTTATTCATGACTCAGGAGCTGCAAAGACGATGCAACACCTTGATCACTTTGATTGAAAGAGAAAACATGGAATTAGAAGAAAAAGAGAAGGCAGAGAAGAAAAAACGGGGCCCAAAGCCATCTTTGGTGAGTGTAAAATATGAATTTGTTACAAGTGATTTATGTGAAGAGAACCTGTTGATTTTGGCACATAATTTGAAAACAGTCGCTTTCTGTATCTGAATCTTTGACCAAATCATCCCCTGAAGGAACATGTACTCTGGCCTCTGTAGCTGCTTCCAAAGGCTCTCTCTGGGGGTTTGTGCCACTGGAATTTTGACTTTCTTTTTAACAGACTCTCTGTGCCATTTCAAAAGGTGCTTTCAAACTCCTCTGATCAAAAGTACTCTTCTGCTTATTCAGTGTAGTTCTGTGATCGCCAATTAACTTATGACTAATGGCTAAAATCTAATCTTTCAATCCCTATCCAGGTGCAGAAACGTAAGCTGGACGGTACTCCTGATGGTAGAGGGAGGAAAAAGAAGTTAAAGCTGTGAATTCTAAGTTCTTATCACTAACTTTAAAGTAGTTCTTTAATTTTACGGGTCTTCATAAGATGTACTGTACAATTCTCAACTATTATGTCATTAAAGGACATTGGGTTCATGTGTTTACTTACTGAACTAGAAGAATAGTAATGTAGTTTCACTTTTTTAAATAAAACAGCTGTGCTGAACTTTTTTTTACCATTAACACTTGAAATAAAAAATAGGCTTCATTTACTGGTCACTAATTTTTTATATGTTGTCCCTTTCTTTCTGTATGAATAATGTTGAAACTCGTGGCTCAAGATTTGTTGGGTTCAGAAGTAGCAACACAAAGTGGCTTTTACAGTTGTCTCTTTTAACAGTGACAGAGATAAACCTAGAGGTGCTGACACTAATTGTTAATGTGGAGTAAGAAATAAGCAAAGAAAAATCTCAAAGGTAAGTCCAGTTCATGAGAGGTCTGTTGTATTCACTTACATGCAAACATCTTTTGCAGTGGTTGGTACTGATTGCTTGATTGTTGTACAAACTAGGCTTTCTTAACTTACCGTATTTTTCGCCCTATAGGATGCACTTTTTCCCCTCCAAAAATGAAGGGGAAATGTGTGTGTGTCCTATGGGGCGAATGCAGGCTTTCGCTGAAGCCGGTGCGCACTAACCCCTCTCGCTCTCCAGGCTTCAGGAAGCTCTCCGCAAGCCTTGGGAGCCTGGCGTGACTTCCCGCCGGGCTCCCAAGGCTTGGGGACAGCAGCCTGCAGCCCGAAACCCAGGGAGCGCAGCGGAGCGCGCTCCGGGCTGATATCCGCAAGCCTGAGGAGACCGGTGGGAGTTCCCGCCGGGCTCCCAAAGCTTGCGGATAGCAGCCTGTTCTGGGGCTGGGGTTGGGGGAAGCTCGGGCTTCCTCCGCCCCAGCCCTGCGCCTGGGGGGGGTTCTTTATCCCCCCCCAAAAAAAACTAGGTGCACCCTATAGGGTGAAAAATACGGTAGTTTGAACTGACCAGCTTAATTTTCAGGGGTAATACAGCGTAAGAATGGTAAGGAGACAAGTAATTCACACAAAGTATGAAAGAAAAAAACCTTTATAAAACGTTTTGGCAATTTTACAATGCAAAGTGTAAGGTCACAATTATAAGAACGTATAAGCGACAGGACAATTCAATGATAATGTTTCAGTGCTTGCCTGAACCGGCTTTGCTCATATCTGGAAAACAAGTAGCATAAGCATATTGCAGAAATATACAACAGCGTCAAATGTATGTTTTAATGCTTATATCTGATTCCATAAACAGCAAGAAAGGAGCTGGTCAGTAACAGGTCACACAGAAGGTGAGGTAATGAAGGAATACTTGCATTTTAGACCCTTTCAGTAACTTTGTATTGTTGAAACATCTGCTTCAGCATCCCAAGACTGGGTTGGTGGGACTTGCTGGATTAATTTGCTTTGCCCTCCCTTGCACTCTGGAAAAAACAGGTCCCAGGTAGGCAGGAGGAGGAGCCCCTCTACCTTAGTTTAAAATGCATAGCATCAATTACTTCCAAGCAAGCTTAGAGAATTGCACTGTAAGTCCTGAGTTCAATGGGGTTTACATCTTACATAAACAGGTATAGGATTGCGGGCTTTTAAACACATAGTAACTGTTCTCCTTTGTCAAAGGTTGCTGCAGTCTACTGGGCCACAGTGGCTAAATGAAGTATCTGAGGTCAACTGCCATAGTAAAACTCAATTTCCATGTTTGGAGGGCTAGCCTGTAGCCCTACCATATTGTGTATGCTCTCTAGTCTGTACAAGGCGGATTTATCAATTGACAGCTTTCCCAGTTTCATCGCTTAGGTTTTTTCTTAACAACACTATTTACAGTTATAAGTCAATAAGGAATTTTTAATTAATTGCATATATGTTTGTTTCTTTTGTGATACAAACAAGTATTGGGGCACAAAGTACCTCCTGAATGAAAAAGCAAATACTGCTAAAATAGGCACCACCACTTAGCTGTTAAAAAAATCTGACCAATTAAGCAAAATAAAACTTAGTGAACATGTCTCATAAAAATTATGACTTGCTTTTGAGTAAACATGCATAAAATTCTCCATATTTGAATTTTCTGTGAACAGACCTTGTCTAAACCCATTATCTTAGCTGTAGGCAATGCTCAGCAGAATACATGAAATTTACAAAAGCTGCATGTAGAATAAATGAATCTTTAACTACATTTTTTTAGTGTTATACAGTGGTGCCTCGCAAGACGAAAAGAATCCGTTCTGCGAGTCTCTTCGTCTAGCGGTTTTTTCGTCTTGCGAAGCAAGCCCATTGACGGCTTAGCGCTATTAGCAGTTTAGCGGCTTATCAGCTTAGCGGATAAGCGGCTTAGAAAAAGGGGGGGAAAGGAAAAAAAAACCGCAGGAACTCGCAAGACATTTTCGTCTTGCGAAGCACCTCCAAAATGGAAAACTCTTTCGTCTAGCGAGTTTTCCGTCTTGCGAGGCATTCGTCTTGTGGGGCACCACTGTATATACTTACTGGCAAACTGAGATGCTTACTGTATTTAAGTTGTCATGGACGTGACTGTCTTCATCTTACAGCAAATTGAGTCTGTCAGATGCTGACCAGTGCCAAATATTGTTTCAAAAATGTGGGCAAAGGTAAAGGGTTACCTGACATGGAACAAAACAGCCTGAACCACATGGTGCTGCTTCACACAAATAAGAAACCATGCAGTCTAGCTTCCTCGTACCACCGTTACAGCATTAGAAAACATGCTTCGCACAACCCTTTACCAAAACATTTGGTGGTAATGATTCCAAGTTCCTTTACTGCAGTGGCTGCATTTGATGGTTTAGAGATTACATAGCTGGATTAGTTATTTTGCTCAATGAATCTGACAACAAATTATAGGATATAAATGTCTTAAGTTATTCACAATATCTTACAAAATTTGCCAAACTAATGGACATTTTACTAACTGCAGGCAGACAAAAGGAAGGGCCATCTAGTAATGATTTGGGGTTATTGTAAAAGGCATGATAAAATACTAAGGACGCGTCAGCTTTAGCGTCTTGTATTAAGGTGTGTTTGTGAAACCATTTGGGAAATACTCTTTAAATTAGCTTTCCATTTTTTCCAGTGTATCTCTCAGCCACTCGGACAGTACAATTCTGCTCTGAGATTTAATTACAGATACTTTTCTTCTACCCTATCTCATTAAAATCTGACCCCTTCTCTCATTCTCCCTCACACCACCCCTTTCCATATACAAGATGGGTATAACTAGACATCATACAAGTTAAACAAAAAGGAAATCAATATCCCTTTGAGGAGCACCAGGCTTTCATGATGGTAGGTAAGGCACATTAATAGCTGCTAGCTGATGATTTATCTTTTTTTAGCACCATTTGAAGAAGAAAGGGGGAAAGCTAAGTTTATTCCAGGAATCCATCCTGTTTTCCTGGGTAGGTGGGGAGGAAGTTAAGTTATAAATAAAGCACTCACACTTCTACACACTTCATCTTGTTTGCTACACTTTTTGTATGCTGGAATCTCACACAACCTAGCACCAACACGGCAGCTCCCAAGTCTGTGCAAACACAGCCCCCCAAGACCAGTTTTTATGATGAAATGAAGTATCTTCAAACGACAACCCTCACCTTTGTGATGTGATTTAGACTTCAGAGCTATCACTGCTGCTGTGCCGCGTGGTCACAGTTTCATTACTGCTGGAATAGCCAGTGCAGGAATTTGCTTTTCCATTAGTAGAACGTCCCTTTCTCTTCAGTAGGAAGATGATAATCAAAACTGTGCTGATCAGAAGCAGCAGCCCAGCTGCACCTCCGACAATAGGTACAATCCTGTCTTCCATGTCGCTTCCAGTAATTTCCAGGACCGGCTTCTCATACGGTTTACCTGGCGGGGACCAATCTTTCTGCTCAATAACAATTTTGTTAGACCGGTCAAGAGCTATGTGCTGGATGTTGGTGCCTCTATTCTTATCTGCACTGATATCTTGCGCAAGCGTAGGGGCATCCGAGATGGCTCTCCGACTGCGACCAGAATGTGTAGCACCTGGGATTCCACTGGCTGAGGATAAAAAGTGATGGTACTCGACACTTCTCTTTCCAAGGCCTCTGTGGGCATTCTCACGGGACCGAACCATGTAGATAGTGTGGATGTACCATTCTCGACCTGCTGCTACCTGTTAAATTAAAAACACACATGACAACTTTAAGCAAAATTAAGTTGCTAAATGCCTCCTAATCTCTCTGGGGCTCAAGATTTCAAATATGACTGTCACCCAGAGTACTGCTCCTGACGTAAAAATAACATGACAATGCTATTTTGCATGGGAGGGGGGCAGACTTTAACAACACAGTATGCAAACATAAAACATGTTTTGTATACAGTCCCTTGATTTAAGATGGAATGTTTACAATCTATTCCAGGAGGTATTTGAAGGCGAGGATTATGCATCCCTTGATCAATAACATTTAACTGTTTTATTTATTTAGTTCTACTGACATGAAAAAAGATTTCATCATAAATAGGTTTGGATTGATGGTGCCCAAAACTGTCTTTCATGTAAATTTATATGACAAAGAAAGCAAAAAACGTTTTTGACAAAATTCCCAGAACACTTTTTTTAAAAAATCACTCTTATGCATAAGGCTGCATTTCGAAAAACTGCAGGAGTTTTGAAAAATACCTTGCTAGTTAGGAAGTTAGTTTCCAACATACAAAGGTTCTGGAACAATATTGCTCTCAGAGGTTACCTGGAATAGTGGAGTCGACAACATGCTGAATCCATCAGACCCTGGCTGCTTTACCAAAGGATAACCATCTATGTGATCAACAGCGAGTTTTGCATTGAAGGCCATATTTCCAAACACTTTTGCCTGGGTATCAGGCTGAGCTTTATCCTAGAAGACAAAGAAACCAACACTGGTACATTATTACATTCAGGATTTCAAACTTGTATTAGGACTGTGCTGTAGTGTACCATGGTACATACCAGAATCTTGAATCTGTATAAGAGGGAAGGGGTGTCTGCTAGGCAACCATATTCCTTGTTATCTGGACTGTACTTGGGGACATACCCGTCAGCCCCAGTGCACAAAAACACCTTCTCGATGTTACAGATGAAAGAATCTCCTAAATTCTGGACAGGATCCACCATGACACGACCATAGATTTCAGAGCCTAGAAATATTTTTAGAAAAAGTTATTTAGGAATACCATTGATACCCCTTACCTTCAAACGCAATCAGACCCCATAGGGCAGACAATAGAAGACTAATAATATACAATATAGAAATAATTAACATCAATTATTTTTGTTACAATAAATGTAATTAAAAACATACAATAAAATAAAATGTGTACTACTTTAAATAAAGCCCGGTATCCCAAAACAGCATAAACACCTTTAATGCTCCAAAGATCTCAATATTTCTTAAAGTTTTTTTTTGGGGGGGGGGGGAGGGATATTTTTCCCTGATGCCTAAGACAGGCACCCTGTGAACATCTCTGGGAAAGCATTCCAGAGGTGAGGACTTTTGTATGTCACCATCTGCTGCACTTCAGAAAGCAGAAGTACCTGGAGAGAAGTCTCAGATGAAAATGTGAACTGATAAAGGGGAAGGCAATCCAACAGAGATCTAGGTCCTCCGCTCCATTTTTTAAAAAGCCAAAACATACCAGGCGCCAATGAAGTTGTTGCAAGGTAGGCTCTATTAATGTGACTTGCATTAGCAGGTGAGCCACAGTATTTTGAACTAGCTGCAAGTTATGAACCGTTGGCCCTTCAGATGTTGCTGAACTGCAACTTCTACCACCTCTGACTATTGTCTATGCTTGCTGGGGTTGTTGGGAGCTGACGTTCAGCAACATCTGACGGGCCAAAGGTTTCTCACACCTTGTCTAGAAAGCATGGGTCACTGAGGTCTGAAACCAGGAACCCTTAAGTCTCTGTTGGTGCTGTAAGTATCCAGCTGAAACCACTGCATTTCTGATACCAAAGTTTGGGGCTCTTTTTTTAGGAGTGAGAATGTTTGAATACATTCTTTTCATAACCTCTCCCCTGTACCCCACCCCCAGTTGTTAAGTGGACCATTTGCATCTCATAACTTCACCAAAATATTGCTCTTGCACAGAATTTGAAATGTGCAGTATTAAGCATTCTGAGAATCTCTTATTTTGTACATATGCAAATTTTTAGGCTTCTTGTCAGCAAAGTTGGACTTTAAAATGTGCAAGTAATGTCTGCTAAAAAGAAACCAGAGCAGAAAAGGAAGTGGTGCTTCAAGGGACTACTTCTCGTCCCCATGTCAACCAGAATAAAATTGTTCATAATACAGTGGTACCTCTGGTTACGTACTTAATTTGTTCTGGAGGTCCGTTTTTAACCTGAAACTGTTCTTAACCTGAGACACCACTTTAGCTAATGGGGCCTCCCGCTGCCGCTGTGCCGCCGGAGCACAATTTCTGTTCTCATCTGAAGCAAAGTTCTTAACCCGAGGTACTATTTCTGGGTTAGCGGATGTAACCTGAAGCATATGTAACCCGAGATACCACTGTAAAGCAATTGTGCTCAATTTGCATGATGTACACAATGGTGCTAACCTTACTTGGTTAGCAAAGTAACTTTGCAATCAGGATGGTAGAATCAGGCTTTCACTTACTGTGCTGACTAATGTTAAAGTGAATTTGCACAAGCTTATCTTGCTAAATGACTTCACATCAATCCTAGTTAAGCGTTCTCTCTGCATTTCTCAGAGATACAACCATCTTGTCAAGACTTGTTGAGTGCAACCCCACTTTTCCTCGCTAGGGGGCAACCTATATCCAACCACACAAGCCCAGGGGGTTCTGCATAATAGATGTTAATTAAGTACTGATCAAACAGATGGTTTTGTTTTCCTAGCAACAGTTTGAGTAGCCGATGCATTATGAACACTATGAATCCTACTTTCTAATAGCAAATTCATTCAGGGACACTTTATTCAATAATTTTCAAACTCAAGAAATTGTTCTTAAAGACAACCACCCTTTAAAACACCCTTGAAGCCTAACCAGAGTTATTTTTCCTGGTAACTTTTATTAAAGCATCATCTTCCTTCAAAACACACCACCTTTTTCTATTCCCTTTTCACGTTCTCAACTATGAAATCATAGCATTAGTCAAAGGTGAGGAATAATATTAAGAAGAAAGAACATTAATTGATCCTAACACGATGCTAAAAGCAGCATGCCAGCATCTATATGTAAAGAGTAAAACTATTTCTTTGCCTTCTGTGAATGCAACATCTGTTCCTTCTCCAAATCCCATGGAGCCATCAGAAAGCCAAAGGTCCTTCTTTGACAACAGGAACATTTGGGTGTTTAGACTGAATTCAGCTGCTACCGGGTCACTGACCTATATAAAAAGAAAAAGAATCACTGTTTTGAAACTCAGCTATTAGTTTCTCAATTTCAGTTCTTTCTGATGCTTGCTCAACATCAGCTTGCTTGCTTTAGCCCTTCAAATTTAAAAAGGCTAATTATGCTGTTTTAAATGTCTATTTTATATTTAACTTTCTTTAGTAATTTTTCTTATGAAATACTTAAGATAATATTTTAGTTTCCTGTTAATTACGGTATGTTGTTTGGACTGTATACTTGAACTTATTTGGTAATGTTTTATTCTGGATTGTTTTAACTGATGTGTTAATGTAGGCATAAACCACTTTGAGATTTTTCTTCTTAAAAATATAAAGCAGTATAGAAATGAAAATAACCACAACCTCTTTGCACAAGAGCAGAGTGTGCAAGTAGACTGAATCCATTAACCCATTTATTAGAAGAAACACACTTTAATCAGAAAGTTCTGTTCATAATATAGTGCAGAAGTCTTGAAGACAACCATACTGAGTGAGACCAGTGGTCCACCTAGGCTTGTATTATCGATGCTGAACAGCAGTAGCTTCTGAAGACTCAGGCTAAGATCCTTCCCATCTCTTCCTTACTTGATTCCTTTAACTGGTGATTTGGGCATTGATCCTGGGGCCTTCTGCATATAAACCACTACTAATGAATTATGCCCCTCTTCCCATTCATTAGGCTCAGTATAGCTTTTAAATCTTGACTGATCCCTCCCATCTTATAGCACTTCCAGAAGAAGGATTTGGGGCCAAACACTCACAAACCACTAAAGGACTGTGCTATTTGATGCTCAATGCAGCTGGTTAAAAATGAGAGACCAAGGACCAGCAAGACACCATCAGTGGTACAGTCCAAATCAGTTACTACAATGCAGCCCTCTTGTGCTAGCTAGTAGCTCTACACTGAAGTGCCCTCTCTTCTACTTCAAGGGTGAAAAGGGACATGCAGCTGCTGCCCAAAGTGATGGGCATGTCAAATGAGCTCTACTCTTTCCCTGTAACCATCCGCAATCCTTCCCAGCCAAGTGATATGGAGAAGATACAGGGAAACATAGCACGCAGATAAGTGTGCCTAAATTATGGGGAGAGAGGAAAAATAACTTGGCACAGGGCTGTGATTTTTCAAAGGCAGGCTTGACTCAAGTGGGACATCAAATTCCACACCCAAGTTTAGCACTATAGTCAGTGGCAAAGAAGATTGGTTGTATCCAATAGCGGCTTAGTGCAAGAACCTTGGAAAAATGGGGTCTCTTGTTTGGCTCTTTGGCTAGCTCAAAGTCACCATTGGATACATCCCACTTTAAACATCTGTAAATTTAAACATTAATTCTGCTCCTGACTCTTCACCCCAAGTTGGTGGATTTTTAAAAATTCAGGACCAGCTCTTCTAAGTCAGTGGAAAATAAAAAATACAGTACGTAAAACTAGTTCAGACTCTACTACTGATGAGCTGCACAAGTAAACAATTTAGTTCAATTTAATTGCCAAGGGAGTGTGTATGATGTGCCAGATAAATGCAGTCAAAATAATTTGTTGAGAGCATTAAACACAAGAGAGGTTTTACCTGCTGGAACCTGATATCTAGATCAAAGGTGATTGGCTCCCGGGGGCTACAAATGACAGGCTGGGTATATTCTTGGCTGGGTGCAGCAATACAGGGGGTAAGTTTCACAGTGTAAGTACCCGAATAGTCACGTACCTACAATAAGGGGTGCAAGATCAGAATATGAAGTTTTTGTTTAAAAGTGCTTTAGTTTAATACATGCATGCGCGCGCACACACACACACAACAGAAAGATACTACATTTGTCAATGGACTCTTTAGCATAATACTGCTTCACTTGGCTGTTTAAATTCATCTGTTTTGGGCATCTACTTTTTAAGAATCATGGTGGCTGCTTCTGAGCAGAGCATCAGCTGTTTCTACTCAGCAGCTGACTCACTGATTCTGACACCCACCCACATCATGCAACTCTTCTTGTTTTCCTACAATCCTAAAGTGCAACCCCACTGAACTCAATGGGATGTACTGAGCAAACATGCTTAGGGCTGTATATGCTTAGGATTCAAGAAAGGGCTTAAAATATTGGTGTTCATTTCTGTCTGCATCCACAGCTGGCAGGTTATTTTATATTTTAATTAAGGTGAAACCATTATTATGACTTTCCTTCTAGCAGTAAGAATCACAGGTGACTGAAGTTCTCATTCGAAACCAATGTTGAGGCTGACATATCTTTGGTATATAAATCTTCCACTATCTCATCATTTATTTGCATTTCGCTTTTCTCCCCCAAAAGGAAGCCCAAAGTAGCTTACAACATAAAAAACCCCAAATACATACAAAGCAAAGGACCCAATACCCCAAAAATCTGAAAATAAAAGAACTACAATAAGTCTATATGATAACCTTTAAATTCAATACTTAAGAAAACACCAGTTCAGTTAATAAAGAATAAAAAGTACTGATTTTTTTTTTTTTAATTGAGAAAATTTTACATTTTAGATTCCAAGAGGCACTGTGTGAATTGGGCATAACTTTCTCCATAGTTTGTGCCCAGCAGGGGACTGTAATGGTGTTGAATTTGGAGGAGTGATGTCCATACATGTAATTAGACATGAAGCTTGCTGGGTAGCAAAATGCTGGACGAAATATGCAGATGTGTTGGTTTTGGAGAACACACAATCTATCAGCTTAACCAATCATAGAGTTGTAAGAACAATGTATTATGTAACAGCCACAAGCCTCCCTGCCCCCCTCGAAAGGTGCTACAGAAAACTGCATTGTTGGCACTCACAGCAAAATCTGAGACAAATTTCCATTGCTGCATAGGCTGGTGGAAGGTTTGTTCACTTTGAGAAAGGCTGAGTGTAAATGTGAGGCCAGGGTGATCAGCAGACATCACCATTGATGATAAAGAAGTACCTGTCAAGGAAAAGGACACGTTTTTATGATGGAATGAATGTTGCCATCCAGCACACAGTGGCACACAAGGGCTCCTTATGATTTCTGAAAAGAAATATTTCACTTCTCTTTGATGACAAAAAGCAAAACAAAATCTCCACCAAAAAGAATAAGGAGAATTTAAGATGCATTGCATACCTAAGGTATAAAGCAAAAAGCTAATCTTACCTGGGTGGGACATCACAAATTGCCCTCTGAATCGAATCTCAGTCCTGAAGTAGACGACAAGCCGCCCTTCATCATTGATCTGCATGCTGGTTGGGTAGAGGGAGCCTAAATTCAAACAACCTAAATTCATTACTATATACAAAAAGGTATTAAAGCTTTGCCACTTGTAGCATTTGAGAATATCAGATGCTACATACATCCCAGTTTACTGTGAATTTCAGATTGTTTGATTTCAGTGGAATAACTCTATTTGCAAACATGGGGTACCAATCTCCTCTGGGCAAAATTTTCATGTTTCCTCGCCAAAACAATATACTGGTACAATTTTGGAGGAGCACACAGAGAGTGTTGAAGGTGATGAATAAATTATTTGTAATAATAAAAAGTAAAATGTACTCAACATTGTAAACTCAGGGGCAGGGGCTGCCATTATTGGTTTTTGTGAGCCATTCTGGAAACCCTATTTCAGCTGAAAAGTAGATAAAAATGCTTCAATTAAATAAGAACTGAACAAAATCACCTTGGAGCTCAGCTTCTGGTGGGCTTCCTATGCCGTCCTTCCAAAGAATGGCAGTATCATACACAAAGGTGAGCTTGAGCTCAGACTGCAAGTCAAAGTGCTGCCATCCTCCAACAGCAGCCGGGGAATGGAAGACGTAGGAGACATACAGGGGCACTCGCAGAGTCACATACGACTGGACCAGATTTAACACCTGCAAAACACCATAGTATTTGGTTATGCTATGTTCAGATTGCATCCTGAGAAGTCAATTTCACAACCATTCTGGGAATGGTATTAAGTCTCATCCTCATTCCGTCCTGAGTTGGTGAGTTTGACAGATGTTCTGAGTGTGTGTATGTACATGTTGGCTCCTGAACAAACTTCACTGGCTTTGATTAGAAATCCACTTTGATGATTTATGAATGAATTGCAGCTTGTGTTGAAGTGTGAGAGAATCCAAGCCAGCAGGCAGACAGGCAAACACTCTTGCTGGCTTCTGAGATGCAACCCTGGCAAAGAACACAAACACCCTGGAATTGACTTGACAGTCATCCCAAAGTGTAATCTGGAGTTACAGCTAAGTCCCTATTATAGGATTAAATTGATACTAACAGTCTCACAATCATTTGTGACCTCCAGTGCATTCCGGTCCAACTTTCTGGAAGTGAATGGGTAATGATTAAGCTCTTGTTCAGTGAAATGGTCATTTAAAGAAACAACAATGCAGATAGTTTGGGGAAGTTAAAACTGAAGCTTGCTTCCCATTTCCCCTTTACTTAACTTTCAGCACTGATAACAAAACACATGGCAGTTAAGAAATGGGCCAGTCAAAAGTCCAGACATCAATAAACACATCCTATGACTTGCTCAGAATCCAAACAATAAAACACTCAAAAATGAGAGCAGTCCCTCAGCCTTTGATCAAAATTAAAATGCAACTCAAATCTTTACTGACTTGCCCTATCGATTATGCTGGATTCCCAACTTCTATCATACCATGCAGGTGGCGCTGTGGGTTAAAGCCTCAGCGCCTAGGGCTTGCCGATCGAAAGGTCGGCGGTTCGAATCCCTGCGGCGGGGTGCGCTCCCGCTGCTCGGTCCCAGCGCCTGCCAACCTAGCAGTTCGAAAGCACCTCCGGGTGCAAGTAGATAAATAGGGACCGCTTACCAGCGGGAAGGTAAACGGCGTTTCCGTGTGCGGCTCTGGCTCGCCAGAGCAGCGATGTCACGCTGGCCACGTGACCCGGAAGTGTCTCCGGACAGCGCTGCCCCCTGGCCTCTTAAGTGAGATGGGCGCACAACCCCAGAGTCTGTCAAGACTGGCCCGTACGGGCAGGGGTACCTTTACCTTTACCTTTATCATACCATGGGAGTTGGAGTCCAATAACATCTGGGCAGCCACAGATTTCCCAACCTTGATATGGCAAGTAAATGATCCTAATTTTATTTCAATTATCATCAACAAAAAATTCAAGATGCTCTTGTCTAGCCCATACTGCATGCACAACGGTGTTAAGAGCGGTGACTCCTGACAGGTGGGAGACATCTTTAAGCCTCCATGGACCAACAGGCCAGGGTTCCCACCTGCATGACTGTTTCAACCAAGTTTTACTCAGAGTAAACCTAACTGAGCCAGGTCCATTCATTTCAAAAGGTGCACTCTGAGTAAAATTTAGTTGAAACAATACTACTGCTGCTGCTTTTAATGACTGAACAGTTATTTTCTTTTATTGTTATGTTTTTCTTTTTGTTGTGCTATGACTACTATAAATAAAATAATGAATGAATAAATAATGTTAACCCATTCACTACAATGTCATATTTCATCTTCCTTGAACTTGCAAGATAAAATCCCACGTTGCAGTGATACACTTACTGCAATGAATGTGCTGTCAACACAGGCATCTTTCGAAAGCACCTCCGGGTGCAAGTAGATAAATAGGGACCGCTTACTGGCGGGAAGGTAAACGGCGTTTCCGTGTGCTGCGCTGGCTCGCCAGATGCAGCTTTGTCACGCTGGCCACGTGACCCGGAAGTGTCTCCGGACAGCGCTGGCCCCCGGCCTCTTGAGTGAGATGGGCGCACCAACCCCAGAGTCTGTCAAGACTGGCCCGTACGGGCAGGGGTACCTTTACCTTTACCTTTAAGCAGCACATAAGAGACTCGGGTGGCACTGTGGGTTAAACCACAGAGCCTAGGACTTGCCAATCAGAAGGTCGGCGGTTCGAATCCCCGTGACAGGGTGAGCTCCCGTTGCTCAGTCCCTGCACCTACCAACCTAGCAGTTCGAAAGCACGTGCAAGTAGATAAATAGGTACCGCTCCGGCGGGAAGGTAAACGGCGTTTCCGTGCACTGCTCTGGTTCGCCAGAAGCGGCTTAGTCATGCTGGCCACATGACCTGGAAGTTGTACGCCGGCTCCCTCGGCTAATAAAGCGAGATGAGCGCCGCAACCCCAGAGTCGGCCACGACTGGACCTAATGGTCAGGGGTCCTTTTACCCTTTACCTTTTAAGCAGCACATAAATGGAAATCGTTGCTTCTCTCTCTGAAAGTGGCTCCACGTGTATTTCATGGCAAAGGGGCTTTTGAAATCCAAGGGACAGGGGCTTATCATGTGGTGAAAAGGTTTATGTCCTTCACACAAAAATCCAATGTACACATGCAACTTCTAGTGCCACACAGTTTAAAAGATGATCATGTATGCTCACTAACGAGCATCATGTTATGGTCCTACTGATTAACTTAATTGCATATGAAATAGAATGTGCCTGCCTCTGAGTCTGGGAATCCTTTGTGAAAGTCCAAGCCTTGTTGCTAGGCAGCTTCAAGCTACAAGATCCTAAACCCTTGTGTGTGTTCTCTAGAGGTGCTGCTAGAGGAGGGAGGCTGAGTTAATGAGCAGAGTCCAGATGGGGGTGGCTGGGCAGAGGTGACTAACAGGGGAGCATATGCATTTGGAAACAACCAACAGCTGAACTACATACAGAACTATTTTGCTACAACTGTCATGAATTTTAAAGAAGGGGCAGGGAAACCATTAGAAACCTTTGTGTGTAGTATGAGCCAACATGACCGCACAAGTGAGTTTTTGACACTCTTCATTTTGCTTTGCTTACAGTTTTACAATAATAGTTGGTTTCAATACAAGATGCTGAGTTACCCGTCAGCTTTTACTAATCAAGGGAATGTTGTAAAGATTTAAGTTGGGAATGAGTCAGATTAAAGATAGATGAGATCAATCATTCATTAGTTTTCACATGTGGGCTCTCTAGAAGACTGTCTGTATTAGTGCAAATCAGTATATCATTCCCTTGTCAGGAGCACACTGTGTGCCAGACCTCACTCTTGCCTGCCCAGCAAGTGACTGCGATGTCCATGTCACTGCAGTGCTGTTTATGCAGTGAGCTCCCATGCCACATCCATCTTGGTTACTGAGGTGAGCAGTGTTCGTCATAAATCAAATAGTGTTTCTAATGAGGTCATGCATAGTATTTGACAGTCACTGCACATGACTGCCATGCTACTTGTGGCAGTTTCTTGGAGCCCAGCAAATGGGAATGTTAAGACTTGTGTAGAAGAAGCAAAACCTACATTGGGCCAATATTCCTGTAAAGGAGGTCTGTGATAATTGGCAAATCAGGGAGGGGCCGTAGCTCAATGGCCATGCACATTATCTGCATGCAAAAATCCCAGAAAGCTTCAACTTTCAGCATCTCCATTCAGGACCGACTCCAGAAGGTGGCAAAGTCAGGCATTTGCCTGGGCCCCAAGATCAGCAAAGAGCCTACAGTGGCAACATTTCAAGAGAATACAAATAGTCAAGAAGATCAGAAGTAACGTAAGAGAATTCTCAGCTTGCATTAACTACTTTTTCTAACTTAACTGCCCACCTCTGCCCTCTGCCCCCAGTAAATAAATCCTGGACCTGTCTCTGTCTCCAGATTTCAAATATTTTAGCTAGAAGGGTTGGGAAAGATCTACATATGATGCACCAGAACGCTGCAGCTAGTTAGAGATAGATGGGCCAATGATGAACTCAATATAAGTTAGCTTCATGTGTCCATAGCAGGTTCTGCTCGGGTTAAATGAGAACAAAACCTGTCTGGCGTAAGAGGGCACAGCTGGCACAGGTGCAAGCTAAAAAAGAAAACAAAAACAAAACGCAGCTACCACAAGCAGGTAGCTGTTTGTACCAGTTTTCAGCCAGGCTGTCATGTTGTACCTAATCTGAAGGTACTGTAACAAGTATATGCACTCAATAAGTGTGCCTGTATAACCAGGATCAGAGTTAAGTGCTAAAGGCAATTCAGATTTAGCAAGCTCTGTATTAACCTGGGTGGGTTCCAGCCCACTGACCTGTGGCTAACAGTAGAGAGTGGTTTAATAGGACAGATAAACAAGGAAGCTTGCAGCCACCAACGGAGTGGCATGGAAGTACAAGGTTCAAAATGTAACATCTTAGGCTTCTGTGTTTGCCAGGGAAGAGCAGGCCAAAGCTCCTCTGAAATCTTGGCGTGGGTCATTATGAGCTTGGCACTAGCCTCCACTTTCACCCAAACTGACCTGGCAGTGGAGACGTCAAACACCAGCACCAGGGAGCTTCATTATACCTGACATAGCTGTGCTCCAGAAACCAGATTCCTTGGGAAATGTAGTTTCTTAGGGCACCCGAGTCTTAGGAACACTAAGAAAAATATTTTTTCAAGAAGCCTTGATTTTCAATCTTGTGCAACCCCATCCCCCTGACTATTTCAGTGTGCCACAGAGATGTCTTAAGAAATCCTCAATGACGACATTTTGCCAAGCAAATTAATTTCCAATGGTAGAGTCGCTATTTGGTGTTTAAACTCAACCTGTTATAAGTTATGGACCATTAAGAACAACACGGGTAGTACTGGAAATGCATCAAGTATTGCACAGAAAAACAAAACACAAGAAAGGAAACTAAATCCTACTTCCACAAACCCGTTAAGTACAGTTATGGAGCAGATGCCAAGATACCCTTCAGCTGCCATATAAAACTCAATTATCACCCCATGGCTTCCATAGAGATGGGCTCAGTGGCAGAGCCCGCCCATTTAAATGAGTCAGGCAGCGAGGGATGTAAAAGACCTCACCCCACAATTGCCACTGCCCTTCAGAGTAGATAAATGGACAAATAAGGCTAGATAGGTGAATAGTTTGTCTTTGTATAAAGAGAGCTTCCCAAGTTCCCATGCTGCAAACTCAAGTGCATGCAACTGGGCATAATGCTAGCATTTTCTTTTCAGTTACATAGGCTTGCTTTTCATGCATGCAGCATACCTGACCATCTGTGCCAATGGAGCCACTGCAGTCGGTCAGCAGTTCTGACATGTCATAATAGCTGTTAAACTCCCACAGGCAGGCTTCCAGATTGAGGTTACGGTAGAAACGCAAGGTCTTGGCAGATCGCACAGCGCTGCTGTACTGGTAGGGTGAAGTTTCTCCAATCACTTCTGGGTTCTTGGTGTCCTCTGTGATGAATCCGTAAGTTGTCTCAATTTCGTTATAATCCAAGAGGTTTGAGCACTTGTGATTTCCTACACGAGTGCCATCAGGGCTAAGAGTCAGCTCAAAGTTGGACAAAGGTCTAGTTGATATAACTGGCAGCATCCCTGAAAATAGAAGAACATGCAAGAAGAGCCATATAAACCAACCTGTTTTGCACAGTGGACAACCATGAGAATTCCACAGGCAGGGACAAAGCTGTCTCCCGTTCTTCCCTAACAACTGGTACATTCAGGGGCAGGATAGCATCACAACTAGCACCAATGGTAGCCTTATCTCCATGATTTTTAAACCCATTTAAGTTGGTGGTCACCATCCCATCTTGAGATGGTGAATCCAAGTGTTTAACTATGAATCACCAGTCATGTGATTGTGATGACAAATAGTGCTGCACCAGTTGTTGTTCAGTATTAATCAAATGCACATGTCTGCTACTTACCATCCATATGAGGCATTGTAACTGTTAATTTGATCAGGTTGGAATAGTCAGGATCATCAGGACCTGTGTAACGTATTCTGGCTGAGAAAGGTTCTGCTCCGACCGTCCCTGGTATACGGGGCTGACACAAGCCTACATGGAAAAGGGCAAAAGGCTGATTAAAAACAAGAGAGTAATTCTGCTTCATCTTTCCTTGGAAGAACCAAATTTATAAATGCTGATACTTTAAAAACACATGTAATTTTATGGTTGACATAATATACTCTTGATCTGATTGTGAAGCCAACACTACTGGGCACAGCCCCAGTTTACTTGAGTAGCAGCAGGGCCACTTTTTCTTCCATGCAGCACCACCCCCAATTCAAGAGGACAGGAACCAGTGTGGGATGAAGCTTTCCTCTACCTCCACGGGAAAGACAGAAGCTATACAGTGGTGCCTCGCAAGACGAAATTAATTTGTTCCGCAAGTTTTTTCTTCTTGCGAGTTTTTCGTCTTGCGAAGCACGGTTTCCCATAGGAATGCATTGAAAAGCAATCAATGCGTTCCTATGGAGACCGTCCGGGGACAGAGGGGAAGGCACGCGCCTTCCCCTCTGTCCCCGGACCTGTTTAAAGCAAGGGACGGCGGGGAGAAGATTGCTTCTCCCCGTTGCCTGCCCCGCAATCTCCGGGGACAGAGGGGAAGCAATCTTCTCCCCGCCGCCCCTTGCTTTTACCAGGTCCGGGGACAGCAGGGAAGACGCGCTGCGCTTCCCCGCTATCCCTGGAGCTTGCGGGGCAAGCTTCGTTTTGCGAAGCAAGCCCATAGGGAGATGTGTCTTGCGAAGCGGCTAAGAAAACGAAAAACTCCTTCGTCTAGCGAGTTTTTCATCTTCCGAGGCGTTCGTCTTGCGGGGCACCACTGTACTATGCATCACAGAAGCCAATCCCATTTGGGATTGGCGCCATTTTGGTCTCTCATTCACAGGAACTGCTGTATGGACTGAGATTGCCCTTTTATTTCACTTCCTGATGATGAAACTAAGTTATTATTGGGCCTGTGTCTGCTCCCCACCTACCCACAGGTATGATCCATATACTCATCCATATATGATTAAACATCCAGTTCCAGCAGGTTGCAGAGCAGACATGTGAGAGCAGAGCTCTCCTTGCTTTGATTATGGAACTTGCCTACTTTATAGTTTCAGCTGCAAGATGTAAGGAAACCCTTGGTGGAAGTGCAAAATATGATAACAGGACAAAATACGTGATGGGCTACAACCAAGGTTTGCCCTCTGGTTTACAGCTTGTAGTTCAGCAGGGGAAATGAAACATGAGCCAGGGGTTGGATGACATGTTCAGTCAAACCATGGCTTGGCTCAGCACATCGGCAAAATGGCCATAACATCCCTGTGTGCAAAGTCACTGATTTCCATAGCCTTTCCACCCATTTCATTAAGGTGAAAGCGCTACAAGAAGCAGGCATATACTATACAACTTTGCAGAGGATGAGAACCTCAGGACTGGATCTGAATGTGGCCCTCCAAGCTTTTCTATCTGGCCCCCAAACTTTCCTCAGGATAGACCCCCCTCCCCAACCACATCCCCTACATCCCATGCTTCACATCTGCTGTGTGTGTCCTTGAACTATGAAAAAGCCCTTTGAAACAAACATCTATTTCAGCTTCACAAAAACCTCTTGATTTTACTTCATTCATGAAGACTTTCTGCTTCCTTACCTTCTCCTCTGTTTATTGTGTAAATTGGGCTCAGTAATTCTAAACCCACATCTCCATTGGCATTGACAGCACGTGCTGCACACTGGACCCTCGAACCAGCCTGGAAATATATGGAGTCCAAGGCAATGGACTTGGTGTTGGTGAAGAAAGTGTTGGAGTCCACTTCTCGCATGGGACTGGTAACCCCATCACTGCCACTTGGAGCGCTGACAAGCCAGCGATACAAAGTCAGCGTGTCATTGATGTTTTCAGCAGCACAAATAGATCCAGTCTTGTCATAATCTGAATATTTGGGGTTGCATGCCTGAAGTTAAATAGAAACATACAATGAATCCATTGAGTTATATCTAAACATGCTCCAGGAAAGTAAATAATTCAGATCAAATTCTAAGTAAAATGCATTTTTCCTCATGTTGCATTACTATTTAAGAAGTTCATTTTTTTCTTGCTACTGGTTTCATCACCATAGATGCTGCATTTTAGTTTCATAATAATAGAGGAATTGAATCTTAATGTATGTGGCATATAAAATTAACAATCTGATACTGTGGAAAGCCTTCAGTTTATCACAGCTCAGATGCCTTCCAGGTGCTTGGAAGGAAAAGAAACCTGTGTCATATAATATATGTAAATCATACCATGCATTAGCTAAAGTCAGAAAAAAGGCAGGAACTGAAGTTCATTTCTTCTTGTGCTTTCATCCAATTGTGAGCCAGGGCTTGAAAGTTTAATAAGTTTAAACTGGCCTCAGTTTCCCAAAACAGAAAAGTAAGAACCTGGATAGGATACAACCTATATGGACGGCTCATTGAGTGATATTGAGCATCTTACTATCTCTTTACATCAGTTTTCTATCTGTGAAATGGGAGTAAAAGTGACTCATCTCACGGGCATGCAAACTGAAGATCATAATATGCTCTGAAAACTGAAACGCTAAAACTAAAACTGCTATAAAACGCCAAATATCAGTTCTCGAGAAATGAGGTGTGTAATTCTAAGTACTGAAATTGAATGCATGCCTTAAGCCTCCAGGAGAGCTAAGGAGATCATAGAATCACAGAGTCATAGAATTGTAGAGTTGGAAGGGAACCCAAGTGCCATCTAGTCCACCCCCTGCAACGCAGGAATCTCAACTGAAGCATCCATGACAGATGGCCATCCAACCTCTGCTTAAACACCTCCAAGGAAGGAGAGGTCACCACCTCCCAAGGGGATCCGTGCCACTGTTTTACACATCCAGAAAGCGTTCACATCCCAGCTAGTAGCAAACTTTAGAAAATATAATCTGGAGAAGAGCTGGCAGAGCAGAGCGTACCGTTACACACACAACAGGGTAGCCAGTGGGAGGCTGGGGGTTTCCTTTGCTTTTAGCAGTGTCGTCATACAGCAAGAGAGAGACAACCTGGGGCACAGCTGGGAAAGTAACATCTGCCACACTGTCCATTTCTTCAATGTACACAATAGCTTTGTTCATCTGAAAGGAAAGACAGAAAAGAAGGTTCCATCTGCAGGCATGCTGCTTCTACTGTAAACTTTTATACTGCAACCTTTGCAAGATGGAGCAGAAAAGTTCCTTTCCACTGGAGTAAGGAAACATTAGGATCCACCCTATGTCTGTTACAAGGTATCTTTTTTAAAAAATGCACTAAGCTAACTCATACAGGATACAATTTCCAAAACTTTTAATAAAAGCAAACAGCCAGATGACATCAGATGGATGTTTGTATGTGAAAGAAGTTCTGCCACGAAACAGATAATGTTTGAGCACAGATTAGGCACATAATAAAAATAAGTATTTTTCATTGAGGGTTCAACTAGGTACGATTAGATTGTTTTTGAACACATTTCTCAAATAGCACCTAGGGGGAGGATTTTAAATCAGGTAAAAGGGAGGATGAAACTTCCTTCAGTGTCACAGTTCTGTTTAGATTTGAGGTCCTGCGTATCTGATACCAAAGGTTTTTTTTTTAAGAAAAGCAGACGACCTGATCCTAGGCTTCCAGTCTAGTTTAGTCCTCAAAATTGGCATCTAAGGAAGTCAAAAAACAGTGACGCTTTTATTTGTTGCTGTTTCTAAATCATCATGATCAAAAGCAATTGTGTCCACAACTAACCAAAAATGACCTAGTTCTTACCTGTGTCTCGGCTACCATATTCTCATCTGGTTTCAAGTGCACTGTGAATGCTTCACGCATTTCTCTCACTCCATCATACAAAACTTCAACCTCAACAAAGTGCTCTGTTTCTCCTTCTTTGAATTCAATATCTGAAATGAAGATATATTATAGAAAGAACTAAACTTTCCCTCTCCAGTCATCAGCACAGTTAGGCTAGGTTCCGAAATGCAACAGTCTTGGCTCCTCACAAACCATGTCAAACTCATGTTGGGCAGCTGGCTGGCAGAAAACCAACTGCTAAAAACCAAGCAAAATACTAGTACAAATAGACTAGGGGTGCTCATTATTGTCAATGGAGGTTAGCAGTGGCTGAAGGCACCCTTTCTCAGTTTTGGCTGTTGTTCCAGATTCTGGACAGTGATCAGATGACCGCAGGGATCCATGCACTGGTAACCTAAGGATTGGACTGTTGTAATACACACTATGTAGGGCTGCCCTTAAGGCTGGTCTGGAAGCTTTAGCTCAAGGGTAGGCAAACTAAGGCCCAGGGGTCGGATCCGGCCCAATCGCCTTCTAAATCTGGCCTGCGGACAGTCCGGGAATCAGCATGTTTTTATATGAGTAGAATGTGTCCTTTTATTTAAAATGCCCCTCTGGGTTATTTGTGGGGCATAGGAATTCGTTCATTTTTAAAAATTTTCAAAATATAGTCCGGCCCCCCACAAGGTCTGAGGGACAGTGGATTGGCCCCCTGCTGAAAAAGTTTGCTGGCCCCTGCTTTAGCTTGTGTAAAATGCAGCAGTTGGGTTGCTAATAGGAGCAGCCTACTCTGATTATGAAATTTCTCTGCTAAATAAGCAGCACTAGATGCCAATTTGCTACTGAGTCAAGCTTAAGTGTTTGTTGCTGAATTAAAAAAATACTTAACAATCTGGTCAGTGGAGGAAATACCTGCACCCATATAGGCCGCCCAGGCTACTGAAATTCTCAGGGCGATGCCCTCTTGGTTGTACCACAGCCTATGGAACTACCTCTGGTGGTGACCAATGGAAGAGAAGGCCTTAGCTGTTGTGCACTCAGCTGTATTTTAATTTGTACTCAATTGAGCTGATTTATAATGTGTTTTTACTGATTTAAAATTATAATCTGTGTTCATATGAAAGGGGTGTGTGTGTGTGTGTGTGTGTGTGTGTGTAAATAAATAGCATTTACTGTAATTTTTCTAAGATTCAGAGGAAAGTCTCACCGTCAGACATTGGATTATAGTCTTCTCCAGAGGTGGCTGAACCATCTTTAGTATGGATTCTCACAATGGAAACTTTGGAACTGTCCCCCACACGCAAGACTGGAATCTTTACAACTGCAATCTCCCCAGGCTCTTGAGGCTCTTGAATGCTATATTTGATTTCGGAGAACTTAATCACTGGTTCTGCAAGAGAACTGAAAAACCTCACTCTCTCCTATTTAATAATTTAATTTATACATAGGCAGAATTGTCTGAAGGACACATGTAGGATTGTATCCTTAGTGCTTATAGGGTGTCTCTGGTGATAAACAACAAAAAATGTGCACACAAAGCCATCAAACCACACCAGAAAAAGAAAAGAAAAGCAATGAGCTGTCTGTCAGGACAGCAACAAAGAACACGGAAATAAAATTAATTCACCTATACATCCTGCACCCCCTTTTCATTTTCTTGTTTTATCTTGTTTCAGCTATTGGATTAAGCTTTCTTTACATTTTAAAATCACCAATATTCACTTGGGAGAGTGTATGGGTATGGTTTTTTAGTAACATGATATTTTTTCAACAAAAATTGATTGTACTACTGGGAACAATGCTATTTTTACACAAGCAACTAAAAAACAACTGTACTTGAATGCAGGGCATATGAGAAAATAAACTAATGCTTTGTTCCATTTAATCCCACACCTTTGATCTGACAATATGTAATGAGTACAAAGTGGCTCATAAACTCACTGTCTTCTTCATCTTTAATCTTCACCAAAGTTTCTTTTTGTTCCCCAACGGAGGCACCAAATGTTGAAGTGCTTTTAGGTGTTCCTAGCACCAGTCTGAACTCTTCCTCCTCTTCATAGATGGCATCATCTTCAAGGACCACCACACACGGCTTCTCAATCTCTCCTGCAGGAGGCAAAACACCAGATTAGTTGACATAAATATTTTAGGTAGCACCTACAATCTAACTCCACTTTCCAAATTAAATATATGCTGGCTCGCACCATAGAACATTATCTTCCCCTCTTCTGATGCTGGTGTGTGTGTGTGTGTATGTGTGTGTGTGTGAATATTGAACATTAAGGACTACAGTAGAGGGGGAATTGCCCAGAATGTAATTCACTGGCTTCACATTGCAGTCTCCCTTTGAAGCTCCTTTGAACCTTTTGTTGTTCCCAACAACAAAACTGAGCTGAATGCTTAATCTGAAGCAAGCACAACTGAATTCAATGGGATTTACTCCCTGGTATGTGCATGTATAGGATTGCAGACTTAGGGCCCCTTTAGACTAGCAGGGGTTTTGTGTGTGTAACATGTTACTAACACAACAGAAGTGCATTAGTAGTGGATTTATATTGGGCGACATAATTTTGCTTTCCTGGTTGTTCTGTGATGCTTCCTCATTGCTGTCACATTATTGGCATCTGGAGGGGTGCTCTTGCAGTACAGCACAACAGGAGCAGGACAAAGCAACAACATTTGTGGTATAGGTTGCAGTTTTTCATCAGAAGGTACAGAACATGCATCAACTGGAACTTGAAACTTTTGCAACTGCAAATTATCACTGAAAAAAGGATTTCGTCTAACTGCCCTGGTACAGATACTGTCACGAATGCACAATAAAAAAAGGAAGCCTGGAACAACCCTTAGTTGCTACAAACTTTGGTCAGTTATAAATAAAAACAAGCCCTTTCATGATAAATTTTGAAAATGCAATAGCTTCCTTGCAAGGGAAACTCTTGCTTTCTAAGGATGAGACCTTACCTGGGAGGAAGACCACTACAGAGTCATCAGTGTTTGGTCTCTCTTCATAGTCCATCATAACCTGGGCAGAGCCTTGGCGGGTGTAGCAGCGGACTGTAGATTTATGATTAACATCACCACTACGGTAAATTATAGCTGCCAGTTGCCCATCTTTTTCATTCACTGTGTATACAGGTTCCTTGAACTGGACTTTGGGTACTAGAGGGGAGGGAAGCATTCCAGCATCATGAGTTAGTCTTTTTATATCTCGCTATGATCACCTATGATTCAGATTCATATGGGGCCATTTCACTGTAATTCATCACCTTTCTCTTACATTCATACTGGGGAAAAGTTAAAACGTTAAGTTCATATCAACAGTTACACAGGATTACTGATGTGCATATGTGTGTGCATAATATAATTAGGGGTGTGTGTGTGTGTGTGTGCTGGGAGCACGAATGTGGAAACCGCAGCAGTTCCTATGCATGTTTACTTGGAAGTAAGCCACACTGTGTTCAATGGGACTTAATGAATGTGTTTGGGATTGCAGCCACAAACAACTTTCCCCTTAGTGAATTTTCTAGGCAATTGAAAGGTTGTAGAATCTATAGCACTTACAATCAGTGATGGTATCATTGATGAAAATGGTGGTTTTGCTTGGTTCCCCAAGCCCTGCATTCATGGGCATTCGTAGAACAAGTTCAAACTTTTCTGGTCCCTCAAGGACAGGCTGTCCTAAATCATCCAAGATGGTCACACGGAAAGTTTGCATATTTACACCAGGTACAAAATCCAGGTTTCGGCTAATGCCAACGTAATCAACTCCAGCTACATAAGAAGCAAGAGGGACTATTTCAAATCACATCCATTAGATTTTACAACTGTCTTATTAAATTAATATTTATTTTATTTTATCCAACTCCCTGCTTTGCAGGAATCTCAACTAAATCATGCATGACAGGGGACCACCCAACACCTGCTTAAAAAGGTACAAAGAGAGTCCACCACTTCTTGTGGATGTCTGTTCCACTGTCAAATAGCTCCTACCATCAGAAAAGTCTTCCTGATGTTTCGTTAGAATCTCCTTTCTTGTAACTTGGAAGCCATTGATTTGGGTCTTACCCTCCAGAGCAGGAGAAAACAAGCTTGCTCCATCTTCCATCTTTAGTTATTTGAAGACGGCCATGATATCTCCTCAGTCTTCTCTTTCCGAGGCTGAACATACCCAACTCCCTCAACAGTTCTTCACCGGGCTTGGTTCTAAGTGCTCATAGACCAGCCGTTTCATTATCTGTTCTAGGACATTTCCTGGAATCAACGTTAAGCTGACTGGTTGGTCACCTGAGTCTTCTTTCACCCTGCTTTTGAAGATGGGGATAACATTTGCCTGCCTCCACTCTGCAGGTACCTCACCTATTTTCCAATAATTTTCAAAGATTATAGGCAGAGGATGATAATAAATCTGCAAGCTCTTTAGTAGCTTTTAGTGCAGCTCATTAACAATGATTAACCCTTACATTTATTTTTAGCAAATCAGATTTTTGTCTTATTATTATTCTTAGGTTAGTTGGATTAAACCAATTAAATTCCTCAGTTGCACTCTAAAAATAAAAATATTCAGTTCTCTTATAGTTTTGCCCATAATTCCACACTCTGGAATCAGAATGTCTGAAGGAAACTGTTGGGGAGTATTCTGGGCAGCTATTTATTGAAAATGCATGCTGAGATTTTCCTGGGAAAATCTGCATATGTTTGAATAATGCACAGTGCAAACATATCTGGACTTAAAGATGACATTTGCACAGGGCAGAGATCAATGCTGAGATACAGCACATCAGTAATGCCTCTTGGAAAAATTAATTCACCTTCTGCAGATAATGGTTCTGCTTTCCTGGAGCGCACAGTGACAGTGGCTGCTTTAGACAGGTCAGTTCCAGTTCTCCAAACACGAACTTCGATGTGGCCAGCACTCTCAGCCACATGATATTCTGTGTCACCAAAGTAAAAAGCAGGTTCTAGATGCAGAACATAAAAAGGAGAAAAGAGATAAGAGCTCATCAATTTCCCAAAAGACAGTGATCAGGTAACAAACCTGTAACGTGCAAACAAATGAATCAACAGGGCAATCCTTTTAGGGAAATCTCTTGTAAGTAAAATGAGTTAGAACTACGCAACCAAAGGAAAAAAATGATTTTTGGCAATTAACAAAACTTGTTGCCAAAATAGAGTCCTTTATTTACTATACACATGGTATTATTCTTCATTCCTCAAAGTGAAAACTTGCCTTTTATCAGGGTGAATCCCAAAAGTTACAAATCAGGTCAGGGAAATGGCCAGAGTGAAAATGGGCTTAAGTAGTCACCCCATTGTTTAGTGTAAGAGATCAAACATCACAAGACTGACTGAAACTAACCCTAATTTAGCAGCTCAGCACATTAATTAGCTGGGCAGGTGGATGGGGAATGTCTTCGTTTTCAATTAAATGCAATTTCATTATACTTTGTCTAACACAGTGAATACAGCAGCCTTTGGACTTAGTTTTTAAATTGATATTCTGCTTAGTTCCAATGCAGCCCTCAAGGCAGCTCCTCTATCTTCATACAGACAACAATTGTGTCAGTCCTGCTTGAGGATGCTTACTTTGGTTTTCCTAGCCTGAAGCACTCTAAAAACCTTTAAAATTGATTTAACTGGTGATCGGGTATTAAAAAGTGAAGTATATATTTTGTAGGGAACAACAGCTCTGAAGTACTGGGCCAGTCACCTACAGAGAGTGTGTCTGGAAACAGTACTCTCTGTAAAGTCACACATTCACTTTTCATCTCACTCTGCTATGATTGCCTGGCTCGCACCTCAATATTTAGGCACTTTTATGCACAAAGAGGGGATATTTCCAGGGGTGACAGCAGGGGAGACAAGACTGTGGACAAACCCACAGATACCGGACAACTGCAGGAGATGGAACGTCTCTTAGCCTAACCGTTTGCACAACACAGCACTTCGCCATAGGCCGCTGGTTCAGCTGTGAGCTGACCACCCAGGAGGCAATAATGGCAAAGATTGCCAAACCATCTCCTCACCAACTGGAGTTTGCTTGTCAGTAGATACTTAAATAAAACATGGGGAGGGGACTCTTTCTCCAAACTCAGGGTGCTTCTTGACAGGAGATGAATACTACAAATGGGAGATGTCACCAATTATAACTGGCGACAGGCTTACTTTAAACTTAATTGGATTTTCTGAAGAAAGCATAAATCTGGATTAAATGGGGGTGAGAATACAGGTTAGCACTTTGCTGCTTATTTTGTGTGTATGATGATAAAAAACACAGCTCTAATCCCATAATAAACATACGTCTGGAAGCACACATAGTTAAAGGTCTATAAACCTGCTTCCATGGTTGATGCTTATATTCTTTACAGATCCAATAGATGCTCTTCCAGGCACAGTGATAATATTGGCTAAGTGGTAACAGCTGCCCGGACTAGAACCAGCAGCTTTCATAGAATCAAAGAGCTAGAAGGGACCCTGAGGGCCCTTTGATCCAATCCCCTGCAATGCAGGTATCTTTTGCCCAACACGGGGTTCAAACCCACCACCCTGAGATTGAGAGCCTCATGTTCTACCAAGTGAGCTATCCACAGGGCGCTGTGCAGCTGCCCCGTGTAGTGAGCTGTCAACTTGACCCCACCCATCCAAGCTCAACATTGCACTCTCTTTGTTTGGACAGGGACCTTCTCTGAGCATCAAGGTCTTCCTGGTGTCCCCAACCAAACCCTGCATTCCTTGTCACTGACTGCTGGCATTGTTCCTGAGATCCAATTCCTAGCTTGGTCGCTCAGGTCTGACTTCTCATTCAGTTCTTGGCTTCTGGATCACCTCTGACAACTACTTTCAGCTCAGCCTTGACCCAAGTCATAATATGAGACAATCCAGTTCTCTCACAAAATGTATAAAGAAAATGTTCCTTACATCCTATCAGATCAGTGAGATCTGTCACATTGTGAAGATGGAAAGGGAAATACCTAAACTCTAATTGCAGACCTTACCTTATCAGCACACCTAAGTTTGCTGGTGGAATATAATACAGTCCCTGCCCAACAACGCTATGATTAGTGGTGCTAACACATTCACAATATTAGTGCCAATTTGGGTGAGAAAAATACTACAAATTTGCCTCACTGGATATTTTGCCTGTCTCCAAGTGTCTGCAATATTTAGCTTTCTGTGATTTAGCAAACCAAACAAGGGACAAAATAAGAAATCAGAGGCAAAGGAATTGCTACTTTCAAATAGTGATAAGCTGCTTCAAACCATGTTGCAAATTGCAATGAACAGCTGTTGGTATATAAATGTCTGTGTTTCTGTTGCTATGCACATATGCCGTGAGATATTTATGTTGCACATATTTTCATTTGTGCAGCCCTCGGCAATTAAGATCCATGCCATAAATACGTTTCAGAATAAATATATTTATATAAATATTTGTGGGCACAGGGCCAGATCCTGATCTCACTCTCAGATCATTCTCCCAAATGGCAACTCCCTCCCAGCATTTGCATTAGTGTAACTGTAACGAAGCACCTGCACATAATATCTAAAGTTTATGAGTACAATCCCCTATTTTCAACCCCCACCCCCTGTGGTGTGCCAATCACGAGAGAGCCCAAGCCATAATAGGATATAATAGAAGAAGCACACAATCATAGAAGTGTAGAGTTTGAAGGGACCTTGAGGGCCATGTAAGTCGAACTTCCTGCAATGTAGGAATCTCAATTAGATCATACATGACAGATGACCAGCCAACCTTGCAAGTGTGGTCAAGACATCAATGATGCCGGAAAACCCCCCAGTTTCTTTTGTTATGTATATACTGTTTGTCCACCACAGCACTGCCACTGGTGCAACTTCTGTTCCTTTTAGTGGGGCTGTCCTGGGACACCCACTGTAAGCACCACTAGAAAACAATGGTGGCTCAATAGTAACAGTTCCTGTTGCTTAATGAATTAAGCACAAAGTGTGCATGCCTCAGAGTACAGTTTGTGCACAGAAACTAAAAAGAGCAGCGCGGGAGCCATTATATAGCATCCTCAACATTTTAATTAAATACAGTTACTCTTCCCATTCATACAAAAATTAATTAGGAGACTACTAAACAGACATGACTGGAGGCCTTCAGAACATGACCCTAGTCACGCCTCAGTTATTACAGGGATTTAATCACTTGTCTCTGAAATATAATCCACTCTTGCTAGATGGACCTAAACACACTGCCAGCAAGCTTTGAGGCGGAACCCACTAATAACTGGAAGAGAACAGAGGCCTATCTAACATATCTCCTTTTCTCTCTTGGCAAGACAACAACCCGTGTAGCTAGAGCTACACCCCAGTCAGAAGAGAAAATATGTGCTTTTCTTGTTCTTCATTTTCCATCTCTACCAAGCAAAGCCAATAATGCAAAATAAATAAAGCCAGGAAATTTTTACAATAAGGGAGTCCAGTAACAATGAAGTCAATTTTCTTATGGCAGTGAAATATTCCACATGAACTTCTTCTGCCCATGGTATCTCTAGAACAATCTTTCAAAGACAGGCCACAGCAAATAGGATAAATAATAAGAGCCTTTAAAGACTTTTCTCGCTCAACAATTTCCTTAAGTAGGTGGCCAGATTGTGAAACAATTGCCACTAATGCTTTAACGAGCACACATCCAATAGCAGAAATGGTGTCAGAAGGAGAAGAACAAGAGACTGAGGTTGCTTTTGTAATTTAGCACTCACTTTTCTCCTCTGCCTCTAGCAAAGCTTGGGACTCTGCTATACAGCTACAAATGAAACATTTTAAGTGTGTTGCAAAGTGCATTATACAAATGTGACACTAGATGGTGATGGTGAGCTATGGCAAATTGAATATATTTTTCAAAACTTCCCCCCCCCAAAAAATCACTTTTTTAAAAAAAAAAATCACAGCGTTTTATATATGTTTCTAGATTCCACCTTGGTTAGAAGGGAACACCTTTATAGAATCATAAACATTAACCCTATGCAAGATTTGATACTGCTTATATGCATATATAAATATACAATGTTCTATTTTAATTTTAAAAACAAGCTATTTTAAACACATTTTCAAACATTTCTTTATGAGGAAATTTATCAGCAGATAACAATGTTTGTAAATTAAAAAGGAAAAAAACTGAAAAAGTTACACTGCTCTGAAATATGTAAGCTAATGAAGCAGCAACTATAACAAAGAAGGTAATGCCTTTCCCCTAAAATCCTTTTATTTACTTAGTATCATCCACAAATACATACAGTTTCTTAAGCTAACTCAGCATTTTTTTTATGGCAGTGAAATCTTTTGAGCCAGCGGTTAATTTAAAATCTATTTCTGTTTTCCTCAGAGAAGACTTTACTGTGTTTACTCAGGCTATCTGGATAACCTTGTTGTTCCCTTATTTAAAAACATAAGCACTGGACCCAAAACCTGTTCTACCTGCCATGCCACTTAAACATTCCTGTAGTAGAGAACCATGGTAAGATTTCCGCTTCCTTATAAAATCACAAGTTGTTTGCATCTCTGTCTTCAAAGCGCATTACCGTACAACTGGATCCTTTGTTCAGCTACACATGATCAGAAGGCATGCTTCTGAAGAACAAGAAAATAACACAGAACCCACAGTTTACTACTAGTGTATGATCAAGGGCTTGCTGCAAATGCCATACTATTCAGCCGTATCTAGAAAACCAAGATCAAAGGATTGGCTTTTTGTCTTGACTACCTGTTTATGAAGCTTTTTTAAAAAAGGAATCATCAACAGCTGGCACCTGTGATGTTACAGATCAACAGGTCACTGATTACCTTTTGAAATTCAATTTAAGCATTTCCTTTATCAAGCACATGTCTTACTTAAAAGAATTTAATGCGGAACATTCATGAATATACTGACAGAACCTTTGGTTTGCTGTCCTTGCAATAGCATGAATCTGCCTCACCAATATGCAGAACTCCAGTTGGATCAAGTATTTATACAGGTATACCTCATTTTATTTCACACCACTTTACTGCTCTTCAAAAATATTGCGTTTTTTTTTTAAAAAAGCAAAAACAAATTGAAGGACTTGGAGACAAGGATGCAGAAACCTGTCCTTGCTGCAAAGCAACTTCTGCTGCACCTTATAAGGACATGGGCGCAGCTGCAGGCAAGACCCTGCATCAGAAAAAGATTATGACTTGCTGAAGGCTCAGGTGATGGTTAGCATTTTTTAGCATTAAAGCGTTTTTTTTAATTAAGGTATGTACATTGTTTTTGTAAAACGTAATGCTATTGCACATTTAACAGACCACAGTATAATGTAAACATAACTTTGATATGCAATGGGAAACAAACAAACAAAAATGTGTTACTTGCTTAATTGCATTATTTGCTTTATTGCAGTGGCATGAAGCGAACTCACAATATATCTGAGGTATGCCTGTATTGACTTTAGCCTAGACACCTGTAGCTTACTCTACTTTCTGGCCCCATCAACTGTTCATCAGGGACAAATGGAGACCCTTGCATGCAGCCCATACAATTGATACTCATGGTTTCCTGACCAGTTTTTTAGGCTCTTGACCTGCAATATACCCATTAGGCTGGGGAAGGAGGTGGCAGGGAGAGAAGCTAAATGGTGCATACTGTACAAAGGTGTAAAACTTGCTGTGTGCTTTCCCCTCCTGCAGGTCAAGCCCAGATTTCCATCACCTTTGAGAGTGGGGTGCAATGAATCATGATTCAGCAGCCTGTTTTGATCATTCTTGATACTTTAGAAATGTTTAAAAAACATTGCACGTGCATTTATAAAATCAAATGTATATTCATGACTTTAAGAAAAAAGGAGTAACAATTGTAGTATGTTTGTAATATCACTGATTTCCTGTCAACCTTCACAATGCAGAACCAGTTTCTGCTGTGAACACACAAAAGTGGCTTCCCCTGACATCTGTCCAGGAGAGCAGGTTGGCAGCACATCGCTCTCAGAATCCGGAATCCATGTCCTTCCATAGTCTAATGCCCAACAGTGTGAGTTGCTGCACATTGTCAAAATGAAAGACGAGAACAAAACTCAAAGAAACTAGGACTTAAAGTGTGCTCCCTAACTTAAAAAACCAATGCCATGCTATATATACCAATAGCAAACACATTCTCCAAGTGTGAGTCTTCATGCAGCTCAAACATCATCACCCACATGCAAGAGGAAGGTATCATGAGGGTCTAAAGTTTGAAGAAGTACAAAAAAATTGTTTGAACAAAAACCCTAAATGGGTGGTGGGAGATTGCAGCTTATTCCTCACAAGGCTTCAGTTCCCAGCAACCTTAACAAATTATGGTTCCCCGGTTTCAGGGGTGTGAGAGTTAAATGTACGGTGTGTGCACGCAGCCATTTCTCACTTCTGTGTTGATCCCCATAAGGAGGCATTAGATGCTTGGGAAACAGGATAAATTTTGGGATCTTGGGAGCGACTGCTGCCATTGTTCAGAGCTCCTTTCCCTGCATTCAGCTGCCCTCAATTTGAAATGCATTGAAATGGCATAATAGGATCAGTGGCAATACTGAACAGCCCAGTTTAGCAATCCGGTGTTAATAATTGATAGAGATCTCACATCTGAATTTCCATATGATTTCCTACTTAGATGTCAAGGTCCATCAGATCCAAATATACTGTTTTCCTGCCCAGATAGAGCAAAGAAACATGATATTCCAAGCATTTTAATCTTCACTTTAAATTTAGTTTTTATTCAAGGTTGGGGTTTTTTACCACTTAATATTATCTCTTTCAAGCTCTAATACCAGATTTACAGAAAGGAAATACTATGTATAATTACTTTATTGTTGAGTGAATGACAGATGGGTATCAGATAATGATCTCTCTGAATTACAGTATTGTCTTCTCTCAGAACAATTTTTTTCTCTCCCTCAGCCACCACTCAGACACCATGTGGAAATAATTGCAGTTCTATAGCTTTCTCTCCTTCAATAAACCTTAGAACATTAGTTAGGTGACAACAGCTGAATTTATTTCTCTTTCTGTTGCAGAACTGATACGCCCAGGAAAAAGATCAAGCCATACACAGTTTTGTAGATTTCACTAACACGACGCAGCACAAATATTTTACAGTGGATATTTTAGAAATAATTTTATAAGCAAATACAGTTTTTAAAATATAAAAATAATGCAAAGGCAATTTACAGTGACACTTAACCTTCAAGGTCTGGTGCCTTTGTGGGATGGTGCCTGCTTTGCACCATGATCCAGTGTGGAACATGGCAGAAGATGTTTTCCCAGGCCGGAGCGACTCCAAACTGGCCTCACGCTGGCCTGGGAAGTGGATGCTAGCCTGTCCAACATCTGGCCAATCACAGCCAGGCTGGATGCAGGGCTCTACCCAGGGGGCAGTCCCAACTGAGCCAAAAGGTTTCACTCTAGTCCGCTTCTGGGGTATTTAAACCTGGCCTGCCTCAATAATGAAAAGGCAATTAACAATGTTCATTCATTGTTCCTCCTTGTGCCAGCCAGTTTTTGTCAACCTGGTACCTACTCTCATCAGCCCCCAACAGCATGGAACCAGGTCAACAAAGGCTGGACTTGACTCTAGCACAAAGAAGAAAACTGCAGTGAACTTTGTAAACAATACCTCTAGTGGAATGTATATTTATACTACTGTAAACACTCTTAAAGTTTATTTTACTGACAATATCTGTGCACAAATCTCATCATAATGGATTTGTAAAATGCCACCGCCACAAAAAAATCTGTGATAAATACTTTATGATAAATTTCTGTATTTATCTATAAACACTGCCATGAGATAAATTTTTCCTTATCCAAAGTTCTGCTCTCTTTTCTAACACCGCCTAATCTGTCAAGCTGATAATTATATTCTGTTGTTCAGTTTTCCAACTTAATTATCCAATTTAAATTATTTTCCCTCTGTTTTCAACACTGACATGCAAGACTAATTTGCAGATCACACTAAACTATGTTTAGCAAGATGTGCACAAGCAGGAATTGACCTGCCCTGACTTCAGGGCTCACGTCCCCACCCATTCACAGTGAGGAGGAGGACTTGGGCAGTTTTAAGTTTCACTTTTAAGGTTGGATTGTTGTGTTGTTCCAGTTTCAGAAACCACAGTTTGAAGTTTTGAAAGTGACCAGAGTTTGTTTCAAGCCAAGATCCCTTGTCCAGATGACATTTCAAGTTGAGATTCAGAGGAAGAGAAAAGCTGCTCAAGGTTTCTCCCAACTGCATGAGGCTCCAAGGCATGCTGTGACTTCTTCATGTGTCACTAAACCATGGTTTAGAAAGATGTGCAAACTGAGAATGGCAATTAAGTACCAAGGACACAGTGGGCAGCCTTACTTCCTCTACAACATAAAGTATGTTAATTTATAACATCTCTGTTTTGTAACATTATTATTCAATCTCCAATTACCCTTTTTTAACAAAAGAAAACAAAAACCTCTTCAGTTTCCAGACTCATTCCTTTGATTACTATATAGCTGACATAAATCTTATTCCCAATCTTGGCTGTTTTTATGTTTGAAATAACATGCAAGTGGAAAAAAAACCTACTTTCTAGTATGAATTATAATGGCATGAATAGTATGCATAATTAATTTAATCTTCATTTGAGATTTGCCAAACACATGTCATTTCTTAGCTGGATATGTTGGAACACTTTAGGAAGATGTGCACAACTTGAATACTAATTTGATTTGTCTAATTTTTCATTTATCACTCATTAAAATCTTCTGCCACTATTAATTTTCCCTCCCTCCACTTATCTGAATTTCTAACTAATCTCTCTGTTACTTTGTGTGTGAACAGACTAATCTTCACATCTTTTTTTAGCAGTGAAAATGTACCCTTCATGAAGTCCTTTACTTGAAAGATCTATCTAACAACTCTTAACCATAAGTAAAAAAAAATAATCAAAGTTTTCTCCTTTTAAAGAAAATGTGATGTGGGAAAGGAACGATAAGTACAGATAAACCTTTTGCTGCAAGTTTTGGATAATAAAAAGGGCTACTGCTACTCTATGCTTTGATATGCATTTCTGAAATGTTATTACTATATATTTGGGTTACTTCCTATTTCCAACCCTTTAACAGTCTTGATATCTTCATTTGCGTTCGGTCTAACACAATACATAAGCAAATCTTCCAAGTATGCTAGCATATTGCCACTTTCCATACTTCTAATCCAAATATCATTTCCTAGTTTTGTACCTTATCCCCTGTTCCTTTTCCCATATAAGATTTTTTTCAAGTAGCCTGAAGGTCTCATCTAAATTTTCCTGTTTTAGCTTCAGTTGTTTTTAACCTTTCGTCTTCTATATTGCTTACCTACTATTTCAACATTTTATCTATAGCAGCAATATGTCCTCAATCCTTGTTAGTCTATTACTGAATTTATTTTCTGTTCCTTCAATTGTCTTCATGCTCCCTCCCCAATGCACTCACGTAGCTCCACACTCCAAAATGAAAGAAGCTTTTTCATGTTTGTCCAACATGGCTCAGAACTGCTGGAGTTCCCCTGCAAATGCCTGCACTCAGAAGATTCCTCTCCAAAGAAAATCCTACATGCCAAATAGGTTTTTTTAAGAATACAGTAATCCAGAAAACACTTGTAAGCGCTTTTAACAGTTGCCTCACTTTAAGCAAAGCACTGAAACCCACAACTGGTCAGCTGAACTACTTACATGCTTAATACTGTGCACAAATGAAACAGAAGACAGACAGCTCTATGCCGAAGTCAGACAAGCAGACTATCCTGACGCCAATACAAGTTGAGATAAGAAACACACTGTGGAACATTAGTTATTGTGCCCATTAATGTCGTTAGTTTTGAGACAAGTACACAGCATGGGAAGCTGCTTCATCCGTTGTTGCCAAGTGGACTTTTCAGGAAGTCAAGGAAACCCTGGCCTTCAAAGTCTGGGAAAGAAAGTAATTCTCTTCTTTTCACAATGGCTTAATTCCCTCTTTATTCTGCTTTCCTGTTAAGCAAGATAGGATAAAGAAGCAGGGATGCAATGCAAGTGGAAAATATAATGGCCTTTGGACAAGTTCTGTCTAGTTAAAAGGCCATTATGGCTTGATTAACTCCACTCACTGGGGATTTCTCTGGCCCATTCTCTTCCTTTCTCCGCTGAGGAAACAAAAATATTGTCTTTCAGCCTATTTGTTTGCTAGTATCTGTCCCAAGTCCTTGAATTTCTGGAGAGTATGCAATCAGCATTTGATCAAAAAGTTGTTTTCTAGTTTGAATTAACACCAAAATGTCATTTAAAACCAAGTGGTAGGTTTTGATATTTGCACAGAGAAAGTCGGCCTCAAAATATTTATTGTTCAAGGAAGTTAAGTGCCCATCATTTAATGGGCACTGCTGAGAGTCTCGGGGGGGATGAGGAGAACTGATGTACACTCACACCTATTAAAAGAATAAATGCACTGTTCCTGATCTTACACATTAGATATTACACAAAGCCTGTTCAGAGTGTTGATAATGAAAAAGGATTAACTCGTTGTTTTGTAAAGACCTGAATTTAAAAGCCTTCTTTCATAACGAGAACCAGTTCTGTATTCTTACGAAATCCTTTTACAAACCTCTGGCATTATGGCACACTGACCAACTTTTTAACCTGCATAAATTTGCATTTTTAATTGACACTTCACAGACATGAACGTACGTCTCATCTTTTAAAACACACATCAGCTTGGGGTTCATAAGACTTATTGTGTTGTATTCAGGGTTCCTCCCATGCTGGGATCCAGCAGAAGCCTCTGCTGAAGAAAGGAGGGAGGAGGCAACTGCCATTAATTCCTCCCTCCTCTTGCACTATCTACAAACAACTTTTCAGGGGCCACAAGTCATTGCATGGGGAAGGAGGAGTTAGCAAAAGTTGTCCTCCCTGCCTCCCCCCCCCCGCTTTCTGCCACTCACAGAACCCTAAAGCCAACCAATTGTAAATGCGCCTCAGACAGGAGTTGTCTGGAAATTTCATTTTGTAATAGGAAAAGAAAAGGATTCTTATAACCTGATCTTCAATGCAGCCACTTTGAAGTAAGCGGAATATAGAAATGATGAAGGATGCTTACTTCCATAAGTGTGCACAGCTGCAACATTACAGAAATCCAAATTAAAAAGCAACAAGTCCAGGCAACATATTGTTATCATTGGGTTGGATTCAGTTGAGGTTAGCTGCACATATGTCCCATTCTTCTGAATGGGAACTGAAATCATGACTATCATTTCACGCTGCTTCCAATAAGGCCTTAGGTTCAACTCACAATCCAGAACTAACCCATTTTGTTTCCATAGAATATAACATATAGTGCATATAATTCTATCTAAAATGTGGAATTTTCTAAGTGGGATGGGGTTATTCAGGAACAAGGAACAGCTTACTGAAATACTTGACTAGGGCCTCAATCCTGATCATAATATATCTAGCTAAAATAAGAAAAACATGAAAAATGCACTTAGTACTATAAAGTTTGATGAAGCAGGTCTCTGATGTGGACCTTTCTACTCACCATCATCTCTGTCAGCTAAAATGGTTACTTTGGTGCTGGGGAATTCCGTTCCAATTTGTCCGCCCATTGGCATACTTAATGTGACGTTGAAAGTTTCATCTTCCTCATAAAGCGAATCATCAATAATGATGACACGGCAGGTTTTCTCCGTCTCATCCTTGTCAAAGCGAATGAGGCTAGTATGGTCTTCAGGACGAGAAATGTAGTCTGAGTAAGACAAGACAGTGGAGGGAATCGTGCCTGTGGCAGATCCTAAAAAAGGGGGTAGCAAAGGAATGAAAAGCATTAGAATGATGAGAACAATAACTTTGAGCAGCAGAATATTAAATCATCCTTTCCCCTCCAACTCCAATCTTCAGTTTTTTCTAAAAAATAAAAACCCCACTAGTTATGAGCCTAAAAACCCCCTCATTCTCTCTGCTTAATATGAATGACATGATCATGACTTTTCATAATGTGCCAGTTTCCTGTTCTCCACAGCTATGGTTCATCCCCCAAGCAACCACTTTTGCTGGTTTCAGGGGCTTATCAACGCTGCCCAGACTACTTGTGGGGCAGGCCAGTGGCCGCCATGGACTGGGAATGGGGAGGAGCTTCTCACGAGCTTTTGTGAGGGCAACGACATATCATGTGGCTCACTGGGCTCTCACAAAGCAGCAGGGTGGTGGAAACCTTTGAAAGGACCAGCCACCATCCTTCTCATCTTTGGTCCTTCTATCCTTGGGCAGAGGTAAACTTGGATCTCTTGCATTTGCAAACTGTGGAGCCTTTCCTGTAGTTTTACCATTTTCCTTGCTTCTAGCAAACAATGTTTGCAGGAAAATATGGCTACAATAGATGCCTGGTCTCATGGAATTAACCATAAGAAGAGCTCTTAATCATAGAAGGGTTTTTCTGTTCTTCTTTTGGTTTCCAAACATTCATCAGGTGACAGTCAACTTTTCTTCTGCAACTATGAATGCTGAAATTCTTACAAGTCAAACATGTTCTTTTCCAAGTTAGAAATTACACTCACTGAAATTACAGGCAGGATAAGTCACAAGGACGAAAATTGCAATAGGGAAAGCAGTCAAATTCTGCACTAGTTACCATTTATCTTTTAAGGTATGCATTAAATTTGCTATGAACACCTCTCCCCACCAGAAAATCTGGCTGTGTGTAGCACAGTACTGTATAACAAAATCAATCTGTGTGCGAGATCAACTGTAGTTTTTCACTAAAAGGTTCATAGTTTGAACAACATAAATTATTTTCTTGTCACTGCTTGCTGTATGTCTTAATATCTTCAAATTAATAGCCACAATAGCAAATGAATTGGCTTCACCAAAATTATCATTATCTTGCGGAAAGATATATTAGTCTTTGAAATACTTTTTTACATGCACCACTGCTCTACCAAGTCACATTATGCTTACCATCAGTGAAGCTGCAGATGTACAATCAAAGGTATTTGTGTGTACTATTATATACATATTTCAACTTTCCCCTGAAGCAGCCACATGTAGCAAGATTCAAACATTGTTGTAATAGAATTAAATTCATTGTAAAAGCTATAAATCTGTGTATCTGGTACACAATGTAGTACCTTGATAAGAAAAAATATCCCCCTCCCCCCATCATACTTCTAAAGCACATTGAAATGTGTTTTAAATGTATGATATGTAGACAGCCAAAGACAAAAATCTAGAGGGTTTTCACAAGCCATTTAAGACTCAATTCAAAAAGAGTCAAATCCTCTTTAAAACCAATATGGAATATTTGAATATTTGCTTTCAAAATCATATTCTGTTAAATTATTCTTCTGCTGAAGGGGTGCAAGGGCCCCTTCTAACATTAGGTAGGTGGCAAACAAGAGAGTCACCTCAATCCAGCATGATGGGCTGGGACAGTGCTGCTCACCTTACCGCTAGTTGCCTGCATCACTGCTGCATACTGGGATGAAATGGGGGAGCAGGGAGGTAGTGGTGAGGCTGGGATGGTGCAAATGCACTAGTAGGAGACGACTGGCTCTGTTAGTGCATTTTCAACACACAAACCTCCCTGGCCTCCCTCTATCCCAGTATGCAGACGCAACACAGGTGATTGCAGGTCAGGTAAGCCTTGCTGCCCCACCCTGGGGCCTGTTACTGAGGATACTGATCTCTGAGCAGTAGGGACTCAACTTATGGAACACCCAGCACAAAAATATTTGCTTGGTACTGCATTTTATATTTTAGGTGCCAAACCAAAACTGCTTTACTCTGCTGGAAATTTATTAGGATGGCTGCTTTGCTGTTATATTATCACTTTTTCAGTTTTAAGCTGGATTTTACAGTTTGATATTTTATTGACTCTGGTATTGGTATTTAGTTTTTCCACTCAGTAAGAGGGATAAAAGTTATTTTAAATATATCTTTCACAAACAGTTTGCTAAAAATAAAATGTATTTCAGAACATTAAAGATGCTCGTTTCTGAAGTTTGAAATGTTAATACTTTAAATATATATTTCCAGTACATGCAATATTCCTGAATTATAGTTTGAGCCCTGTACAAAGAGACTGATATTCAAATCTCAAACTGCAGTGTTTATATCATACCCAAACTAGAGGATCGGTCAAATAAGGTTATCATATATGCTCAAGTGACATGATATACTCAAGTGAAACTATTCTATAGCCTTTTTGAAGATAGAGTGTGTTGTGCTGTCAAAAGTGGGTCTTTGGGGCTTTTGACTCATTTTACTTAGGAACTGAGAGTAGTGTATAGAGCAACAATTAGGATCACTGCACAAATGTGTGGTAGCAAAATGCTTAGTTTTGTTAAAGCCAGAGATGTTGGCAGCTTACAAGGCTGCAAAATTCCAAGCCACCCTTGAAGATTTTCTGTGCGCCAGTAAACAACAAAAGGTGGAGTATGGGAAGAGCAAATGGCATTAAGGCTCTGTAATAACTCACTGATTAAATAACATATGACCTTTGAATTCTTGACTTTCAAAAAGATTCCTGCAAGGCACTAAGGTTATTTTTTTTAAAGAAAGAAAGAAAGAAAGAAAGAGAAAAAACCAAACGAAGACTGGCAACACAGAAGCAAAAGACTTAAAAAAGAAAACTTTGGGAATCCCAAATGCAGGGAACCCAATACTTCACTTCCATTTTCATGCTTCCAGACCATGCAGGTTGTGGCTCTCCCAAGCTGATCAGCTGCTAGAGGACTTCCTTGGTAGAAAAAAATAGAGCCTCATCATTAATGAGGGTCAACAAACTTCATGCGATGTTGGAAATGGATGAATGCATTATTATTGTAAAAGCTATTTATATTTGTTTGTTCATCTGTTTGTTTAACAGGCTGTTAGACCACTTTTTAGGCAAAGCATGCCCCTCATGCAGTTTAAAACTGCATACAATACAAATCCACAAAAATTCAAGAATAAAATCATTAAAATACTGTATCCAATAAAATAGAAAATTCCATCCAAGCTGCATAAACTAGCATACTATACAGTAAAAGGAAAAATAACCCTGATAGGTCTAAAAGACAACATCCAATTTACAGACCTTAAGTAGCCCTCAAGGGTCATGATAAAAAAGCATATATCCTAAAGGCCCATTTTAATTTTTTTTTTGGGGGGGGGGGAAGCCTTGCCTGCTCTCACTTGGATTTGAATTCCATTATTTGGGGAGCACCACTGAAAAGGCTCGATTTCATTATACACCAACCTAATTGTAATTTAAAGGCAGGCATCTCAACAGGGCTGCAGAAGCACATCTTAAGGTACAGACAGCATGATATGGCTGAAGGTGGTTCTTAAGGTAAGCTGGTCCTAAACCATTTAAGGCTTTAATGGTCTTCATCTGCACTTTGAATTGGGCCTGAAAACGTACTGACAACTGGTGTGGCTGGCTCAGTACTTGTGTAACATACTCTGCCTGCTGCGCTCAAACCAGTAGGCAAGTGGCAGAATTCTCCACTAGCTGAAATTTCCAAACTATCTTCATAGGTGGCATGACATACAATGCATAACAGAAGTATAACCTGGAAGTCACTGGAGCACTTACAACAGAAGCAAGGTTCAACATCTTCAGATAGGCTGGCATGCAGTTGAAGATGGCAGAAAGCACCCCTAGACACCACCTGCGCTTCCGCAGTTAGCACCATGTCCGAAATCACACCCAAGCTGTGAAACTGGACTTTCAGGGAAAGTGCAAACCCACCTCAGACCAAGTAAACACCTCCAGCCTCATGCAATAGAATGTTCTCCTCATCTCTCTTCCCTCTAAATCTGTTATGGGGGCTGCTCCAACCCTCTGGAGAAAATCCGGTGATTGGGAGGGACAACATGTGTGATGGCAGGAGATAATTACCTTGCATAAGCTGAATCCATTCTGCTTTTGGAATTATTTAGTTCAATACCACTCACAGTATTTGGGCAGGGTGGGCACATGTGTGGAAATCATGGAAGAACATTCTATCATTTGAGCTCCCACTTGGAATCTGAAGTGGCAGAGCCAAGATACAAGTTTTCATTCTCAGTGAGAATGAAGCTAACATCACTTCTGCCATATACAAAAACCCTAGGTGACAAAGGCATCTTAGGTGTACTCTCTCACAGACACATTTTTGTTTATTTTTAAGTAGAAGCTCCCCTGCACTACATGAGAAGCTGTTTTCTCTCAAGTGTCACGAGGCAGTTTTCAATGGGGTACAAGGGAATTAAATGCGCCACTGTGGCACAGACTTCAAATGCTTCTTATACTGACAATGAGGGGAGAAACTTCAAGCCTCATTATAGATGTGACATAAATATAATTCTGTTACAATAATAAAAGAAATGTTTGCTTTTCTCTGAGCTCCAATGGAAGGTTCTTCATCTGGTCTCCCCTACCCACCCTGCCCCCGTTGGCTCACTGTAAGAGAATGTGGCCATTAGCAAATCCTAATCTTGAAGTTAGCCCTTATCTTTGGTGTGGGGGCCAGGAAGCTGCCTCATATAAACTAAGATGCTTTCCCTACAATCTGTTGAAGAGCAGCACGTACTTTAAAAAAATCCCATTCCTCAACCACCCTCATTCCCAAATCTTATGTGGAGGCATATTTTTTATCTTTTGCATTTGGGGAGCACAAAATGTTGGGCAAGAAATGGCAGGAATGTAAAGAAGAATGGTTATCTCTAGAAAGGGCAAATATACAAAGAAAGGAATTTATCTGCAGCAGCGGGTTTTCTTTTCAATTAAAACAGAATTTAGACTAAGGCACTTAAAAACCAAACTTGGTTGTTGCTGATATTAGCTCTGTCCTGTTGGTTTTATCATGTACTGCTGTTTTATGCTATATTTAGGTTTCATGCTTTTAACTTTTATGCAAGTTGTTCCACTGTTAGAAAACCAAATAACTTTCATTATTAGACAGTATATATAGAAAATAGATTAATAAAAATACTGGGTTGTATTGCCTCCAACAAACTCATCCTGTTAGTGCAAAGACTTCCACTTTCACAGACTCCTGTCCTTACACCTCCCCCTACATCTGCTCTTGAGGGCTGGGGGCACCCAAACAACAGATTCGGGGGGGGGGAGGGGTGCTCAATGGAAGAAGGGATATTCCATTGCACAAGCAGAAGTCCTTGCATGAATGGAACAGCTCTGTTGAATACAGCCCCACAGATAGTACAGCCCAGTGCCCGTTTGCTCAGACATAAATGCAGATTACTTCTAAGCACATGAGTTTAGGCGTACTTGGAATTAAGTGCCATTGACTCAAGTGCAACTTCTCTAGTTTGAACTGGTCTCAAAGTCCCAGTTACAAATTCTTAAATGGGTCATCCTGATATTTATAGAGAAGTAATGCAAGCTCAATATACACAGCATATAAAAAGATCCACTCCTTTTTTGACTGCATTCCATTCACAGAATCCATAATTCGTGCCGGGTGGGGTGGGGTGGGGTGGGGGGGACAGCACAACCCTTCCAATATGTTTCGGAAGAGTCTTTTTTATAATTAATTTTTTTTTTTTACATATATTTCCATACATAACATCTAATACACAAAAGTAAATAAAACTTTTGGCTGCTTAAGCCTGTGACTTCCTTCCTCCCCGACTGAAGGCGTTCAAACCTATTCTCTAAATACTGCATTCTCCTATATTTCTTAATACTATTAAATCTCATAAATATTAAATTAGCTATAATTAATAAGTAGTAGTTTTAACCTTACAAAACTTCTTGTAACCCTTCGGAAGGGTCTTGACCCGACAAAGAGCTGTCCAGACCTTCAAGTTCCTCTCACGGTGACCGTTTAGAAATCTACTGTGCTTTTCAAGAGAAATTGCAATATAAAAAGGAGACCTCCAATGCAATCCTGTCTGTCTACTCCTAAGTAAGCCTCACTGAGTTTAACAGGATTTACTCGCTAAGTGTGCATACGACTGCAGCCTGCATGACCTGCTATCAATCAGCAAGCTTACACTCTCAGCACTATCTCTATAAAGGCCACCAAGCAACCCCAGCATAAAAGTCTGCAATGGCAAAGCAATCTAATCTCTGTAAAAAGTGGCTATGGACCTGTTTTTTAAAATGCTTTCATCTTCCTATTACATCCCACAGCTGTGCTAGCATACTTAACATCTGAAACTGACCAACAGCTGTCATGCTTCACCGAAACAACTTGACTAGCTGTCTAACCCATGGGGCATAAATCTTTCAGCACGTGCACCATGCAAAAAGGGAGTGCTTCCTAATAAGGAAACTAGGAATTAAAAAAAAAAAATCACCTAGCATATATTTTCCACCAGCTCTCCCACAAAGATATGAATAAGTGGAACAAAAAAACCCCATAACGAATATCCAAAGAATATTATACTTGAACACCCAGCATAAGTTTCTGCATATATTTTATATCACTTGTATTTAGCATGTAGCAGTTCATTTTCAAAATAATTATTTTATAAGTCATTTTACATGAGTAGCTGAGCCCATGACCAAACTATTATCTCAGCAGTAAATCCCACGGAGTTCTGTGGGCCTTAAGCAAGTGCAGGACTGCAGTTTGAGTGAAATATACAGATAATTGGATTTGATATCCCGCTTTATCACTACCCAGAAGGGACGCAGGTGGCGCTGTGGGTTAAAGCCTCAGCGCCTAGGGCTTGCCGATCGAAAGGTCGGCGGTTTGAATCCCTGCGGCGGGGTGCGCTCCCGCTGCTCGGTCCCAGCGCCTGCCAACCTAGCAGTTCGAAAGCACCTCCGGGTGCAAGTAGATAAATAGGGACCGCTTACCAGCGGGTAGGTAAACGGCGTTTCCGTGTGCGGCTCTGGCTCGCCAGAGCAGCGATGTCACGCTGGCCACGTGACCCGGAAGTGTCTCCGGACAGCGCTGGCCCCTGGCCTCTTAAGTGAGATGGGCGCACAACCCCAGAGTCTGTCAAGACTGGCCCGTACGGGCAGGGGTACCTTTACCTTTACCTTTTATCACTACCCAAAGGAGTCTCAAAGCGGCTAACATTCTCCTTTCCCTTCCTCCCCCACAACAAACACTCTGTGAGGTGAGTGGGGCTGAGAGACTTCAGAGAAGTGTGATTGGCCCAAGGTCACCGAGCAGCTGCAGGTGGAGGAGCAGGGAATCGAACCCAGTTCACCAGATTACGAGTCCACCGCTCTTAACCACTACACCACACTGGCTCCCTTTTTTCTTTAAATTCTTGTGGGAATAAATTCTTGTAGGAATTTATTTTTTTATTAAATTATTATCCCACCTTTCCTCATAAAGGGGTCCAGGGCTGCAATAACAAGTAGTAAAACATTTTTTAAAAATTAAGCACCTAAGATATTTGATCTGAATATTTTAAGGAAACCTGAAACCTAATGTATTTACCTAATATTGCCACATAAATTATCTCATTAGGTATCTGATACTATGTTTTTGTTATGATCCGATTAACCTGTTTGCCACAAAACCTGTACACAAAAGGAAAAAAAGTTGGTTTAACTGGATCGCATTTCCTAGCAAATGAAAATAAAATAATATTTTAGAGCAAATCTGCCCAGTCACTTAATGTATGTTTGTATCTGCTTTAACTATATTCCAGGATGAATATATGCCACGCATATTGCAAATTCTGCTGTATGATGCAAATACGTCACAAGTCATTCCTAGGCTGTAGAGGCACTACGACAGTCAGTGGCAGTGTGTCATGTTTCAACGCCTAAGGCAAAATGGGAGTGTGCCGCTGTACTGCCCCACACTGCCAAAGCATCCCTTACCTGTGCTGGCGATTTCCAGAAAGATCTAATGAGATCTTTTGGCACCACTGCAGACGCTGCTTCTCCACCAGTTATGGAGGCGCTGTGGAGCCCACAGGGGCACTGCCTCTTTAGCTTCTGCTGCCTGAGGCAGCTGCTTCACTTTGCCTTATGGGCAGGCCACTCCCTGAAAACCGCTAACAGCAGGCCTAATGTAGCAAGGAACACCTTACCTTGATGTGTGGAACAAATGACCATTAATTCATGGCTGGCATCTCCAGATCTCCTGACAGGAATTAGCAGCTCACCAATATCTTCTTCTATTCTATACTCTGGCCCAGGAATGTACACAGTAGATTCTGGAAAAGAGTGGAATGGTATAAACAGAGAGAGAGTTCAAACAAATATTAAGTAAAATAATTTAAGGTAGATGGCATTACTGTCTATACTGGGTAGTATTCAATTGTATTCTTACGCAAATAGTATACCTGAAGGAGCGTCTCCACCACCATCGTCCAGCCCGGACACTGAGGTCCAGCTCAGAGGGCCTTCTGCCGGTTCCTTCATTGTGAGAAGTGAGGTTACAGGGAACAAGGCAGAGGGCCTTCACGGTAGTGGCACCCGCCCTGTGGAACACCCTCCCACCAGATGTCAAGGAAATAAACTATTTGACTTTTAGAAGACATCTGAAGGCAGCCCTGTTTAGGGAAGTCTTTAATATTTGATGTTTTATCATGTTTTTAATATTCTGTTGGGAGCTGCCCAGAGTGGCTGGGGAAGCCTGGCCAGATGGACGGGATATAAGTAATAAGTTGTTGTTGTTGTTACTACTACTATCCTTCCGTTGATGGAACAGTGTATGATTGAGCAGGAAGTCTCTACTAATAGAAAGGGAGCGAGGAGTTCCATTACCGATCCCCTCCCTATGGTTTCCCACACCACTTTCCATGCTGCTCTGAAGGGTCCCCAAAACCCTCTGGAACAAGTTCTCAGGAGTGGAAGAGGCTGTGGGTGAAGAGTGAAATGAGAATTGGCAAAAAGTGCCTCCCCCCACCATCCATTAGTGGAGGCATCCGCTGCATCAAAAACCCTTCTGCAAACAGAAGGGGACAATTGTTTTCCATCCATTGTCATCCAATTCTGAATTCCATTCCATGGGGACAGGATTGGAGTGCCTTTATATGGAAGGAAAATTAAAGGAGGAATAAAAAGTAGGAAAAAAACAACATACCATCACCTGGATCCACAATTTCCACCGTTGCCCGTTCCGGAAATTCCAGGGCAGCCATAACTGGATCTGACAAAACAATCTGGAATAGCTCTGATTCCTCATATTCATTGTCCACTATTATTCTTACTTTCCAGGTAGCCGCTGTCTGCCCTGGGTTGAACTGAACCTGTTTCTGGGCTTTTCCTTTGAAATCTTTATCCTTTTCTGCTGTTCCGTCTCTAGTCCCAATGCCTGAAGGAATATTTGGAAGAAATAACAATAAAGGGATAAGAAAATACTCACTTTTTCTACTCCCCAAGAGGAGCCACTTCAAGAAAAAAAGAATCCATTCTTGAAATTTCAGAAAACTGTCATATACACATATATACCATATATACCAATATCCCTGTCCAAGAAAAGATAGTGCGGACAGAAAGCCTATGGGATCATTCTGTAGCCCGCGGCAACCTGTTGTATCATTTAACAGCCAAAAGAGACATACAGGTGAGTAAACAGAAATCTGGAATGGGCGATGAGGAAGGAAAGATGGTGAGCAGGGAACAGATTTGTCTTTGCCTTGATCTTCACTTCATCCAGTAATTTTTCTAGCTGGCCCATCTTTCTTTGTGAGAAGCAATAATAATAATGTACATCAAAATCCCCATCAGAGCAGTATCTTCATCAGGATCAACAACAAAAAAGTACTTATCCATAGGTCTGCTCATAAAATAAAATAATTTAAGACAAGGCAAACAATTATTACAATGACAAGCTAAAGAAGATTTTAAACAACCGTGTAAGACTTCAGCATAGACAAAATGGAGATGGAGGAAAAGCTGGAAGTGGTATTAGTTGTTACCCAAGTATGCAAAGTAACAACCTTGAGACGGAATGCTGGAGGAGATTTGCAGACAAAATTGCATTTCCCTCTCAGGGTGCAAGACAGATTGTAAGATGCATCCTAGTCTACAGGCACAAAAAATAAAAACGTATGTTCTCTCATTTTTGAGAATATAAAATCTTGGTTCATTTTTATGCCCCAATTGGGAGGCTATGGGTATGTGTAAATACATGTTTTTACACAAACACAGACCTTTTCTGCTTAGAAAACTGAAGACTGACTGCAGCTGTAGCTTAATGTTACTGATTTGATCGCCCAAAGAGAACCTGACAATTCTGTGGCTCTTAATGCTATTGCTGCAATACTGGTGATGCCTCAGTTTGGTGATATTTTAATATGGACCTAAATAACTAGTTCTGTTACTTACTGAATGTATTAATAAGTTGTATGCATGATGCCTTAAAATCCATATTAGAATCAAATGGCTGAAGCTGATTTCTTTCTTTTTTAAAAAAGTGAGAGGGTGCCATACACAATTCTACCAACACATTTAAGATACTGCTTATGTCCTTGACAGCTTTTAAAATTTCAGCTGCAAAAGTGTGATTTTACTGTTGTCTATCATTTTAAACGGAGAAAAAAGTGGGTGCAGTTTAATGTCTATGAAGTTAGATTTTGAATTTCTTAAGGTCTAACATTTCTACTCTAGTTCAGCTTAAATAAGCGAACTATTTAATTTAATTTATGGTTTGACACCATCAGTAAGGAAACTTTACCTCTCTGTCAGAGAATAATGAACCTTTGTCAAGCTGAATCCCTCGCCCAGGTCTGGGAGAACCTGATAGCCTACAAGAAACTTCTGAAAGCTATGAAGTGTGAAAACAATTTCCACTTTAGGACTTCCAGTTCTTACACTCCAGACCTAATTAGAAATGCTTGATATAATTAGGAAAGCCTAAGTCAGCATTAAACCTGCTCTACCAGGTTTGCTCTTAAATACCTGATCAGCTAATAGTTGTTTTTTAAGTGTCAAAATGATGGAAGAAAAAAAGGGAGATCTGGCCATGTGTTCTTTCCTGACTTAGGATACATTCAGATATGGGGATTATTGTGTTAGTATTCCTGGTTATAATGCTAGCACTACTGGCCCAGTTTCTAACATTTCTTTCACACTATATTATCCTGCTATGTTACAGAACTGTAATTGCTTTTTCAGCAATCTACCACCATGTCACTCTACTTTTCATTCACACCAGTGAGTGTGGTGTGACACAACAGCAGGTGTCATCTGACATGTTGCCGCCACTCTTTCTTGTGCATGTTCGCATCGGTTCACCCATGAAAATGGCAGAAAAGAACTGTATGCTAGGATACTGCCCCAAATTCCATCCCATCAACTGTCCTAGTTAATGGACATGGAAGCAGATTTTTTTTCTAGAAGCAATGAACCCATAAATGATTACTCAAATCTGCTGTATTGCGCAAGAAATGTGTGTGTAAAATGGGATACCTCTGTTCTTCAACAGACTGTGTCATAGAGTCTTTACTGCAACTGAAACCAATATATTTTCTACAATTTATGTCACCGAAGGCATGTCTACGCATATACTTATAGGAAGGGCTGTGCTTAGGGATGCGGGTGGTGCTGTGGTCTAAACCATAGAGCCTAGGGCTTGCTGATCAGAAGGTCACAGTTCGAATCCCTGCGACGGGGTGAGCTCCTGTTGCTCGGTCCCTGCTCCTGCTAACCTAGCAGTTCAAAAGCACGTCAAGTGCAAGTAGATAAACAGGTACCGCTCCGGCAGGAAGGTAAACGGCGTTTCTGTGCGCTGCTCTGTTTCGCCAGAAGCAGCTTAGTCATGCTGGTCACATGACCCGGAAGCTGTACGCTGGCTCCCTCGGCCAATAAAGCGAGATGAGCGCCGCAACCCCAGAGTCAGCCATAACTGGACCTAACCTTCAGGGGTCCCTTTACCTTTACTAGGGCTGTGCTATAAATGGATATATTGTCTGATATTGGGTTTTAGATCAAATCATGATAACTGGTTTTTTAAAAAATGACTTTGCAATTAATCACATATTGTGGGGGTATTTAAAAAATCACAATATTGGAAAAGCCAGGAAGCCGATGCTTCTTCCTGTGTGTGCAGCTCTTGCTAACTCTACCTCTGACAGCTCTTTCCTGCCTCCTGCAGCAACAAGAAATAGCTACAAATCACTACAGCAGGCTGACTCAAATATCGCCCAGCAGATATCAACAAACAGCTTTGAGAACCGGTTAGCAGTCACTGTGAGTCTCACCCTTCAGTCTCCTGAAGCAGCAGTAAAACACTACAAATTACCGTTACTAAAAAGTAAGGGGAAATGTGTGTGTGTGTTATGGAGCGAATGCAGGCTGCGCAGCTATCCCAGAAGCCAGAACAGCAAGAGGGATTGCTGCTTTCACTGCGTAGCGATCCCTCTTGCTGTTCTGGCTTCTGAGATTCAGAATATTTTTTTTCTTGTTTTCCTCCTCCAAAAACTAGGTGCGTCTTGTGGTCTGGTGCGTCTTACAGAGCAAAAAATACGGTAACTACAGCAAGTAGATTCAAAAATTGTGCAGCAGATATCGCCAGAGCTTTGAGAACCGGTTAACAGTCACTGTCAGCCTCAACCTTCCCGGGTCTCCTGCAGGAAAAGCAAATCACCACTACAGCAGGCTGACTTAAATATCGCCAAGTAGTTATTGCCAAACAGAGCTTTCAGAAAGGTTAGCTTTGGCCACCCAGCCGGAAAGCAGGGACTTCTTCCCCCAAGGCTCTTGCTTAAAGGTGCCAGGCTGGTAGTTGGCTTAGGGAAAGCCTGCAGTTTTTGACTTCTGGAGCCCTTTGCTAGTAAAGACATAAACTGGGGCTAGTAAAAAATAGACACCTTGCTTTAGCATTTGACCCTCTTCCGTCATTCCCCCCTCCATCTGCATGTGTGTACCGCCTGTGGGTGTGTCTCCCTCCCCCCTGTCATTGGTGTGTGTGTGTGTGTGTGTGTGTGGTGCATTTGTTTTTGTGAAGCAGCAGCCAACAGCAGCAAAAAACTCAGCCGACACTTCGTTTTTTGTAAGGGCAGCCGGCCCCTTGTTAAAACTGTACTGCTTGGGGGGGTTGTGTTTCCCTGACTCCCTCTCCCCCCTCTGTTGGTGTGCCCAGCTGATGCTTTGCTTGGAGCCATGGCACTATGGCAAGGAACTTTCCTGGAGGTGCAGGGGTCTGTGCTGAGAGGCTTCTTGAGCCCCATGTTTCTTTAGCTCAGTCTGCCCTGCAGTGCTTCACTTGCACGCTCTCTCAACTCTTTCCCTTCCAAGTTGCTTCCTTCCTTGCTCCGTGAAGGAGCCCCAATTCTCCTTCCCTGCTTCTCTTTTTCTCTGCATGTGTGTTCCAATGTTTATTTAGCTCAATCTGCTCTGCAATGCTTTGCTTGCATGTGCTCTCTATCTCTGTGTTAACTCTTTCCCTTCCAAATTGCTTCCTTCCTCGCTCCATGATTCTCCTTCCCTGCTTCACACTCTCTCTCTCTCTCTCTGTCTGTCCCTCTCTCTGTGTGATTGTGGCTTGCAAGTTGCTTCAGAATACGATACGATACGATACGATATCTTTATTGTCATTGTCCCTTGCGGAACAATGAAATTGAAAAACTACATAAAAACTACATAAAACTACCACGAAACTACATAAAACTACATAAAAACTACATAAAACATTCAAAAACCCCTAAAAACTCTAAAACCCCATTTTAAAATACACTATACTACAGAGACCCCTTATGCTGCATTTAGAACCAGAATTGCATTAGTGTAGCAACTGTTTTTCAGGCGGCTAGTCCTGGCCTTTATAACCCTATACCTTCTTCCAGAAGGCAGAAGCTGAAAGAGATCATTTCCGGGGTGCGTACTATCATGTGCTATCTCTGCCGCTTTCTTATGGCACCTGGCAGCATAGATTTGATCTAAGGTGGAAAGAGTGCACCCAATAATTCTCTCTGCAGTCTTTACAACCCTGGATAGTAGCATTGTTTTTTCCCTGGCCGTGCAGCTCCCAAACCACACGCACAGACCGTAAGTTAGTACGCTCTCCACAGTGCAATGGTAGAATGCCATCAACAGGTCCTTTGAGAGATTGTTTTTCCGGAGGATTCTCAGAAAATATAACCTCTGCTGTGCTCTCTTCACCAGGTCTTTGCTGTTCTCTCCCCAGGTTAGGTCGTCTCTCAACTCCATTCCCAGAAAACGAAACACTGAGACCTGTTCCACGCACTTCCCCTCAATAATAAGTGGCTGAATATTCAATTTACATTTCCTAAAATCCACAATGATCTCTTTTGTTTTCTTTAAGTTAAGCAGTAAGTTGTTTTTCCTGCACCACTCCCCCAACTGCTCAACTTCCTTCCTATAGGCCGTCTCCCCCTCTCCAGCCGTAATTAAACCAACCACCGTTGTATCATCTGCGAACTTAATGATCTTTTATATTAATAAAAGGGGGGAAACACCCAGTGTTTGTTGTGTGTGCCTTTCTTTCAGGGTAGAAGCAGCCCATGTGATGCTGCCAGCCCCATGTTAACTCTGCGAGTCTTCAGCGCTCTCCTACCCAATCGCAAGCAGGAGAGAAATGCAGTCTTGAGATGCTTGTTGGCTTGCAAGTTGCTTCTGAGTAAAAGAAAAGGAAAACCCACCCTGCTCTGCCATTTGAGCCTCTTCTGTGTCTCCCCCAACCTCCTTATACTCCCCATTTTCTCCTATATGGCAATGCCAAGAGGGGACATTGATGAATGCCCTCTGATGTGGTGGAAGGCACATGAGGCATCCTTCCCAGTGCTGAAGGTGCTTGCAAAGAAGTTTTTGGCTATCCCAGGGTCAAGTGTGCCATTTGAAAGTGTGTTCAGCCTGGCTGGCAATGTTCTTCAAATACAAAGGGCATCTCTATTTCCAGGGAATGTCAAAATGCAAATTTTCCTTGCAAAAAATATAATTTTCATTTAATAATTTTTGTTCTGTAAAATTTTATTCATTCTTTCTGGTTTGGCCTGGTTTATAAAAGAAATGCAAATTTTCCTGGCAATAAAAATATAAATTTTGTTTATATTTTGTTCTGTTGAAATTTATCCATTTCATTCTCTCTGTTTTGTCCTGGTTGAAAAAGGAAAATTAACAAACAGTCAAATAACTGGTGTGCGATGTATACATTCAACTAAGACTCAATAGTGAATTATATTTGAATATCTAAAAGTGTGACACTGAATTTGCTTTCTTTCTTGTTTAGTAATGTAATTACTTTTTAGGGAACTTTTGATATCTATGATACTAATTACTTCTACAGCTTTAATTTTAGAGAAAATGCGCTATTATTGGTACTGTAGTACTATAATGTAACAGTTGTAACAATATGCTAAAGGTAAGTAGGAATGTATCAGTTTTAGAGTTAGACCCTTAAGTAGTAGCAGTTGCCAGGACATTACCATGTTCACCTCTACATAGTTCCAGCCTTATTTCAGATATTGTGATATATTGAAATATCACAATGTTTAACTGGTGATATATTGTGATGTTGAAAACCAGGTATCGCCCAGCTCTACTTACAGGAAAGCATTGCAGTGCACACTGAGCCTTATGAGGAATGTGTTTTAAAATGTCTCCATGCGTTATCCAGTGGCCGACTGGAATGTTCCACTTCACATTTATCTAAATACTTCTGAAAAGCATCTGATAAAGGACACTTCGGTGTTTCTTATTGACTTTCTTTTCTCTGTTTCTTACAAGAGTTCACTGTTAAACAAAGGCAGTCAAGGCATTTTGCTGAAGCTGGGAAAGTTCACTGGCTTTTGTGAAACATTAAACAACATTAACAGTTTTCTGGCCACGTTCTCTCTCATTCAGTGTGCACTATGACTGCTTAAGGCCAATATTCACTGCAGCAGTTTTAAAATAGTTTTTAAAGAGGTCACAGAACCCAAAACAGGGCAGACAACCAAAAGTTAATAGTACTCAAACGTTCCAAGTAATGCCTTGGTACACAGTAACCAATGAAATAAATGGGAATTATATGAATGCATCCTAAAAATCTATACAGTAAACAAGCAATTTTTCAATAAATCATGAGTCAGGTCAAATACGACCAGTCCACAATCCTGAACATGTTTATAAACTTGCGCATTCATGGTTCTGAAACCATGTGAAAGCCACTCTGCTGTAGTAAACTGTAAAAAAAAAAAAACCCTGTAAAGATAACCAATGAAGGCAAGAATTGCTGTAATTGACCATTTTAGTACAGAAATGCATTGATTAAATATTAAGAGTATGGTTTATTTTCAACCATTTTATACCACCCTTTAATCATATTTTGATGGTTTGTCAGTTCCTCTAATAAAGTTGGATTCGGACAAATTAAAGGTATACTCACTAACAAATGATGTCTCCCCCAGATATCCTCTCCGCTTGAGTGTTACTTCCAGAACCCTTGACTCCTCGTCTACAACATAATATTCTTTTTCCAGAGAAATCCAAGCCCAGTTCAGACGGAAAGGTTGGCTCCTCAACTTGTTTCCTCCTAAAATTCATCGGCACAAATGTCATTGTACAGAATACATAATGCACAAGAAGCCCAATATTCTTTAAATATGCAATGTAAGCATGCTCTCATACATATCTCACACAAACATTCTTTTAGTTTTTAAGGCTTTAGGGGATTTTCAGTCAGTCATTTAATTAGTAACAATGAAAAATACACATCATTGGGTTTAACAGAAGATAATTAAAACTGCTTGTGATAATGGTTTCATAAAAGCACCATTTTTTCCTTATCTGGATCTGAGGGGTGCTTTGCTTCTTATCCATTTCCTTTGTGGCAAATCTTACAAATAAACTGGATTAATTAATTGCTAGTTCCAGGAATTAGAAGCCTTCCCCACCCAACCCATAACAATAACTTTACAATGCCAGGTCTTAATTAGCTGAGAAGTGTGTGAAGGGGAACAGCAATGACTTAGAAATGTTCTTTAAAATATGAGATCATACTCTTGGTGGAATAGTACTTTGAATACTCTAAATCAAATTCTTTTCCAACAGAGAAAATTTCAGAAATACCATTCAGCCAGCCAGTCTCAGCAGCAGAACACCTTCGAGATCTGTGGTGCTGTGGTTTGCTTCCTGGTGGACGCTCTGCGTCACCACACTGCCCCCCCCCCCCGTACGTGAAGGTGGTGGGAGTGGAGCCAACTCCCTATTTAGAGGCCAAAGGCCACCTTTACGCCCTTTCCTTCTCTTAGCAGACCCACTCCCCCCCTCCCGCAACTCTCAGTATGACCTTCTGCTTCTCAGCCATGAAGGAGACTTTTGCTCACCAGTTGCTTGTTCTGGCCAGTGGAGGTTTGTGCCTACTCTCCTTCAGGGTGATACCTGGGATAAGGGGCAGGCACCTCTGCCATACTCCCCATTTCTGGTAACGCCCAGTATTTACTGTCAGGAGTTCAGCCCTACACTCGAGTAGGACCCTGGCAGAGATACATGCCCAACTGGCATGTTCTCTCCCTCCTGGACAATACCAGTACAGTGGTGCCCCGCAAGACGAACGCCTCGCAAGACGGAAAACCCGCTAGACGAAAGGGTTTTCCGTTTTGGAGGCGCTTCGCAAAACGAATTTCCCTATGGGCTTGCTTCGCAAGACGAAATGTCTTGCGAGTTCCTGTGGGTTCCCCCCCCCCTTTTCCCCTTTTCCTAAGCCGCTAAGCCGCTTATCAGCTGATCCGCTGATAAGCCGCTTAACAGCTGATCCGCTGATAAGCCGCTTAACAGCTGATCCGCTAAAAGCCGCTAAACCGCTAATAGCACTAATCCGCTAAGCTGTCAATGGGCTTGCTTCGCAAGACGAAAAAACTGCTATACGAAGAGCCTCACGGAACGGATTAATTTCGTCTTGCGAGGCACCACTGTATAGTATTTACGTAACAAAAGGTTTAGCAGTGTTTTGTGTTTATACTCCCCATTTCTTCAGGCAAGTTGGTTAGCTGCAGGCTTGGCCTGGGGTTCAGTTTATTCCCCAACCTAAAGGGGTTTCCATCTGCAGGTATTCATATGGCTTGTTGTTTAACAAACTGGCCCTTAGTTCAACCCAACCTACTGTGTCTGACTCCTTATTTGGCCTTTGGGATGCAAAGAACAAGAACTGCACGTATCCCATGAAAATACTTAAGGTTTGAATTTTTAAGGGAAGGACAAGAAATGCCCTGTATTGCGCAAATCGCTGTTATCTTGCTGAAATTGCTGGTAGAAATACACTCAAATTAGCCCAGATGACAGGGGCATACCTCTTATTAAATGTGTCTCTTCACTGAGCTATTATGGTTAATAACACCTGTGACTTATACGATGGAGCCACAAGGCCTCTGTCAGCTTAATACGTTCCTCCTAAGGATGACAGATGCTGCAAGCTCTTCATGACAAGTTGTCTGCATTCCCGTGACAAGTTGTCTGCAATTTTTTTCCTTTTTCAAAAAAGAGAACTTTTGTGACCAAGATGTCTTGAGCATCCGTGAAAGGAAAGACAACTGCACTCATTTTTCAGGGCTGTCTTTCTCTCTATCCCAAAGGTCAAATTATATGAGGTCAAGGTATGGAAAGAGGATTTCAAGAGAAAGAAATTTGATTTTACTTTTCTTTCTGAACTCTGATGAAAAGAAATCATAATCAGAAATGTGAACTAATTCTTATTTATGTGTAAGGCAAATTTAGTTCTTGCTGATTCCTTCTGTGATCAAATTCTCATGTTCAATTGGAAACAATGTCAGGTGATTAGTTTACAAAACTGTTGAGTGTACATTTTGGTAAGCTAACATTTTGTAAATACAGTAGCCACTAGTAATAATACTATGTGACTATACAAATAAAACACACCAGGGGAATTTTTAGGACAGCAGATGGTTTTTGGCTAATACAAGTTGATTGACTCTGTAGAAGCCTATTCTTTTCAGACTACCTTTCTGTTTTTCAAAGCAGAGTGCAGATGACAACATTCCACACACCTTGTGCATGTCTTTCAGTGTCATTTGGACAGGTTAAATAGATGACATTTCCCATCATATTTTCCCTTATACTTCCAGTCATGCTAGAAATGCCAGCTACCATCAGTATAGTGGATCACTAGAAGAACTGCAAGGCGGTCTTTCTGCTTGCAGAATGGCTTTTCATCCAAAGCAGGTCTGACGAACCTTTGACCCTCCAAATCTTGCTGAACTACAACTCCCATCATCTTTGGCTATGCTTGCTGGGGCTGACAGAAGTTCTAGTTCAGCAACATGTGGAGGGCCAAAGGTTCCCTATACCTGATCTAGTGGAAGCAATCTGTGAAAGGAGGCGAGAAGCAATTCTAGCTAACTATCCTTTCGCTGTGCAACACCCTCCATGCAGCTCTGAAAGGTCTCTCAGCCCCTCTGGAACACATTGCTGAGGCGGATGGGGGATCTGTAGCAGGAAGGGGTAAGTGGCAAAAATTGTCTTCTTTTCCTTTAGCAGAAGCCTGGGTCAAACGCTATTCAACTCACAGCACTGACTTGTCAATGAGAGGTAATATTCCTGCAAGCCATAATTTAAAGCCTATTCGTTACGTAACAATTTTCTTAATTCCTTAATTCGCCCAAGTCAGCACAAAGTCTAGGTGATGAAGCATCAATCTATTTCTCATACAGGAAGATTCCCACCTAGGAAGAGTCCTAAATAAATGAAATCTACGTATACCAGGGATTTCTGCTATTTCAAAGACAAAACAGATCAGTATAAATGGATGTAATTATGGATGCAATGATGAAACGCCACTCAGATTAAGTCACATGCCATTATTCAAAAGTTAAGAGCAGATGATAACACTGAATTCTGACTGTCCTATCATATTTCTAATATTATATTTTTGCAGCACTGTAAAGGAGCCATTTTAAAGTTTTCAAAAGAGTACTGGATTTTATCTGGTCAAAATTTAGCTGGTGAGAAGCCCTATCCTATCTATTTCAGAGATCCGATACCCTCCCTTAACTAAGATTACAACAGATGTACTATTATATATAGCTGTATATACAATAAAAGCTTTGCTCAGACATTAGGGGTCTCCTAATCCGTCACATTATTTAAAGCTGTCTTATGTTCAGTGTCACTGGGAAATGTTAATATCTTAACATATTCATTTATAATTGACAGAACACATCCCCTTTATGCACGCACTACACTGTAAAACACAAATAAGAATTATTGTTTGTTTTGATAACAGAAAACTAAGTTAATGAACAGAGTTCATGCTTTCAAGCCTCCATTTTATGAAGTGAGGTAATGTTTCTTTCAATAGGCCTAGAAGTTAATTGATTGAAGAGAGCCAGTGCCTGCAGCAACACAAAATCAGAAAGTGTAACAGGAGGCCGCAAACTGTATATTCCCTATTGTCTCTTGTCAGTTGCTCTGTGCCACCACCCCACCATTTTTAGACATTTATCTTTTTAAGGGTTGTACTTGGTGCCTTTCAGAAGATGCTACAAAGCATTCATTAGAAACTGATTTTGATGATGACAATAATAATAATAATAATAATAATAATAATAATAATAATAATAATGCAGCCATATTCTTTCTGATCACTTATATTGCTTTATTCATATATCTGAACACATTTCTTGAGTCTTCTGTTTCAATTTGGCACATTCTGTCTCTTAAAGCAATAATTCTTTGAACAGTGTTTTCTTTCCCATTCCAAAGTGTTTTCCTTTCCTGTTTTAAATTTCATATGGAAAACACATAGATAGCAAGTACATCCAGATCTCCACATTTCAGTTTCCCACAAGCTTTTTCAAGTTTTCATCAATGGTATTAATATTCAAAATAACTTAACAAAATAATTTTGACTTATTCCTATTAATTCTATAACTGGATACCAGACTTCACCAACTTAGTGCCTCTAGATGTGATGAGAGCTGCAGTCCAAGACATCTGAAAGGCATAATATCATCTGTATATTACATGATTTTAATTCCCCTACACACATTACCTTAATTTCATTTGTATGTCTAACACAAAACATTAAGCCTGGATGAGGGATGGATGAGAAGTTAAATTCAATATGCATTTAAAGTTGAACATATCAAACTTGCAGTTTCTGTAGCAACATGCAAATTGAAACACAGCTATCCTTTGAAATTCACACCTATCTGAATTTTGTGATGTAGCTCTTCAACCAATGCTTACAAAAACACATAAATTAGTGGAAAGTGTGAATAAAATGAAGGTAATAGTGGTATTTAGTGCAAAAACAGGGAGATAAAATCCCTCTGCCTGCTCTTTACATAGGATCTTTAAAGAGCAGGCAGAGGAAGTGGTGGCCTTACATTTTTTGGGCCCTGAAGCTTAAAGTGTTAGGGGGGCTCCTTCTCAACCAGCAACATGGGACTCGGCTAGATTGGTAAAGAAAAGGCATTTTATATGCGTTGTATATGTGACATAACACCGTGACACCAGACGGCGCTGTGGAATTTCCCTACCAGATTTCCCTGTATGAGTTTGCAACACGTTTAACTGAATCGCTTCTTTGAGGTGCCTAGATCCAGCCAAGATTTGTTAGCTTCTTCAACTGGATTATTCTACAACACATCACCTCTTTACCTATCTTGCGCTGCAGCATCCTCCTTGCAGCATTTATTGTGTTATCACTGGGTTGAGCACAGATTTCCTTTTGGGGCAAAGTAGGTGTTGAACCATTCCGCCTTCTCTCTGCCATCCACTTGTGGCCCCACTGCTAAGACATACAGCTATGCAATCAGCAACATTGACATTTGTCATGACCCTAACAGGTTACACCCTACCATCCAGATTCAGGAGAAGAGTGAGTGTGAGGAGCCTGCGGCCCTCCCCTGACCGCTGCCTTGCAGGCTGCAACTGATGGGATCTGGAATCCAACAACTTCTGGAGGACCAATAGTATCCCAATAAAGGTCAGGTCTTTACAAAGACCTTCAACTCTCCGCCATTTTCTCCAGAGAGCCTTCCTTTTTCATGACAATTTTCAACAGGAGAAAAATACAAAACATGTCAAGATACAAAAGATTGTTGTTGTTTAGTCATTTAGTCGTGTCCGACTCTTCGTGGACCAGAGCACGCCAAGCACTCCTGTCTTCCACTGCCTCCCGCAGTTTGGTCAGACTCATGCTGGTAGCTTCGAGAACACTGTCCAACCATCTCATCCTCTGTCATCCCCTTCTCCTTGTGCCCTCAATCTTTCCCAACATCAGGGTCTTTTCCAGGGAGTCTTCTCATGAGGTGGCCAAAGTACTGGAGCCTCAGCTGCACAATCTGTCCTTCCAGGGAGCACTCAAGGCTGATTTCCTTAAGAATGGATATGTTTCATCTTCTTGCAGTCCATGGGACTCTCAAGAGTCTCCTCCAGCACCTTAATTCAAAAGCATCAATTCTTCGGCGACCAGCCTTCTTATACGAAAGATAATCATATTTAAAACAAACTCTATCACCTGTTTCTATTGTTAAATGCCAGGCATGAACAGCCAGGAAGGGGGCCGAACTATGTGCTCCACCAGGCACATTCAATACAGAAACATCAAGTTCAAGAGAAGTGTGTGTAAAAGTCACCAGGTAAGATAAATATACAAGTTGCAGCAAATGTGAATTGAGTAGTTCAAGAGTCGAGACATCCAAAAACACCACAGAAGAAGAAATAAGACCTCATTTACATGCACTCAAAGCCATGGCGGAGCCATGTCCTTGTGATGCAAGCCCTCCCCATTCAGGGTGTTGCATGAATGAAACAACCACACCATCAAGGCCAATTTCCTGATAATTTTGCCTTCCCTCTCACCCACACAACAGATAATCCAAAGATGCCCCATTACATAGCAAAGTTAGTGTACAAAGTCACACCCGTGGCCCATCTAATTCAGCACTGCCTACACTGACAGCCATGTTGGCACACCAGGGTAGGTCAGTCTGAGAGCAGTGACCTCACTAGCGCCAAGTCTAGTGTAGCAAAAGCCACCCAATTGTGTTAAGCAGCTCAGAAACAGGTGGATTAGACAAATTAATAAACATGTCTATCAACAGTGAAACATCACAATTGATATGTTATCTCTAGGTTCGAAGGCGGTATGGCTCTGTTCTATCAGTTGCTAGGTAACAAAACGCCAGAGAGGATACTGGGCTCATTTCCTGCTCTTCGGCTTCCTACTCATCTGGCCACTCTGTAAAACAGGATGCTGGACTAGATGGGCCTTCCGTCCAAACTAACAATTGTTGAGTTTAAGGCAAGTGATGCATGACACACATTTATCACTACAGAGCCCCATGTGCTAACAGCCAGCAACTAACTGGCATTCTAGCAGGATGGACTTGCCCCATTTTGTACCACTGGATACTGCTGTACATTAGTGAAAACACACACACCATAAAATATAAATAAATGAAAAGTTACTCTATGCATCTTTAGGAATATGGCACTGACTTGGCACCCAGAAAAACATTCATTTTCTCTCAGGCCTTTGGCTATTTAAACAATCTATGGACTGTGTGGGGAGGGCTATTGTTTTTGTTTGCTACTATGGTATATATTTTTGTTTTTATATTGTAAACCACCCTGTGATTCTTGAATGAAGGGTGGTATAGAAATTTAATAAATAAACAAAAACAACAACAAAACAACAAAATATCTTTTCGTGAAAAAACTATGCAAAATTGATGATTTGATAATTAAAATATCAAAATCTTCAATGCCTTCCCACCCAACACAAAACAATTCAAATAGAATTAGCAATTGTTATATACACATTGCTGTCATTATCAATTATACATCAGGGCTTTTAGACACCCGTCACTATACTTGCAAAATGTCTGTCCAATTATATACATACGGATCTATAAAGTCACAAGACTGCTAGCCTAGAATGTGAAAAAACACTGATCCTATTAGAGAGAAAGTGTGTGTGTGTGTGTGTGTGTGTGTGTGTGTGTGTACACAAGTGCCCTGAAGAGTGTGCTTGGAAAAATATGATAAATGCACTTTGTGGGTGCCAGCATAGTGTATTCAAGTGAAATGAATACAGGATGTAAAAATAAACCTGCTATAAGAATAGATAGCTATTCATAAGACTCTAAAGTTCCTGCCAGTATTCTGGAAGAGTTCCAAGAGCTGTGACAGAAGTATAAGTTTCTCTACATGCCAGAGAATCATTTGCTAGATAGTATTCCACTCAATGTGGAGACAGGGAAAGAACAGACAAGGAAATACAGGGTTTGGGGGCTTTCCTTTGACTCTTATGCCTAATTGGCATCTGCCGGTAACACTGCCACAAAGTCCAACACTAATTGTTATTCTGGCAAAAGTTGCTGGCAGGGCAACAGATCCAGTCTCTGATTGCTTCCTGTGCTCCAACAAATCCTCCAGGTCTCATTACACATGGGCTGCTTTGAACAACAGAACACACCATTTTGCCAATTACTTAGTTCATCATTTTGCCATTTTTATATGATCGACATGTAAGATTAAATTTGCAACTGTGCTTACAGGTTTACAGTATTACAGATGGAAAATAATACACTGTATTCATTCATATATATGTGTGTGTGTTTTGCTAACTGCTGAAAGCACCTTTGTTTCATTGAATGTTGGTACCCTACTTTTCCTTCCGAAAGAAGCTCAAGGTGATTAATAACAACATATAGAAATAAATGAAACAATAAGGGAAACAACAATAAGAAAAAAAGAACCTCAACAGTAAAAATGTTGTAATAATCTGAGGATAAAAGTTCAATAATACCCAAGGTGAGGGGAGGAGGGGCAGTAAAATAAAATATATTAAAGCACTCCCACCATGCTTCACTCCAGCGTTTTCTCTCACCTGTACCGTCTACTTTCCTTAAGCATTTCATGCCCCAAGTTTAATATGGAAGACATTTGGTATATTTGTGTTCCACATGTTATCCCCAAGGATCAGTGTTCTTCCATCACACCAGCACCTGCCCCTGTGAAGGTTCAGAGTAGGTACAAGAAATTCCTTCTTCAGGTGTGAAGATGAGCTAGGAAGAATGGGCAGTGGGGCAGCATAATTTCTACTGCCTTCCAACTTGTGGAAAGTGATACACTGAAGCATTGTTATTTGCTGAGGCTCCCCACACATTTTTGTACCCTGATGTTGCAGGTGTCTAAAATGCAGGGTGACCCTCCATGAATATAAAAGGCTCTGCACTTCAGACTGTCATCTTCCATGGCTTGAAACATAGCTGTCAAGTGTCCCTTATTTGAAGGGACAGTCCCTTATTCCAGCGCCATGTCCCACTGCTGTCCCTTATTGATGGATGTCCCTTAAATGTCCCTTAAAGGATGTCCCTTAAATTTCAAAGGAAGCAGCTCCTCTCCCTCCCTCTCTGCCGGCCAGGGAGGAGGGAGGCTCCAACTGTGTTGCTTGGCTGTGTTGCTCACCCAATAAGAAGTCTAAGAACGACTGGGGGGTGGAGCTTGCATGCCTTGTGTGTGGCTAGTTAATGCAAGCTGAGGGGTTTTTTGAATTCTGGACACCATTTTGTTGCACGTGCTGCTGCAAACGTTGCAGTGCAAAGTCAGGCTGGGGAGCCATCTTAAGTTGAGGCTGCATAGGCCTTGTGGTGCATGTGATTCAGATTCTAGTCAGTTGAACCTCTGGTTACAAAGTTGGTTGGACAGTGTTCTCGAAGCTACCAGCATGAGTTTGACCAGACTGCAGGAGGACAGGAAGACTGGAGTGCCTGGAACAGGTGAGGCTGCAGGTCCCTTATTTTGGCGGCTGGTCCCTTATTTTCAAGGCTGCTGGTCCCTTATTTTCAAATCTGTAAGTTGACAGCTATGGCTTGAAAGGCAATTAAAAGTGCAGCGAGGGGCACTGTACTTCATCCCCCCCTCCATGAGCTTAGCATTGGAAGAGGACGCCCCTAAGAACATGATAGCTCAGCTGATTAGAGCATGGTGCTGTTAATGCCACCATGCAGGTTCGATCCCCATATGAGAAAGCTGCATATTCCTGCATTGCAGGGGGTTAAACTACATGATCCTCAGGGTCCTTTCCAACTCTACAATTCTATGCTTCTATACAAGTTTTGAGACCTATGGTCTATCCACCCAAGGATTTGTCACTGACAGTGATATAGCCAGAGGCTTCCAGATGTTTTTAACTACTATAGTTGCTAAAAGTGTTCCAGAAATGATTACAGTCAACTGGTATTGATCAAAACCTAGTCAACTGGGATTGAACAAAAGCAAATATGGAGTTCAAATAAATCTTCCTTTAAAAAAGTATCTCACTCTCTTTGGCCCATTGTTATATTTCCTATGTAAAGGTAGCTATAAATCCATGTTTAAACAGTCTTTCTCTTCAGCCTCCCTGCTACCACTCAGGTGCAAGGCAGCAAGACATTAAACAAAACGGCAGGACTTTCACAAGCATGTATACATGGGTGCAATAAAAACTGTAATACAGAAATATAAGCTAGAGTTACATATGGGGGTAAATGCTTAGTTCAAACAGAGGAACGTTTTAAAAAAGTTAATAGGGATTAACTGGGATGGCAAACATCCATGAAAACTAAGAATTGGTATTTTTCTCAGCTATCTTCCAAATGTATTAAGTAATCCAGTATTTCCTTCCTGCTAGTTCTTGAATATAGAGAGGGAATTAAGAGTGAATTAAGTGATTTATCCTATTAGCTATTGCATTACATTTTAACTCAACTGCTACGGAAACAAATAACCTTCCTGCTACAATTTTCTATAGGAACAAACTCCAGACAGCCTCTCTTACATTACTAGCTGACGTTAATAGGGCCATCATTCCACCCATTTGCAGTGCAAGACTTTTTATTGCAATAGCCATAACACAGGTCTGGGGTAACCTTGGCCCTCCAGATGTTACAAGTTCCATCATTCCTGATTGCAAGCTATGAGGACCAGGGCTCATGGGAGTTGGAGGATAACAGCACCTCGAGGGCTTTTCGTTTCCCATCTCTGCTGTGAACACAGCAACCGATCCTTCTGGAAAAATTCCATCATCATACAAAATCATAGTCTAGCCTGGATTACAAGCATGACTTGCCTATATAGATCTTTCATTGATTTCAATTCAGGGTGAGTTTATACAAAATTTACCCTAAACTAAAAATAAGCCAATAGTGCTATAGCATTTCGTGCATGAGGACAACTGTCAGAAGCATGTTGTGTTCATTATTTAGGATACAACCCCAAATATAATGCATTTTTGTATGCTGTCTTCATGAATGTGTTATTTTTATGCACACTTTCCTGTAACATATGTATTTTCGTAAACATTTTTCAGTTGGAGAACTACGGAGCAAATTTCAGATAAGTGAAAATTTTGAGGGATGGCTGTGTGCTGGTTTTCATATTGTTTCAGAATCAGCAAATTTGATATATCTGGCTTAAAATGTGAATGAAATTTAATTTCTCCCTCATCCCTACCCAGGAGCACACCCTACTTTTGCCTTAGGAGCAGCTCCACCTGATTCCAAAGCACCAGCTGTGACAATGAAAACTAACACCCATCACAGAAGTAATACCAAGCTCCCTACCTCAGCTACGAGGAAGGTGAAAACTCATGCCATGCCTAGGCAATATAAGGGTGCAGTTAAATTACTTTTCAGTTCCTTTAGCTGGCAGCCAACCCAAGATTTTGGAGTATCCAATGAACACAGCTAGATCAAGAAGGGCTTTCCAAGTTTAAGGTGATAGGGTGGGTAAAGTTAGGTAACAGTAAACGACCCTTGGGCAGTTCAGTCCAGTCAAAGGCCACTATGGGATTGCGGTGCTCATCTCACTTTCAGGCCGAGGGAGCTGGCGTTTGTCCACAGACAGCTTTCCTGGTCCTGTGGCCAGCATGACTAAACCGCTTCTGGCGCAACGGAGCACAGTGATGGAAACCAGAGTGCATGGAAATGCCATTTACCTTCCCGCTGCAGCGTTACCCTATTAATCTACTTGCACAGGCATGCTTTCAAACTGCTAGGTTGACAGCAGCTGGGACAGTGCTGTGGTATACCACTGAGCCCCTTGGGCTTGCCGATCGGAAGGTTGGCGGTTCGAATCCATGTAACAGGATGAGTTCCCATTGCTCCGTCCCAGCTCCTGCCAACCTAGAAGTTTGAAAGCATGCCAGTGCAAGTAGACAAATAGGTACAGCTGTGGTAGGGTGGATGGGTCATTAGACCAAGAACTGACTGACTGAAGCACAATTTAAATACATTTGGAAAGAAGCAGTCTCCACTCCCTCAAGCCCACCCCCAGTCCAGCCAGATCAACAAACTCCCAAAACTGACACAGACGCTGGGCAAATCTGGACACCACTGGACCGGCTGCCTCCTCCATCCAACACTGAGCACAATCTCCAATGCATGCTCAAGTGTGGGGATTTTTGCTTCTCATTTTATCTTTTAGATCATTTACCCAAAGGTTGGTAACTCCAAGTTTCTTAACTTCAAAAAATACAATTGTATTTTAAAGAAAAGAGCTGGTACAACAATGCTTAATGTGATTACTTACGCATTAATAAAGTTTAGCCACTTAAGTATTTTAAAATAATCACAGACAGATAGGTAAGATAGGTATAATTGCGTAGACTCATGACATGTAAAATATTTCTCTACTTACTCCTTTAATAGTTGCACAGTGCCTAAAAATATTCATAAAGGATTAAGACACAGTATATTACCCAGTCAGTAACAATTTTCTCATGTAATTATACATTTCAAGCTGACAACCCATTCCTCAAAACAGAAGTGATGCAAGCATCTTGCAACTAATTCCATTTTAAGGGGGCAGACTAAGTCTGGCAAGGCGCACTTTATCATTGTGTGGTAGTGCAAACTATAAATTTGATGGATTTATTCAGCAACTGAATACTCATTTTCGCAGAGCTTTGCATCTCCATTTTGCGAAGGTGCCAGGTTTACTCCAAGTCTTGAAATAAGATTTATTTTACACAGTCTGCCCTGTAGACTGCAACAACTTGTGCACAGCTATCGTCTTAGAATGTTCAAAATTCCAAAAAAAATCCTGCGATTCAAGTTTACAAAGCACCTGTCCTCTAGCTCCTAATTCAAATAGCTCCATCAGGTGGAAGAGCTAAGACCATAAAGAAAACAGCTAATTTTTCCAGTCAGGTGCAGGTACCAGAAATGTAACACAGAGTATTAGAAAGGAAACCTCGTCACTCGCTGATCACCACCACTAGGGGAGGAACCTCAGGCCCCAGGGCCAAAGGTGCCCCCAAACCTCTCTATGTGGCCCTTGGGACCATACCAGGCCATACCCCTGTCTCAACATCACTCCAATTCCCTAGGCCTGAATGCCTTCCTTTGCCCCCCTCGAGTGCTTATGCCTGAACTGAATGTGCTCTTGATGCTTCCTGCTTGCTTGAATGGAGGATAGAGAAGGGTGTGTTGGCATGTGCAAAACCTAGCCTACTGTACAAATGTAAACTGCATGTTTGTTGTTTGGCCCTTTTGCCGCCAACCCCACCCACCGCTGACTTGTAACCCCCAAACGTTTGCCTAGAGGGGAATGTTGCCTGCAGGCTGAGAAAAGTTGTCTACCCCAAGCTGCAACTATATCTGAACATCTCTGCCTCAAGCTGCTTTAAGTTCAAAGAGGTATCTGTCCAGGAAAAATACTTTGAACCTGGATGTCCACATTCTAAACTCTGTGGGATATTATAAAAATGATGGGCAACACTTAATGCAACAAGTTTTTTAAAAAGAGGGTATGTTTCCTTGGTATTCAGCTGAAAGAACCAAAAATTATTATGTAATGAAAAGTAAAAGGAACCCTGATCATTAGGTTCAGTCGTTGCGGCGCTGGTTGCGGCGCTCATCTCACTTTATTGGTCAAGGGAGCCGGCGTACAGCTCATGTGGTCATGTGGCCAGCATGACTAAGCCGCTTCTGGCGAACCAGAGCAGTGAACGGGAACGCCATTTACCTTCCCGCCAGAGCAGTACCTATTTATCTACTTGCACTTTGACGTGCTATCAAACTGCTAGGTTGGCAGGAGCAGGGACCGAGCAACAGGAGCTCACCCCGTTGCGGGGATTTGAACCGCCAACCTTCTGATCAGCAAGTCTTAGGCTCTGTGGTTTAACCCACAGCGCCACCCGCATCCCCATTATATAATTAGATGATGCAAAAGATATGGTGCCCTAATCAAATTTGTGTGTATATGTGTTGCTACAACTGTGATGAAGTCCACGCTGCATGAGAAAGCGTATGAATCTCCCAAAACATAATGTCAGCTTCTAATAGTTACATTTATTTATTTACTTATTTAGACATTTAGATGCTGCATTTCAAAAAGAAGAGTTCTCAGCTTGCCTACATATGAACTTCCTTTGATTCAGCCCTGTTTCTCATCTATTCCTGGGTGGTCATCAGCGTAGTGGTCTCCTTATAAACTCTGAGGTCCTCATAACCTTTACTGTAATTTTACTGAAAGCACAGAAATTGATTTGACATATTGCGTAAAACACTAATGACCTCTGAGCAAGCTGCAACGTGTTAATTAGGGAGAAGCAGCAATAGCATTTCAGTCAGGTATTTAAGCTTTGCTTCCAAATGTAACAAATTGCTAGAAATGTATCTTTTGTTTGCTTTGTCATGGACACATACAAACAAACATTGTAGTATGAACTATAAATAGTTAAATGGCAGGTGTCAAATGGTTGTGTCTAGAAAGCAATCAAAACGATGCCATTAGAAGCAAAGGCAAACACCAGTCTACATTCTCAGGTTGTTTAGCTTTACAAGATAACCAAGAATATTAATGTCCAGAAAGACTGAGCCTAAATTCAGCTGTGCTGATTATATTTAATATATTACAGAAGTGAACACCATGCAGAACTTTTGCCCCCAAACTGAGGATAACAATTAGGAAAGCAGACAGCTATAAATTGAGGTTGAGATTCCTACTGACACACAACAACTCAGCAGTGTATTGAAATCAATGAGACTAACACATGCAATTAAGTCTTGTTAATTTTAATATGTGTCTGAGTAGGTATGTGAAGGACTAAAAAATAATTATTATTTGTTACATTTAAAAATTAGGCAATAAATTAGATGTATGCAAGAAAAAGTGTACTGGGAGAGTACTTTTGAAGTCCACTACAGTCAACCTATTTGCTATACTGAAATGGTGTCTTTATTAACAGTATTCTCTCAGTTTTTAAAAAACTGCTGTAATTGGACAAGGCAGAAAACTCCTCACTCTAGAACAAAACAAACACATTTTCACATTTATCTCCAAAAGAACTGACACTACTTCAAAGGGATGCTTGCAACCAAGTATCTGCTTAAGGAACATTTTCAAAAATATATTCAGTGCTAACAACTTGCATAGCAAAGCCCCTCCCAATCAGGGATGAAAGATGAAGATGCAGAAAGGAGAAAAGATTGTTTGTCCTGCTTGCGGTCTATTGATCAACTCAGGCACTCTGAGAAAGGGGCTTAGTGACTGATCCCAACTAGCTAAGAAATCAAAGATTTAACACCATTCACTATGTACAATGGAAAAACTGTAAGGGGGAGAGGGTGTTTTTCTAACTGCAATATTTAAATAGCACTAATTGAAAAGCTAATGTTCAGCCAATTCTTTTTAAAAAAAGCATTAGTTGTACTCATTAGCATGTTATGTTCAGTCATTAAATGTCCTATATTTAAATGTAATTTTCATTAAGGATTTTCATGTATTTAACTGTATGAGTATATCATTCTATTTTCCTGTATAAGAGATCCGAACTAAGGCACCAATGCCCACAACCCCAGAAGCATCTTTTGTAAACCACTTTGAGCAGTTGTTTTTTTAAAAAATCCTATCAAGTGGCATATAAATTTTATGAAATAATAAATAAATGCAGCAGAGAAAATGCAGTTACGTAACTGTAGCACATATGAAAATGCTTTGTGAAATTGTAAATGTGCTGTTGCAGACAAATGTCTTCTACGTAAAATGCCAAAATATGGGAATACTTTAAGCATTTGAGGGAAAGTCTTTTTACTGCAATATTTCAAACACAGGCTGAATTGGGACCCAATGCTAAACTTATGCCAGCAGGTACGTCAGGTTTGGTCCTTCCTGGATAGGGATAGCTTGGTTACAGTGGCCCACGCACTGATACCCTCATGATAGGGTTACTGCAATGTGTTCTGTATGGGGGTTGCCCTTACATTTGGTCCTGAAGCTGTAGCTAGTGCAGAATGTGGCAGCATGGGTCGTGGCCAGGATTGCTAGCATGCCAAATTTATGGTGTTACACCAAGTGTATGAAGCCCTATACAACTCTGAACAATATCTGAGACATCATCATACCCAATTTATACCTGTCCATTCATTGCTATCATGTATGGGGGCACATCTTTTGGTTCTGCATGTGCCAGAGGTTCATTCCAAGGCTACTGCTGTGTGGAACACACTACCCACGAAAGTTATTATATAAGCTCCAGCACTGTACACATTTTCCTGGATTCTTCACATCCAATCCTTTACTTGTGGGACAAATTACACCAGTGTTTACATCCGTTTATAATGATGTTGCAGCAGCTTCATTTAAAAAAAAAAAAAATTGCTGCAGGGGTGATTCTGACTATTTTTTGCTGGTAAGCAAAACATTATAATTTTGAAAACTGAAATTAATGTTTTAAAAATTCCTCTTTTTGGCATGCTTTTTTGTGACTTGGGGTGAGCGTATGTTGCATAGTTTTTGAGCCAGAGTTTTAAAATTTAATTTTTGTCAATGCATAGCAGTCATAGCGATTCCAGCTAGGTCAACCATTCTCAGGTGTATGAATAGGAAAGCAAGCATATTCTAAGGGAAAGTAGGCTTTTGGCTACTTTTTTGGCCCTTTTATTTCCAGGGAGTAAACTGAAAGGGTGAAATTCCCTCATGTCTGCTCCCACTGAGTGATCCCTCCTCCCAGCAGAAACCCAGAGTGATGTATTCCCAAGCTTTGGTCATGGAGATGGAGTGACATAATAGCCTCCATTTAACAGCAAAAGTGGCTCTTTTCTATGTGGCAAGAAAAATCTTCTACTTGACAACTGAGAGTATGGATATTATTTTGAAAAGTCAGGCATAGACATTATGCTTGTTAACTAGTATTCCTTGCAAAGTATTATATTTCTTAAACACGGCTGGAGGTATATAATGAAGGGGGATTATACTTTTTTTGTTTATACTGTTGTGCCAGCCTCCAGGATTTCTTCCCTTATAAGGCAGAGTTTCTACAGTCTGATCCTACATTGGAAACTATTTTCATTGTTTAAAATACATTTATTTCAACACACTTCACAACTTTTTAAAGCAAGTAAAACAGAGAGATATATCAAAATGCTTAACTGCATAGATCCTTTTTCCAAGATGAGAAGATCACCACAGGTGGTTTTCCTTCCCCTAATATGTATGCTGAACAGCAGCATAAAAACCTAATTTCTACAAAACCCTGTTAATTGACAGAGGTAATACAGCAATAGCAAGTCTAATCTGTACACAAGGGGGGGGGGACACCTTACTATTAGATTTTAGTGCAGTCTTTTCAATTCATGGCAAACATCAATATAACCATAAAGCAAATTTTAAAACACAGACTATATATTGAATATTATTTATATCCTGCTTTCACTCTGAAAGAAGATCAGAAGCATACACTAGAAACAATTTTAAAAAGCAACAGATAAAAAACCAGAAGTGAGTTAAGACATAATATCCAGCCTCTCTGACTGCAATATTTTAAACTGCAATAAATAGAGAATGTAATATTTTAAGATACTCCCACTGGATAACTGTGTTTGCTGATCACCAGCTTTCTCAATCAATTTTAGTGTATTATGAATATTCTGCCACCCTGGTCCAGGGAACCTTAAGTAAAACAGAAAGTTGCAGGTAGCACATACTTCTGAACTTGGTGACATTGACTGTGCCTCAGAAGTTTGTGCACAGCTTATACCGTATTTTCCCCCCATAGGGCACACTGGCCCATAGGGTGCACCTAGTTTTTGGGGGGCGGGGAAATAAAGAAGAAAAAAAATATTTCCCCCCCAGGCACGGGGCTGGGGGGGGGGAAGCCCGAGCTTCCTCCGACCCCAGCCCTCAGAACAGGCTGCTCTCTCCGCAAGCCGTGGGAGCGGCTACCCGCAAGCCCGGGCGCGACTGCTCAGTGCGCCCAGGCTTCGGGATGCAGGCAGCTTTCCGCAAGCTGTGGGAGCCCGGCGGGTGGGAGCCCGGCTCTCCGCATGCTGTGGGAGCCAAGGCTTGCGGATAGCTTCCTGAAGCCTGGAGAGCGAGAGGGGTCGGTGCGTACCGACCCCTCTCGCTCTCCAGGCTTCAGCGAAAGCCTGCATTCGCCCCATAGGACGCACACACACTTCCCCTTCATTTTTGGAGGGGGAAAAGTGCGTCCTATAGGGCGAAAAATACGGTAAGTGGGATGTGCCTAGAGATCAGCTGGGGTTTTTTGTGCTCCTAGTATTATATATAAAAACAATTTTCTGTATATGATGTGCATCCCCTGTGTACAAGTTGATATAGTTGATACATTAAGTAAATGTAAAGGGACCCCTGACCATTAGGTCCAGTCGGGGCCGACTCTGGGGTTGCGGCGCTCATATCGCTTTATTGGCCGAGAGAGCCGGCATACAGCTTCCGGGTCATGCGGCCAGCATGACTAAGCCGCTTCTGGCGAACCAGAGCAGCACACGGAAACGGCGTTTACCTTCCCGCCACAGCGGTACCTATTTATCTACTTGCACTTTGACGTGCTTTCAAACTGCTAGGTTGGTAGGAGCAGGGACCGAGCAACGGGAACTCACTCCGTCACGGAGATTCAAACTGCTGACCTTCTGATCGGCAAGTCCTAGGCTCTGTGGTTTAACCCACAGTGCCACCCGCATCCCAGTTGATATATTAGCTAATACTTTATTTGACACTGCTTTGGGGTTTGTAAATGTGAATATACATACTTCTAACCAGAACTGCATACTATTATCCAACTGTTAGTAGTGACATTACTGCATACTTTGAGCAACAAGAAACCATAGCTATGGCCAGGCTTCCTTAACCTCGGCCCTCCAGATGTTTTGAGACTACAGTTCCCAGCATCCCTGACCACTGGTCCTGCTAGCTAGGGATCATGGGAGTTGTAGGCCAAAAACATCTGGAGGGCTGAGGTTGAAGAAGCCTGGCTAAAGCTATAGTCCTTGGTTTGGAGTATTCCATGTGCACCAAGTGGCCTAACTTCCCAGGGAAATCAATTTGATATGTATTTCTTTTATTACATTAGTTACTACAGTTATATTCCATGATGTGCCTATCTATCCACTCGCAAAACACACACAACAGTTGGTTGCAAGAGTACGTACAACATATTCTCTTGCATAGTAAAGATAGCATTAGCTTAGCTAAATTCAGAACTACATTCCTTGTGTTAACCAAGTAACAGTGCAATCCAATACATGCCATACTCAGAAGCAAGTCTCAATAGGGCTTACTCTGAGGCAAGTGAATATAGGACTGAAGCCTAAATATGTGTGTTTGTCAGTTGCATGCAGTTACAGAAGGACTGAATATGTTTTTTCTTTCAGTCCATTTTGTTCCAATTGGCTCAGGTTCAATGTTTTTCCACTGGTAGAGACAAAGAGCAGACAAGGGTCATTTGCACTGTCACAGCTTTGTCTATTGCTTACTATATTGGCTTCATTCAAAAAAAGAAGATCCTTCGAGCTGTAAGACTGCCAAGGGTGCAAATGTACCCAGCAGAGGTATGGCTCAGAGAATTATTACTCAAACAAGAGAACTCTTATTCCTTGAAATCCAATACAAGAGAATCTCAAGGAAGCAATATCTCAAAGTAATATAATCTGGACAGGATTTCCCCTCCTACTCCCATTTTATGCATTTGTCTATTTCAGGTATCCCCAAATTCGGCCCTCCAGATGTTTTGGGACTACAGTTTCCATCATCCCTGACCATTGGTCCTGTTAGCTAGAGATGATGGGAGTTGTAGTCCCAAAACATCTGGAGGGCCGAGTTTGGGGATGCCTGGTCTATTTTAATAGATTTGTTTTCCACAACTTCAACAGCTCCCATTATATTAACAAATTGAATGAGCAAATAACATTCCTGCATCCCGTTATTAGTCAGGAAATAAAGAGAAATATGGTGTGTGGGGTGGGGAAACCAAATGCGCTGTTCTTAAATTACAGGTGTTTGCCTTCTAAAACAACAGAAACAACAGCATAAAGATAGAAGAGAGTGCATCTACTCCAGCACTTGCCACAAAGAGCATTCATCTGCATATTAATTACCATACACTCTTAGTGCCCAGAATTCACCCAGAGTAATTCCAGAGTTCAGAACTGTCACTAGTACAGTCCTACTTGAGATTGTAGCTCTATCCACCTGGTCATTCACTCACACAATTACAGACCACATGGAGAGACTAGTGGTCAGTGAAAAGCAAACTTAGCCACATGCCCAGGTTTAGATGCTAAGCCCAACCTTATCTTATCTCAGAAGCAAAAAATGGATTGAGGAGGAACAAAGGGGTTGCAAGCTCTGTGGTAGCCCGTATGTTTGCACAGACACAGTAAGCCATAGTTTGGCTTACCGAGTCATGTAAACAAGGCAAATCTTTAACACTTACGCACTACATAAACACTAAAAAGTATTATTCATTATAAATTTTTAAGTTACTGGATTAAAGCATCTCTGCCTTACTCATCCCACATCTGCACCATTATAACACCTGCTACACAAGCCATTACTAACAAGCTGCTGTCTAGGAGTGGGGGAGAAGCCCTCTCCAGCCCAGGAGATAACAATTTATGATAGAAGACAAATACAGACAGCTGAATCTAGCATGAAGCAGCTCTGAAGTGACAACCCAGACCAGTAAAAAATATAAAGGTTTATTTAAAATAAGGCAAACTTCTCAGTTACACAAACTTTTAGCTGAGAATATAAAACCAAGAAAAGTTAATGTCTACATTCTAATTACCCGTTAATACATACAAAAGAAGCAGGATTAGAAGACATTCTTGGAACCCCCAACTGGATTCAAAACTAACCTTTCGGAGGAGCATGACATACTTATGTTGAGAGGAATAGCTGAACTAATAGGGTCTTTTTGCCAAACTGTAAAAGTCTGGTGGCCAGCCAACTCAATCACACCAAGAACCTAACTAACAGCACCTGGGCTTTGCTGATTAATCAAATCAGCACAAGGTTAATTGCACCTGACCAAAGTAAATCCTTGACAGCTACTGCTTCTAGTCTACCTGGGATCTTGGGCTTCACCAAATGAAATGAAACTTCTCAAACTTCTCTGTTCTGCAATATTCCTGTTCCTGCATTAACCATGAGTCAGAATTATACACCTGTGCAGTGCTGAAATATGGAGTTATTTGTTACATTCTCTGGAGTAGGAAAAGAGTGTGCATAAAGACAACATCTACTAGCCACCCATAAAGGATCACGAACGCTTGCATCTAGCATTGATATGTTCACACTCATGTCACATGCGTTCCTCCAGCTTTCAAAACCAGTGCCACAGATTATCACCTTCTACCGACTTCAGTATCACCTTATCACTTATATTCACAGGCCTCAAACTCATTAAGGGATTTCTGCTAAACACATATGATTTCGTTCCAGACAATCCCAGCTGTTAGCCACTCAAACCTGGTACTTGGAACCCTGGAATACTGTGTCATATGACATTAATCAATGCTAGAGCCAAACAATTTAACTATGTCCCTGGTACACTTTCACTAGGTTCACATATGTATAATTGAGAATATAATCTGATTTAACAACATTTTGCATATATACCTATCATTTTAAATTACATATCTATTAATACCTCTGGGCTGACTTTCAAACTCATTAGTAAACAGCATACATTTTCTTAATTATCTTCTTCTGAAGGGTTATTCAGTTCTTTACATCTCAGCTACATGTTCAGAAAGCCTCCATGAAACTTGACAGCTAAAGCATACATTTAAGTGTATGGAGCAGGTATCATATTTTGTTCTCTCTCTGTACAACATCCGGCGGAATGCAGTCTCCATCCAGATGCATTGTAAATTGTGACACAATAATAACACCTTTGCCTGTGGATGTAAACAGCCATAAAACTAGAGATAAAGAAGGTCAATCTACTTGCACAAGGAACATAAGTGTATTACAACTTGTTAGTTTACTTTTGAGCTTTAGGAATATAATACTAGATGATGTGATAAAGCCAGCTGTCTGTACGCTCCAAAACTATCAAGATCTAGTATAAAAGTTAGCCTGAATAATGGGCATTTTTGAAACTTGGAATCTTATTACAAATTTCTTATGAAACAACACAATCCTGTGCATTTTTATGTGGAAATGTCCCTACCAATTTGCTCTCTGGGAAGTGTTTTCACACAACTGCAGCCTAAATTATCAAAGGAACCGTCTGATTTGCAAGAGTAGTAATTATAGTCTATTATTTTCTTTATCATTTAAATAGCCAGAAATTGTAGATATGTGTCTAGCAGAAGTATTTGTTTTTTAGAATGCTAATTTAAGGTTGCAATTTTATAAAATTTTATGGAAGTCTGGGAGCAAAATGAAGGCACAAAAGTAATCACATAGACTGCCTTCATGCTCCATTACTGTTCCAACCAACAGTGAGCTTTGAGTTACTACTAAAGTATATGCTCTAACATGTTCCATATTTTCCACACTGTTTTTAAATTCCTCCCTTTCCCCCTTTTAATTCTTCTTTTCTAGTGTTAAAGGGCATGCATTTAGCAGGTTTCTGTTTGATTTATTCTTTAAGAACATATACCTTGAGAGCACTATATAAATATTTAGCAATCACACAGCCTAGGACTTCAGAGCATTCTCCCTGCATAGGCAGAACAAAGAATGCAGGGAAATTTATGGTGCAAAGAAACAGGCATTGGTTTATGGCACGCACAAAAACAGTTATACCAACCAATAAATGATTAGGGATAGATGTTTGGGTTCTTGTGCAAGGGCTAGTGTTATGCAAATTTACCTGTCACTATGGCAATGATACAGGTTAGATACACCTGGAAAATATTTAAAATTGAGGATGCCAGGGCGTCTGACCACAAGCTTTGTATGCAAAAGGTATCTGGTTCAATTCTTGGCAATTTCATGTAGGGGTGGAATTAATGGGGACATGGTGCCATTCAGTATAGCAGACAATTGAGTGCTAGATGGACCAAATGGTTGCTCTTGGTGCAGGGCAACTTCCAATGTTCCTAAACAGCCCCTGTTTTGAACAACTGATATATACACCATTTTAAAAAAAATTATTATTATTTTTAATTTGTCACATAAGTCGCATGAAAGTAGCCTGTGCTCCAGGTTTTAAACTATAGGGAAAGTACTTGCAAAAGAAACATAAAATGCACAACATAATTTGCAGTTATCCTTTACCACCCCCCCACCTAACCAACTGTACAACCCACATTATGAGAATCATTTGTAGCAGGGCAGGTGAACCTCTGACACTCCAGATGTTGTTCAACTCAAACTCCCACCAACCCAAGCCAGCATGGCCAATGATTGGGGGTGATGAGAGCTGTACCCCCAAAACATCACGTGAAGGTAAGAGACAGAAGTACAAACAGGGGGATCCTGCCACATATTCCAGGTCCCTAACCTGCAGTATGAAGCCAAAGTTAATGGCAATCCCATGCACACTTACTTAGGAGGAAGCACCACTATTCACAGGGGAACTTGCTTATAAAAAAACATGCATTGTTTTGGGTTAATAAAAATACACAGAATACATGGTATGCATTCTATGTTAATCATACTCAGAGTAGATCCATTAAAATTAATGCACATGACTAACTCAAGACCATTAATATCAGTACGTCTATTCTGAGTAAACCTTAACTGGACCCCCTTCTCCTTTTCTGGCAAAACTACACCTAAAACTGTTGTCAAATTCCCAATAGAAAGTGTATAACTGATTCCAATATTCCTGTGTTGATTTTAGAGTATACTTCAGCAAGAATTTTTTTTATCTTACCACTGTCTTCAACAGAGAAGTAGAACATGTCACTAGTTGCATTGTCACTTTCCTTCAAGACATAGCAGATCTTCATGTCATCAATATCAGCTAACAGGATAAGAAAAAAGCCACGTAAGTAACTGAATCACTACAGTGCTGACACCAAAGACTTCTCAGTAGTTTGAACTTCTAAAAGGAATATGCCTGCAAACTGCAAATGTTCTTTGAAGACTTTATGTTTTATTTTGGATACATAATATCCCCCTCTTCAATACAAAATACAACACAAAAAATATATGCAAGCAACAATTCGCAAATCAAACCAAAACAAATTTAAAAACAAAACTGTAAGTGCTGAATACGGGTATTTTTGTTTTTGCTAAAGGCTGAAACATGAAGAGAAACTTAAAAGTTACTTTTAAAAAGTGATCTTAAAACTCAAGTCCATGACTTGAGCCACTGTCTTGAGCAATTCTGTTTTTCAAAGAGCTGTTTAGATTACAATTCCAGGATTCACTACCTTCCCTGAATGCAATCTACCTGGGATTTTACGATTGTGACCCACATCCACTTAAATTGCATCTTAAATTGATGCCCAGGAACCAAAGGACTGTGTAAGGCACACCCAATGGCATTTCCTTTCCTCTGAACACCAGGCAACCACCACACAAGGAGCCTTGTGTACTCTGGATGTTTAGCACTACAACTCTCATTTGTCCCATCCACAACAGCCTTGCTGGCTGATGCTGATGGGAGTTGTAGTCCAAAGCCTCCAGAGGGCACCGGGTTGGGGAAGGCTGATGCACAGAAACAGCCTCTTAAAGTTCCATCCTATGCCACAAGGTTGCTGCTCAAGAAACCTATGCTCTTTGGGCACAGAGCTACCTGGGTGGCTCTTTGGGTGCTGTTATTTTTGCGTGTCCATACAGTGCCTATATAGCCAATAGGTTGTATATAGCTACTACACAACTTGTTGGCATCCAGACTTATGTTATCATAGTGCTACAGGGAGGGAAGAAGCCACAAATAATATTTAGCACTGTAATTGCTCAAAGCACTTCACAAAGTCAGTAATGCAGACCCTATTACCCCCACCCCTTGCTGGTTGAGGACTGAAGCTAAGAGCAGATTCACGCTGTACGTTTAAGGCAAATTCAACACACATTTAAAGCACATGACTGTTCCCAAAGAATCCTGGGAAGTGGAGTTTACGGGTATACTGGGAATTTTAGGTCTGTGAGGGGGAAACTAGTTGCCGCAACTCTTAAGAAAAGGTCATGTGCTTTAAACATGCATTGAATGTACTTTAAATGTATGCTGTGGCTCTGCTCTTTAACAAAATACTTGTCATTTTGCAAATACACCTATATATGCCACTAATCAAATACCATCTATCCCAGAATGGATTAAAATCTGTGTGCCTTTTACAATGGAAGTGGTTTATTGACTAGAATCTGTAAATAATGCAAGATCTTAAAGCAAGCAATAATCTTAAAAGCTACAGCTATTTACATGAAATTAACATCCCAAAGAAACAAATAAGTAATGAGGAACTAAGTTAGCACTAACCTTGAGTAAAGGCTTTAATACTTTCATTTCCTAGGCCAGTATGAATGAGAAGTCCATGCTTTGGCCCATCTGTGATTTTGTATTTCAGCAATTTGTGTGAGCTGTCTCTGTCTTCTGCCTTCAGGGATTTGCTGGTGATCAAGAAGCCAAGGTGCCCAGTTGGAATATTTCTCAGAGTTGAGGCACCCTTATTCACTACTATCTGTGGCACCCCATTATCCAGGGAATTGATTTGGATCTTCATCGTCTGCGGGTGACGTGTTTCAACGATGGTGTCAGGAAAAACATAGAAGTCTGAGTGGGTCCCATCAGTAACAGTAAAAGAGAAGCTATCGTGAGTTGTTTCTGTGCCATCGTGTCTATAGTTGATCAAGTTCTCATTTAAGTCTTGTTTAGTGAAGCTGGTCACAGGGTAGCTATTGTTGTAAATAATCTGACCATGTACAGGGACTTGGGTAATTATGAAACGAAGTAGATGGTCAGGTGTGTCCCGATCATCTACATTAAGCTCAAATGGGGTGATCAGTTTGGTTTCTCCTTCCTGAATGTTCAGGTCATGGACAGTTAAAACTGGCTTCTTATTGTCCACATCAGTAATGGAGACTCTGAAAGTGCGGAAGACCGGATTATAGCCATCTGTCACTTCAAACTCAAAACTATCCATCTTCACCTCATCCTCTGCAGTGTGGATGTAATAAATCTTGTTTCCAGCTAGCTGGAGCTGAGTGAAGGTAGTGACAGGAACACCAGGGCTGTCAGAGTTCTCCAGATGACCTCTGCTTGGGGCACGGGTGATACTGAATTGGAGATGCTCATCAGGGCTGTTAATGTCGCTTGTGCTGAGGAGGTCAGTAGTGAGTGTCACCTTCCCACCTTCTTTCAGAGTCACTCCTTTATTGATCACCTCAGGGAAGACCATATCAATACTACTGATGGTAATGTAGAAATATCTGTCTATCAAAGGATTTATGCCATCAGTGACATCAAACTTAACTAAGTCCCGGACTCCTTGTTGGCCAGTGTGAATATACTGAATACAACCTTGGTCTATGTCATCTTGTGTGAAATTCATGCCCAGTGTAATGTTGCCTAACACCTCTCCTTCTTTGCTCAAGCGCTGCAGAAGGCCATGCCTGGGTACTAAGCGAATAACATATGTAAGCGTCTTGTCCTCTGAATCTATATCAGTTGCCTTGAGGTCCCGATTAGTGATAACTTTGGACTCACCAATCTCCACTTCTAGCCCATCATTGATAGACATCCTAGGTGTCTCATCATCCACTAAGATGACCATAATTAACACTTCCTGCTCCACAGTGTGTAGGCCATCAGTCAGTTGGATTTTGAAAGTGTCCTCTTTAGTCTCCGAGTCATCATGCTCGTACACAATGCTGGATGCCTCCCGGATTTCTTCCAGAGTGAAATTGTGTACAAACACAGTACCAGTGGTTAGCTGGTTAACAATCTGCCCATGCTTAGGAGGAACAGTTATAAAGAAGCGCAACTCATCTGGAGGGATATCACCATCAGCACCATTCAGAATGGGAGTGTCAATCACCAAGCTCATCCCTTCCAGCACCACAAACTCACGTACAAACAGTTCAGGCTTCTCATCATTAGCTGGGATAATGACAATGGGAAAGAACTGGTGTGGTGAGAAGTTGATACCATCAGAGCAATGGAAAGTGAATCTGTCTTCCAGTGGTTCTACCCCTTTATGAATGCTCTGCACATAGTTGATGTGCCCAAGACGAACATCCTTGATGGAAAAAGCACTAATGGGAGTCCCAGCCCTGGATTTTTCAGACCCAAGGGCTGGAGAGATATTCTCCAGGTACCCAGAAGTGGTTTGTATTAGAATGGTACACAGAATGTCATCTCCAGGGGTGTCTACATCTGCCACATCCAGCAGCTGCAAGCTTAAAACATTTTTTCCTCCCTCATAAACAGTGAATGGTTCTTCCCCCACCATAACCTCAGGAGCAATGCTGTCCACTGGCAAAATAGTCACATTAACACGCACTCCTTCCACTGTGCTGCCTCCCACCACCCACTCACTGGAGAGGTCCGAAATAGTAAGATTAAAAGTGTCAGACCGCTTTTTCATACCAATCTCCCCACCAGTGTGAGCATAGACTACTGTCCCACTTATGAGGTCCTGCTGGGTGAATCTCTTAGAGGGCACCCCATCCACTAAAATATCGCCTAGTTTGGGGGGATCCTCCACAATAAATGTTAAGGCCAGTTCATCAGTGTCCTCATCTGTCCCCTGGATAAGAGAAGTAGTAATTTCAGTGGCACTATTTTCCAGCACATCAATAAAGGCCCCCAAAAGACCATTACTACCAGGGAGAGTGATGCTAGGACGCTCATCATCCACAGGCTGAACAGCTATCTTAACAGTGATTGGCACTTGATGGACCCCATCACTCACTTCCAACTGGAAGGAATCACTTGTATGCTCATCACCACTATGCTGGTAGGATATGCGACCATTAGCAATGTCATCTAACAGAAATGATTCACCCTGTACCATCAACCCCTCCTCCAGGTAGCGCAGGTGGCCATGCTGAGGTGCCTCAGTTAAGGTGAAGACAATCCTGTCAGTGTCTGTATCCTTATCAGTGGCATCTAGCTGACTGCTGGTGACAAGAAAGCTGCCCCCCTCAGACACAGTGAAGCCAGCGTTGGTGATTTGAGGGGGCTGGTTGTCCACTGGTTGCAGGAATAGCGTGAAGGTGCCTGGCACAGAATTACCTGCCGTGTCTTCTACACTGTAAGTGAACTGCACCACTCTTGGGGTGATCCCAAGTTCCTGGGCTGGTGGCTTATATGCCACCTTGTGGTGATTTATTTGTGCTTGAGTGAAATGTGTAATGGACATTAGAGGGTTGTCAGTCAACACAATTTCTCCAGCCAGTACGGGGTGGTTTTCGTCAGTGTCAGTTGGTGGTGTGAGCAAAATGTATCTCAGCTCCCTGTCATCTGCGTCCAAATCGGTGTATCGCAGGTAGCGCTTTCGGAAATGGGTCACCTGATATTCAAGTACAGTCATCTGCAAGGTGGTTCCTGGATACAATTCTGGGGGCAGGTTGTCTACTGGTTGAATCTTGATGATGAACACCTGCTCATCAGATTGATTTGGGGGGTCATTATCATCCTGGAGATAGAATGTAAACTGGTCCATCACTAGGTTGGTGTTATGAGGCCCTGTGTGTCTGTAGAACAGCTTTCCATCCAAGATGTCCTGTTGCAGCCATTCAGTCACCTTCTTCTCATACACACCTTCACTCGCCACAAAGTGCCAGGAGGATGTCCCACTATGATCTCCCACCACATCCTCCTCCTTTTCATAAGAAACTGGAATCTCTGCCTGACGCAGCAGAAGCTCACCAAGACGTTGACGGGTGGATGTATCTGGAGATCCTTCAATCTCCTTAAGTACAAATCGAATGGTCGAGTCTTCAGAGTCTATGTCAGTAGCACTGAGGACAAAGGGAGAGATCTGGACCACCTGGTGCTCACTTAGGACCAAGCCAGTGTTAGCATTGAGGATGGGCGGCTGGTCATCATCTGGGGCAATAGTGATTGGATAAAGAAACTCCACCTGGTGTCGTCCATCCCCCATACGGAATACAATGTTATCACTGTAGCTGTGCTCATTGCCATCATGCTGGTAGATCACCTGACCAGCCGCCAACTCTGCTGCAGTAAAAAACTGGCGGCCAGGTGGCACGCCCAAAACCCTGAGTTCACCATGTTTCAGCCCTCTTGTAACCCATACCTTCACCTCATCCAGGTTGTCCTCGTCACTGATTTCAAGATTGTCAGAAAGTGGCCTTGACTGGCCTTCAAAAAGCATCATCTGAGGCCCAGCAACTCGGTTAAAGACAGCCACTGGGGCCAACGTGTTCATAGGCTTCACCACCACCATGAAGGCAAACGGCTCTGAGGAGGCACCCTCAGGGTCCAACACCTCCATCTCCAGCTGGAAGAGACGCTCATGGTCAGAGTCCACTGTGGGGGGCTGGTAGGCGATCTTCAGCTCCCTCACTTCTTGCTGGGTGAAGGAAGTGAGTGGCCGGCTGGGGTCGTCGGTGCTGATCAAGTAACCCCGCAAGCGGGGGTCGTCGCTCGCTCCCCTGTCCAGCCCACCTGCACTGGGCCAGGGCGAGGTGAGGTTGAAGAGCAGGAGGTCGGATGGGCTCTCCAAGTCCTCCGCAGCCAACATGTCGGGGGTGATGGCCGTGAGCACAAACTGGTCCACCTCCATCATGAGCAAGGCCACAAAGCTGGGCTTGGGCGGGGTGTTCTCGGCGCCTTTCCGGATGCGAACCACCACCTGGAAATACTCCACTTCGCCGGGGCTCTCCACGGCGTCGTCGCCGCCGCCGTCCTGCTGCAGCAGCTCCACCCGCATGGGGATGTAGTCGCGGTTGGGCGACGGCGTGGTGGCCGTGTGCTCGTAGCGGATCCCGTCGTCGAGGAAGCGGCCGCACTCGTTGCTGTAGCCCGCCGGCAGGGGGCGGCCGCGCGAGTCCACGAGGCGCCCGTAGGCGGGCAGGTGGCTGCCGCTGCCCGCGGGGAAAGGCAGCGTGGTGAGGCGGCAGCGGCCAGCGGGCTCCCCGGGCTGGGCGAAGGCCAGCACTTTGGCGTCGAGCGGCGGGCTGAGGCCGCGCAGCTTCTCCACGGTGAGCGGCAGGTTGCGGCTGAGCAGGCGCAGCTGCTGCGAGAGCACCTCGGCCTCCAGCGTGAAGGGCGCGACGAGGGTGCGGCTGGGAGAGTCGTAGCGCAGCTGCAGGCTGAGGCGGTCGCGGCCGGGGCTGCGTGAGCCGTAGTGCGTGTACCTCACCTCGCCGGGGCCGAAGGCGCACGGGAAGCGCTTGGGGGAGAGCGCGCCGGGGCGGTGAGGCGCCGGCGGAGGCCCGCTCTCCAGCACCGTCAGCACGCACTTGTCGCCGGGCTGCACGCGGAGGACCAAGTCCCGGGCCGGGTCCAGCCACACGGAGCGCCCGAAAGGCACGCGCAGACCCCGGTTGGCCACCAGGATGGCGGAGGCGCCGTCGAGCGCGCGCGGGTCTGCCTCGGCCGCCAGCAGGAGAAGCGACGGCTCGACCGGCTCGGGCTGCCGCTGCGCGTGTCCGGGCGCCGCCAGGCTGTAGAGCGACAGCAGGAGCAGGAGCGCCCCGAGCTGCCTCGTCGCTCCGGCCATTGCGCCTCCTCGGCGGCGGCGGCGGCTGCTGCTGCTGGGGCCCCTCGCGCCGGAGTTTCGGCGGGCTTTGGGACCCGGCGGGGCGGCGGGCTTGTGGCGTGTGAGGCAGGCAAGGTGCACGACCCCCGGCTCCTTCGCGCTGCTGGGAGCGGGGCGCTCTGGGCTCGGCCTCTGCCCGCCGCAGGTACTAAAGGGAAGGCGAAGAGGGGGTGGGAGCTGGCAGCTCCTCGCGCCGCCCAGGAACACCCTCGCCCCCCTCCGCGGCCCACCCAGGAACCAAGGGCTCGCTCGCTCGCTCGCCTGCAGCCGAAAGCGGCGAGAGAGTAAGCCAGCCCCCGAAAAGAGGGAGAGGGACTCTTCCCCCCTCCGGCTCCGGTTGCTGCCAGGCTCGCTCCCTGCGCGGGAGGGACGCGCTCGGGGTTCCGCTGGCGACTTTCAACGAGGAGAAGAGCTTTCCTCGCCGGGCACGGAACTCGGTGTGCAGAAATCAGTGGCTCCGGGGCATAACTTTCTTCCTCCCTCCCCCGCGCTGTTGCGTTGGTTCTACGGGTAGGATAGGAAGAGTGTTGTTTTTCGCTGGGTTCCTGCCACTGGGTGTACCCAGATTCTTCTTAAAAGTGAAGTACAGCAAGGGAGTCCTTCTAAGCCAAAAGGGGAAAGCGCCTTCTGAGAAAGCCACAAAGGAATTAAGGCTGCAACCCTCACTTTGGGGGAAGTATGGTTGGACTTAGCATGGCTTACCTACGAGAGGACATGCATAGGATTTTGCTGCAAGTGAAGCCTCATAGCTCTCTGCTCAGATAAATTAACCAGTTTCCTTCTCCAAAGAGAAAACTTGGGACTTTTGGTAGCTTCACATTTGCACAGCTGTAACTATTTTAAAACAAATACATGTATATAACATGTGCTGTTCTCTTGAGTGCCAGCTTGATGTTCTTTGGGACTGCAGTTCTGTGCACACTGATATAGGAGCAAGTGGTACTGAACTCGGGCTTATCTACAGGTAAACATGCACAGAATCAGAGCGCATGACACTTTCTTGCCTATCATAGAAGATGATAGCTATAACTCATTTTAGTTGCTCCCAAATTGCTGGAAACCTGAACGACACTCAAGTCAAAAGCAGGGCTGCATTTAACATAAAAATAGCCTCAAGACTTTGTATTTAGTAGAAATTCACACAGGCATACAACCCTGAGATTTTGCTCTCCCTTTGTACCCTTGGCTTTGCAGTTTTGTTGGACTCATCTGCAACAGCTTGCTGCTTTTCAGCTCACCACTTTTCCTCCACTGCCTTTAGCTCTAAATGGAGTGGTTGCTGCTTACGCCCCCAAACACTGAACATGCCAGGTGTGGGGGTGGCGCTTCATTAATCATTCCCTCTGCATGATGAGAGCTTTCCACCATATTAAAAATGGGGAGCTCACATGCAACGTTTAGTGACATCCACAGTGTGCTCATGAACACTGGGTGGGGAAAATAACATTTGGGGTGGAAACACCAAGAATAAACATATTGGAACCTAAACCATTATTGCCATTTCAAATTCATAAAACACAAACATTCTAAAAGCCTATGCCTGCAATTCAAACTTACGACTTGGATGAACTGAATAATTCCCATTGAACACAGGAACTCTTTTCTGACTAAACATGCATAGGACCAGCCTGCCATTCTGTGGAGGCTTGAGAGTGAATCCAATTGAACACCATCAAGCCTGACTTCCTAATAGACTTAGGCAGGATTCAGACTGTAAATGTATTTGTGTGTGTGGTGCTTGTTCCATTGATCATTTGCATTTCTCGAGGCAGTTGGCCTAGGCAATTTAAAATGTGCAGCTGATTTATGTCTCATTTTCAGATTATCATGCACAGCACCAGTTATGATGTCTAATACATTTTGTCATATGCCGCATTTTTAAAACTTATTCTCTCAAATGAACTTTCAAAGCATAGCACATTTTATGCTAAGAGCTCTCTCCAAAGCACTGTTGCTTCTGGTTCTTATACAGTGGTACCTCGGGTTACATACCCTTCAGGTTACATACGCTTCAGGTTACACACTCCACTAACCCAGAAATAGTGCTTGAGGTTAAGAACTTTGCTTCAGGATAAGAACAGAAATTGGGCTCCGGCGGCGTGGCAGCAGCAGGAGGCCCCATTAGCTAAAGTGGTGCTTCAGGTTAAGAACAGTTTCAGGTTAAGAACGAATCTCTGGAATGAATTAAGTACTTAACCTGAGGTACCACTGTATCTACATAGTTGCATGTGGCTTCATTAATTTGAAATACAGCAAAGCAGATTTTGAATGCTTTTAGTCTAAATATTACACTAAATTGGCTTAAATAATTAGTCCTCATGGGCTGCCAGTGACATTAAGTTTAATTATGTTTGCTCACTTTTTGTAATTTATTCTATGTGCTAGTCTTTGGTTTTGCAAACAACCTGACCTGTGCCCTATTCTTCAAGTAATGGGGCAGTGTATGCAGCAGGACAGAGAAAAGGTGCTAGACAAAAGGAAAAGGGTTGAAATGGCACCACTGTTACAGCTAGTTAATTTTAGACGGTCTTATATGTTTGTGTGTGTACTTTAGGTAACCAATATGCTGGCCAGGCTGTTGGGTGTTGGAGTCCAACAACAACTGAAGGGTCACACCTTCCCCATCTCTGCAGGAAACTTTATTTCATAATTATCCAGGTTACAAATTTGGAAAAAATAGAATGGTCAACACATGGTAATTAAAAGGCAACTTGGCCCCCAAACCACACTAAAGGATTCTGACAATCCCCATCACACATTGAGGTCCAGGATTGCAGAGCTGTGTGGATAAACCCTTATCTATCACAGACACACACAATAACCATATACAGCCAACTGCATGTTGGTTGGGTTTTTAAGCATGTGAATAGAGTCCATTTTCACGTGTACCCAAGGCATGAAAACAGAGGTTGTGGCTACCAGTGGTTGGTGGTAGAGAGCTTGTGACCCCTTTCACACATTCTTGGAATGTCTGAATCCCTATAGTATGACCTGTTCAAAAATTTCTGAACCCAAAAGTGGTATGCTAGAATCTTTAGGTGATCACATGAGGTTTGTGACAGTCTGCTCCTCAAGCGTCTTCCCCCAACACCCTCACAACACTTGCTTCTAAGCTTCTTTCTCCACCTTTCACACCAGGAGAAGAAGAGGAGTTTGGATTTGATATCCCACTTTATCACTACCCTAAGGAGTCTCAAAGCAGCTAACATTCTCCTTTCCCTTTCTCCCCCACAACAAACACTCTGAGGTGAGTGGGGCTGAGAGACTTCAGAGAAGTGTGACTAGCCCAAGGTCATCCAGCAGCTGCATGTGGAGGAGCAGAGACACAAACCCAGTTCACCAGATTACGAGTCTACCTCTCTTAACCACTACACCACACTGGCTCTCCCACAGCTTCCATGATCAGCCAGTTCCCACACTCCTGATTTTTCCCTATATACTACAGCCCCTTTCCCATAATGTGCAGGTACCACATACAGGTACTCCATATTTAAACAGCACTGAATGCAAGGCCCATTCCTGACCATTCCTTGGGAGCTGTGGCTTTATCCATGCTATGCCTGCCATTGGGTGAGTGACAGACAGGGGTGGCTGGTCAAAAAAGGCAACGTCGGCCAAATTTGGCTCATGGGCTAAAGACTTCCCACCCTGCCATACCTCTACAGACTATGCCGCGACTGGCATCTTTTTTCTGTCCTCCTTGGCTCTAGTGTTGCAGTGAGGAGAGAAGGGGAACAAGTATTTGGACACTTAGCTTGTTTTTGGGGGTAGGATCTTATTTTGGTATCATGCAGCACAATCCTATAGAAGTTTCTGCAGAAGTAAGTTTGCTGGATTCAGGGGGATTTACTCCCATGTAATTGTGCACAGGACTGCAGCAGAGTGCAAGAAGTCGAGCAGATCAAATAGGCCAAACTAGCTCTGATGCAGAGGGAACTTATTTATACAGGAATGCCATAATCCTGTGTGGGACAAAATCAAGCATAACCATTGGTTTGAAGGCTTCCACTTAACAGGCCAATTAAAATGCAGATTAAAATCAGGAAGATTGCAGGAATGATGGCAGAAAAAAGGATTAACAGAAGGTTGTGACCCAAATACAGAAAATGAGTCTGCTTCGTTGAACACAAACTGGGAAATTCAGTTTTATGCAAAGGCAAACCTACCTTAATTTGCAGTTTCCCAAACAATGTGTGCACTAAAACATTTAAATTTGCACTTCTCAGAATTTTGCAATGCAGCTGTCCAGCCAAGTAATGGGTACAAAGATGCATATACCTAGGATAAAGTGTGCATAAAATGCATGTATTAAGTTACATACCGCTGGGAAATTGCTTGCAAAAATATGCGTATTAGGCAAAATTGCGTAACAAAATGTGTGTACTAGGAGAAATTCAAATTTAAACGCTGAGGAAACATGCATAAATGTGGAAAACTGAAAAGATTTGAAAAATGAGAAACAGAGAACCCAAAATTAAGACATTTGTTTTGTCACAACTGATACCGGCCTATTATTTCCTAGTAGACCTGCTTCGGTTTCGAACCTGTGAGCACTCAGCCACCTGAATTTTCTATCAGAGGGAATTATTCCAAAGCAAGACTAGTGGGCAGCCCTATCCTATGGAAAACAGGCTCCATCAACTCCACATAGCATTTCACTTTTACAGGGCAAGCTTATGAAGGGTTTCTCAGAAGTCCCACTGACTTCAGTGGAGGCTTATTCTCAAGCAAGTGTGCATAGTTTTGAATATACAGGAATGTATTCTTGAGTAAGCATGCTTAGGGTTGCACCACAGATGCAGGCAATCTTAACCTTTTGGCCTACAAATATTGGATCCAAGATGAAACAATAGCATTCCTGTTTAGTACAGGCACTTGCCTATATTTCAATTGCATGCCTGCTTGGAAATGTTGAATTTATTAGTAACAATTTTGTGTACGCATGCCTTTATTATACTACATTCTGCAAAGCACTTGTAAGCCCCACTGATTTTAAAATCCGTAATAAATATATTTGCTGTGGAAAAAATTAACAACAGACATAATATTACCACTTCCTCTGGCAATCTGTTAGTCAGCAGCAGTGTTTAAAATGTTCTTTGTCACTCCAGCTGAGCACAAACAAATGAAAGTTATTGGCCATTCTTTTTGGTTAATGTAAAGCTGATTTCTATCACCTTTGAAAATATTACTTCGACTGTGAAAACATAGCTGTACACAAATTAACCTTTATGTGGTGAGCAAGCAGAGTAGCCTACTGTGGTGGCTCTTTGATGTATTTGAGGGTTGATATTTCAGAGTAGATTACCATGGTAATTACCAACTGCAGGCCATGTGAACAGAAAGGTCTTTCACAAAACCTGATTTTATGGTAATGCACCATCCCGTCACACTATGATCCTTTATTCACAGTCGCATCAAGAACAGACATCAAGTCGACAGATGGAAAGGACTATGAATGTATTGAGTTATTTACTGCACGGGCAGATATCCGATTCTTCATTTAACTCTGACAAATTGTGGGAAGATCTTTCAGGGACTGAAGCTATTTCACAGAGTTTTAAGAAAAATCCAGATTATACAACTAAATAGCAGGAAGTGTCTGAGCTTCCAAAGCCATCGCATAGTTGTGTTTCACATGATTTGCAGCAATTTACCTACATATTATTGGACTGATAGCAAATGCATAACGTTTAGTGCAATTTTCCAATTCGGCACTAAATTGCATATCAAACACAAATGCCAAATTCTCACTGCAAAAGAGGGCTGGCAATATGATGATTCTGTTGCTTTTCGGTGTCCTTTTAAAGGGCCTTCCGATTAATCCCACACATTTTAGGGCCTATATCTTTATTATTTCATGATGCATCTGTAAATGCTTATTTTTCTTTATGCTGTGTGTTTTCTTCTAACTCAGAAGGTAATAGGTTAAAAGGTTGTCTCTAAACAGCAATAGGTATCAGTGCTGTGAAGTATCATGGCAGGGCTTGGTTTCTGACCCATTATTATTCAACGGGATACAAAGAATTGCACAAACAGTTTCATTCACCCAGGCAAGCAATGTGTTACTCAAGCATAGAAAACCTCATTTGAAACTGAGAACAGTCTCAATGTAGATAGCATTTGCTTTGCAGGGGGGGAAATGTCTATACACAGGTTATTTTGAATCCAAACCATACCTGCAAACAGGGAACTTCAATGGGACTTGCAAGCTCCCTGATTGACATGCGACCAGATCCACCCACTTGTCAAAAATGGCCCATAGAGGGTAAGCCAGTTCTTGAACTGGCCCTCCAACTGAAAAAGGTTCATCACCCCTGATCTAAAGGTGGCCAGTGACAACTGCAGGTCTCTTGAGAGAAGCAGTGGGACAGCAAGTGATTTGATTGACTTGGATTCAGCTGTCTCTGAAATTCAAGTTCATTTCAAGAGTCATTCTATTTTGTTTCAGCAAGTAAAGTGTAACTATTTATACCATGTTGAAGGGCATATAACTGTTCTTTATTGCCACAAAGTAGACACTTTAATTTGAGCACACAAGCAATATAGAGTATGTTTACATTATGCAATGCTCATGGTATTTAACGGGTAACTTTTGCTGGCATGCTTTCAATTAATTCCAAGGTGTTGTACTGACATGCTAGCTCTGAGTTTCAGAGTAGCTTTTAGCTAGATAATTGTTGGTGTGTGGGATAAATTATCTCTAGATCTTTAAGCGTTAGAGAAATTCTGTTCAGTCATTTACTTATACTGCAAAACTCGTATAGCAATCTAGTTATAGCGCACTGAGTTGTATAAACTACCCTGATATAGATAAACGGGTAAGAAACATTAAATCAAATGTGTGCAATAGATGTTTTATTAGTTTAATAAAGGCTTGATAGTAAATTGGGCCAAAGGCAAACTTTTTAAAGCACAGTTGAGTTCAGTAGGAGAGATTTAGGCAATTCCTGTACAGAACACATCCCCAGACTATACCTTGATTAAATAAAGGTGTGATTCAAAGTATGTGTGGAGAAATAGGATTGTAATACCAAACACCAGCATCCAAAGGCCTAACTATGGAGTACATATGACTAGAATCGGGATATCTACCTGAGTGGTACTCACTGACCCATTTGGTAAATAATACTAATCCATTTGTTTAGTGTTACATGAATAAACAGAAACAAGATGTGGGCTTGCACATCCTTTCCCATTCTCTTCCTTCCACATGGCTGCAAGGAAACCAGAAGCACCGGCTTCCTGTTCTAAGCTTACCAGTGTTTACTGTTAGGGAAACTCTGATTTGTTTCAACAAACCATACTTTAACCAGAGCTTTCTCGCCCTACTTTGGATGCAACAACAAACAAAAGCTTAAAATGGGACCTGAATGCTTCATAGCCATGCAGCAGGAGGAAAGTCCTCTTTTTTCAACTCACTCACATTGTGCTAAACAGAAATGGCCCACTCCCTGCTCAGTTTGAGCCCTCACACCAGGCATAGACAAACTCGGCCTCCAGATGTTTTGGGACTACAACTCCCATCATCCCTGACCACTGGTCCTGTTAGCTAGGGATGATGGGAGTTGTAGTCCCAAAACATCTGGAGGGCAGAGTTTGCCGATGCCTGTTTCACACATTCTTTTGGTTTTTATCATCTACAATGCTAACAGCCCCAAATTTTCAGCCAAAGAGAGAGCACAATTACACATGCAACAATCCCCTATCAGAAGGAAAGTGGCCCATTACAGAACATCATGCCTTTGCGGCATATTGTAATGCTCTGTGATTAGACCAAGGCCACATTTGCACTGTACATTTGAAGCAGTATCATACAATTTTAAACAATGATATCTTCCCCCAAAGAATCCTGGGAGCTGTAGTTAAGGGTGCTGAGAATAAGAATGCTGTGCTGACCAATGAATCCTCATCTGTGTATAAAGCAATGACTATTAGCTTTTACAATTAGGCCCTATCTGCACTATACATTTATAGCGGTATCATACAACAGACATGACTTCTCCTAAAGAATCCTGGGACCTGTAATTTGCTAACGGTGCTGAGAGTTGTTAGGAGACTGCTATTCCCCCCACAGATATCCCATTCCCAAAGGTTTAGCAATCAATCCTGCTTCCCAGGAAACCCTGGGAACTGTAGCTTACTGAAAGGAAAAGCTAACAATTGTAAAAGCAAATATGACAATCATCTTTGTTTTATACACAGATGAGCATTCATTGGTCAGCACAGCATTCTTATCAATAATGCAGGTTCCTAAAGTAGGATAGTTTATTCAGTGGTGGAGCTACTGGGGGGCAGAGAGCAGGAGGGGGGCAGGGCTGGTGTGCATCTCAAGGGTGTGACACCCAGCGTGGGGAGGGGCAGCCATGATGGCACCCACTGGGATCGCGCTGCCGCGGGCGGTGCTCTCCCCCTGCACTCCTCTTCCTCTGCCAGTGAGTTTATTTACCCCCTCTTCCATTTCTCAAACTACAGTATTCCTATAGTTGCTGTCTAACTTCAGCCTTCTCTGACCCTGGTGCTCTTCAGGTTTTGGACACGTGTATTGGCTGGGGCTGATGGGAACTGTAGTCCAAAGGGGTACTAGGTGCCCAAGTGGAGGGCACTAGGTTCTGGAAGGCTGCCTACCAAGAATATGTTAAAATTCCAGCTCTTCCCATTGACTAACTGCGCAGTCCTATGCATGCCTTCTTGGATATAAGCCTCACTGAATTCAGTTGGATTTACTCCCAGGTAAGTGTGTGGAGGACTGCAGCCAAAGGACCAAGTCACACGTTGCATGGAGGGATTGCCAGAGACTGCTCTCAACCAGAAGAGAAAGCCAATCTTACACCTCTTTGATTGCCTTCCTTCTACAATACAAATTTTCCAAACACCTGCTTGTTACATCCACACATTACAGGACTATACTTTAAAACAACAACAACAACCTTAGGTGTACTTTTTTAAAAAACGTAATTTTTGAAAACGTCCTTAGTTCTACTGCTCTAAAACTCTGTTGGGGTTTTGTTTACTCAGAAGTAAGTCCCACTGGGTTGAATGTAAGCGTGCAGAGGATTGCAGCCTAAAGTCCTGGAAAATAGGTATCTTTGCTCTAGTAGTATCTCATATTGTGGCATTTATCTAAAAAAGACCTCAAAGCCCCTTCTCTCCATGGGCTGCTTTCCAAGAAGGGAGTCTCCCTTCCTCTAGGCATAGCCTGCATTCTTTGTTCCCAGATGTACAACCCTGTATTTAGCTATATGAAAACACACGTTTTGTTTGATTGTAAGCTTTTAACCAAACAATCCAGGGATTCCTTACAAAGCAAGGGCTGTGCCGCGCGTAGGAGAGAAGACTCCCTTCAGAAATGTCTTGGCCACATGAAATTCCACATTCCACTACAGGGGCACAACACCCTGTTCTGCTGAGTCCAAGTACCTCCACACCTTTGATCGGCGGAGCATCAAATCTCTGATCCTCTGTCTTCTAATCAGTTTCATACAAGCTTCACTCACATAATTGCCTTACAATTTATTAAAACGAGGAGCTGGCTGGACAGCTGCAACAGGACTCATATATTCCGTGTTAAGCGGAATGATTCCCCCCCCCCCTCACGGGAGTTATTATTTTCAACAGCTGCCAGATTTAATTGGCTATTAATATATTGGGAAAGTAAAAGGATGGAGAAATGCTTTGCCCATACAAGTTGATAAAAACTATAAATAGGTGGGGGTCATTGCTCATGAGATTATGTAATGACGAATGATGTTATATATTAAGATTCAAATAGGGGAAGACTCTCGCGCTAAAAATAATATTTAGAAGATTATTTAGGATGGCCAGCCAATGATCAATGCTTGTTTGTTTAAAATGATGCTCCGGTTAATTTTAACATGAAACGAGACAGCATTTACCTATCATTCAAATAAACGTGTGTCCTGCCCTTCAGTATTAAAGTACACTTAGGATTTAAAATGCACAACAATAGAATAAGAAAAACAAATCACAGCAGTAAAACAGGAATGAATTAAAAGCAGCAGCCAATTTAAAAACAGTAAGATACAGAACTAAAAAAATAAATAAATTGATGAAATAAAGCTGCCCCCCAAAGCTTGCCCAAAAGCAGGACATGTGGACCTCTCTTAGGAGGACAAGTGGTCCTCTCTTAGGAAGTGGTTCCACAATCTGGGCACCACCACGGAAAAGGACATCCACCCTCTGCAATCTGCCAATGGGGGTGGAGAGGACCTCGGATGCAGGGAGAAATTCCCATGAGCTTTTCTTTGCATGAAAAAGATTGTTTCTAAGAAGTTGTGTTGGTACTGATGGCATGGTGGTTATGAGAGGACAGACCCTTATCCCAAAGGACTTAGCATCTAAAAACAGACAAAAGGGAAGCAACACTTCAAGTACTAAATTGGATCAGAGAGCAGATGATATGGAAGAGCCCCTGCCAGTCAGAATAGACTGAGCCAGATGAACAAAGAACAAGGCTCAGTATAAGGAAGCCAGCTTCCTATGTTCTTACAGCATGCTCAAATACTTCTTCATAACAGCAACACCCACAATACACCTCCCTGACATGTCAGCTCTCTGTACAGAGAGAACGTTTTGTCTGGAGGAGAATCTACTTGTAATACAAACAGGGTTGCCATATCAGCAAGATTTAGGCATAAAGCAGATTAGCATCCCAGGGAGGACTGCTCACCTGCTGTTTGTGCACCTAATATCAAGTCACAATTGCATGTCTCTAGGGACTAGTGGCGCTGGGAGTATGGAGCCCTCAGGTGCTTCCAGGTGAGTGTTGCATGCACTCAAGTTTGGGTTTTGTTTTGTTTTTTTGCAGTTTTTACACAACATCATTGGCATAAAAATGCCAACCTGTATGCCACCCACTCCCCATTTAATCCAGAGTTCCAGGAAAAACTCGTTGTTGTTTTTTTTAAAAAAAGGAAGGAGTTGTTGCCAACAACCTGTTTGCAATATCTCAGTGGTCCACTTGAAAATGAAGCCCCTGTCTGGAAATAGAGGAGTGTCCACTGGTGTGTGCCTATTTGTTCTCATATCCACCCCATAATAAATATAGCTAGATGAGCTTTTCCACTCTAGAATTATACAACGTGAAAATTCACAACAGCAGCAGCAATGCTTCTGCTGTATCATATTTCCCCAGATACAAATATTCACTCACTCACTCATTTGTACCCTCCATTTCTAGGTAAACCCTTTTCTGGTCTTGCCCTCTGCCTATTCAGAAACTGCAGTCACCTCACAATTGAAGCACTACTTTTGTGGAAAAACTGGCAAATTATGTGCAACGAAAAGAGCTGGTAGTGGTGGTGAAATGTGCACGTGAATTGCACAATAAACTGAGCAGAAAAAGTTTCAAGCATACTAGTATTCCTACTTACAGGCACAGTGTTTGGGATGTTACAGGATGCCAGCACCATTCATCCGGTTGCCATTTCTTACTTCTTGTGCTATAGACAAGGGGGTTTAGAAAGACAAAACACCAAGCAAAACCTGGCCCCTTTCATGTGTTGTTCTGGCAGCTATCAACCTCTTTGCTTTTATTTTTATCAGGCTTTACACACGGACACGTTGGCCTTTAACAGCATACTGCAGATTCTTGGCAGGGGATGCATCATATTAATTCAGTGATATGTTTGGTGAAGACCTATGAAACCAGATGCTAGGTTTACTGTATGCGCCACTTGCTCGGTCACAGATACTTGAGAATTGAGTTCATCATACCTACTGTATGATAAATATAGAGAGGATTTAGATGGCTCCCGGTCAGACTTGCCTACGATTTGCTCTTAGGAAGTCTGCTGCCACCCCCAACTCTCTAATTTTAGATCCCACTCCCCAATTCCACTGTTACTGTTGTAGCCATAAAGAAAGGGGAAAGAAAGAAACTCAGAGACTTTTCAGCAGGTATCCCTAGCTTTCAATTTGTTCTTGTTAAGAAATTTATCTTCTTTTCTCTTTGCACCACTTCTCTTCTTAATCTTCACAATAGCATGTACCATCCACCCAATGTGATGGATAATATACCTATTTTGCAGATAGATAAACTGAGGTCATGACTTGCTCAAAGCCACACTGTGATTCATGGCTGAGGTGGGATATGAATCTGGGACCTTCTGGCATTCAGTTCAATCTTCTTAGCAAGAAAAGTGTGTATAATTACAGTAAGCATTTGAAAAAAGTAGCAGTATCATAGCAACACCTGCACTGGTTGTGTGTTCTTTTTTTAAAAAAAAATAATAATAATAATATACCCTTTTCATTTTACTCAACTGATTTTAAAGAACTGACATAGCAAAAAGTGGCATTTTTATAATAATCAAATATATAACCCGTCATTCTGTAAAAATGGTCCCTTGCCCATAAAAGTGATTGGAAAGAAAAACAAAACAATAGATTAATTATAGTAATGTATAGTATATGTATAGTATATGTATTAATTATAGTAATGATTGTGAGATAATTTGTCTAAATTGCAACCAAATATGCCATTAAAGAGTCTCACTATAATGATACTGAAATTCTAAAATATTTCCTTAGTTTTTAAAAATTTAAAATAAGGTGTTGTGGTACTAGATTTTGGAGAAAGGTTTTGTGTAGAGAAATGCAAGCCTGCCTTTAAATTTTTTACACTTACCATTTGACCACACATGCCATTTTCCTACATACAAAGAACGAAGGAAAATGGGGTTCTTCCAACATTTATACTTCAATTCTTTGCAAATTTGATTGGGAGTTAATATCATCAAATTCAGTAGAACTTGCATCTCGGTAAACATGCACAGGATCAAGCTGCCTGTATCTTTGTGTGTGCTTAAGATTAAGGTTCTAAGCATGTCAACTGATGCTCTGTATTTATAACAATTGCCTAGGACACATTTTTGAGGATTAAAGTTAAACAGCTGGTATATTTTGAAAGAGTCATCAGAATGCCAGTGATTGAAACATGCTCAAAAGACAGGTTGTATGCATAAGACAGTATGCCTTTGATGGAAACTTTTGTTTCCTCAGATTCTATGCTTCTTGTGTATAGCAAATCAGACATCTAAAGAAGATGATATCTGCAACAGCCTCCACGATACTCAAAGCCCAAACAACAGGATTTTCAGTGTCTAAACTAGCACATTGAATTTTGTTCAGAAAATGTGGAACAAGGTATTAATATAAGCAGAATATGACAGCACTGACTTCTGTTAGTTGCTAACTGTGCAATAGTTTTTTGTACCACCTGAAGTTTAGGAGCTATATTCATTGCTGGACATTAGAGATGGAGGACAATTGCATTTAGTCCGCATTTTTTAATGAACCATTTTAAAATGATTTGCACATGTTGGACTAATATTCTAATAGAATTTTACTTATCCTTCTGATTTTACATTTATCTGAATTTTACAATATAATTATTGGCTCAAAAATGTAACCAAATGCATTGAGAACGCATGAAGGCAGTCATATAAAGAATATTTAGATTTGCATTTTTTGATATACAGATAAATGTGGAAACAGGAAGGAACAGTCGTATGAATGAAAACATGCAAAACTGCGCAACTAGAGATAAACTGACCTGTCTATCATTAGCAGACAATGTGCCTGCAATAGTTGGAGCAAAGCAAGTGCCAAAGGAGAAAGAGGCTTTGATCCAGGCTTTCTACCATACCATAATAAGAAGCCCAAGGTAAAAAGCATATTTGATCCCTAAGCCAACAAGGCCACCAGCTGAGTTTGGGAGTATCTGCTGTATAAAGATATTGCCATGGATATTTTGTTAATTACATGCCCTTAAAATAAAATAATTTGGGTTACAGCTCTGATTTATTATATTTTTCATCAACGCTTTGGTGCATGTGCTGCCTCTCTTGCGGTTTTGTGCTTGATGATTTTGAAGCTGCCAAGTACGAAACTTACCCACGACAGAAGATGCACCAAACTGTGCATTTGGAGATGGGGTAGATGCTTATAAACATCAGAACATAATGTTAGCCTTTAGCAGAAGAGCGTATTTACTTTTACCAATATGAAACTCATTAGAGCAGCTGTTTAAAAAACTTAGGACTCATCCATATTGTTGTTCAATGCAGCTTGAACCTCCATTAATTTTCTGTTGTTCATAAGACATTCTCCTTCAAATCACTGCTTTCCAACACTTTCCCCTTCCTCAATATGTGTATGTGTGTGTGTGTGTGTGTGTGTGTGTGTGTGTGTGTGTGTGTATATATATATATATATATGGGATACTCTGAAAAAGAGAGGATATAAGAAAGTCCGGACTGAGGGACTGTGGGAAGGCAGTGGCTATTGCAGAATCCATTTTGCCTTTCCCCTTTAATTAGTGGTAGATTTTCACAGTCAATTAGTATCATTATGTACAGAGTATGCTAAGTTCTGGTATAGAATGTAGATAAATGTAAACTAACACTTCCCAGTACCCTTGTAAACTCTATCCCAGAGTCTTAGCTATGAGGATAACACAACCACCATGTAATTATATATATTTTGGCTTTTGCTACCCTAGACTTCTTTAATCTCACTTTCTATTGTCATGCTCTGCTACAGGCAGATCAAACACTCTCTATTTATCTCTTCCAAATCACACATTTGAAATGTCTTGGATATAGCAGCAGCTGAAAACACTGTAATTATCTAGTTATTTCATAAGATTTATCTACTACTTGATTGTAGAAAACCCTCAAAGCCATTTACAAAAAAACAGCAAGATTATTAACAATAAAAAAATCAATTAAAACATTTAAAAAAGAAGTTAAAATCAGCAGTAAACTTAAAACACACCAGCATTCTAAATAACTGGGTAGGCTTGTCGAAACAAAAATATTTTTAACAGGCACTGAAAAGAGTATGAGCAGCAATAGTTTTCCTACTGACAATTGATGTTGACTCTTTACCTCTGGAGAACGTTTTGCCATATTGTATGAAAGTAATGTCAGGATTGATTGATTGATTGATTGATTGATTGATTGATTAAAAAAGATACTGACTCTGGTTCACATTTGATGAATTCCCAGCCTGTCCAAGTTCTGCTTCACAAGTTTTCTGACAGATAGGAAAGGGAATGTACATACTTCATGACAATGAAAACACTGCTAGTTGAATTGCCTAGCACTTTTTCTTCTACTGCCTTCCTAACTATATATTTATATCAACCCACATCTTCCCCTGCTAGTGCTTACATAGACAAAACTGCACCACTGATGCACGGAAAAAAGTACCATCAAAATCTGCAGGGGGTTGTGGTGTGTTGGGACTGTGAGGACCACCACAACTGTCCTGTAATTAACTCAATGGTACAAATTACTATTCTCATATATCTACTTACACACAAGGGAGGGCAGTGGGGAGAAGCACACTAGCTCCGCCTATCTTTGCAAAAAAAATACCAATTGTGCAAATTTAATGTGCATTGCAGGCCACCATGCAGCCAACATGTCATCCAATTATAGGGTTGCCATATTTCAAAAAGTGAAAATCCAGATATAAAAGTTGAGCTTTTGTGGGGAAGGGGGCAAATTCGCCAAAAAAACAACACTTCCAACATGGGTTGTCATACACCCGCTATTTCCAACAGATGAATTCCATATGTGTCCGGGAAATTTCAAACCTATCCAATTATCACGTTGCATGGTTAGCTTCGTGTTCATCCTACAAGGAAGTGTGCAGAAAAAGCTCCTTGCTTCATTGCAACTCGCCCCTCTACCCCCGCCAACCTGTTCCAATCAAAAGGCAAGTATAAAACCTCCCTCTTATACTTTCCTCCTTGTTTTAGATTTCTGCCACTGAGGGTTACTGATTCTGGCTGGATCCTCACAATGGTTGAGAAAACCCAAATTATGTAGTGCGGAAATGGAAGCGCTGGTGTAGAAAATCAATGCCCTGCATAGTGGTTTAATGAGGAACTTGTTGAAAGAGAGAACTATTAACACAGCAGTGCATAATACATCTAATAACAGGATTCAAAGAGCAGAATTTCCCATTCTCCCTATTGCTGATTTCCGAAGTGATAAACTTCTAAAGGTGTGCTACAAGGACTGCTTTATATCTCCCAGCTTCCACCAGCCCCTGCCGGACTTTGGAGATTGGGAAAGCATTTGTTCAACCGAAGGTCAAGATAAGTATTTGTCATTTGACCCATTTATTACCATAAAGATTGTAAAATAAATTGTAGGGAAAATAGCCAGGGTTCTATTTTTTCTCAGGGCAGCTGAAGAGCCAAGGAGGCAGGCAGTTAAGGCAAGAGGTAGCTAATCAGAGAGGAAATTCTGAAGAAACCTCATGGCATAAAGGGCTGTGCACCATGAAGAGGGAGGGAAGAGTACTCAGAACACCAGCCAAGAGACAGGTTGGCTGAAGGGAGTGAAACAATGTACAGAGTGACCTGAAAAGTAGAGTCTGAAGGAAATGGGTGGTCAAGCAGGAATGACTGATGTGTGGGCAATAATGTATTGGGCCAGGACCTGGGAGACCAGGGCTCAAATCCCCCCTTGACCATGAAACTCACTGGGTGACCTTGGACCAGTCACTCACTCTCAGCCTAAATGACCTCACAGGGTTGTTGTGAGGATAAAATGGGAAGAGAGAGGAGGGGAAGTACGTGTGCCACCTTGACCTTGCTGGAGGTACAGTGGTACCTCGGGTTACATGCGCTTCAGGTTACGTATGCTTCAGGTTACACACTCTGCTAATCCAGAAATAGTGCTTCAGGTTAAGAACTTTGCTTCAGGATAAGAACAGAAATCGGGCTCCGGCGGCGCAGCAGAAGCAGGAGGCCCCATTAGCTAAAGTGGTGCTTCAGGTTAAGAACAGTTTCAGGTTAAGAACGGACCTCTGGAACAAATTAAGTACTTAACCCGAGGTACCACTGTATATAAATGAATGAATGAATACTGCAAAGCCACCCTCCCAACAGCTACAGTATGTTGCTTTTGGGAGGGGGGGCTCCATGGCACTGTCCCATCATGCTCCCTGCTCCTGGGTCTTGCTATGGAGCTGAAGGAGAACAGATGACTGAGGTTGTTTACTATTATTAGCAGGAGGAAACTTTCAAAAGTGGGTTGTCAAGGGACATGTTAGGTTTCTACAAGGAAAAAAAGTAAGAGAACTTCCCATACTTCCTTGCGTCATTCCCCCCATATTTTCTTAGGAGCCAGTGGAATTTGCTTCAAGTTCTGAGCAAGTATACAAGGACCAACCCAATTTATTTTATTGTCAGATGCCTGTTGAGAATAGGAGCCAACTCCCTGGAGGCTGAGGTCCCTTTAGCCTCCCCAATAAAATAGTTGATCCCCCCCCCTCCAAGTTGAAGGGAATTCCCATTTAAATGGTGTGTGTGCACACCATGTCCTTTGACTGATTATGCAGGGCTGGGCTTACCAGCCCCCCAATATTTTAATCAAATTGGCACCCCTGCTATTGAGCCATCATCATAAAAGCTTTCTATGTGATATTTTTTATAATGAACAGTACATAAAAACGATGAAAAAAACTTCATCTATTCATGAGGTCCAAATTCTGACTTTGCTCTCTTGAGTTATCAATTATAATACCAAGATGAAATTATTTTAACTATGTTATGATATACTTTAAATGCTGACATACCTTGTGGCTATAATTTTGTATCTTCATGTACAAGCAGGTTAATTCCTTGCTGGCACTTGAGAGACCCTTTCAGAGATAGTCTTTAATCTACCTACCTAAGAATGTTGTAATGCCTTTAAGTTTCATTGAGGTGTAGGGTAAGCATGCTCTGCAATTAGCAAATTTCACAGAACAAAATAATTCCCTCTATATTTGGTAATCATGTCTTGGCAGAAGTTGATTAAGAGGAGGGAGAAATAAAATGATCCTTCTGTCCGGACTAATTGTGGGAAAGGTTGTACATCGTTAATGAGGTACAAACTTTAATGTGAAGAAACTCTGAGTAGATGCTATAGAGAGGAACAATGAATACAATATATGATGTGGAATGGATCAGCTTCTTACCCAATTATTTATAGCAGATAATATTATATTTGGTTTTCTCAAGCACTACAATGGTCTCAGTCCATTCCATTTACAATATTCTACTGGAATGTTACTGCAAAAGGTTACATCTGAAGGTTACAAGATTAAGTAAAATGTTGTGGAATTTTCACACGGGATGTGGCCTGGGGTCACGTGATGGAGCCACTCACTGAACCCAAGAGGGTCTGGGTCTGGACAGTGGTGCATGGATGGAAGACACCTGGAAAGTCTGTGTATGTCAGCCTAAGATGCTTAACAGTCAGTCATGAAGAGGAGAATAAAAAAAAGTGAGGATTACCGAACGAAAGGGTCTTGGTGAAAATGAGAATGGTATTGTTAATCTAGCAACTCTTTATCCCTAGTTCAAGTTCTTGAAAGGTAAAGAGTAATGAAAAATAGAAGGTTACAAAAACCACAAATTACAATGGCTTCCATTATCTGCTGAAAGGGCTAAGTAGGACCAGTGTGAAAAGGCAGCAGACTTAGGAACTTGTCTACAGTATAATTTTCCTCAGTGCAAACTTGTGTCTGTTGATTCATAAGACTTGCACTGCTTTTGCATTTGTCCACTTTGAAAGAAAAAGAAAAAGCTCCCCAACTATAAAGGGACTGTGCCAAAATGGCTGGTTCCTAAGTTTGCTGATGTCATTTCCCCCCTACTCCTATTGGTGGACTATTTGCTTGCCTGCCACCATCATAGATAATCCTTTGTTTACATAACTTCATTTTAAGGTTCATGGAGAATTGCACAAAGCTCGTGAATTGGAAAGATTGCTCAGAGGAATGCATAGTTGTGCAAAACAGAGACCTAACTTCCCCCTCTCCAAGCTAGACGTAAGATTGGCTTGTTTCGATCTAATCTCTTTTTGACAGACAGAATATATACATGAAAGAAGGGGAGAAGCACAAGGTGAAATCTGTTTGCCTGTCACACATCTACCACCTAAGTGGCCTAGAAGTTAACTCACATGCCTATTATTCTGTAATTTAGGAAACTATGTTATGTAGTTAACTCATTTGTCCATCTGTGGTGACAGTCAGGTTATATCATAGCTTCACACAGTTATACTTGTGCTCAAAGCAGTTTACAGAAAATAAACAGGCTAAGTCCAATAACCATAATCAAAATAATAATAATATCACTATAACACAATTATATAATATATATATTAATATATAATATATATAATATCACTATAACACAATTAATTAAAAATAAATATATGTCAAAAGATAATTCAGTGAGCAGAGAACTTAAAAAAGGTAAAGGTAAAGGTACCCCTGCCCGTACGGGCCAGTCTTGACAGACTCTGGGGTTGTGCGCCCATCTCACTTAAGAGGCCAGGGGCCAGCGCTGTCCGGAGACACTTCCGGGTCACGTGGCCAGCGTGACATCGCTGCTCTGGCCAGAGCCAGAGCCAGAGCCAGAGCCGCACACGGAAACGCCGTTTACCTTCCCGCTGGTAAGCGGTCCCTATTTATCTACTTGCACCCGGAGGTGCTTTCGAACTGCTAGGTTGGCAGGCGCTGGGACCGAGCAGCGGGAGCGCACCCCGCCGCAGGGATTCGAACCGCCGACCTTTCGATCGGCAAGCCCTAGGCGCTGAGGCTTTAACCCACAGTGCCACCTGCGTCCCTTGAGCAGAGAACTTATCTGATAGCAAACACAGTCTTTCTTAATCGCTTCTTGGAGAAAGCCATTCAGCTTGCAACAATTGAATGCAGCTCCTGATGGTTCCTTGACCAAGCAAAATCAACTTCCTATGGTCACCTGCTAAGTAATTCAATATCAATTCATGGGGCACCATTCCCTGGGAATTGGGCCTGTGCAAACCCCATAAAGAACTTATGGGGGGACTCTATATGTTTCACCTCTTCGCAGAAAAATTATTAGGGTGTGTGCATGATTTTGAGAAGACAAAGCTGAGAAGGGAAGGGTTAAACCACCCCACTCCTCTTGCTGGATTTCTGCTCAACCATAAATCACTCACAGCTGCTTACAGTAGGGGTACCCAACATGGTGCCCTGCAGATGTTGCTGGTCTACAACTCCCATCATCCCTGACCATGGTCACGCTGGCTGAGGATGATGGGAAGTGGAGTCCAACAACATCCAGAGGGCACTCCATTGGCTATTCCTAGCTTACTGGATAAAAGAAAGCATTGTGTTCAGATGGAAGGAGGTAGGAATATTATAACACATAGCTGCAGCCTTAAATCACTATCAGCATTTTATCCTTAATTTGACATTCATTCAATAAACATTCATATCCTTAATTTGTTTTAGGCTCTGACCCCAATAAATTATACTTATTTCAAAGTAGCATATATTTTGGACTCTATATAGCATATATTTTGACTCTAACAGTTTGCTCTGAGAAGAGTGGCAAACTAATCCTAATTTTCCACCTCTTGCACAATAGCTAATTAGGGGATACTGTGGAAATGTTACACTGCAGTTCATCTAGGTTGTAAATCCACTCTTGTCCCAAATCTGATATTCTGTCAGCTTAGGCTTGCCAAGTATTGCATTGCCAATTTCCATGGATGTCAATGGAGACTGTGGTTGCTCTCTGAAGCAAATGTTTTAGGATTTCCCCCCTTGCTTTGCACTTCTATAGGTTTGCATGTTTGGACGTGTGGAAGAAAGGCATATTTCTCTACCTTCATCTCAAGGCTATCAACTGTGACCTGGATGTATCCTCAGTTTAAGAGTTCTCACTGGGATTAAAGCAGAACATTAAAACAATGAGTCATGACGCATTTCTGCTTTTATTCTGATTTATTGGTGAGCAAGGCCTCCAGACACCGTTATGAAGTGTTTGGAATCACCAGCCTTTCCCCCTCTTCTTCAAAGAAGAATCTCAGTAGTAATAAAAGATGAACTGATTAACCTTCCAATGAAGAGCTGCATGCTCTTATGGTAAATGTACGCTTCTTCAGACATTGATAATAGGTTATGAGGCATTTTAGAATGACGTTTAGAACTATAGGATCTATAACAGAACACTGCATGGCAGAGTGCTGCTGTCTAGTACACCAGTCACTCAACTCTGCTCCCGCCCCACAACAGTCAGTCAGCATTCTACAGACACTGAGCATGCTCAGTCCTGATTGACAATAGCAGTCAGTGGGGTGGCATGATGGTGTGTTCACATGTCTTCCCAATTCCAAGCGTTGATGGTATCCAGAGCCAATTTGTCCGTCTGATTGAACTATGTGCTCCTGTTTACAGAGGTGAAGAGGGTGGTTTAAGGAGACAGCATCACTGGGTACTATTGCCCATACCTATTCAGAGAGTCTCCTGCTAGCTAGGGACGTGGGTGGCGCTGTGGGTTAAACCACAGAGCTTAGGACTTGCTGATCAGAAGGTCAGCAGTTTGAATCCCCATGACGGGGTGAGCTCCCATTGCTCAGTCCCTGCTCCTGCCAACCTAGCAGTTCAAAAGCACGTCAAAGTGCAAGTAGATAAATAGGTACCGCTCCGGCGGGAAGGTAAACGGCGTTTCCGTGCGCTGCTCTGGTTCGCCAGAAGCGGCTTAGTCATGCTGGCCACATGACCCAGAAGCTGTACGCCAGCTCCCTCGGCCAATAAGAAGAAGAAGATGTTAGGGTGTGAAACCTAAGACGCTGGCAAGTTAGCAATGTCATGTGACTTTAAGTAGTCAAGCTCGTTAAGTTGTTAAGTTGCTCAGTATATAAAGAGTGTTTGTTTTCTCTGCCTGTGGGGGGCGTGAAGCAAAAATGTCTGAAAGCTCCGGAGGTGTTTCTGTTATCTTTCTGCAATAAACCTGTCTTTGGAAAGACAGGCTTCCCTGTGTCGTTATTTCTTTGCTGCTGAGACTCTGAAGCTTGTACTGCAACAAGAATCTCTGCACTGGACTTAATCAATGCTCTGCAAAGAGAACTGTTGCTGGTTGCGCAGCGGAAGCGTTTACTGGACCAGTACACAAACTCTCTTAGGTTATGGGTTTTCTACGTTTCTACAGCTGTATTGTGTGCAGAGAAAGTGAAAGCAGCTTTCGGATGAGAGAAGACCGGCTTGGTCGTAAATCCAGCTCTTAAAGGAACTGAGAGGCTGCAGAAAGTTGAGAGAGCTGCGTAAGTGAAGATTTACAGCTTCATTAGCTGCAGAAGGCTAGCTTGACCTCCCGTTGTTTTTGTTTTGTTAACAAAAACAGAGGACGGTGGTAGGTTGCTAGTGAAGAGACGGAGGGAAAAAAAGTTTAAAAGGCTTCAGAGAAGGCTGGAGGCGTCTGGAAAGTGAGTAAGACAAATCCCAAGGGGAAAGAGAAGCAAGGGCACACAGAGGGAGTAGCAGCCGACCCCAAGAATGGCTGTGGAAAATTTCCAGGTTCCCTTTACAAAGTTGAACTCTGCTAATTACGTGCAGTGGTCTAAGAGGGCTCAAGTCTGGTTGGAAGCCAAAGAAGTGTGGGCTGACTATGTCCAGAGGCGAAAGCCGTTTGTGGCTGTTGCAGCAGATGCCACAGCAGAGCAACAGGCTGCTGCACATGCTCAGAACAGGGAACATGATAAAATGGACACTAAAGCTAGATGCATGTTGATGGTATCGATAGACGATTCCCAATTACCTCATGTGGAAAATTTAAGGTCTGCATTTGAAATTTGGGAAGCTCTTAGGCGAATTCACCATAGAGCCACCATAGAGCGTGGGGGAACTAGCAGGCAGAGCTGTAAGGAAGCCTCACAAGTGTCTGCTATGGCCAGCAAGTCATGTTTTCGATGTGGCAGCAGGTTTCATTTGATAGCAAAGTGTCCAGAAAAGCAACAGGAATTTCAACAGTCCAAGGTCAGTTTCCGGAGCTACAGGGGAAGACGAAGTGAGAACTACAAGAGTCAACAATCCAGAGGGGGAGCAGGTGCTGATAAGGGACTATCTGCAATGGCAGCACAACAGAGTCCTAAAAGGAGCCAACAAACTTTGAAGTGGATAATTGACAGTGGAGCAAGTCACAATTTAGTTCCAGCGACATCTAGTGGCAGCTTGATGAACTGCAAGACATTGCCAGTTGAAAAAACTGTGACTATAGCAGACAATAGTAAACGAGAAATGAACCTTAAAGGCACAATTTATGTTAATTGTTTGCAAACTAACCTTCCTGTTTTCGTTCTTCCAGGAATGAAGAATGGACTTTTGAGTGTGTCATGCCTGGTAAAAAGTGGTTTTAAGGTTGAGTTTGAAAAAGATGTGTGCACCATTTCGAAACAGGGGAAGGAGCTAGTTAAAATTCCCTGTGAGGATGGGCTTTTTGTTTTGGATGAAGAGCAGTTAGCAGCAGGTAGATGTTCAACAGGTGAAGCGCAAGCTAAGTGTGTAAATAAGGCTCCTCATACAGGTTGTGCACATCTACTACACAGAAGGTTAGCTCATATATGCTTTAAGTATGTAAGCAAGATGCCAGATTTAGCTGAGGAGTGTAACATTAAACCCTGTCCAAATTTTCTGGATTGTTGTGCTTGTAAACATGCTAAGGTTAAGACATGTAACTATCCTAGATCTGATAGAGTAAGCAAGAAACCCTTTGAACTTGTGCACACAGATGTGTGTGGTCCTATGCCAGTCAAATCGCTTGGAGGTGCGAGATTTATGCAAATTTTGGTGGATGATTTTTCAAGGGCTAGTTGGGTTTTCTTTCTGAAAGAAAAATCACAAGCAGCTTCCATCCTGATGGATTGGATTGAAGAAGTCGAATGTAAATTTGACACCAGGGTGCGTAAAATACAATCAGATCGTGGTGGGGAATATGTGAACCACACGCTGGAGACGTGGTTAAAAAGGAAAGGTATAGTTCATAGACTTACCAATCCCTATTCACCACAGGAGAATGCAGTTGCCGAAAGAAAATTTCGAACATTACAGGAAGCCATTGCTGCTTTGCTGTTTGATTCTGGACTTCCACAACGGTTTTGGGCTGAGGCTGCACTGTATGCGAATTATACTTTTAACAGAGTGTACAATAGCACAGTAGGCAACACTCCTTACTTCATGCTATTTGGGAAAAAACCAAAAATTGATCATCTAAGAGTTTTTGGATGTCGTGCTTATGTGCTGGTGCCTAGGGCACAACGTAGGAAAGGCGATCCTAGATCTAAAGAAATGCTTTTCTGTGGTTATCAAGCAAGCACAAAAGGTTGGAGATTTGTGAATGTAGAATGTAGAAGGCAATCAAACAAAAATCACAATCAGCAGAAGTGCAGAATTTTGTGAACAGGATGGTTGGAATAAAATTCATGGAAATCCTGACATACTATTTGATGTGGTGAACAGTAACAATGAAACTCAGGCCCCAGGGCAGGCATTAGTTCCAGAACAGGCTGAGGAATTTGAGTCTGAGGACGAAGGTGAGAAATCGTCTAGTTCACCCAAGTCAGTAAAGTCAGAATCTTCTAGCTCTAAAAGTTCACCCGTACAGCAAGAGAGACGTGTAAAGTCAGAATCAGAAAGTTCTTCAACTACTAGTGATAAACAGGTGACGACTAGTGATTCTGGGTCAGAGGGGGAAACTGAAGGAACATCCCAGGAACTGTTAAGGTGTTCCAAGCGTGCCAACAAAGGTACCAAGCTATTAGTGTTTGGGCTGGTTTGGCAAATTGCGAACCTGAAAGTTTTGAGGAGGTTGAGCAATTACCCCAGGAGGAGGCCAGTAGGTGGCGTGAGGCCATGCAAAAAGAGTTGAATTCTATGAAAGAACTGGGTGTGTTTTCCATCACCAAACTGCCAGAAGGTACCAAGGCAGTAAGTTGTAGGTGGGCGTACAGGATAAAGACAACAGCGATGGGGAAACCAGAGTACAAAGCAAGGCTTGTAGCTCGAGGTTTTACGCAAAGAGAGGGGTTACATTATTCCGAAGTCTATGCACCCACTTCAAGGAGTGAAACCCTTCGGGCACTATTAGCAGTTGCTGCTCAGAAAGGGTTCAAAGTGAATCAATTTGATGTCTCTACAGCTTATCTTCATTCAGACTTGGCTGAAGAGCTCTATATGGAGCTACCGCCAGGATTGAAAGTTGGTAAATCAAATCAGGTATGGAAACTACATAAATCTATTTATGGACTCAAGCAATCTGCTCATAATTGGAATGAGTGTTTGAATGACGTTTTGGTAGGCATTGGTTTTAGCAGGAGCAAGGCTGACAATTGCTTATATTTCAGAGGTTCAGGAGATGCCCAAGAATCTTTGCTTGTTTATGTAGATGACCTGATTTATACTTCAAAGACACAAGAACAAGTAAAAAAACTAGCCAAAGAGTTAAATAAACACTTCAAAGTTAAGAATCTTGGTGTTGTAAAGGTCTACCTTGGTGTTCAGATAGATAGGACCAAAAATGGCAGTTTTCTACTGAATCAAAAGGGCAAGATATTGCAAATGTTGAAAAAGTTTGGCATGACGGAGTGTGCAGGTGTTAGAACACCAATGGAAATGGGTTTTGTAAAAGACAATGAGTTCAAGGATAGTGCTGAATTCAAGCGTGCTGAAATCTTTCAGTCAGCACTGGGAAGCTTACTTCATCTTTCGCAATGGAGTAGACCAGACATTGCTTACGCTGTTAACTTACTCAGCAGAGAAGCTTCAAAACCTAGTGTAAATGCATGGAAAGGAATTCAAAGAGTGTTAAGATATTTACAATACACCAAAGATTTTTGCCTTGAATTATCTTCTGAAGGACAAGCACAGATTACTTGTTGGGCAGATAGTGATTGGGGAAATTTAAAGGATAGAAAATCAGTGTCTGGCTGTGTAATAAAATTTGGTAACTCTCTGATTGGGTGGAGATCCAAGAAACAGAACCTGATTGCTTTGTCATCAACAGAAGCGGAGTTCTGTGCCTTATCTGAGTTATGTAGAGATCTAGAATTTTACAAATGCTTGGCACAAGAGATGTATGAAAAGGCCATCACTCCAATCACTGTATGGGGTGATAATCAACCGTGTCTTAAGTTAGCACAAAATGGGCAGTTTAAAGGTCGTACAAAACATTTGGATATCCGCTTTCAAAATGTTTGTCAAACGGTAAAAGCAGGAATTGTTAAATTAAATTACTGTCCCAGTCATGAAAATCAAGCTGATGGTTTTACAAAACCGCTTGGGTTTCAGCGGCATGAAAACTTTTGTGAAGAAATGGGTCTGAAGTAATTTTGTTTTTGTATTGCCAGCGAGAGGGGGTGTTAGGGTGTGAAACCTAAGACACTGGCAAGTTAGCAATGTCATGTGACTTTAAGTAGTCAAGCTCGTTAAGTTGTTAAGTTGCTCAGTATATAAAGAGTGTTTGTTTTCTCTGCCTGTGGGGGGCGTGAAGCAAAAATGTCTGAAAGCTCCGGAGGTGTTTCTGTTATCTTTCTGCAATAAACCTGTCTTTGGAAAGACAGGCTTCCCTGTGTCGTTATTTCTTTGCTGCTGAGACTCTGAAGCTTGTACTGCAACAAGAATCTCTGCACTGGACTTAATCAATGCTCTGCAAAGAGAACTGTTGCTGGTTGCGCAGCGGAAGCGTTTACTGGACCAGTACACAAACTCTCTTAGAAGAAGAAGAGTTTGGATTTGATATCCCGCCTTTCACTCCCCTTCAGGAGTCTCAAAGCGGCTAACATTCTCCTTTCCCTTCCTCCCCCACAACAAACACTCTGTGAGGTGAGTGGGGCTGAGAGACTTCACAGAAGTGTGACTGGCCCAAGGTCACCCAGCAGCTGCATGTGGAGGAGCGGAGACACGAACCCGGTTCCCCTGCTTAGTTTCCCAGAGTCACAAGAGTAGGAACCTACTCTGCTTTTGTTACAATTAAAAGGTCAGTAAATAGCATCTCACTACAATTATTAATGCTTACATTGTGCCTGATTAAATATTAGAAATGAGTTCCTTTGAAAACTAATTCTAATATGCATGTAATACATTATGGATGCAATCCTATCCTTACCTGGGAGTAAGCCTCAATGAACGGAATGAAACTTCCTTTTGAGTGGACACACCTATGATTCCTAAACACAATTACTAAGGGATAAGGCTTTAGTCCTACTCCACTTAAATGACCCCCTCAATTCAGTAGCACTTCTGAGCAGATATTGTTAGAATCGCACTGTGGGTCCCATTAGATTTATTTAACAAAATTGCTTGATTGTTAAGAAAGCCTCTAAGTTGTTTACAAAAAATCCATAAATATTAGGTAAGGGTACCCCTGCCCGTACGGGCCAGTCGTGTCCGACTCTAGGGTTGTGCGCCCATCTCACTCTAGAGGCCGAGGGCCAGCGCTGTCCGCAGACACTTCCGGGTCACGTGGCCAGCGTGACGAAGCTGCTCTGGCGAGCCAGCACCAGCGCAGCACACGGAAACGCCGTTTACCTTCCCGCTATAAAGCGGTACCTATTTATCTACTTGCACTTAGGGGTGCTTTCAAACTGCTAGGTGGGCAGGAGCTGGGACCGAAAGACGGGAGCTCACCCCGCCGCGGGGATTCGAACCGCCAACCATGCAATCGGCAAGCCCTAGGCACTGAGATTTTACCCAAAGCGCCACCCGTGTCCCTCCATAAACATTACTTATGAGTAAATATGTTTAGGGTTTTACTGCTAAGTAGGTTATTGTTGAAATTGAGCATTTCAGACTGGATACAGTTTTGACTACTGGTACTCCTTTTGGTTTTTGTATTTGTATTTGTCTGCCATGGACCCTTGACATGAGCAAATCAATCTTATAATGAATTTGGGGGAGGCAACTTTGCTTTAAACACAACTTGGAGAGAGGCTGTTACAGTTAAATCTCTGAATGCCTAACAAATACATTTTCAGGCTTGTAATCTCAGCTCAAAAGTTATAAATTAGTTTAAATGAGAGGAGGGTTGTTTTCTTTTGCACAAAAGAGAAGCTGTGTAGTGTATTCGGATCGAAGAACAACATTATTTCCCCCAAATGTGGAAAAAACACAAAACAAAACCCATTTATTCCCTTGCTGACAGAAACTTGGTGAGAAGGGGCTATTTGCCAAGAATGTTTGTTCAAGGAACAGCCTACAGTCCGAGAATTGTGCAGTCAAGTGAGCTTTTACCCTTTAATCATGACTTAATGAACTCCTAGTATGTGAGTCTCCTCAGGTCTCCAAAGGTCACAGAACTCGTGCACAAGGCATCCTTAGCTATTCATTGTACTATAATATGATAACATCACTCTAAGTATTCAGGAAAGACGTTTCCTGTTAACAGTAATCAGGAAAGAGCTTTTTAATTGGCGGAATTTATAAAAGCAAATTGCTAATCTTTTTAGCTTTTGCCCTTTCAGTAGCAAAATGCTAATCTTTTAATTTATTTTTAAATTAAGAAACCAAGCTCCTTGCAATTTTGCAGCCATGTGTGGTCAACCTAAGTCAGTTTTATGTATATCACTCTTAATAAAAATTCAGCACCACACTTTAGTCAGTTTATGTGGTCAGTGCATGTCGCTTGCGAGTATGGTTCTCTCATACCCTTTTGGAGAGGTGAGCCATTGCCGCCGTTGCCTTGCCAAAACACTTGATTTAACCAGCAGCTAGTAGTGGTTCATCATTTTGTGCCTTCAGAACCAGTATCTTTTAAGTAATATTTATGAATATTTTAAACTCTTTAATATGACAAAATCTGTATCAGTTAACAAAAAAAAGTATTTCTTTTACCAAACCACATTCCTTATTTGCTTCAATTTGCAGCTCTGAGCTGAGAGTTTGTGTCACATTTTGGTCTGATGCACATAAAAACAGGTATTGAAACTTATCAAATGACAAAAAATAACAACAACATCTAGAGGCCCCCTTTCAACTTGAGCCCCAGACCCAATGGCTTTACTTCTGATTCTGCCTGGTAAAGCCTCCCATCTCCAAGTATCATTTACTCAACAGTCCTAATTTACTGTTCCATCCTTACAGTGGTCCCCAAGAATCAGTGTGTTTGTGTGTGCGCGTGTGAGATAAACATATACACACCCCAAAGCCATACCCTGCAACATTTCTCTGATGAAAATAGGGACCTGAGGAAAAGCGGGACGTTCCAGAATCAAATCAGAATCCAGAACAGCTCCTGTAAATCTGGGACTGTACCTGGAAAAGAGAGAAACTTGGAAGGTCTGCAAAGTACCCCTGGCTTTCAAATGATGCTTTGTGAGGTGATGATGCAGTTGTTTTGTCAAGAAAGCTTAGCTTTTGCTCAAAACTAAAACAGAATGAGATTCTACCAGAGAGCTGTGCCTGTGCATTATACTATGCAATTGTCTAATCTAACCCACTCAGAAGAAGCAAACTTTCACGGTAGTGCCAGATGATGAAAGAAGGAAAACTTTTGAAACTGACACCTCTGCAGTTCATTTTCTATAACAAAGCGGTTGGGAAAATCCCTCTTTTAAATATGCGTGTATATGCTTGACTTTACTTAAATTCCATTTACACTCTGATCCTAACCAGAAGCATGTCCTGATAAGGGAAAAACCTACATATTATGCTTAATGTGTTGCATGTAGCATCTCTCTCACACTTTAGTTTTATCAATTGCAGGTGCCAAAATGGGTGGAAGGCAGGATGATCCTTACCAGGAATGCAACATGGTGAGGTGAGACTTATGTCTTTTGCTGTTTGCACTGTGCACTCATCCCTCTTGCTGTTCTGGCTTCTGGCTTCTGAGATTCAGAATATTTTTTTTCTTGTTTTCCTCCTCCAAAAACTAGGTGCGTCTTGTGGTCTGGTGCATCTTATAGAGTGAGAAATACGGTATGTCTTCCCTCCCCAGTCTTTACCAGGACTGCAGCATGGCAAGGAGAGGCTTATCTCTTCCCTCCCCAGTGTGACTGGAACTAAAATTGTCATCCCCAAGGCTAGAGTGCTTAGAACAAAACTTCCCATTGCCACATTTCTAATCATGTGGAATGGATTTTAGATTTGGTTGTGCTGGGGAGAAAAGAGTTAAGCATACCTTCACAGCATGCTGCATTCCCAGGAAGGTTCCTGCCCCCACACCTGTAATTAGTAAAAAAGTAAAAAAAAGGGAGAAGCAGCTTCATGCTACACATTCAGCATATCATCAGGCGCACCCCTTAGTCTTATGTACAATCAAGTAGGTACACTCTGCATTTTGCTTAATTGGTTAAGCACAATCCATCAATGGCAGTGTAAAGAAACTTTTACTTGGTTAGTCTGAGCTCCAGGCTGTATTCTAAGAGTTTTATGAGGTCACATAACTTTACTTGAATTTGCCTCATGGCAGAAAGTTGAAAGATCAGAAACATGGTTTAGATTTTGGAAGCTCAGTTTGGAAGTGGAATAACGTAGTGGCTAGAGGAAGAAGAGATTACGATCCTTTGTAGACCATATTGTATAGCAGAACATCCACATATACCGTATTTCAGTCAATGTCTGAATATTCATATTAGAATTATTTTTCTGTAGGATAATTTTACTAGCCTTTGCTGATTCCTGATTCATATATTTTTTGGAAGACACTGCAAATAGGTTTTTTTAAAAAATAAAAAAAATACCATTCATTTGATATGCTGAAAACCTTGTATGCTATCTTTTGATCTATTTGTACAGAAAACTTCTAAGCCACTTAAAAATATATTAATTCAAAGTAGGACTAAAACCAGACAGTAACAAATTCACAATTATTTTCATCTCTCCCTTTGACCCTAGAGAGCTGCTGCCAGTTGAGATTAGATGGCCCTAAGCCAAATGGACAAATAGACTGACCTGGTATAAAGTAGTTTTCTGTGTTCCTAACTTCAGAATTGATGTATGGCCACTTTTCAGTTTATGTTCCTTTTGCTTCTAGCTTTTTGATGCACACAGTTGCATTTGGGCATTGAGTCACACTGTAAAAGAGAGAGAGAGAGAGAGAGAGAGAGAGAGAGAGAGAGAGAGAGAGATCTTTGTGATTGAGTGATACTCATCAACAGTCCTTTCTATCTGGGATTAAAAATTGCCAAGTGTGCTTAAAATTACACTCTCAAGCTGCAAGCCTACACATACTTACATGGAAGTAAATCCCATTGATATCAATGCTTAAGTCCACCTAAGCCTGCTTAGGTTTGGATTGCAAAGGAGCAGATCTATTGCTCTGCAAAATATGTCAGTGATCCCCATCCCGTAACAGAAGCTGTGAATGAAGTCACTAAAATCCTATTCCCTGTGCTTCAATTATTTTTCTCTATGCTTATCTACACACATTTTTGTGCAGTAGGCAAATTAGGTGGGGTATGGAAAGTGTCTGATCTTTGCAAAGGATGAATTAGGGCCTTGTTCTAATAGTCAAGTGACAGACAAGCACCACTGAGATTCATACAACAAAAGGAAATATGCATCAAAGGGACAAGTGAGATCAAATGCCCTGCCTTTATCTCTCAGTATATAAATACTGAGGGGTTTTTTCCCCCTTGTTGCTGTTGTGCTATTTATGGAACAGGGCCTCAAAAGGCATAACATATCTCTTTCCATGTGTGATTTCCATTGAATAATATTGACAGCAGGCAGCGTGAAAATTAAGAATGGCCTATATGCCAATGCCATGTTTATTTTGCCTCTTTTTGTCCATCTCCACTGACCAGCAGGTGGAAGTATAGAACAAGTATATCTGTAACCATTTACAAATTTCTGACACTTTAAATAATTTTACTGGAGTTTAATAAAATTCCCGGCATAACAGTTTGATTGATGATGTGGATAAAGGAAGTGAAAGTTTTTGTATATCTTTTTCACCAATATATGCATTTTTGTGCACATTATTTGACTGGAGAACTGCATTCCAAAACTCAGAGATGTGTGAATTTTGAAGGATGTCTGTATTTCAGTCCACTTGTTATTTTGGAAAGTGAAAATTAGGTGGGTTAGCCTTTATATGTGAACAAATTGCTCTCCCACCCCTAATACTGGCACATACTGATTTGTTTAAACCTGCAATCTTTTGGTATTCAGAACATTGCAAAAGGACTCCTATTGAGTCCCCCTGCTCAGGGCGTAGCCAGGAGTTTTGTTGGGGTTGGGCAGAACTGACATGATTGGTCAGTTATTTAAGTATTTTGATTGTTTTAAATGACTGGGAGGGAAGCTGCCCCCCTGCCCCTCTTGGCTATGTCCATGGAGGCAAACTGAGACAACTGCCTTCTGTGGCAGGATCCACAGGGGCAGCAGATCTGCCTCCTCCTCAGCACGCCCTATGGTGCCTCCACAGCAGCCTCTCAGTGAATAAGAGGCACTGCTGATCATCTCCCACTTCTAAGGAGAAAATGGTGGAGGCTGCCTTCTGGGGTCTCATACCTGGCATGATTCAGAGCCTTTTCCTCAAATGGCGGTAAGCCATGGGGATGTTGGATGTGGCGTTAACATAGGTGCACACATCCCCTACCCAGTTTGAGCCCCTACATGAATTTTTTCAATACCTGAAGAGGGCCAGGTCACTGTGAGGATACAACTGTGGAAGGAGGGAAGAAGGATATAGACCTAATTTAAGCATCTTGGAAGAAGGTTGGAATATACATGAACTAAATGTAATTAATATTGTTATAGATTTAGAGTAAACACTAGAAATTAATAAATGCTAGTATTTTGGTTATTTGTTTCTGGGAAGAAGGAGAGGGAGAAAAAGGGCTGAGATCCATCTTTGGAGGAAGCAAGCTGCAGGCTGCTCCCTCTTGAAGTGACCATGCCACAAAAACTGGACTTCCTCCATGCAGAATGAAGGTGTAAATAGGTGAATAAACAATCTTTCTTAAAGCACAACAGTCTCTGCCTTATCTTCCATCCCTGTGTGGGTACCTGGGAGCCCAGGGGCTCTTGCCACTGTCCAGCAGAGAGAGGGGCAGGCACCCAACTTTTGTACCAATATCTTCAAATACAATAGTTGGGTTGAGGGACAAGGAACCTGAGGGACAGACTCAGAACAGAGATGCCTTTTCTAAGATAGCTAATGCCACATGCGGTTTACTTGTACTAAAAATAATAACCAAGCTGTCTTTTAAAAAAGTAAAATCTGCTGCCTGCTTAATTGGGGGCACCTTTTTAATCAATCAAGTGTAATCTGATTAATTGACTAAATGTTGCAGCCCTAAAGCAAATGCCTCACTAGTGATTGACCCATTCACCTTTCTGCCTTCAGGGAAATGACACACAAAGTATATTTGTGGAGCTCTGCTAACCATCTTTCTTTTTGGTACTCTGTCAGCACATTGACATGCTTAGATAAATAACAGGCCCTACTTCTGGCCAGCGGGGTGTGTGTGTGTGTGTGTGTGTGTGTGTGTGAAAAATGGTTCAGGGTTCACTTTAAAACATCTGGTCATAGGGCTTCTTTCTTCCCCCACCTCTTTTTTTGGCCATGATCTCCTACATACATTTATTCTAAGGCACAAGTACTAGCAGGAAGCAAGAAATAAAAATAAAAATAGTGTAAACCTAATTCTGGAAGAAGGTTCAGATGATCTGTCAAGATCTCGTGTCAAACGTACTGGTTCAGATTTCTAAACTATAAAAATAGGGGCTCTCACAAAACTGTGTTACATTCCTGAAGTATAGTTTATGCTATTCCTGACCACCAGTTAGGAATGACTTTGGCCCAGGGGGATGAAAAAGCATCACCTATGGGTTTTTCTCCTCATACTTGTCCCCCCCCCCCAAGCTTTTGGTTGGTGTATTGTAAAAAGAAACCAGAAAGGCAAGAGTGAACATGTTGAAAGTTGATTACTGCAGCACCATAGGACAATGAGCCACAAGCCCCCTTCAGGTATCCCGTCTTTCTTACCTGTAGCACTTTGCTTGAACCTTTGCTTGAACCTCCTCACAGTTCAGAAAATTACTTTGACTGGAATATCCAATGTTTATGGGGAAAATGAGTGCTTAACACTAGCTTTCATTGGCTTGCTTTCAATTAGACAGCATTAGGCATTTTATAAAGATGGGGAACTTGTGGCTCCTCCTGATCTCCATCAGCTGGCTCAGAACCTTGTGCTTGATCCAGCTCCATAGCTGATACCTCTGCAGGGTCCAGCTATGTGTCTAGATTGCTACTGGATTCAAGGGTCACAGAATCATAGAACTGTAGATTTGGAAGGGGCTACGAAATTCATCTAGTCCAGCACCCTGCAATACAGGAATTTTTTGCCCAACAGTGAACTCAAATCCACGCTCATGCTCTACCGACTGAGCTATCCACAGATGAATGACATAGACATAGTCTAAACAGGCAGGATTTGAGATGGCCAAAATACCATCTCTATAGCTACTAAGCTGGCTTCTGTCACAACTCTTAAATTTGTTTGCAGATCAGACAGACCTTGAAACACCTTTCCAAAAGCCACCATCATAATATTCTTTAAATACACACTAGCCCATTCCGTTATGTTTTCAATTCTTAGCTTTGTTCAGAAACTTAGAGAAGTGTTCCTTAAAGTAGACAAATGCTTTTTGTGAACATAGGCAATTATGGTACATAACCCATTCAATAATTTGAAGAAATATTTATTTGACCATAAACATAAGTTAATATTCTGATTGTTCTCATTAACACATTAATTTGTTCATTAATTCAAAGGGGCTATATAACTAGAATACTCTGTCAATCTGGAATTGCTGCTCTATTAATTTGTGATATTAACAGAGGGGCAATTCTAGAGTGCCAGAATTCTATGCTTTGTACACCAAAAACGTACATCTTCAACATTGATATTCAGCTAGCTCTGTGGCCTCTTTTATTAGACATGACAGCAAACATCACATTAGCTATAAATCAACATCAGCTTGTTCATATGGTTTTCTCACTTGCAAAATATAAAGACACTTAGAAGTGAGGTCTATGACTGGTTATGCCAATGAATTTCAGATCTGAATTATATTTATTTTCTTTAGAACGGCCACATGCAGTATGTTAGTCCTGTAGTTGATGTTATTTTTCAAATGAATGGTGTTTAACCTTGAAACATGACAAGCATTGACAGGGGAATTGTACTCTGACAGAATAAAAATAAGATTGAAGCAATGATATGTTTCTACTTCCACGAAGACAGACTGTTTTAGTTTAACAATGAGTATATTATCTTTTAAGCCTCTCAGTCACACCAAAGATGAATCCAGCTTAAAGGTTTCCATGTAGTGATTCTGTCAAACTTTGGAATGTGAATTGTCCAAATCACAATGCTTCAAGATATTATGAACCAACCAACATGTCCTCAATAAGTTCTTCTCTGGCTCAGAATGTAAAATGAGTTTCTGAATATAAACAGTTAATGTTCAATCCATCAGGTGCCCTAACCCAACTGCCTTGATTCATGTGTAAAATGAACATTAAACTCTTTCATCTCACTGAACTTGTTGATTGCTATGACTGTGGGACAAGATTAACCAACCAGCCAACTGGATGAAAAAATAGGACCTGTAACCAGTCCTCTTTATGGTTCCAGCCAGGGAGCCATGCCCCGTTTGAAGGTTCTCACCTCCATTCCTCCATCTTCCCAGTTATTCTGTTTTCTTTCATTTCTCTCATCGGTCAGCATTCTGTGCCCCCTGAGCATGCTCAGACTCCACTGGATAGTTTTGGGTTTTTAAATTTCTTTCCACAAACCTCCGAGATCATTGGAGCCTGCTGATACCCACATTTTGTGAATGGATGGTGCTGTTCTGAGAATTTAAGGGTTGGAACTCAGAGCATGATTTCACTTCTGGAAGAAATGATACCCTCTCTTGTTTCTTAGTGTATTTGTTTTTGAGGGGGTTGGATTTCCAAGTGGCTGTCTGCCAATGATGGCATTTGGAACAATTTTCAAAGGGCAATATATATATTTATTATATTGCCTCCTGAGCATCAGCCACAGAGCACTGACCTCGTGACTGTATTGGAGAGCATATGGCAATATTACAAGGCAGGAAAGAACTCTCAGAAGCAGATGAGTTCTTCCCAAACATTTACCAAGAAAGCACATAATATCCAAGCCGTTTCTGAATTGACATGAGGGCAGTTCATCCATCATTAATTCCATATGGAACACAGTTAATGACATTTACAAGCTAAGTAAATTTATGGCTGCATCTCTAAGGTGCCTTTACATTTTCAGACAGCAAGATGTAGCAATTGGAAGCATTGCTGAAATTCCTCCATGCCTGCTGTTGCCTCCTAGGACAAGTTACTGCCTGCTCACTAGGAATATCCCTTTAGGATATTATGGGTATTTGTTACAAGGCACTTTTATAACATCTCTACCTGACACTTGTAACATATATTTTTGTCTGCTACTGGGAGCTTCGTAGATAAAATGTTTCCTCCCCTAAGACTCAAATGAACATGATCATTTATTATTATGTCTTCTATACCCAGTCATAATATTGACTTGGTTTGCTTCTATGTGAGGCAATTCCAGTGTGAGTTCAGAATTTTCTGTTAGCATGTGAAGTGAAATTAAAGTTCAGCCTTTGAAGTCCATTATGAATGGCTACTTCAGATCTTACATTTTCCATCTAGAAAATCATGTGAAGCCTGTATTTTAATTCATTTAATTTCTAGTTCACCCTTTATCGATTATTGATCCCAGGGTGCATTACATTATAAAAACATGGGACAAACTAATCAAACTCAAATAACACGAACCAGAAATAAATACCACAATTAAAAACTCTACACATAACTGAAAAACTGACTTAATGCAGTTTCATTAGCAACTGGACTTCATTCATCAAATGCCTGCAAAAGGCTGAGTGACAAAGTATGTTGTTAGTTGGTGCTAAAAAGTAAACAGGATTAGTGTGACAATCCAATAACATCCTTTTAAACAGTATATGTCCCCTCACCTCCTGGCAAATAGAAGGGGAAGAAATGGAGGTAGTGAGAGATTTTACTTTGTTGGGCTTCATGATCACTGGCAGATGGTGACAGCAGTCACGAAATTAAAAGACGCCTGCTTCTTGGGAGAAAAGCAATGACAAACCTAGACAGCATCTTAAAAAGCAGAGACATCACCTTGCCGACAAAGGTCCATATAGTTAAAGCTATGGTTTTCCCCATAGTGTTGTATGGAAGTGAGAGCTGGACCATAAAGAAGGCTGGTTGCCGAAGAATTGATCCATTCTGAAGGAAATCAGCCCTGAGTGCTCACTGGAAGGACAGAATCTGAAGCTGAGGCTCCAATACTTTGGCCACCTCATGAGAAGAGAAGACTCCCTGGAAAATACCCTGATGCTGGGAAAGATGGAGGGCACAAGGAGAAGGGGATGACAGAGGACAAGGTGGTTGGACAGTGTTCTCGAAGCTACAAACATGAGTTTGACGAAACTGCCGGAGGCGGTGGAAGACTAGAGTGCCTGGCGTGCTCTGGTCCATGGGGTCACAAAGAGTCGGACACGACTAAACGACTAAACAACAACAACAATCCAGCCTCCACAACCTGGTGCCCTCCATTTGTTTTAAATTACAGTTCCCACAAGCTCTAGCCAGCTCAGGTTAGGGAAGAATAGGTCAATACAGTGGTACCTTGGTTCTGAAACTTAATCCTTTCCGGAAGTCTGTTCCAAAACCAAAGCATTCCAAAACCAAGGCACACTTTCTCATAGAAAGTAATGCAAAATGGATTAATTCATTCCATAGTTTTCCAGTAAAGATGATAAGACTTCTCATTAAAAGGAAGGAAGAAATATTTTGTATAACCCTTGGAACAGAAAATGAAAGCAACGTCAGTCAGATTCATTATCAGGGAACCAAAAGCAAATAAAAAGAGGAGACAGAACAGAATGTCAGATAAGTTGTGATGCTTCATTCCAGGCAAATTCTACTACCATTTGACAGAGACTTGAAGATTGCAGCTATCTTTCTTCTGCCATTCCCTTTCACCAATAACTCCATTTACAACCATCTAACAGGCTTGCCATGCCAGTAAAATGATTTGTTGCCTTGTTCAGTAAAATATTTCCCTAAATAGGAAAGAAAAAGTTTTACAAATTGTTCTCTGTGGTGGAACAGAAAATACTGTTATGCTCACCCCACTTCTATGAGAGGTGAGAAATTCCAGGGACACAGCGCTTGGGAAAGAGGTCAATGAAGGCTTCTTTTCCAACATAGGCATTTATTTGCAAATGTACCGATTGATTTTGCTGCAACAAACTAACACAGTTAGTTAGCTGCCTGTCTGGAAATTATGCAATCACTTGTCTCCAGTTGGTGAATCTCAGGGATCTAATGAAAAAAAAGTTGACCCCACAAGTTTGAAGTTTGCTCATCCTTGAGCTAGATAGCATCAGGTTAGAAAAGCCTTCAAAGAAGAGCTGAGCTGAATATCTTGACATTAAGCATCTTTTCCTGACACGACTAGCAAACCCATAAAACAAGAGAGAACGAGAAAATGTATTAATGCTAAGAAAAAAATCCTTCCGGGAAAGTACATTTGGCAAAACGATTTCCTTAGTGCTTGCTTAATGACATGATAGTACATTGTTTTACAGAGATCTGGGTGGAAGAATAAAAGAGTTATAGCAGCAGAAAAAGAGAGCAGATCAATGAATAGAATGAATTCACAAGACTTTGCATTTTTGGACATTTAAAGCTGACTTAGCTATGCTAGTCTTGTTGTGACTTCCAGATATACTGCACTGCACATTGCCATTGGAAATTATAATATTTTCATTCTGAGATTTTGTTTCAATATTGTCAGCTGTTAATACGCAGTTTCATAATAAAATCTAACCCCATTTAAAGCTAAATCACACTGCCTCCAGAATTTCCAGTGAAATGAGATGCTTTAGTACTCTGATATTTCCAACGATGGGTTTAATGAAACATCCAAACACTACATAGGAAAACCCAAGTTTGACAGGCTTAAAGGTTTTCCCCATGTAGTATTTTAATCATTTGGTTTAACCTCTCATAATCCTGGAATTTAAGGTAGCCTGGTTAAATTGATGGGAGCAGATTTAGGAAGAAGAAGAAAAGGGGGGAAAGCACACAATCATAAATCACATTAATTTATGGATCTTGCTGCCAGAAGATATAATGCTGGTCTTGGTTGGCTTTAGAAGGGAATCAGACACATTTATGGAAGATAGAGGTTTCTGTGGCTATTTCATGGGATTAGACGAGACCGCAACATTTGGAGGAAACACAGTTGCTGTAGATTCAAACAACCAATGGGGGAAGGAGGACTGTTGTCTATATTTTCTGTTTGTGGACTTTTTAGACCCATCTGGCTGCCCCGTGTTGGAAACAGGATGCTGGGCCAGATGGACCTCTGTTCTGATCCAGTGGGACTCTTTTTATATTCCAGAACTTGCAATTTCTCCTCATTTGGTGTGCATTGGATTACAAGGATCAGTGCCTCTGAGGAAAGGACTCTAAATGTAGCCCTTATTATTGGTAATTGCTATTGCTTACAGCTCTGCCAGGTCTTTTAAGGATCAAAAAGCTTTTTAAAAAAACAAAAACAAAGCTAGGTTAAGTAAAGGGAGCTTGGTTTTGACATGGGCTTAACTAGCAACAAAGAAAGCAGGTGTTACCTGAGGGAAGTTGTGGTGCCCAGCAATTTTACAAGGAGATAGCAGTTCATCAGAAGAGGGTGCGGCTGCTTCCTTCAGCACCAATTGTTTCAATCAAATGAGTTAATCTAAACATTTAACCAACATATTCACCTGGAGGCTGGGGATTTATCTGTCTCTGGTTACAATGAAACCATCAATTTTCCTGCTGTTCTGCCCTTTTCTAGAGGACATAGTTTTGTGGGTCTTCCCCCCCTTAACACACAATTAAAAAAAAGAATATAGTAAATAGCAAATAATGAAAGATGTTACTAAAAATTAGAGAACTGAATTTAAAAATTGAAGAAATGAGAAACTGGGAGAACCGAAATGGATAGATCTGTCCATGGGGTCACGAAGAGTCGGACATGACTAAACGACTAAACAACAACAAATCCACCCCATCTATTTAAAATGCAAACTTTTCAATGTATTCGCCAGCAAAATCTGCATTTCAACTTTAAAGTGTGTGGGGGTTTTTTTTGTGGGGGGGGGGGACTTTTTGTGCACCAACAGTATATTGCAAATTCTGGGAAAGGGCATTCTGGCAGGGAGTTATGTTCCAGTCTGCAAAACAGAAACTTTGGATTGGGTATACTAGACTCCTGCACAAAAGGGAACCAAATAAATTTCTTACCCTTCTCTACTCAGCACTCAAACAGGTTGAGAAGCAGAGCTCTGTGAGTTAATTTGATAATAATGTGGCTCGTGAGGTAAACAGCACTGAGTCTACTGTGACAGAACACTCATATTTGGTGCTACTGGAGTGTGACAGAACATTAGGAATGCAGTACTCAGTAAACTCAGAGCTAAAGGCAAAATAGGTTGTGTGAGAATCTAACCTTTGAAACAATGGGGTAGATTGATAGTGATTATATACTTCTGGCTATGTCACAAATAACAGCAAAATTCTCAGAGGACCAATGTAACACTGTGTATCTCTGAAAACTCTTCTGTGTATGAAGCAGATAAAAGAAAATACTTCTCCACACAGTGCTTAGTTAAACTATGGAACTTGCTCTGACAGGACACAGTGACCGTCACCAACCTAGAGGGCTTTAAAAGAACAGTGCTACAGTCATACCTTGGGTTGCGAACGCTGCGGATAGCATGTTTTCGGGTTGCGGGCCGCACCGAACCCGGAAGTACCGGAATGCAAAAATGATGTCACGCGCATGCACAGAAGTGCCGAATCATGTCACGCACGTGCGCAGACAGGGCGCTGCGGGTTGCAAACGCTGCGGGTTGCGAACATGCCTCCTGTATGGATCACGTTCGCAACCTGAGGTATGACTGTATTTTTCTAGAAAAAGAGGTGCCGGAACTCACCATGAATGCCTCTCTCATTCTCTTAGAATGGCAATGGCGTCCACCTGAGAGGTGCCAGAACTGAATTCTGGCAAGTTCCAGCTGGAACCCCCCCCCCTCCCGTAAAAGACAATTAGACAAATTCAAGGAGGAGAGAGCTATCAAAGATAATAGCCTCTGAATAACAGTTGCTAGATACCACAGGAGGGGCAAGTGCTCTTGTGCTTGAATCCTGTTTTTGAGGTTTCCCACAAGTATCTGGTTGGACACTGTGAGAACAGTGGGCCATTGGCCTGATCCAGCAGGCTCTTCTTGTGTAAATGTTGAATATTGTAATGTAATGAGTAATATCTAAAGATCTATTAATGTCTTCTGAAAGACTGCATAGCATTCTGTTGCCATATAAATGGCATTGTGAACGTGCATGTGCTTATTGTGCTTCAGATCCAGGAAGAGGTGTTCCTACTGTGCCCAAATGATTCTTACGGCATGTGGGAACATGCAGAGTCCTTTGTTTTCTCCATGGTGATGCCATTGCTAAGGAAACAAATGTAGTAATTGCACTCCCTCTAGTTAGAAATTGGGATAGATTGCACATGCATTCATACACATGCCATATGATTTATCTACCCTTGGCTATTGTACACATGATGGGCACCTTTAAGTGCAAATGACTCAAATTAAGAAGTCAGTTGATTAACAAAGAGATAAACAATGAGGCAGCATTCCCTCTTTCTCTTCTAGAAAACCTCCAAGCTTTTCAGAACCAGTGGCGTAGCGTGGGTTGTCAGCATCCGGGGCAAGGCAAGTAATTTGCGCCCCCTAACCCATGGATTTGCGCCCTCTAACCCGTGGATTTGCGCCCCCTAACCCTAACCCCCAGATGTTGCGCCCAGTGCAGCCGGCCCCCCCTGCACCCCCCACGTTACGCCACTGTTCAGAACTCACAACTTGACTACTTTCCCCAGGCAGAATGTAATCAGGGCAAGTCCTTGACTAGAGTTGAATGCTTCTCCTATGACATTGGGCTCCTGCCACAGGTTTACCAGGTGTGTGCAGCAAGATACCATTTAAAAATTTCTGCATTGTATGTAGCATTGCTCCAAAGAATATTGTGAGCAATTTAAAATGATGACTCACAGACCAAGGGAAGGTGTTAGCACCATTGGCCTCTGCTACACCATTTGGCTCCTGCAGCTGCCCAAGGATGCCAAGGGCTAACCCATGACCAGAATGTCTTATATTGCCAGGCTTAGATGTGATATGAATGATCTGTCTGTGCTATTGTATCTATTCACATAAGCAGATTGTGACTAGTTACTGCAGCCATCAAGTACTTAGCATGGCTGTGTAAATGGTTCAGCACCTAGAGAACTTGCTTATGAGGCATCTAACAAATAATATCAGCAAAATTTCCTTCCTGATTCACCAAGATTTGAACTAGGCCTCTAGGTCTCATCTGTTAATATATATGCCCAGGTAATACACAGGTCATTTGGTAAACTTCAGCTTCTTGCCTTCTTTGAGGGATTTGTTCTATTAATACCATGCTGTTTTCTTTGAGTCAATTGACACAGTTAGTTAACCAGAATGACAGCTTTTCAGCACTCTACCATCTGTGATTTGTTTACATGTTTAAGGGGCGAAGGGCACAGAAAGAAAGAAAGAAAGAAAGAAAGAAAGAAAGAAAGAAAGAAAGAAAGAAAGAAAGAAAGCCTCCAGCTAATTAGGGCCTATCTACAGTGGTACCTGGGACGCAGGTGGCGCTGTGGGTAAAAGCCTCAGCGCCTAGGGCTTGCCGATCGAAAGGTCGGCGGTTCGAATCCCTGCGGCGGGGTGCGCTCCCGTCGTTCGGTCCCAGCGCCTGCCAACCTAGCAGTTCGAAAGCACCCCTGGGTGCAAGTAGATAAATAGGGACCGCTTACCGGCGGGAAGGTAAACGGCGTTTCCGTGTGCGGCTCTGGCTCGCCAGAGCAGCGATGTCACGCTGGCCACGTGACCCGGAAGTGTCTCCGGACAGCGCTGGCCCCTGGCCTCTTAAGTGAGATGGGCGCACAACCCCAGAGTCTGTCAAGACTGGCCCGTACGGGCAGGGGTACCTTTACCTTTACCTTACAGTGGTACCTCAGGTTAAGTACCGTACTTAATTCGTTCTGGAGGTCCGTACTTAACCTGAAACTGTTCTTAACCTGAAGCACCACTTTAGCTAATGGGGCCTCCTGCTGCCGCTGCACCGCCGGAGCACGATTTCTGTTCTCATCTTGAAGCAAAGTTCTTAACCTGAAGCACTATTTCTGGGTTAGCGGAGTCTGTAACCTGAAGCATATGTAACTTGAAGCGTATGTAACCTGAGGTACCACTGTACTCCCTTATGCTTTTCAACCCCATTCAACCCCATCCATTACACATGAAAAGTTTTTTGATAGGTTTTCTGATTAAAAAAAATAACATATGCAGAGATGCAGAATGAATATTACTATAGGAGTAGTTCAGTTCTGCTGGTCCGGAACCAAGGTAGACAAGAATGCAAACAGAATTGCCCATGTTCTACACACACCCCAATCATATATTGACAAATAGCACAATTAAAGTGGATTAGGCACTCTTATGCTGCTCTCCCTTGTGCTTGAAAGTTTGGAATAACAATGACTTGATGTGATCTCATAGAACCTTTGCGCAAACAAATGAGAATGAATGCTCAATAAACAGCAGGCTATAACCTCCACACAAACTCTGTATAAGCTCCATACAAACTATGTGAAAACCAGTAAGGATGAATGCTCAGTAAACAGGTTGCCATAGTTTTTAAAAAAACTATGGCCCCGTAAAAAAGCACTCCACTATCATTTCAAAGCTTGCATCCCTATGTACAGTTCAGATGTTCTTGGTGTTGCTATTGCAGCCAGCTCAGCAAAGGATAAGAAAATCTCACACTGTAGCAAGCATTTTCAGTCTAATAATAAATAGCTATTTCCTGGGCATCAGGTTGACTGTGTTGTCCTGATGAATGCTGAGCTAAAGGAAATGGTTGATGCATTTCAGTCATGATAAATAAAGGGGCAGATATACCAATTGCCAAAGGCTTTCATAAGGTTTCCTATGAACATCACTATCAATTGCCATATTGACTAGTTTCAAAATCTTTTCCTATGGATCTGGAGTCATCAAATGTGACCTCCCAAGCTTCTCTTCTGGCCCAGTCCACACCCAAACCATAGACCACATCCTTCACTGGCCTGCTGCACTGTGCCCCTTTTAGTAATTGCACCTGGCTGGAATGTGTCCTTGAATGGGAATAATATCTCTTGCTTGTCTGGATTGAGGATGGAGAGTGGTATGTGTCTCAACACACCCACTTTTGTCACATCCACCACTGGTATCAGGTCCTCAGAAGGTTGCCCATGAAGGAATGCTGAAATAGACCCCCACCTCTGCATTATGCTATTGCAGCAAGAAGGGGAGCATAGAACTTCTGAAAGAATGTAGGATTTCCACTGTCGTGCTCCTCCCTTGCCATACTTCCAGTTCTGCCCATATCCCATCCTTGCCATATTCTGCCAACACAAGGCTCCATCTAGCCCAGCCTATTGCCAGTGCAATAGTTACGCTATGCTGGCTTAAATTCATTATGCTGAAATATCTCTGTCCCGCAGATGCAGTCGGAGAAAGCAGCCATCCTATCCTGCCAAATGGACATAACTCTTGGAGACAGTAGTGCCTGGTACCCACTGGGGCTGGTAGGGTGGAAAGCAGGGAGGCCAAAAGCAGACAAAGTCAGGCACAGCCAACTAAGTCTAGTGTGGTCCACAGCCTGTTCCCTGATGAGTTATTTTAAAAAGGCAACACAAAGACTAAGAAGGAGGAACGTTCCTACTAGTTGTAGGTAAGGAGGAGTCAGGTGGGGCTGTATAAAGGCAGACTGAGGTTAGTGGAACTGTGCTTCCTTCACTCCAATGGACCAGCCTCCACTGGCTGCATAGGGCCATATTGCAATTCAGTCCTAATTTTCTGATTTCATTAGCTGTTTACTTTGTACCATTTCTAAATGGCAGGTGCTGTTCATACAGCTTTGTCTTTGAATATGTTCTAGCCATCTATTGCTCTATCCATTTCAATGAGATTTTCTGTGATATCCACTGTCAGGATAAGTGGAGAATGCACAGTTGTTGTTGTTGCTTTTTCAGTTGAACTCCTAGACCACTTTAGGAAATCTTACCTGCCTGGAGGTCTGTAGGGGAGCGTGGAGTCTCGCCTCGTCACCTTCCAATTTTCCTCTGGCAGATGAAGATAAAAAGGTTAACAGTTGTTTTTATAAATGTTGTTATGAAGTTGAACAGCTTTAATTTGTGGTGAGGTGAAATTATTGTTTGGTTCAGGAGTGTTGTCAAACAACCCCTGCTCCCAGGAAGCTGTTGAGAGAATTAGAGATAAAACAAAAGTCCCTTCTATTGCTCTTTTGCAGCTAGGGCTTGGTGAGGGCACAGCATGGGTGTTTTACAGTTAAACCCACTTGCAAGCCAGGTTTCTTAAAATACCGTTACAAAACACTGGTTTCCCAAAACATCATGGAATATAAGTTACTGAAAAGAGTAGGAGACACATGAAGTGCAAGTGTTTCCCGTTTCCCAATGTCTTCATGTCCGAAATACAATTTTTGCCTCCTGTGCTTCTACAGAGTTTTCAAACTGTCAGACAAACCAAAAAAAGGGCGGGCAGTCCTAAGAAGGTGCTGAAGCAAAAGTACAGTATTGTTAGAGGACTGGGAGGTCTGCTTTGGATTATGCCTGTGGGTCTCCAAGTTTGTAGTTTGGTATCTGTAAAATGGGAAGGGAGCGCTCTACTTGTCAAACCAGTCTCTTTGTTAAGGTAACGCCACTAAAATGCCTACCTGGCTTGGTCACATGAAAATTTTGTTGTCTCTTGACACAGCTGGCTTGTGGATCAATCTGGAAGCAGAGAGAGGTCATTGGGCCTTGGAGCAGGACTGTGGAATAGAAGGAGTAAGAAATGAGAAATTACTACTATTATTATTACTAGTAGTACTACTGTTTCCCTCAGAAAAAGACATCACATCAGTAATATGAATCAGTTGAAAGTGTATATGCAACCTACAGAGCTTAAGCATCACTTGTCATATTTACCTGTGTTGTTTTCCTAGAGCTGCTGATAGTTATTATCACCTTCAGAAACAGGAAATTACTACTTCACTGGAGTTTACACAACAAGCATCTAACAAAATACCACTGGTGGCAGTCTTATCATGGTTCATATGTGAAATAAAACAAAAGTTGGCAAAAACAATATGCAGTTTTAAATATTTTTATGTTCAGTTTCGTTTGTCAGGTTTGAGTATGTTTACATTTAAAATAATATAATTAAAAATCATGGGACACATGTTATATTGAATCTTGTATTCATTTGGACTAACAACTGCGGTTATTTGGTTCTGTACTCCCAGTTCACCACTGCAGATTAGAATACCCCAACCAAACATTGATTGAAAGGGGGATGGCGGTGAATTAACTTTTTGCCCTCTCCCTAACCCAGCTGTTAAAGACCATGAAAGGGAAACTACTATGATGCTAAGGGCATACCCCAACAAAGAGTTGGGCTGACTTCAGCCTTACATGGTCTTAAGGTACAGGGACATAATCCTTTATGACTGTGGCGACACTGACTTGAATAAACCTGCATAAAATACAATGCACAACATTATATGTTATGCATGAAATCCTACTGATGCATCTCACTGAAGGTAAGGAGTGGGGGAGATTATCAGGCTAATCATTCCATGCACCATCATCAAAGGGAGACCACTGATCCTTGGGCTGTATTAACTGGTAGCAGCTTTCCAGGGTTTTAGACAGGAAACTTTTTTTCAGCCCTAGGTAGAGAACCTGGGAACTTCTACAAGCTTTCTCCCTTTATGTCACATGATCCACTGATGTGTGCTAAATTTACAAGTCAGAATGCATGTTCAGGATCTCTTCCTAGTTAAGGCATAGTTAATCTGTTCTTAATGATTTTGAGCATGCAGTCTTGTTTAAATATTTTCTGTGTCTGAGCAACAGAAGCATTAAAGACTAGCAATCACATATTGTCATGAACACAGGTAGGACTCAAAAACTGTATTAGTCTTTAAAAGGGCTAAGAGCTAAAAGAGACATTTCATTAATCTTTAAAAACTAAGTGACACAGTAGTTAAATTTTTAAAAGGTATTTTTTAGTGGAAATACACATGGCAAGTAAAAGTGACAATGACTAGTAAATACTGCCCTCTGGTGTGTTCTGTTCCCTTGTCTGCAGCTAGGACTAGTCTTTCCTCATCATATGATTCCTTGTATATCTTAATCGTTACTTAATACGTAATTGTACAGTTTGTTAACTTTTACCTTATCTGTTCAGAAGGTAGCAATCATTCCTTCCTATGCAAGGGATGAGACAAAATGTACATTTTGAAAGTAATGCAAGAGACCTGGGGGCTGCTACCCAGACTGGGCAAAGGGCCTCTCTTTTGATGCAATGTTGTCATGGAGGGTAAAGAATGCAAAAGCTACAAGCTAGTAGTACCTTAACAAAACAAAATGTCACAAAGGGAAGTTTATATCTCATTTTTACTAAGCAAACATTCGAGTTCCCTAGGACTCTTCTCCAGGTGGGAAGGTAAGCAAAATTAGGTATGGATGGATAAGTCTATTTCTTGTCCATATCAATTTCACATGTGCTTATTCAGAAGTCCATCCATCTCACTTCAGCATTAAGCTGCAATTCCTTATTTTTAAAAAATCCACTAATATTTGTATTATTTAATACATATCTTATAACAAAACACATATTTCAATATGTGGTTTCCCCCCTCAATGTATGCATCTTGAAATGCACATTTTTAAAATGCACTTGAGCTGTTTTCTCTCATGCTTAGCAGCTTGTTCCCTTTTGTGCTTTTGTTTTGCTCGAACCATGAAGTTTTTCTGCCCCCCTCCTGCAGGCCTCAACAGTTGTTTCCCTTTTTCCTTCTGCTAGGAACATAGCAGGTTTCATGCCAGGCTAATGTCAAAGGGTCAGTTTGAAACCCCCTTGTCTTTGTTTCTCACTCTTACAGCTGGCTGGCATCCATCTTTGGGGCTCTTTTGGAGGCTGACTGTACAACTCCATGCATCACATAATTATTAATTTCTGGTTTAACTCAGCTGGCTACCTGTGGTTTGGCTCAAGCTTCTCAACCTCTCCAATTCTCTTTCAACAACCTAGCATTCCCACTAGAGATACTTCCATCATCAAGTGCCACCCAGTGGCAGAATGTCAGTTATCATGTGCTTGAGGCTTTGCAAATCTTTACCATGACCTTTGAGAACTGAGAAATATTTTTAAGGACTCACCCTATTTCTCTGATTGAAAATTGTTTTACGGAATTTTAATGTTATGTCTTTATATCGCTGTAACTCACCCTGGGACCTTATGGTAAAGAGTGAGTATGAAATCTAAATCATCAACATAACCCACACCATTTATTACACATTGCAGTCCAAAATCTAAATTTGATACTAAAGGAGTTAGAAGCTGGAAGGAAAATGAAGGAAATCTAACCTGAAACCTTCTCAGGAAAAAGATACAGACCATGAGACCTGGTCTGGGCATATCCTGAATGACTATTTTATTAGATGTGGTCAGATGTGGCAGCTTCTCTACACCACATTCTGTGTTCTATTACACTCTGAGCTGAAAGAAATGCTCAACTATTTAATATCTTAAAAAAAACTAAGGGGGCATTTTAAAAGTGGTTTTAACAAAAGGACACATATGGGAAGCATTCATGTTGTCAAGGAATACAACCTTGTTCCTCCAAGATATTAAAAACATTTGGATATGTCAGAGTTCTGATATTTTAGGGAATGACCAAGGAAAAATCTAAACCAATGCCAGCGTATCCTAGCTTGGTTTTCATGAGGGTTGCACAACAACATGACTGTTCTTTGTTACATGGTAAAATGTCATTCAGGAATGATCCAATGGAACACCATGGAAACAAAACGACCTCTTTTCATTTTTTCCTTTATGATTCCTTCACTTGCTAATAAACATGGTCCCTTTTTCAGCCAACCCCAGCAACTGTGTTCAAAATAGAGGAAAACAGCATAAATAATAATTACCTAATTAAAAGGCAGACTTGAAGTAAATTGCGAAGTGATAAGACTCTTTGGCCAAAGACTGAGGAGAATGGCTTGGCCAAACTGCTGATTAGAGGGGAAAGACATTAACCAGTTGAAAACAGTCAGTTGTCTTTCCTTCTGCCATCTTGTTTACCCTGCTATAGGATAACTGTTTACTTGGCCCTGTTCTGGCAACCACAGAAGCTCTATTTGGACATCCAGATTATTCACGTGTGAATAATCATGTGATGGGTAGGAGGACTCCATTGTCAAGTCCCACTCCTCCCACCACAGCCTTGCATGAGTTCAAGGAGAAAGTCTGAAGAAGGGGTCTCCTCTACTTGCCTAGTACATTACTCAGCAGAGGGCCCTGCAATGCATCAGGACAAGTTTACAGTCATACCTCGGGATAAATATGCTTCAGGATAAGTATTTTTGGGTTGCGCTCCGTGGCGACCCAGAAGTAACAGAGCGCGTTACTTCTGGGTTTCGCTGCTCGTGCATGCGCAGATGGTCAAAATGACGTCACCCGCATGCTTGGAAGCGGCGAAATGCAACCTGCGCATGTGCAGATGTGTAGTCACATCTTACGTTTTGTTCAGGATGCGAACGGGGCTCCGGAATGGATGGCGTTCACATCCCAAGGTACCACTGTACCACATTTTTACATATTTTTTGTTCAATACAACTACAAATAACAGAGGGGTGAAAGTATTGAGAAAACAGCAAAATTAATACACCCCCCCCAACCGGGAGCAGACATTTTAGGAAAAAATGAATCCAAATAGCAAAGGACTTTATAAAAAGTTGGTAACAAAGACAGAGTTACATTATCAGATTATATACTCTTTTAATATCGTACTGTCCCCTAGCTAAAGTGACTACAAAACTATTACTATAAAAGCAGGAAGCCACTGTCATCAGGTCCGTAAGTGGGTGAATGGTGAAAGCAGCGAAAGCGAAGTGATATATATTACCCTCTTAAATGTGCGGACTTGGTAAGACCAGAGTCTAAAATTACCCAAGAACACCAATGGTCATTGTCACAGATGATGTGCCTGATAAGTTACCTATCCTGTTAAGTATATAACCCTTTAGGCTAAACTGTGGCCCTCCAGATGTTGCTGGATTACAATTATCATTCATCATCCCTGACCAACGGCCATGCTGGCTGGGGTTGATGGGAATTGTACTCCAACATCTGGAGGACCATAGTTTAGCTACTCTGGGGCCAAAGTATTACCTGGAAGATCTGCAACTGGATCTTCTGACATTGTTATTTTTACATTAGAGCAACTGCAGAAAGTGCTAAATTTAATTTGAGCTGTGATGCCAAGCCCCCTGTATCGGTGGTTCCCATAGTGTGGTCCACAGACCCCCCTGTGGCCCATGAGCTTCATTTAGGTGGTCCATGGTGGCAACTGCAGAGATACACAGCCACTTACATATAAAGAATGGTAGGGACAATGGCTGCTCCATTGTTCTTATAACTTGGTGGGCCTCCCAAAGGTGAGTGGGGCAGACCAGAAGTGACAGAGGAGGTGGCTCTGCCTTCCTCAGAGGATTAAGGTCATAGCTGGCATCAAGATGGGGGGTATAAACTTTTTTTAAAAAGTAGTTTAGCATCTAGCACAGCACATTACAATTACAAAACAAGAGGGAAGAAAAATCATTAGGCAGTCCACCAAGACCCTCAGCAATTTTCAAGTTGTTTGTGGGAAAACATTTTGGAGATCACTGCTCTGTATCATATCTCTCAACCTAAATATTCCCCTCTGGGAGCGGGAGCGCTACAGAGGCAGCAATCACAACAACATTATCTTTTTATCCTAGATGTTGTTTTATTCTCCTAAGCAAACAGTTCCCAAATACCACTTTAAGTGCTTTTAGCCTATTGTTTTCCTTAACCACTATATGTAAAACTTGGGGGTTGAGAACTCTTTCAAATATGCATGAGGACATGGCTCAGATTACTACGTGTTTTAAAACAGATTTGCATAGTAATTCAATGACAGCCTCTTGTCTTGGTATGAAGACTTCAAAAAAGCACGCAACAAGAAGATTGGAAACAACGTGGAAGGAAAGCTAAATTGCAGATTAAGGTTGGTTTGAGTATGTGAATGCTAGTATATTTGAGTGGCATATTTAGCCAGCATGGCAAGTTGTAGCTGTATTTGCACAGTGGATTGAAGTTTGGTCATTAATAAAAGAGCTGAACCAGAGGAAAGACAAATGAAGTAACAGCATGATAAAGACAGGGCACTCTTCTCCAATTGTTCTGCTGGTCTCCAGCCACAGTCGCTCATCTGGGCACTCCTGTTTGCCATGGTCTACCGATCAGACTGAAAGTGCCTGACATCAATTAGCCTCTTTAGAACACAGACTTCACCCACCATGTGGGGAAAGCCACTGTTCTTTGACCCCGTGACTAAGCTGCAGCAGATGCATGTGTAAGAGGTAGGAGGGTGATTCAATTCACTCTGCTCCAGGACAACATGGTGAGCAGCCTGCCTGGCTGGTCATGTAGCTTGCTTCCTCATGAGATTGTTCAGAATTTCTCTCCCAACTCTCACCTCTGTCCAATGCCTATACTTTTGAAAAACCAATATTCCAAAAGCTTCTAAAACCACATATATTCCATCACTGTGGACCAATACATCCCCTTGGGGATTATCTGGCAGTGAGCAGAGAAAACAAATGTAATTCTTTTCTTTTTAATTGATGGAGAATGGGAGTGGGGTGGGGGAACAGGATGAAATTTTGGAATAGTGATATTCTCCACTGTGTTGGAGGGAGGGACAAGGAGAGAAAGAGAGGAGATGCGAGGTATTAATCTTGAATGCTGCATTGGCTTCAATAGTTGTGTATTTCATTATGACAGCTATTTTGGTGCCTTAATTTTATTCTGCTGGGGGAAGGTTGGATCTGGAGCAAGCTGTCTTCTCCTCTGATCCATACATATGCACACTATGAATCTGCCCATTTCTACAACCTTGTGAGGAACCTTTGTTGCCCCCATCACCTTAAGTTATTGCCCATACTTGCTGGGACTGGTGGGACTTTTAGTTCAGCAGCATCTGGAGACCCAAAGATTCGCCATACCTCCAGTAGAACCTACAGTGACTTCAGTTTATGACGACTCCCCTATGCTCACAGGATTTCACTACTTGTCAATTAATTGATTGATTAACAATAGTTCTGAAGCAAGGAGTGAACTGTCAATGTTTCTGGACAATATGTGTCATAGCAAGCATCATCTTAGTTTAGAAGAATGTTCTTAGAGACATTCCCTCTACATGTGCAAAAGTGCCTTAAAACAGTACTTGCCCCTTTCAGTTTGTGCAAGTATTTGCTATAAATACTAACTAATCAGGGACACATTTTTAGTCGATTAAATATATATTTAATTGCTTAATCTAATGTATTAAACACTACAGCTCTCAGAACCACTATTTTTGGAATGAAACTAATCTGTTGGAAGCATACTTAGGGCTTTCCTGTCCAGCTTTAAATCATGTTGCAATCTTCACTGCCTGCCTTCTTTATGCTCACAGCTCATTTTTCCATCACCAAGGTATATTATGAGCCTGATGAAAATCAAGAGTCAACCAGGTAAGCCAGTCATGCTACTTAGCCCATACTGACATGCTGTGAATCATAAAACACAAAGACTGTGAGTTCTTCTCCTAATCAAGGAAGGATCAGGACTAGTGAATATCTCCAGTAATCATCCCTGCAATAATCCCATCTTTAGAGATTTTAGCTTCACTTCAAGATTATACATCTCCAAAAGAATGTACTTCTGGATTACAATGGGCAGTTTGTAACAGGGGACAGAAAAGGCTCACTTTGTATGACAAGGCTGATGGACATTTAACAATGTCTCTATTTACAAACCCAGACCTTGCCAACATCCTGGAAGATAACTGCCTTGATACTGAAGCTGTTGCAGTTGCAGTAATAGGCTCTACTGGATGGGTAATTGTACTGCACCCTTTGACTATCAACACCAGATTTTCTAAACTAATATAATTAACATTGGGTGATGAATATGCAGTGAGTGACTGATGCTTTGCCCACTTGCCTGCCAATTACAAACAGATGACATAATAACAAATCGTACAGAAATCTACCTTGAGGGGTTGGTGTAAGGATTACACAATGCATGTGAAGCCCTTGAAAACACTGTACAAGCATTAATCATTTTTTTAAAAAATCCAAAATTCTAAAAGGATATAAAAATGATCCCATACCTTTCTGGCATGGTACTGGTCACACAGTACATGCTAGTGCCTCTCACCCTTTCCAAACAATCAGTTATGGGAAATGCTCAGTCTTGGGTTTGGGCAAGTCTCAAGGAAAAATGTTTTGCTTTTACCAAAACAATTGTACACAACCTAGAGCATTCTGTTATAAAGGCAACTACAATTCCAAACAACACAACACAACACAACACAACACCTTCAGTGGGCTGCCTCCCTGAGTGGAGAATGGGGCAATACCCCCTCTTAACTGCTTAAAATAAAATAAAATAAAATAGCATCCAAACGCTATCCTCGAGGTACATTTTAATGAACCCTACAGATATGCACCATATTTTTCGCTCTATAAGACACACCAGACCACAGGACACACCTAGTTTTTGGAGGAGGAAAACAAGAAAACAAATATTCTGAATCTCAGAAGCCAGAACGGCAAGAGGGATCGCTGCGCAGCGAAAGAAGCAATCCCTCTTGCTGTTCTGGCTTCTGTGATAGCTGCGCAGCCTGCATTCGCTCCATAAGATGCACACACATTTCCCCTTACTTTTTAGGAGGGAAAAAGTGAGTCTTATAGAGCAAAAAATACGTTAATCTGTTTTGGTCTAGTTTACTCCAAAATCTCCCAAGCTGAACTATTGATTCTGTTTGTTCAAAACAGAGACAACTAAAAGCTCTGTAGTAGTTTTCCATTTTCAAGGGAAATGGCAGACTTTTTCATATCGATGCTGATGTTTTGCACCTCCTAACCAATGCACAGTACATGAAGAGGAAAGATCACTTAAGTCCATCTTTGCCACACCTCCTTCACTTAGCCCTTTTTATTTAAAATGTTCCTCGTTGCATTTCTAAATGGACTCAGTGTCCATAATGCAGTAATAAATCCGAAACATCTTGAAACTATCAAATATGCAGAGCTAGCAGCATCTGTTCCTCAGGTCAGGCCTTAGATAGCCTATCTTCAGATTTTTGAATTACTTTGCACCAATAGCTAAACATCCCAACATATATTAGTCCAGGGATCCAATTGCCTCAACACTTAGGGGTCGATTTGAATACCCCTGAAATAATGCATAGAAAATGGATTTGAATTTTTCAGTTGCAGTAATATTTGAAAAGCTCCATATTTCTGCACTGAAAATTAACATTATTAGTATTTGCTCAAAAAATGTTTAAAATTGCATAGAATGATTTCAAAAGCCTATTTAAGGTTTCTATATAAGCAACCTTTTTCATTTCATTCGAAGAGCCCTGAATCAGAAGAATTACAGCAATGTAGCAATGAGATTTACACTTGCTGTTTTCCTGTAGAGCCATTGTATCATTCGTGCAACACTTTCTCTTACTAATGACCACTCATTTGGATTTAGCACTGTTAACAGCTAAACCATTATCTTAAATACAAGAATAGCTTGCTAAGCTTTCTCAGTTCCCATGCAGGCATAATCTATACATCCTCAAGTGGAGGATCCTAGTTCAGCACCCCAATCTTGTAACTCTACTTGCTTAGAGGAAAAAAGCAAAGAGACAATGACAGTGTGGATGAAGAAAAGGGCATTGAGCCTCCAGGATACCTTATAGGGGCCTATGCCTGAAAGGTGGGACTAAGAGGTGTGCACAGCCCTTTAAGTCACTTTCACAACCCTTTCACATTCATTGAAGCAGAGGGGGAAGGAAGAAAGAGGGTTCTACTGAATACTATGGAGACCCCCCCTTGCATGGGGGCACAGTACCCAGAGAAGGATGAATCATGTCCATTTAAAATAATGAAAGGCCAAGGGTTTGGGGTGTTGTTGGTTTTTGGGGGGTTTTGGTCACACAGTAATCAAATTTCCCATCTTTCATGTGGCCTCTCATCTTGATATTTCATTGACTACTTATCAATGGATGGCCTGCAGTCGCTGTCATTCTGCATTAGGCTTTCTTGTGTGTCCTTTCATCCATACTAGGCACAGCCACTTGGTTCTCTTTGATCTCCACCCATGAGTTTAAAGCTGCTAATGAGAGACAATATCTCTACATGTAATCAGCTACTCTTTATAGTGAAGGCCTTGAAAGATGACCTGATGCACTTGAGTATGATAGAAAAGATTAACACAACACGGTACGTCAAGAGCTATGAAATAATTTCTCACTGGTTCTTTGCTAGCAACAAACAACCCCATTCTTTCTCTCTTTCCTTTCAGATCTTTCCTCAAAACCCATTTCTTACCCATTTATACCTTACATTTTCAAATCTCCAAAAACAGCTAGTAACAAACCAGAATCTCTCTCTCACACACACATGGGTTGTATGTAAGCATATGGAAGATGCCTGCTGAATCTCTCTTAGCAGAGTACAGTACAAGTACTACATTCCACTGGAGACAATATTTAAATCTACCATTATCCATTACTACAGTGCCTATATTTAGTCTGAAATGCTTTGTTACTTAAGGCAAAACAGCATAAAGTCTCTCTCCACCTCGCCACAACTCCCCAAATGCGTAACTAACAAGTTGCTTTCATGACAAATCAGCTGACTGAGGTGACTGGCTCTGTGTAAGGCAACTTTCTATGTTTTTGCATTGAAATTAAAGAAGTCTGGAAAGTGTTTAACTTGCAGATTATGCCTTTAGATGCTGGCTTCCTCTTCAGTCTCTTTCCTTATTTGCTGCCAGGAGCCATGTTAAAGTTTGCATTTTTAAAAAAGCAATCAAATGAAATGGTTTGTTTAACAAAATGAAATATGGCCAAGGTGATACCTATCAAATTTACTGTAAAGCTGGAGTTATTACTGCTTTTTAAAGATGTGGGCAAGTGATTTTTGCCACATAACCATTATTTATGTTTTTCTATACCCTCTTTAGAGGTTCCTAGAAGAGGGCAGTAAAATGAAAGGTACTATAGAATTAGTGATTGTTTGTATTAGGCATGTGTGAAAGGAAGCTGTATATTTAACACTTACCACATCATATGTATGTGCCGTTGCCAAATGTAAAAGACAAACAATCTGGTTTGGTGTACAGAGAGTTAAGCTCTAATGAATGTTATAAGGAAATTAACTTTACAAAAAAAAAAAAAAAATCTAGAAGGGGTGAGGGCATGTGGTTAATTCACACTCTTGAGACAAAAATCGGGTGGTTGTCACCATTTTATCCAAAGAATAGTTGCTGCAAGATCTGAACAGACAGTTGTGCTTATTTCCAATAAAAAGAAAAAACAAAAAAATAGAAAAGTCTTATGTTATGCCTGACAAAAATAATACCATAAATTATATTGTTTCTTGAATCAAGTGACTTGTCAGTAGGTAGTAAAAAAAAAAAAAAAAAAAAAGCCATAGAAAGAACTATAATAAAGAGGACATGGAAAACTATATGCCTGGTCTACTGCTAGACTCCACCAAGTCTTTTGAAAATTAGATTAACTTGGGTTTATTTTTCCATATACAACAGCCTGACAAAACTTGTTCCCCATCTGGATGCCTCAGAATTAGTGGGAGGGTGATTCTTTCCTACACTGGTTGCTTATATACGTATCACCAAATGAGAAACGTTTCATCAGGAAAGAAGGCGAAAGAAGGCACAGATCAGCATAAAAAAAGCATATGCTAATTTATGTGTATAAATGCAAAATTTAGAAATAATTGCTATAATTTAAATAGAAATACAACACATCTCACCACAGTGGCTGGCATGTACAGGTGCTATATTTTGATAGACAGCTTCAATCCCCCTGTTGTTGTAGCCCCGTCCGAGTTCCGTTGCCAAGCAAGCAGGGGCAAGAAGTCTCTGAAGAACTTTTGCCTGAGAGCAGAATCCACATACAAAGCCCAACAGTCCAGAGGTCAGGGAATTCAGATGATCACAGAGCCCAGGGTCCAGTCTAGAGATCAGCTAGTTCAGATAATCAGAGAGTCTAGGGTCCAGCAGGAAGCAGCAAGGTAGGGCTAGGAACTACAGGCATTGTTTCCAGCATCTGACTGCTGCTGAGACCTCTGTTTAAGAAGGCCAGAGACAGCTGGTTCTCATCAGTACCAGGTGCCTTCTCCCCTGTGAAGGCTGAGCCCACAACCTTTTGAAGGTGTTGGGCAGTTCTGCATTCTCTGTCACTCAACAGCATTTCGCCGTCTTCTCCATGCAAAGGACCTACTACTTGCTTGTTCTTCCTCTTACTTCAAATATAGCCGAATAAACCTTTTATTAATTTTTAATGTCTCTTGCCAGCCTGAGCTCCTTCTGAGCTTTGGCCTGCCTCACCTCCTCCCTGAAATTCCACCTCCTTAATATAAAACTTCACTGGTTTAATAGCTTGAGTGCTGTTGTGCTCATAGCCTGCCTTCAGGTTCCCCACTATGCAAAAGGGATGCTGGACTAGATGGGCCATTGGCCTGATGCAGTGGGCTCTGAGTATGTTCTTTTAGGACATTTAGAAGCCAAGAGCACCATTAAGGGAGGGCAAAGATTAGTCCCCCCCCCCAACTGTACTTTAGATTACAGTAAGCCCACAATTTACACATATTTAATGTGTGCGTATTCAGCTTTATGCACTTGGCAATCTCCCCCCCCCCCAAAAAAAAAATTAAAATTAAAAGGGGGGTGGAAAGGGGGCAGGAATCCAGGAAAAATGACTTTGGCAATTCCACCCACCATCACCCCCATTGTGTTTTGACTTTAGGTGTAATCCTAGGAATGTAACCCCTGCGTAAATTGCAGGTTTACTGCACATGCAAGTAATATTCTGTGGGGTGAATTATATCTTTGGCCAGCTCACCAGGTCTACACATTGAGAGACTACTGATACCAGAGGTTAAATGGGCCCATGTGCTAGTTAAGTTATAAAGTCCCTAAGAACCTTGAATATTTTCCTCCACTTGGATAATCTGAATTTGCATTCCCAATAGTCCACTTTCTTCTAGACCGATACTTATTCTGGATCCCCTTATGTACATATATGCACATACTCATACACATGTACACATTTTGCTGTGTCACAGAGAACTACAACTCAACCAACCCACAAACATTTTCTTGAATGTTTCTGAATGACACAAGTACATTCTGGGCTAAAGACTAGTTATCCCAGTGGATAGATTGGTATACCTCAGACTCAAAGCTGACTATCTGGCATTCATTCTGTACATGTAGGAATTATGGTTGAACAGGCTTGTATTTGACCATCACCTCAGCAACCACACCAGTGATTTGCCATGGGCCACCTGGCATACCCAGGCCCCAACCCCAGATTTCTTAACATGACAGCCTAGTCCACTAGCCACTGAAAGAACCGCACTGATCTGCAGGCTCAAAGCACAGCTGATCTCATTTATTGAGACCTTCAAGGAGGATACTTTCCGTTGAACGCTAGAGGTCACCAAAGCCTCAGATACTGTTAAAGCCCTGGTAGGAAGACAAAGGTTCCCTCTTGGTAACTCTGATTTTGGCTATTACTGTAAAGTCGTTGGGCACTTCAAATTAAGGACACTGAATCGCTCAGGGCAGTTCCTTCAAGCGCTAAGTACCTGAAAGGCACCTCTCCCTCTCTTTCTTTTGAAAGAGATAGGTGTTTGTGTTTCGTGAAAGTATGATTTATCAGCCTCTCTGATACTCAAAAGCTCTTTGGCTGATACCTGGTGTGTTTGAATTCTGAGTAATGTTGTTGTGACAGAACCACATAACACCCAGCCATATTTCAAAGGAGTCGGCATGGCATATTTCAATAAAGAAACATCTCTCTTCTACTCATTCCACGTGAGGCATGTGAAGGCATCGGTGGAACAGAACATTCAGGAGGACATCTGAATGAGAGACCAAACACCTTTTCATATCTGGGGGATCTGGGAAGGGGGAATGCTCTGGGTCTCCTGTATGAAGAACCTGTGAATGATAAGAAGCCTTCAAAGTGTGTGTTTGTGTATGTGTTATACACACACATACACACACTTAAAAAAAAATCTTTACAGAAAACGAATCTATCCTTTAATTATCCTCCCTAATTGCAACTTTTTATTTGCTTAATCAGAAAAAAGAGACAAAAATCCACATGAAGGAAACATTTATTTATTGTGTGCCACATGAAGAGCCCAATTCAGTGAGGGAGCTCTTTGTATATAAAGCAAACTGGTCTCATGTTTATACAGATGAGGTTGCTGCAAACCTACAGTAAGTCTTTAGTTATTATCATCAACTAATAATCCCAAGAGGGCAATTAGGGATTTTGCCTCTTTAACTCACCTACAGCACATGACACATGCAAAGAAACCACAGTGATCTATCCATCTATCCATGCAACCACCCGCTCTTGCTCTCTCCCCCATCCACACACAAATTATATATATATATATATATATATATATATATATATATACACGCAGGTGGCGCTTTGGGTTAAAGCCTCAGCGCCTAGGGCTTGCCGATCGAAAGGTCGGCGGTTCGAATCCCTGCGGCGGGGTGCGCTCCCGCTGCTCGGTCCCAGCGCCTGCCAACCTAGCAGTTCGAAAGCACCTCCGGGTGCAAGTAGATAAATAGGGACCGCTTACCAGCGGGAAGGTAAACGGCGTTTCCGTGTGCGGCTCTGGCTCGCCAGAGCAGCGATGTCACGCTGGCCACGTGACCCGGAAGTGTCTCCGGACAGCGCTGGCCCCTGGCCTCTTAAGTGAGATGGGCGCACAACCCCAGAGTCTGTCAAGACTGGCCCGTACGGGCAGGGGTACCTTTACCTTACCTTTATATATATTCAAAATAAAATCCACCCAAGCACTCAATCCTTTTAGCTATTCTATTGTTACTGCTTGCTTCCCTTTCCCCCCAATTTCAACCAACTGGAACAGATACAAATGCTCAGTCCAATATGAGATCATACTACTTCAGATTTCATATCAAAAACTGCTTACTTGAACACTGGTTTGGCCATCTTCCTGATCTGCTAGCACTCCTCGTGCAGGGAGACCTTGATGTGGAGTTTCAAATAAGTATTCCTCTATATGCAGAATTCCTCTAACGTTTTTGTTTTTAAACACTTGAGATGAAAATAATAGAAAGCTGCCTCTGAATGTATATAACTACATATACATGCCGCCTCCTCTGGTGGGGATGTTGGGATTTCGGTAACCCATACGAGAGATCTGTCACTTCATATGGGGCCAAACTGCACATGACCATAAATGTGCTTGCATTTTAACATGCATGCTTACTTAAATGCACTGGAGCCGATGCAAATACCAACTTTAGAGAAGAGATTTTCCTTAAGACTGCAGCATGGGAGGAAAGGGTTAAATCGCCACCCCCATCATACCTCTTGTGATCCCTGTAATTATCAGCTGCCCCAGCTAAAGCTGTTTGCATTTTAACAAACCTGCACATTAAAAAAAACGAATACGCATTTGACAAGAGGAAGCAATGCTGATGTCTTTGTTCCTGCAGGGTGTATAAGAATTGAGGGCTTCCCCCATCCACTGCGCATCTTTCTTTCTTTTTTGCGTGTGCGTAAGGATAGCCAAGAAAGGAAGAATCATTTAGATTCCTCTCATCTCAGCAAGAGGTAAAAAAGAATGATGACAATTTAGCACACATTCTTCCCAAAGAACATTCTGTCACAGCAGGGGAAACTGAAGTCACCTGATGGATGTGGTTAAAAGATAATTAAGAATCTGTTACATTCTTGACACAAAGCAAAAACCAAAGACCTTATTCTACTTGTGTGTGAGCTTGTGCAACCTTTGGGTCAGTGTACAGAATTAAAACAGGTACAGAACCTCCCCGTTATTGCATTATATGACTTCTCACAGAAGAATTCCGAAACTTCAGACTCATTCTTAAAAACTGCACTAGTATAGCTGCTCTCCTGCTAGCCAACCCACTTGTCTAGCAATCTAACTCCTGGGGGTTCTGTTAAATGTTGTAATATGTGGCAGACACATAGCAAGTGCCATTTCCTAGCTCACCCTTGTGGAACTCCCTTTCTGAAGAACTATGGAAGGTCACTTCAGTGAAGGCTTTCAGATTTGCATTTAAGAACCATTTGTTCCAGTCTATCTCTCTTTAACAATGTTTTGATTCTGAAGTGCTTTAATCTATGGATTCTTGAGTTTTGGTTCTTCCTCATGAGTTTGAATTATTAACCACTCAACTGGATCTCCTTTAGTTGCATGGCACTTGTGAGGGTTCCAAAACAATACATCATCTAACCTATGTGTTCCAATACAATATACAGGGTGAGTCTTTTAAAAAAGGTCCTGCAGAACATGTGTACTCTGTATCCACGGGGCCTCTTTTAAAGGACTGACCCTGTATCATCTAACCTATAGGATTAGACCAAACCCTCACTAGCTTTGGGTATAACAAGTACAGCAACTGTTTATACCAGAGGTGGATAAAACTGTGACTGTTCAGTTGGACTTCCATAAACATTAGCCATCCTGGTTGAGATTGATGGAAGCTGCAGTCCAGTAACATCTGGAGGACCACTGATTACCCCACTCCTGGCTTTATACCCTATAACTAACATAAATGTATACCTAAATTCATTTAGTATTACTACAGCTGTCTAGTTATTTCTTCTTCTTAGACATGACTAGCTAAAAGAAGAGTTTTCAGTATATTAGATGGAGGGGGGTATCTCAGATTTGTTATTAAAGACGTGCTTTGTAACATGAATTTGCAGCAACGAACATAAAACCAAAAAGCTTTAACATTCAGGCAAATGATATCACACAGTTTGGATTCATGCTTGTTTTCATTACAGCTGCCGCCATTTGACTTTGAACTTCATTTCACTTTGAGGTATAGTGCACAGGGATTTTTATTTTTTTTAAAGTTATGCGAAATACAAAGTTAAATAAAAATGTTGGTGTGGGGTGTGTGGGGAATATTACCCTTGGAATAAGAAAAAATAACTGGACACGGTGCGGTATTTATTTTCACAACTTTGTTTAAAGTAGCACATTGCTGTATGGTCACAGCGTTTTAAGTGTGTTGCTATACTTAAAACACTTCACATCAGTGCATTATTTATGACGATATAAACACAGAGAGACGCAGGAGAGTCATTTTTCCATGGCATCCAAGGAGACAAATGGAAAGCTACAGCTATTGGAGATCTGTTATATGAGTCGTCTGAAAGGTGTAAATAAATGCACTGCTGTAGGCTGCAGTCTGCAAAACAGTAAACAGCCAAGAACGAGAGAGTCATTAACTGAGGGAAAACACGCTGAGCAGGCAGGAGTCCAGGAAAGGCCAAAGCTTGGCTAGGTGAGCTGGCTGGCTTTTCAGCACTATTGCTGAAGCAGCATTAGAGACTGATGGATAAGCTGGACAACCTAAAATTGAAGGGAGGACATGGTTTGATACATCGGTGAACATCATTTGGGTGGCCACTGTGAGAACAGGATGGCAGGTTAGATGAGCCATTGGCCTGATCCAGCAGGCTCCTCTTATGTTCAGATGACGATGACGATGATACCTAAGGATGGTTCCCTCCCACAGGCAACAGTGGAGAAGTCAGAGAGGAAGAAGTTGGGTGGCAACTAGGGATGCCAGGGAATTCTGACAAAAACAGAAACACAAGCACAATTTGCCAATGTTCACTTACTCATCCCCGGTCTGGAATGAAAATCAATACAGCAAATACCAATGAGCATTCACTGTTGTTGTTATTTCAGTCCACAAAGATACATAATCGATCATGGTCTTCCACACCCTATTTAAATTGTGCTTCCTTTGCACTGAAATGAGTGCTGTGGAAATAATTATGCCATTGTTGTTGTTTAGCTGTTTAGTCCTGTCCGACTCTTCATGACCCCATGGACCAGAGCACGTCAGGCACTCCTGTCTTCCACTGCCTCCGGCAGTTTGGTCAAACTCATGTTCGTAGCTTCGAGAACACTGTCCTACCATCTCGTCCTCTGTCGTCCCTTCTCCTTGTGCCCTCCATCTTTCCCAACATCAGGGTCTTTTCCAGGGAGTCTTCTCTTCTCATGAGGTGGCCAAAGTATTGATCAGATCAACTTCAGGATCTGTCCTTCCAGTGAGCACTCAGGGCTGATTTCCTTAAGAATGGATAGGTTTGTTCTTCTTGCAGTCCATGGGACTCTCAAGCATCTCCTCCAGCACCATAATTCAAAAGCATCAATTCTTCAGCGATCAGCCTTCTTTATGGTCCAGCTCTCACTTCCATACATGACTACGGGAAAACCATGGCTTTAACTATACGGACCTTTGTTGGCAAGGTGATGTCTCTGCTTTTTAAGATGATGACTAGGTTTGTCATTGCTTTCTCCCAAGAAGCAGGCGTCTTTTAATTTCATGACTGCTGTCACCATCTGCAGTGATCATGGAGCCCAAGAAAGTAAAATCTCTCACTGCCTTCATTTCTTCCCCTTCTATTTTCCAGGAGGTGATGGGACCAGTGGCCACGATCTTAGTTTTTTTTATGTTGAGCTTCAGGCCATATTTTACGCTTTCCTCTTTCACCTTCATTAAAAGGTTCTTTAATTCCTCCTCACTTTCTGCCATCAAGGTTGTGTCATCTGCATATCTGAGGTTGTTGATATTTCTTCGGGCAATCTCAACTCCGTCTTGGGATTCATCCAGCCGTATTAATTATATCATTAATTACGCTAAATCTGTAACATTACATAGATAATTGCATAACATACATTAAATAGCAGATAACAAGATGAATAATGTAGTATTTGGCAGAAACTAAACTGCAGTGGAATGAAAACAGAGCTGATTGTGATGAGGACAAGTCAGAACAGAAATCACTTCCTTCTTCCATCGCTAGTGGCAACAGCATTCCTCTCTCTCAGACTTTGGCTCCCTGGGAGAGGCCACAACTGGATGGTCAACCAAAGTGAAGAGGTAGCACAGTAAGGAAGACGGAACAGACCATCTCTCTCCCATACTCAGCCTCATCCCAGGACCTGAACATCAGGGTGTCATGTTGGTCTTTATGAGAATCTAATCAGTTGACATTGACTCTTGCATTGTTTAAAGGTAGCAGAGGTCTCAAACCAGAGTTTCTAGCAGTGAGTCTCAAATGCCTTGCTCTCTGCATCACCATGGCAGATTGTTAGAGGATGGAGGTCCCAGCCTGCTCTATTCAGGTAGTCAAAAGTGAGTGTTGCAGCTACCAGATGGTAGGGCAAACATAAATTTCTGAAACCTTCGATCCAAAGAACATGGTCACATAATTTGTACAGAGCATGTGCTATGACAATAGCCATGTAAGGTAACTTTGTAGGCTGCAGTCAAAGGAGAGAACTACACCAGACTAATGTTCAGTAGCTCAGTGAGAGAGCTTAGCTGTTAGCCTCCAGTGGAAATCCACGCGCCACATGTGAAATTAACTAAGCAACAAACGACTGTGTTAATGGCCACCTACAGCATAAAGAACAGTGGAAACAAGGGTATTATTTCTGCTTCTTTGGCAATCATGGCACTGCTGGTAGACATTATCCTAATTTAAAGCATTTTGTTCCCGTGCCAGAGTTCTTTCAAGTGGTCTTTGCATGGAAAACAATCATCGTATTTGTGGCACAAAAAGTTTAACTGGTTAATATGCTTTTAAGGTTTGTAATGGGTTGTAAATTATACAGGTTAAGCAGTTGTTGTCACACACTCAGGGTTTTAATGCTTAAGAATAGAGATGGAGAATATGAAAAGCCTTAGATCAACCCCAAAATTACCATGAAAAGAATGGCCAGCTTGACAGAAATCGGTCTTAATCCAGCTGAAGTTAGTGATGGCTTAAGTCCTACTGAGGCTAATGGGAACTGAGTGAACCATGATTAAATTGTTCCATTAGTTTCAATGCAACTTAGTCACAACCAATGTTTGCTGAATTGGCAACAAAGGCCGCAATCGCAACTATAGTTAGGCTTCTTAAAATCCACTGAAGGCTATGGGATTTACTGCTGAATGTGTGGGCAAGCAGGAGGCGAAGTGGTAGGTTCTTCACCGGGGAGCCTAGTGGAAAGTCCCCAAAGAGTGGGGTTTACGTAGCAAGTCTGGGATCCACCACATCCCAAGCTGGTCTTACTGCTGTTGTACAATGACAATGGGCTTGATTGTCCTGGCTTTCTTCTCTCTCCTGTTGCTATGGTGGGTAGCCTGGTGGTGGATGCCATAGTGCAGGGGTCCGCAACCTTTTTCAGCCGTGGGCCGGTCCACTGTCCCTCAGACTATATTTTAAAGGGGGGGGGATGAACGAATTCCTGTGCCCCACAAATAACCCAGAGATGCATTTTAAATAAAAGCACACATTCTACTCATGTAAAACATGCTGATTCCTGGACCGTCCGCGGTCCGGATTGAGAAGGTGACTGGGCTGCATCCGGCCCCCGGGCCTTAGGTTGCCTACCCCTGCCATAGTGGCTCCCCTGATCTGCAAAGTCCTACTGGCAGCTACTGCTGCTGCTGGTGGTGGTGGTGGAGGAGGAGGAGGAGGAGGAGGAGGAGAAGGAGGAGGAAGAAGATTTGGGCTGCACCCTTAAGCAGACTATGCAGAACTGCAATCAAGGTAAAACTGCCAGCCATGGGCAATTATTTCTGGTACAGAATAACAAATCTGAGTGACCGCAGTGGATGGGAATGTAGTAGACTCTCCAGAAAGTTGTGACTGTACAAAGGAACTAAATCATTTTCAAATTTATACATTTTAGGTGATACTTGTTTAGATTAGGATGCTTGGCATATTTTCATGCTTGCTATATGTTCATTGTACCACCAATGCTTGCATCACAGGGGATTATTAATTTCCCCATAGTTCATAGTGTGATACATTTGAGGTTCTATTATGATTTTGAACGACGACAACAACAAAAAAAGATTTTTAATAACAACAACGGTAGTGTGAGGCTTTACACGGCCATATAATATATACTTCATTCTCTTGTACACAAATGTATTGCAAAAACTGTATCTTACTTCTTATTTCCTTCATAACTTGCTGCCAAAAGACTTCTCTTCTGCCCTTCGTGAGGTGTTCTGAAGTACTCAAACCTTGCACATTAAATTTACCAGTGGGACAAGCGTACAATGAACTACTGATAGTGTTGCCATATTTCAAACAGTGAAAATCCGGACAGAAAAGTTGTTGAGCTGCTTCTCACTGCAGAATTCCGGCTATGTCCAGGAAATTCTGGACATATGGCAACCCTATTATTGGTTTATTTATATACTTGATGATACACTTGAAAGGCCATTCCTTTCAAGTAGCAGGCCATTCCCTTCCAATATTTGTCCAGAATTGTACTTCCTTATCTCTTTATCAGATCAGAAGTGTTGTCATACTTTCCTAAGTGCATATGCAGTTAACAGTTATTGTTAACAGACATGGGATATCATTTTAGTTTCTATATTAATATATTATTGTTTCAAATTGTGTGTTAAGCTGATATCACCAGGACCTTGGGAAGCTGAATTCAAGACTGCAATTCCAAGCACACAACTGGGAGTAGGCCCCTCTGAATGTGATGAGACAAACATACTAAATAATAGGATTGGGTTGAAGTGAACCAAATTTTTCAAAAGCACAGTAACTGTAACATTGAAGTCATATTTGTGAGAAGTAGATATGACTGAAGAAGAGCATATTCTTTCCTGAATTTATAAACTGTGCTTCAGTAGAAGACTCCCAGGACAGTTCCCCCCGCCCTTCCAATTTGCAAAATGTAGGAATTGCAAAGGTCAGAATTTTGAGAATGTCATTGAAATTCTTTGTAGACAATTCCACATATCACACTGATGCTCACATGAGCCAGCAAATGAAAAGGCTAGGTCATAATCACCCTTTAACATGGACACAAGGTGTGGTCTTAGGCAATATCTCAACCTGAGTTTCAGATCTGTCAAATGGGGATAATAGTAGCTTATCAAATGAGGTTGTTATGGCGCCAAAACACACACTGAAGATCTACAACCAGCCTATAAGATGTTACATTGGTAGCAGTGCATGTAATACATTTTAACTACAGTGTAATTTTAGGGTCTGACTATGCAGCCAGCCACTAATACTGGTGTAACGTAGTTGTGATTCCTTCCAGAAGCAAAATAAGATTGGCACCTTATATCATATGTGGTGGGCATGTAAGGTAGTAAAAGAATTTTGGGAGATGATATATAATGAACTGAAAAAAATGTTCAAAATAACTTTCCCTTAAAAACCCAAAGCTTTTCTTTTCGGAATCCTAGGTGCCGAAATTCCAATGGATTAGAAAAGACGATTTATGTATGTGATGGCTGCTGCTTGGATGTTACTAGCCCAGAGACAGAAAGAAGATGGAGTCCCTACCAGAGAAGAATGGAAGATTAAGTTGATGGACTATGCTGAATTGGCAAAATGACCAGATGAATCAGAAATCAGGAAGACCAAAATTTTAACAAGGAATGGGGAAAATATATAATTTACCTTAAAAACCACTGCAAACAATTAAAATTATTAGTAGGATTGGAATAACACTTGTAGTTTAAATGTTGATTTTTGGGTACAATGGAGATTTAAAAGATTTGTATTAATAGACAATATGCAGGAGGAAAAGGACCCAGAAAGGGGAGGAGGGATGTTCAAGAGATTTTTTGCAATTCTCTTCCTATGTCAGTGGTTTGATAATTATTTGTAAATTTTTAAAATCTGAAAAAACTAAATAAATTTTTTTTTAAAAAAAAGCTGCAAAGTAAGACCAGGTGAAAAAGTTCATTTAGTAACACTGACAAGACACCCCTATAGCCCCCACTGCAACTCTGTTACCAGCACACATCACAGCATTATGAACTAACAACTTGCCCACATCAGCTAACACACAGTGCAGGGGAGATAGATGCAAGGGCAGGATATGAAAGAAATCAGGCTTTGAGGAAGGATTTCCCCTCCTTGGTGGGTCCCTTCTCCTTTGCTTACTTCCCTTGATTATTCCATGCCTCCCCAGTTTTAGCCACAGTGTTGATGTTCCTGTTAGGTGCTTGTGTCTAGAGCCTTGAAGCAGAGTACACATAAAAACCCCGAAAAGATAATTGTTAGCAACATGCCTATCATAGTTTGTTATTTGCCCTTGTTCTGTCTGTTGTTGGTGCAAATATAGCTTCCTTTTGTTTTGTTTTGTTTTGTTTTGTTTGTTTTGTTTTGTTTTGTTTTGTTTTGTTTTGTTTTGTGTTTTGTTTTGTTTTGTTTTGTTTTGTTTTGTTTTGTTATGCACAAAGTGCCCTTTCAGCAGACGTCCCATCACCCAAGTTTCAACCTGTAATGGTTCTAGGGGTTGCTCGTGCGTAAGCCAGTGCAAACACCTGGCTGGGTTGCCTGAGTGAACCTTTTCTGTCCGGACAGCCACTCACCCGTGGCTGTCTCAATCGCTGGCAGAATCCGTCAGTGGGCGTTTCTTGAACTTCTTCCAACAAAGAAGCTCTTTGACGCCTGGTCTCCTCCTACTCTCTCTGCGCGAAAGCCTTCTGCGCAAGGAGGGCGTAGGCAGTGGAGGACCACTACTCTCCCCACTGGTGCCTGGCAAGGAGTCATGGGACCGCCTCGCCGCTTCCCCCATCTGCCCCCCTTCTCCACTGGTGCTATGCTGATTCTCTTCCCCAGAAGATGGGCTGCCTCTCCCAATCCCGGGATGCTCTCTGGAATCCCTCTGGATTTTGCTCTCTCCCTCCGGCACTGATGGCAGTTCCCTGACACAACCTGTGTGCTTTATGTCTACCAGATATGAGAATAGGGTGAGATAGACCATGCCTCACTGTCCAGTCGTTGGGGCTTTGCATTCACACTGCTGTTGATGTGTTGTGATTGGTTACAGAGTTAGTGAGAATCTTTTGCTCCATTGTGGCCCTGAGGTTGGAGCAAGAAGATGTGGGAAAGAGTTGTTTGGGCTCCCTGCTGACCTAAAGGGGAGCTTTTAACCTGCCCCACCTCTTTGCCAGACACAACATTACATCTGAGATGGAGGCAAACCCATTCTGTGCATGAACTTGAGAGATGTCTGCTTGCTCATTGGGAAGTTTGTTTCACCTGTGATCCCACCTATCTGTAGTTTGACTGGTTTTGCCCCTTGAGCCAGTTAACATCACTGTTATGTCATGCTGATGCAACACTGTGATGGTATGTCTTTGGGTTCTGACAATGGAAGTAAATTCAGTAGCACTTCTATCCTTATCCAGCAGGTGAAGCTTGGGAATTGAAGTGCCCTATTGTGGAGAGCAGAAAATGAGACCCAGAAGAACAATTGTCTGTAAATATATTGTGTATCATGATTAAGAAGAACATATAACACATTCTGAAACTAGTAGCACAGGAGTAGATAAACATCAGTACAATCCACTCATACATATTCAGAAAGGCAGGTTGTTCTGATTAATCAAGGTATCCACAGGACTAAATATAACTCTTAAAAAAATTCACTTAGGTCAGTTTTCCTCTGAATATTCTAAACAGGATATTCACAGCTTTATGAGAACTAAGTGATCCAAAAAATTTCCAGCCGTGGAAATTAAATTCTGCACATTCCACTCTTTTTCCAGGAACTTCTTCAAAATTAATACAATATGCAAAAACAAAAAAACAAAAAAACACACAAGGCCACCCTTAGGTTCATAATATGCAGGAAAGCTTATGAAAATGTCAAAGTCGTGCCTAGAACCAACGGTAGGAGTCCACAACTTGAACCATCTGTGTATCTGTCCCACCCATGTGTGCATTTCTGAATCTCTTTCTTGTCCATTGTGCACCTCTTGCCAACAGAATCCTGACCATAACCTGAAAGAAGTTCCATTCCATTCTATATTATATCCAATCTTTTAAAAAAGTGAAATGAGCAAATTTCCCCCCAAAAGCATTGGCCACCATCTATGAATGTAAATGAGCCTTCTTCACATTGTGACTCTTTCATATGTTACTCTTTCTCATTCTGTTGCATGGTGAGGACTTAGTTCTGCAAGGTGGTATAGAGCATGATATCCTGTATCCTTCCAGATGTTGTTGGACTCCAACTCCCAACAACCCCAGGCCCTGGAGAGACCTTCTCAGGGTGCAAGTCTGGGCAGGGTGTATGGAGATCCTAGGCTGTCCAGACAACAAGACACTCCCCCTTGGCCTCAGTGATGTGGTCGAAAGAAAAGCTGAGCAATACATTTGGCACCAGCTTGGCTGCAGAAATTGCCAGAAGGAAGTGTACAAGGAGCCATCCAACGGTCTTAGGGACTCCACTCCGGATTTGTGTAGGGTTTACTCCTTAGCCTTTTCTTTTCTCAAAGTTATCCACAAGGCAGTGGAGATTTAGGATCAGAGTTTTCCTTCTCCTAGATGGCTACCTTCCAGGTGGATGAGCCCCATCTGTCCCTCACTTCCCTCTACAGTGTGTGCAATAACTTCCTGCTTGACCATTGGATCTAGTATTGGTCTCATCCACTCAATCCACCAGAGCCTGTATTCACATGCAGGGGAAGTCCTTAACTCACTGAGGGTTTAAGACCCCTTGGCTACCCTCACCTAGTTTAGCTGGCCAGTCAAAATCACTTCATCAGGGTGTGGCCACTGCTGCATGCTGACAACTTCTAGGAGCCGCAGGTGAGAACCGAGTGCGGGATGGGGAACCAAAGGTGGACGAACTACACCAGAAGGAGCATGATATATCCCTCACCAGAGGTACTATCCTAATACCCCAGCAACATCAGAAGGGCTATATCTCTAGCAGAGGAGGTGGTTGGATGGATGGATGCATGGCCTCACCTTGCAGCAAAGGCTGCACTAGCTGATTGTCCAGCTGCTCTCAATTCCACATGTTTCATCACTGAATCAACTAAATGGCATAAAAAGTTTAACATTCGCAAATGTGTCCATGTTTTTTTTTTAAAAAAAAACATATTTATGCATAAAATTGAGAATAATCATTTGCAGTTTGTGCTTCATATGTCCTCACCTGTACCTATTATGCAATGCAGACTTAGACTGTATGCAGATTACAACACCTTCAGGCACATTCAAAGCACATTTCCCCCCTCAAAGAATTCTGGGCACTTCCAGAGTTACAACTCCCAGCAACCCTTAACAAACTACAATGCCCAGAATGCTTTGAGGAGGGAAATGTGCTTTAAAGATATAGTGTGTATGCATTTGTCGTTTGGGATGCACTGGAGTAAGCGGTTCAGCAGATAGTGTGATCTTGCTGCATGCCATGCATTGTCCACCATTAGATAAACATAGAATGCCTAAACACATTGCAATCCTAGGAATGGAAATAAACCTAGTGTATTAAGCTGTTCATAAAGTTTATGGACTGTTCTGAACATCAGACATTTCTCAAATAACCAGACTGATTGCAGTTGCCCATGATTTTGGAACCCCAGTCCCCTGGCAGTTAAGAATAGTAATTATTTATTGACTGATCATGTGCCATTAAAATTCCTTAAAAAAAACAAACTCTGATGAAAGCAGGTTTACGAGCTTCAAGTAATTGAAAGGGAGTAAATAAACGTCATGTTAGAAAGTAACGATGGATTCAATACCAAAACAAAACCAACTAATGGGACTATTTTTAGCTGTTTTTATGGTATGTCTGTAAAATGCCTGGAGACATTTGCAAAAGGTGATTCAAAAATTAATAAATAATAACAGCAGTACACTTGGCAACATTCTACACTTAAAAAAAAAGAAGAAGCATGACAGGAATACAAAATCTGAGGAGTTTCTAGTTCCTCCCAGTGAGGCCCTGGATTGCACTGGGTGACAGCAAAACAGTTTCACCCTCATCTCCCCAAAGCAGCACAACGCAAGAGGAAGTGCATAAAGTAGCTGACGGTGCTGCAGATGATAAGACACAAAGGTTTATTTTCCAGAGCTCCTCTCCAAGGAATCCCAAAGTATCCTGTGGGCCAGTAGTCTCTTTATTGGTGCACTTTCCTGTTACCTAGCCTGCATCTGAAATTGTAGCTTTCAGGTGAGAGAAAGAGGCAGCTTCTATAAGAACAGAGGAAGAACAGCCAGGTGGGGGCCACCCAGTAAGCAACCACTCTGCTGGAATGCATAAACTGTGCTGTTGTGGTGAGGAGTGCAGCAGGGACTTGGACACAGAGGGCTTCCGATATTTATAAGACAAAATGTCTTCTCTTTTATTAACTGCTTTATTGAGTATTTTCCCATTGGCAATATAACAATATCCAATAAAATACCATTTAAAAAAGCATCTTGACATGGTCCAGATATTAAATTCTAGACTTCCTCCTATCCCACAAACTCCACCTCCTTCCCAGGCGATTTGCTTTATGTCTTCTAAAGTTCATGTTGGACCACATGCAAGGACAATAACCAAATAAAACAGAAATCAGGAGACGGGGGAAATGCAAGCAGGGAAGTGGGGCAGATTAGTGACTGGCTAAGGTTTGCTATGGCAACTCTTTCTGCTAGCCAAAATTGTCTAGAAGACCATTACTTTGTTAAGATAGAGGTGCCATTGATCAGCTGCCAGTGCAATTAGTTTACAGACGCAACCTCTTTGAAAGCAACTTTCATTGATATAACATGTGTCCATGTGATAAGTTCTAACTGGCTACATAAGGAACCTCTTCACCAACACCCAACATCAGTCATTCCACCCCGGTAATGTCAACCATCCCACAGAACATGGAAAGATTCTGTTTTCAAGAGCTTATGTTTTTCCACAGCCTGGCCAACAGCAGTTTATATATTTGCCTTTTCCATGTTTTGCCTTAAAGCATTTTCACTCAAGAAGCCTCAAGCACTTTTTGCTGAAATTATGTTGCAATGAAAACATATAGTGAGAAACCAGTGCCTTGTATTCTTTGTTAACTTGCGAAGTACAGCACCTCCAGACTGCCAGCATTTTGTGGGATTCAAGTGCATGCTGGGAAATATAGGTTTACACAATTAAAATGGATTGAACTGCAAAAAAAAATATCCAGTTTTTAAAAAGGAAGCAGGTATTTTTAGTTTGGAAAGTGATGAGGAATTACATAGAAAAGTGTGAAATGAACAAATGATTACCTGGAATATGTATAGACATCCCTGAATGCAGGAGGAATGCTCATTGTTGCAAAACCTCCCCACAAATAAATCAGAATGCATGTTCAATAAAGACAAGATATAACTGAACCTCCACATCAGCTTTGTGCAGCCAAAACAGGTTGAATGTTCAATAAATAGGTCATCATGAGGGTCCTAAGTCTGTTGCAGCAGAAACAACAAATAGTCTTGTGGTACCATAACGATGGGGACGCAGGTGGCGCTGTGGGTTAAAGCCTCAGCGCCTAGGACTTGCCGATCGAAAGGTCGGCGGTTTGAATCCCTGCGGCGGGGTGCACTCCCGCTGCTCGGTCCCAGCGCCTGCCAACCTAGCAGTTCGAAAGCACCTCCAGGTGCAAGTAGATAAATAGGGACCGCTTACCAGCGGGAAGGTAAACGGCGTTTCCGTGTGCGGCTCTGGCTCGCCAGAGCAGCAATGTCACGCTGGCCACGTGACCCAGAAGTGTCTCCGGACAGCGCTGGCCCCTGGCCTCTTAAGTGAGATGGGCGCACAACCCCAGAGTCTGTCAAGACTGGCCCGTACGGGCAGGGGTACCTTTACCTTTACCTTTACCATAATGATAAATTTATTACTGCATTAGCTTTCATGGACTAACATCCATTTCATCAGATGCACTATGAAAACAGATGTTTAAGCCATAATCCCCCCCCAATTTTTAAGATGCCAGGCTGATGTTTGAACTAGAAACACAGAATTATACCTTGAATTTGTGCACCAAATTTCTGCCCCCACCCTCAGTGTTTAATGGAGGTACTATATTACACAGCAAACAAGCTAATAAACAGAACTTTGAAGGGGTGAATGAAAACAAAGGCCACGTTTTGCTCAGCCAGCAATGGCCATACATTCACATAAATCTGGGTGTGGTGGGGAACCTTTTTTTCAGCATAAGGGCTGAATTCCCCTATGGATAACCTTCGGGGTGGGAGACATGCCAGTGGCAGATGAGGCCAGAGGCACAAAGCGGGTGGAGAAGCAAAAGTGGGCAGAACAACAGATGTGATTCTGATCTTTGTACTTTGCACAGCGCATTCTGGTCACAGAGAGGTCAGCAGTCTCTACACTTATGCACACCTCTCCATCAATGCAGCCTAGAGGTACCATCATAGTTCCAGGCAAGCAGAAACAACGGAACAAGGCTTGTGAAGGCTGCACCCTTGGGAGAGCCCCAAGGACTGGACAGAGTGCCCTGGTAAGTCTGCTTTGGGTCCCAGGCTTCCCCACCCCTGCCATAAATTTTGAAGGCCCCATGTGTAAAATTACTCTTGGTCCTAGCTTGGAGCAATATTTTCAGCTGTGCTTTGTAGAAGCCTTTCCCAGCAAAACCACAGTTCTTATTTCAACACCAATTGAATAGATGTTTTCTACCCTGGTAGATGGACATACTCCTACTCAAACACTGAATTTGTGCACTTATGTCATCATGTGTCAGTTTTAGTTTGATGTGGGCATGTGTCTTCTGGAAATGGGCTGGCTTGTAAAAAAAAAAAAGACATTGTGGGGGTGGGGGACTGCCACAGTTTTTTAAGGTTTTTCTTTAAGATTCTGGTTCTGTGCATATACCACACAGGCTAGTTTTGCTTATGGAGAACACCACCACATTCTCCAGAATTCATCTTGGAACTTCAGAGCTCATGCAACATTGCTATCCAATACGGAGTCATTAGAGTAAATTAGACCTAGAAACATCTAGTGTTGCCTAAGAACATCCTTCCCTAACCTGGCACCCTCCAGATGTTCTTAATTTTAACTCCCATCAGTTTTGGCCAGTGCCACTACTTTGACAGCACCTATGGGAAGAAGCATAATTTGGAAAACATTTTTAAAATGCTTCCCTCACCTTCCTATTCAAGTAAATAGGCAAGTTGTTCAGTGTCCTTTGGTAGGTGTGCCAGCTTCTCTTTTTAGTTATTATGGGGACAAGATCTCTGGAGATGAGTGTGGATGGAGTGGTCACCTCTGATGAACTTAATGGAGAAATGTGCACATACAGGAGCTTTGCATAGGTTTGCCAGATTCCCCAGAGCTGACCTAAAATCTCCAGGTTTGCCTGGATACCTCAGACAGCAGGCTTGAATCTCCAGGTGAGGATAAGCACTGTAAAAAATGAGACTGCATGTGCAGCTTGCAAGCTTCAGCATGGCAGGAGCTGGCTGCAAATTATTGCATAGTGTCTCTGCAGGGGGGAGTGAGCTCCTTCCCTTCCTCCTCCATCTCCTAATTAACCTCCATCTCTGCAAATTATTACAAACATTTAATGATATCACTGCGGCCCACTCCCATGAAATCAGTGAGGCTTGGGCTCTGAAATCTCAGGGTCTGGGATGCTCCTAACCTGGCAGCCCTATGTATGTGTCAGAATTTATATGGTGCTCTAGATGGATTATATACACGGGTATTCCTTTTCCCTGTTAGACCCCTGTCTTTTCATCAGTTTAATGGTATTTGTTTTTAACTTGCCTCCCAGCTAGCAACACAAGGATGCTTTTTTCTTATGTTCTCAGAAATTCCAGATAAGTTGGGGACCATTATCTACGCACTCTTTCATGTGCATTTTTTCAACATTATTCTGGTTATACAATCTGCAACCAACAAGCCACAAAACAGGTTCATCCAATAATACCTTTCTCCTCAATGGCTGCTCTTCCCAGACCACCAAGGTTCTAGTTTGTATTTACAAAACCTGGGTTAAATTGCGGTATAACCACAAAACGTTGTGTGCTATTAACAGCAAGGCTCCGATGAATGACTGACAAACAAAATCTTAACACACTGGAAGCCTAGCCTTCCCACTCATAAACACATGTTGTTCATGAAAGCGGCTGTAACAGACTAAAGTAATCTGGAGCTTGAAGTTTTGCCTTAACTGACAAGATGATGTTTTACTAAATGGATTAAACAAGCAGTATAAATAGCTATGTCTGTATGAGTATGTGTGTGTGCATGTGTATGTTTGCACTTTGTTAAAAGAGGATGGTTAAATATGACATTATGTATATTTTGCAGATCTACATACTGAAATGATTTCTCTTCGCAATCTCTTAGCATAGCAAGTTTCTCCCACCCCAACTATTCGGAGGATGATCTGTTACACAGTAAGGAGCTCTAATCAAGGCAGGGGCCCGGGACAGTTTCGTGGGTCTGCTACCATACAGCATTCAATGTAGACAGCTAGATGATTCTCAGGGCAGTTTCACACCAGACATATTAAGAGCTCACTTGATATCGTCTTTTGGTATTTATGACACATGTGGTCATCAGAGGTCAGTATTGACGGGCACTTGCCAAGGCCCATCTCTCAGCAAGGGCCCCACTACTGACCATCAGAGACCCCTGGCTCTCTTGCTGCTCTGCTCGCAATCTGCTCATCCATTCTGTCTCTCTGGCCCAGGAGAGCACCAGCAAACAATGTAAGCGAACAGAATGGCAGTTGCCCCTGGCTGCTTGCTCATCTGTTCTTTCTTATGGACTGTGATGGAGACTAGGCCCAAAAGCAGAGGGAGAATTAGTGGGTGATCACAGGGAGGAGAGAGGCCACTGCAGAATTTTGTCCAAGGGCCCCCCAAAACCTCAAGCTGGTGTTGCAGGTGATTTTTGTTATGTAGGAGAGAGCAGCGAACGTTTCTGTGATTGTACATTGCAGCCAACGTAGGCTTTACAACTGTTGTGGCAGCATTTAGTATTTCATTGAAAATGACTGAAATAGTTATGTACATTTCTTAAGTCCACCTCGATTAGAGGGACATCTCAGTTGTGTTTGAACTTTTGTCAAGATGATTCACTTTGGTAGGTGTAGGGATGATCACTCCCCACTCGCAGGCAGCCTCAGCCTGCCTGCACGCGTGACCTTGGGGGGCGGAGCACCCCCCCCCCCCCCCACAGACAAAGTCATGGCTGTCTGAACATCGTTGCCTCTGTCTAACCTTTTGCGGTCTCAGTAGTCTGCGGTGTCCTGTCTGTAACCTTTGTCTCTGAGACCTTTTGTCTCCTTCGTCATACACTGTGCAAGGGGAAAATGACACGGTGGAAACAGGTGCCAATATAACTTTGTACCACCCCACGATCTCGGGACCAGAAGATGTGTAAAGTTCACAGCCCAAAATGTATCTGCCTGGTTTGCATATTTGTCTCAATAAAAGGAGGCTCCACAGGGCTGGCCAGCAGCTTGCATGCAGCCCACCTGTGCGCAGCTCACCTGCATTATCAACTCCTGCCTCATGTCCATCACTTCAAGTAGGTAAATTGAAAGTAATCTCCCTCTTAAATAAATCTTAGGAATATAGGAAGCTGCTTCATATCGTTGGGTTCCAGACAAAGCTCTCTCCCAGCCCTTCCTGGAGATGCTGGGGGTGAAACATTGGACCTTTTTCTTTCTTTTTTTTTTTTTTTTTTTAAATATTTTTATTAAGTTTTGCATAACTATATTTCACAGACATACAACAGACAAAAGTAAATGAAATAAACATAAAAAAAAAGAAAAAAAGAAAAGAAAAAGAACATAAAATACGTACAACATAAACAACACAACTTTAACAACACAACATTAATTTTACAACTTAAACAACACAACATTAATTTTACAACAACATTGATCGACTTCCCTTTATCTCGATTTCGGATAATGTTATCTTAATTATCTTTCTGCTGTATCTATTCCAAAATAAAATTTATAACGTAGTAAGCGTTATCTCATGCCTACTGTGATTTTTTTTTTTTTTTTTTAAAAAAAAATACATCTATATTTCTGATTAACATTTTGATTTTCCCCTTGTCTCTATTTCCATATATATTCTAAATTTATCCCATTCATTACTAAATTTTGTACTTTTTTGATTTCTTATTTTCTGAGTCAATTTTGCCAATTCTAAGTAATCCATTAATTTAAATTGCCACTCCTTTAATGTTGGGGTTTTTGCTGTTTTCCAGTACTGTGCTATGAGGGTTCTAGCGGCCGCTGTTGCGTATTGAAGAAGGGTTCTATCTTCTTCTTTAATATCTTTGCCAATTATCCCCAGCAGGAAGGTTTCAGGTTTTTTAACAAACGTATATTTGAAAATTTTTTTTAATTCATTATAGATAGATTCCCAGAATTTTTTGAGAATCTCGCACGTCCACCACATGTGAATAAATTCGCCCTCTTTACTCTTACATTTCCAACACAGTTTGTCGCCTGTTCTATAAATTTTATGCAATTTTATCGGCGTTATGTACCATCTGTACATCATCTTGTACATATTTTCCTTAAGTGTCGTGCATGCTGAAAAGTTCATATCTTTACACCATAAAGCCTTCCATTTATCAAACTCTATATTATACCCTAGATCTACCGCCCACCTCACCATCACCTCCTTTACTTCCTCATCCTTGGTGTCCCACTCAAGCAACTGGTTATACATTTTTGATAGTAATTTTGTTTTACTTTCTATTATTTCAATCTGGAATCTAGATTTTTTCTCATTTATTCCAATCTTTTTATCTTCCGTCCACATAGAATTTATTTGATGATATTGAATCCAACCAGTCAACTTATTTTTTATTTCTTCGTATGGTCTAATCCTCCACCCGGATTCTGTTTTGGTTAATAAGTCCTCATACGTCCATCGTTCCCCCTCAATGTTTAATTTTTTAATTGTTAAAATATCAATTGGTGATAGCCACCAGGGTGTCTTCTGCTCCAGCAATTTTTTATTCCTTTCCCAGACTTCCAATAGTGGCCCTCTGAAAATATGATTAGAAAAACCTTTATGAACCCTTCCCTTATCTCGCCATAGATAAGCGTGCCAACCGAATCTTAAGTTAAACCCCTCTAGATCTAACATCTCTCTATTTTTTATGACGATCCAGTCTTTTACCCAACAAAGACATGCGGCCTCATAATATAACCTCAGATTTGGGACCGCAAGACCCCCCCTATCTCTTTGATCTGTAAGCAATTTAAATTTAATTCTGGGTCTTTTTCCCTGCCAAATAAATTTGGAAAGTAGTCTCTGCCATTCTTTAAAAATTGCAATTCCCCTAATTATTGGAATGTTCTGGAATAAGAAGAGTAATTTGGGTAATAAACTCATTTTAATTGCCGCCATTCTGCCCAACCACGAGAGGTGTAATCTGTTCCATATATCCAAGTCCTTCATTATCTCTTTCCATGTTTTCTTATAATTATTTTCCATCAAATTTATATTTTTCATAGTTATCCAAATTCCAAGATATTTTACTTTTTTGGTTATTTTAATTCCAGTTTGTCTTTCAAGCTCATTTATGCTGTCTTCTTTCATATTTTTAGTCATTATTTTGGTTTTTTCTTTGTTCAATTTAAATCCCGATAGTTTTCCAAATTCTTCTAGTAATTTTATGACTTTGCCGATGCTCTCCTTTGGTTCTTCCAATGACAACATAAGGTCATCTGCATATGTTTTCAATTTATGTTCATTCGCGCCGATTTTTATACCACGGATCTCTGGGGTTTTCCTTATCTTATTTGTAATTGTCTCTAAGACTATGATAAACAGCAGCGGTGATAGAGGGCACCCCTGTCGAGTACCTTTTGCTATTTCAAACTGTTCTGTCAGGTTGTTATTTATAATTAATCTGGCTCTTTGTTGTGTGTATATTGCTCTAACTCCTTCTAGGAATGTGCCCTCTATCCCTGTTTTTTCCAGACATTTTATTAGAAAACCCCAGGAGACATTATCGAAAGCCTTCTCGGCGTCAACGAACATTAAAGCGGCAGGGATTTCGTTATGACATTCTAGATATTCAATAATGTCTATTGTATGTCTGATGTTGTCTTTTATTTGTCTATTAGGAAGGAAGCCGGCCTGATCACTGTGTATAAGGCTAATTAAACATTTTTTAAGTCTATGTGCCATTATGTCTGCAAAGATTTTATAATCATTGTTCAGTAGTGAAATCGGTCTGTAATTCTTAATATTAAGTTTATCTGAATCTGGTTTTGGGATCAAGGTAATGTAGGCTTCTTTCCAGGATGTTGGCATTTTTCCTCCTCTTAATATCTCATTCATAACATCACATAGTACTGGTGTTATATATTCCTCTAGGACCTTGTAATATTTAGCTGATAAACCATCTGGTCCTGGGGCTTTTCCTAATTTCATCCTCTTGATCGCTTCTCGAATTTCCTCTATTTTTATGGGTCTGTTTAAGGCGGTTCTTTCTTCTTCTGTTATTTTTTTTGGACTATTTTCTTCTAGGTATTTTATAATGTTCGTTAAATCTTCTTTTTCTCTTTTGTATAAGTTCATATAAAATTTAAGGAAGTGCTTTTTTATTATTTTAGGATCTTCCAGAACTTGGTCATCTACTTTTATTTTGTTTATGATGCTACATTTTCTTCTTTTCCTCAGTTGCCACGCCAGAAATTTTCCAATTTTATTTGCTGATTCGAAGAACTTTTGTTTCATTAACTTTATTCCCCATTCAACCTCTTGGCTTATTAATGTTGAATATTGTGTTTGGAGCATTTTATATTGTTGCTTATGGCAATCATCTTTTGGATTTTTTATCATATTTTTTTCACATTCTTTCAGTTGAAGGATTAATTCTTCTTTTTTTCTTTCTTTAGCCTTTTTTCTTTGGGAGTTTTGTTGTATCAGAAGACCCCTTAACACTGCCTTACTGGCATCCCATACTATATCTATTCCAGTCTCTTTGTTAATATTTAAAGCAAAATAATCTTTTATAGTGGTTTTTGCTTTTTCGATCACTTCTTCTTTTTCAAATAGGTAGTCATTCATTCTCCATCTATACAGACCTTGGGTCTTCCATTTTAATTGTAATGTTATTGGGCTGTGATCCGATAAAGTTCTGGGTAAAATTTCACATCTCTCCGTTCTTATTACTAATTCTCTCGAAATCCATATTTGATCCAGTCTGCTCCAACTCTGGTGTGGTTCAGAGAAGTGGGTAAATTGTTTCGTTGTGGGGTTTTTATATCTCCATATATCTATTAAGTCCAGATTTTCTTCCAAATCATTAAACGATTTTGGTAATTTCCCTTGGTTTAAATTTTTTTTCCTTGTGTTTCTATCTAATTCTGGTGTCGGCACCGCGTTTAAATCTCCAAGTAGGACTAGTTTGTTGTTATCTAAATCTAATAAAAGTTGTTCCAATTTTTTAAAAAACTCCATTCTATTTGAGTTTGGGGCATAGACTGTTACAACATTTATTCTCTCTCCCTGGTAATTAATTTGGATTCCTAAGATTCTTCCTTCCTCATCTTTGCATATTTGTTTGGGTTCTAATTTCTCTTTCGCATAAATTACTACTCCTCTCTTTTTCTTAGAATCTGAATTAATGAATTCTATTCCCAACCTTTTATTTATTAGAATATGCTTGTGTTTTTTAGCAACATGGGTTTCTTGGCAACAAATGACATCAATGTTTTTTTTCTTTATAATCTTTTCAAATTTATTTCTCTTGGGCTTATCGTTAAAGCCGTTCACATTCCACGAAAAAAACTTAAGAGACATTTTGGGTTATTGCTAGGTTCACTTTATCCTTATTTCTGCTTTATAATCTGGTATTATTCCTTCTTTTAGATTTTCTGCCTTCTCCTTCTTCTTCTTCCTCCGACTTTGAATCCTCCGTTTCCTCCTCTGACCCCCCACCCCCACCCCCGGCTCCGTCCTCCCCTGCCCCCCCCACAACCAGGTCACCTCCTAGCTGTCTTGCCTCCTCTCTACCCAAATCTTTTTCGTATCTTCTCAGGAACTTTTCTGCTTCAAGTGTATCTGTCAACTTGAATTTTTTATTCTTGTAATAGAAAGAAACCCCTTCTGGGAATTCCCATTTATATTGGATTGCATTTCTTTTCAACACACTTGTCAGCTGAGTATATCCTTCCCTTTTGCGGAGAATCCTAACTGGAATTTCTTTGAAAATAATGATTGGACGGTCTCCAATCACTAACTTTCTTTTAAAGCTCGTTTTTAATATTGTATTCTTCATTTCAATGGTATTAAAAATTACCAAGCAATCTCCAGGGGTTTTTTTTAATTTGTTTTGTTGTGGTTTCCCTCTTATTCTGAAGGCATTCTCTATAGTATATGCTACTTGCTCTTCTTCCATCTGTAACCATTTTGCAAGTTCTTTGACTATTCTTTCCCTTATATTTTCATTGCTTCTTCTACTATCCCTCTGAATTTTAAATTAAGATATTTTTGGCGCAGTTCTGTCATAGCTAGATTGTCCCACAGTTGATCTTGTGTTTTATTTAAACTTTTTATTTCATCCTTTAACCTCTCAGTTTCTTTCTTTTGGTCCCTCAAATCTTTCTGTGTTCTTTTATTTGATTCTTCAAATATTTTTGATTTGACTGTGAGATCTTGTATCTTTTTCGTCAGTTCCCCTACAACACTTTCTATTTTGTTATCTATTTGCTCCTGCAGTTCTCCTAATTTGTTTTCCATGTGTACTTCCCTTTGCTTGAATTCTTCTTTGATTTTTAACCATAGAATGTCTAAATCTTTGACCTCCTCATGCCGGGATACCTTCCTTTCCACCGGGGTACCTCCGGTTTTTTTTGTATCTTTCCCCGACATCCTATGGGTTGTTTCTCTCTCCCCAAAGGGGCTCACAATTTTATTTATTTTATTTTTCCTTTTTTTCTTTTTATAATTTTATCTTTTGTTTTTTGTTTTTTGTTTTTGAACCTCTTTTTTGTTTCCCCCCTTTCAAAACCTTTCGTTTTCTTAATTCAGTATACCTATTTCCACTATTCACTTCACTTACGTTTTCAAAAACCTTTTGTTGTTAAATACTCAAAGTTTAGTTAGTATGTTAGTATAGTTGTTTTAAAGACCGAGAGGGTTAGCCAAAATTAGAAGGATGTAGGCAAAGATCAAATATAGTGTCCTTCTTTTGTAGTCCAGGGGGAATTGAATAGTCTTTCTATGTTCCAGAACTTTCAGCCACTTGATTGGCTTAATCCAATTTCCAGAGGTTATGTTGGGTTTTTGCACTCTGGAGACTCTGTGTCCAAATTCCAATAACTTTCTATCCACAGTTTCTTATCTTCTAACGTGGAGGTTTTATCTGACAACTTACAAGGCGACCAGTTCAAATGTTGTTCAGATGGTTCAGATAGTTCAGAATCCTTCCATAGCCAAAATGTAAAAAATTGGACCTTTTTCATATGTTCTCCCACTGAGCTTCAGCCCTTCCTTTCCATCCTGCAGTGCAATCCTGAGAATCTTTATACAGAAGTGTATTAAGAGAGGTTTATTTTCAAGTAAGTGTGCAAAGGACTACAGCCTTGCTAAACTAATCCAATGAGTTTCAGATCAATTAACCAATTATATTTGCATATATTTGTGCATTACCAAAGCAATAGTCTTGAAGAAAAAAAGCATACTGTACTTTCTTTGCTTTTAGATGGAGCATGTATGTGCCTACACATCATACATTTAAAGACATCCCATCCCAAACCTGAATCCTGGAAACTGTAGTTTACCCCTCACAGAGATACAATTCCCAGCACCCTTAACAAACTACAGTTCACAAGCTTCTTGGGGTGAGTGCTCTAAATGTGCTTTAAATGTATAGTGCAGGCAAACTGTAGTCTCGTAATCTGGTGAACCGGGTTCGCGTCTCCGCTCCTCCACATGCAGCTGCTGGGTGACCTTGGGCCAGTCACACTTCTCTGAAGTCTGTCAGCCCCACTCACCTCACAGAGTGTTTGTTGTGGGAGAGGAAGGGAAATGAGAATGTTAGCCGCTTTGAGACTCCTTCGGGTAGTGATAAAGCGGGATATCAAATCCAAACTCTTCTTCTTCTTCTCTCCAGATGTTTTGGGACTACAGCTCCCATCATCCTTAGCTAACAGGACCAGTGGTCAGGGATAATGGGAGTTGTAGTCCCAAAAACATCTGGGGGGCCAAATTTGCCTATGCCTGTATATAGTGTGGGTGCAGTCTAAGAGAGACTTTTCTAAGATGGGACATGCTACCTTCAGTTATCATTGTTACTTGTCTTAAGTTTATTCAATATATTTCTAGGCTGTCTTAATAACACCCTCATCAAAACAATCCATTCGAACAATGTATCTAAAACCATATGTTGTCCAATTAATGGGGTGAGGGGTGTCTTTTTTAGTCTATTGGAAAACTTTCTACTTGATTAATCAAACTAACCAAGTAGATTAGGTTGCAGTCCTACTGTCCATAACTTCAGTGAAATCCAGGCAAATAACAGCACCACATTTCAAGGAAGAAATACAGGGCAAGAAACAATCCATTTAGTTTAAACATCTAGGGACTATTTCCTAGATATAGAGGAGTTCATCAATGGAATGAGGGAGCCAAGAAAGCCATAATTTTTTATGCAAGAGGCTGGGTAGAAGGCACAGGACCTGCTTCTTTGCTTGATAAACTTGGCTATGAACTTTCAGTTCTGCTATCATCGGAACAGGAAGTGAACAGAAGTTGGTGGTGCCAGAAAACCACACAAAGAAAATCTAAAGGCAGCCTGCTTTGCAAATAAAGTGTCAGACTCTAGCAGAGAATTGAGTCAAGATGTTCTTTGGAATGAAGTATGTGGCCAAGTGAGAGCCCTATTCACATGGCTGAAATAGGGGAAACTGAATGCAAAGAGTGGAAGAGAGATTGTGTTTGTTTTCTCCATTCCCAAGCAGTGCCAGCTCCAGCTCCTACTAGCCCCTCCTCCTTAATCGGGTCCCTTCTCCTCACCATTGCCATTCAGTATTTTTCTCGGGGCCCAATCTTCACTACTGCGCAGGAGAGGGCAAGGGAAACAGGCCCTTGCTCTTTGTCACCATTTCCCCTGCTCTCCTCCATCTTCATGTCCTTGAAGAAGCAAGGGTAGATCTACTATGAAGCTAATGATGCTTAAGCCTCAGGGCCCCTAATCCTGAAGCGGCCCCAGAAGTTACTTTAGCCTACATTGCTTAAAATGTTTGGGTCTAGTATGTCATGTACTGAAGTTCTCACCCTGGGCCAGCAGGGGGATACTGTAGATAGTTATGCAAATAAGGGATCGAAAGTGACGTTCAGTGATTGGATAGTTTTAGAAAATTGTTACAGTTACATTGTACTGGAGCTCTAGATAAGCAGGCTGACTGAACCCTTCAGTTCAGTTCTGTCCTGGCCTGTGAATAAACAAGAGCTGTTTGAAGAATCGCTGTGTCGTCTGATACGTTCAGCCACAACTTAACATAGTAGGCTCAAATTGAGACCAGATTTGAGTGGCACAGCTCAAATGGGTTAATTTTATTTCAACAATCCCAGAGCTTGAGAGTCCCCATTGCCTGACCCCTCCCCCTCCCAGTAAGCCCCACTGACAGGAAGCCAACATCGCAGTGCCACACCGCAATGCTTCTGACATGCTTAGTACCCCCACATTTTAAATATGGATAGACAAGGGGCCCGCTGACACTTGTCGGTTTCTGTTTGTTATTTGACAACTGTTGAGAAAAATATTTCTCATAGGGGAAAACTCTACTAGTTGATTTCACAATATCTAAAGGAATAGCTTCAATGAATGGTTGGCTGATTGGAAAGGCTGGACTCAGGAGTGTATGTTGGTCATTGATTTATTCCAAAACTTTTGTGAAATTGTTTGTCTTCTTCACATTTCACCTTTAAAATGCTGCTTATCTATATGTTTTGTGCTCAGAGAGGCAGATTATTCTTTGTCCCACAAATGGTTTCCCAGCCTCTGTGGTGAGAATATACATAAATGGCCAACATCTGGGTGGGCTAAAGCAGTTCTTCCTCAGTCCTCACTTCCCCAAAACATACAAAAGGATTTATTTTTTAAAAAGTATTTTAACAGTAGATGGAATTGCACTGGCAAACCAGTTTTGACTTTGTAAGAAATGGATAGAGAACAGAGTCTGCGGAAGACTCCTAAACTGGGTGTATGCACAGATATTCTCAGAATGAGTATGGTTTACTATGCATAAACAAAACAAAGCAGAAGACAGTGGAGAAGTAAAAACAAGAGAAAGCCACATTGGTCCGCAAACAACATTTCAAAATACACCACCGGGCAGGAATACCCTTATTAGAACAAACCACAAGAGATCTCTATAACTTTTCATCAGGCTGGATGTTAGGCAAAATAGAGATGCTGAAAGGAAAAGATAACTCTTCTCAAACAGGTCACAAGCAGCCATTAGTGTGGACAGAAAAAAGCACACTCACTCATATATAGCTGCAATTGACCAAAGATGCAGACAGTAAGCTCCAAATTTGCTTTAAAAAATTAGATCAAACAGCAGCTATATCACTCTAAATGGTAAGTGTGGAAAAGCTCTCTCTGTGTCTCATGCTTGCTGATGTTCCCTCTCCACACTGCACATGTTCACGACAGCAATCGCTGGTCAAAAGCTAGTGTGCAAATGGTGCTGAATGCAGTGTAAGTTCTCTCTAAGAAAGATGCATCAAAATCAGAGAATCCAAGGAAATTCTTCTTCCCCTTTCTCTTTTCCTCTCTTGCTTCTTTATCCTGTCACTGTCTGGTCTACCTAATTTGAGTCCCCACAGATTGTTGCAAAAATTGATTCAATTACCTCAAACCCACCCCAAATAATAATATTTTTAAAAAACTCAACTAAAATTTCATTTCAATTGAAACCAGCTTCCTTACTGAAGTTTTCTTTCATGGTGAAATTTCAAGGCAGCTTTCATATAGTCAAAAGTCAGAGACCACCCCTGCGTACTGCAGCTGATTGATGCAGGATTGCAGGGTGTTTCTGCTGGCATTGGGGTTGTAACAGATCGGTGTAATTCAGCTTTTATCTCATAGGAAAGCCCTCTGTGAGAATACTGTGTGGTCCACTGTGGTGTGTTTTATGGACCTAAAAGGAGAGTTCGGCAGAGTTTCATTACCCGCAGAGGCTGCAAAATTTATGGAAGCTGATCTAACTTTAGCAAGACTAGACAGCCCTAAATTCTGCATTAAAGAGACGCAGAGCACCTCCATGTTATGCTTCCAGGGATCCCCTCTATGAAATAGCTTTGATCCACAGCAGCTTAAAAATGCACCAGCATCATAACTTGGCTCTGCAGTCCCTTTAGTCCTTACCTCTTGCCCACTGTCATAATGCAAGTGTATTCTTTGTCATGTACCAGAAGCCAGGGATGTTTCAGCACTGTGGCATTAGATGGTTCAGATCCCAGACTATTCTCATTACAGCATTACTACAGGGTTTGTGAACCTTTTAGGGATAAAAAGGAAATCCGGTTCAGTTCACATTTTAATGCAAACCTAATTTACGCTCAATTTACTGATGCAATTCATGAACTGAAACACAGCATTCTTCCAAATTCACACCTCTGAATTTGGCAATGCTGTACTTCCAACCAAATGTATATGTTCAGGGAAAGTGTGTATAACAATGTGTGTATCGGTGAAAGCAACATGCAGGAATGTGCTATGTTAGGAAAGAGTGCTTGTAAAAATGTGTCTATTGGGGGAAGTGTGCTCTAAAATGCTGGCAGGTTTTTGTGAGGACTTTAAAAAAAATCATGAACTGATGTGGAGATCTGAACCTAAGGTAAAGGTAAAGGTACCCCTGCCCGTACGGGCCAGTCTTGACAGACTCTGGGGTTGTGCGCCCATCTCACTTAAGAGGCCAGGGGCCAGCGCTGTCCGGAGACACTTCCGGGTCACATGGCCAGCGTGACATCGCTGCTCTGGCCAGAGCCAGAGCCAGAGCCAGAGCCGCACACGGAAACGCTGTTTACCTTCCCGCTGGTAAGCGATCCCTATTTATCTACTTGCACCCGGAGGTGCTTTCGAACTGCTAGGTTGGCAGGCGCTGGGACCGAGCAGCGGGAGCGCACCCCGCCGCAGGGATTCGAACCGCCGACCTTTCGATCGGCAAGTCCTAGGTGCTGAGGCTTTAACCCACAGCGCCACCTGCGTCCGATCTGAACCTAAGATGGGACAAAAAGAGAAACTGAGAGAAATCAAAACATAGATTTGTCCATCCCCACCTGCCCCCAAGGTATACACAAGTGTGAAATGATGGAGACAAACATACAATTCCCCCCTCTCAAACATACACTCACTTATTGCTATGTGCAGGATGGCATAGAGTCTTCAGTTCTGTGATACAAGTGAAAGTGCAATAGCCATTCCATGGAGAAGGATCATTATCCATCCCACAGGTTAGAATAGCTTCCTTTCCCACAGTATCCTCTTGGCACACTTGGGCAGAGTTTTATCTTTGCATAACTGAATAACTCCTAGCTCTGGTTTTCTCCCAGGAAAGAGTTGTGAAGGGTCCTCGACCTGTAGAAACCATCCTAGTCAGTGCTTTGAGGTTGGAAGATAGGTTCTTGGGTCTCAGAAATTGAGCTAAAAATGTCAAGGTTTAAGACGGAAACACTAAATGTACTATAAGTAGGAGGGAAAGAAGTCTCATTAAATGCATTAAGACTGGGTGGAGAACTTGGGGCCCTCCAGATGTTAACTGGCTATGCTGGCTAGAGATGATGGGAGTTGGAGTCCAGGAACATCTGGATCCCCACCATTGCAGTAGGACTTACTCCTAATTAAGTACATATTGCACTGCATTGTCTGAACTCCATGGGACATAATTCCTGAAAATACATGTACAGATTTGCACTGTTACTGTCTTTCTCAGGTAGCCTAGGAGGAGTAAAAACAGGTGATGGACCAGAAACAAAGTCCAGGCTTTTTCTTTCTTTCTCTACTTGATGAGAACTTTTGATATTAGCTCTGCCTCCATTTCCATCAGACTCGAGTCCTAAGTATAAGCCAGGCTCTTCCCTCCTCATCCACCAGGTGCTGCCTGTATCACATGTCATCAAGTTAAGTAGCTAATTAAATTAAGTAGCTGATCCTAAGATCAATGAGCACAATGAACACGTTTTGCCATGTTATCTGCTTAAACATTGCATCCATGCCATGGACTTCAGCTGACATTGGGTTCATATTGGTGGACCACTTTGAAGGAAAGCCGTTGGCATCAACAGGCAATTAATATTCACTCTTTTGTGTTATGCGATATAAGACCAAAGAGCCTTGATGACTGCAGTATTTACTGTTGGATGTATCCAATTAGAACATTCAGTGATCAAAGCTCCAGATTGGTACTGGTTTGTTGTGGGGTTTTTGTTTTTGTTTAAGGAATAATGCAAGCACTCATAGTTAATTACTATAGAAAGACATGGAGAAAGCTTGGCATGTCTACTGAAGAAAATTATGCAAAATACCTTGAAATAATTACAGGTTCCTTTTGCCCACACCTAATTGAGAGCAGCAGCTTAATTTTCCTAACAACATTCCTTTTTTCTTCCTACCCTTGAAAGCTTCCTTTGCACATCTCTAATTGACAAGAATCCATTTGCTTCAGAGGAAGTAAGTCACTAATGAATGTTTTGCAATTCAGTTTAACTAGGAACTAGTGCCAAGTGCCCACACCTAGGAATCAACATAATTTATTCCTGAAGTGGAGTGTCATTCCATGTGTCATTGCAGGGGCAGCCAACATGGTACCCGCCAGGTGTTTTTGGACTACAACTCCCATCATCCCTCACCATTGACCATTCTGTCTTGGGAATTGTTGTCCAACAGCATCTGAAGGGCACCATGTTTGCTTCCCTTGCAAAAGTGGATCAATGAGTATAGTCAAGTTTATCTGCTGACACCACCATAATTATTGAGCAATTGGGCTCCTGCTAACACGGTTATTGCTTGGTTGGGTCAATAGCGTCTGCAGAAGTTCTTTGAGAACCAGCCAGACTTAAATCTTAGAAATCAAAGGGAGTTCAGTATCTTTATCACTTTGACATTGTTCTAAGTGTTGAGCATATATTTCTTTATATACTGCAATTTTATTTGTATGTTTCTGAGAGAGAAAGGGAGAAATAAGTGTGTGATGTGTTTATTAATAAAGCAATGTAACAGTCTAGTTAGACTAAGGCAAAATTCATGAAATGTTTCTCTTTTTTCTTGTACAGGAGAACTTCCCAATGGACTGCAACTTTTGAATTTTTTTGGGGGGGTGTATACTGTTCTCAGGCATGAAAGATTCACCTATTTGGAACATCTGTGACTGATTTTAAGTTTTGACAGTCCTAGACTGTTTTCAAGTTTTGTATCCTGTCGGAATCTGCAGACCATATGAAGAATAGACACTGACATTATTGATAATCTTTACAAATTCAGTAACCCTGAAATCTTGGCAGAACAATATTTCACATAAATAGACTCTAATTTATATATTATCTCCCAATGGGTAATCTAGCCATTCTTTAAAAGCAAGGGATGGTTTTAGCAAAGGCTTTGTCATTCTTGAACAGTGTCTGCTAATTGTATTAATGTGCTAAAGAAAGAACATGGAGAGCTCATTCATTGTCTGCTAAATCAATTGTCACTTCCAATTTATGCCATTTTTTTCTAGGAGTGGTGAAAAGTCTGTATTAACACACTGGAAGAAACATTCATTTATCCTACTACAAAAAACGAGCTAGCATACTTTCCATAAACCATGTTGATTGGTTTGATCCACAATACTTTTTTCCCCATAAGGTGAATTCCACCTCAAAACAAGGAATTCAAAAATCCCCATAGAGGTAGTTTCTGTACACAAAAGGAAGCTAGTATATCCTAATGGATTATTTACTGGAAGCACTGTAAATGCAGGGACCACACTACTGCAGAGGAATGGTAAGTCACTCAACATCTACAGGAAGGATGAAGAGCAAAGCCAAATAGTGTCCAGTTACTTCAGAGCTTCCCCTGAACCAGATTGGGATGAAAAGTTGAGGTTTTATCATAAAGGGAACAAACTGCAAACCAAGTGGACTGCAATCCTGACATCTGTTTCTGTTCTTTTGCTGTAGAATCCCTCCAGTTGATAATTTGAATTGGAAGCAACTTGGTTGTTTTCATAGGTCCTTTTCTTCCCAGCTCAGATAAAACAAACCTCTCCTGTGGGTCTAATGGTTTGTGTTCTGAATTCGTGGTTTACATGGCAAGGATTCTCTGTATTATATTGCTAACATATTATCCATCTTGAAGAAAGCAGAATGGGCTAGGTCTTGGACAAAGTTTCCCTGATTTTAAGTTCACTAGTCAACAAGACGCTTCTGTAAAAGGATGAGAGCAAATATCTCACAGACAGTGCTACCTCTAAAAACTTATTTTGAATTGTTTTCCTTTCCAATGCAAAATTTGAGATGGAAAAATATGGCTTTTGAATTTCTAAGCTATCATGGGGCATGATTCATAGGGCAATTCATACTGTTTTTATTCTAATTATTTGTATGGTTTTAATAGTTCGTATGTATGTATGCTTAATTTGTTCTTTTAATGATGGCCTTTTCTATATTTTTAGAAGTTCTTATTTTTATCCGTAAGCTGCCTTGAGTCCCTATCAGGGACAAAGGTTGGGTATGTATGTATGTATGTATGTATGTATAAATAAATAAATAAATAAATAAATGGTGAATTAGTCCTCCTTTACATAGTTTAGCCTTAGTAGAACACAATACAGAGCCTTAGCTGTAGGGAGCATGAGCAGGTGCAATTGTCACAGAAACATCCAGCTCTGGCAGAAGAGAGGGAACTACCAGTGGATTGATTGCCCTTGGCGGAACAGCATTACACACTCTCTCCACACAGAGGTCTTCACTTTAATGCTCCATGTTAGAATATTTCTTTGTGTGTGTTTTCTGGGTATGGGTATGTACAGAGACAGACAGACAGACAGCATACATACACATTATTTACAAGAATATGGTTACCGGTAATTGTTTTTTTAAAAAATTATGTGTCAGGTAAGATTATTGGCAATGGGTAGGGTTTCTTTCATTCATCCTAGCCCCAATATTGAAATTAAATTACAAAGTTGGAAATTAAAACACACAACCATCAATACTGCTTAGAAATGTTCTCCCATCAGCAGTTCTGGATGGGAGTTTTTTTAAACAACAACACAAAACCCTATTATCAACAAAAATGTCCCTGTGAATCTGGAGAACTAGTCTCAACAACTCTATGATTCTGTGTTCATATGTATTGCTCTTTTTATTGTGATATACATACAATTGTTATTTCATCCTTTTTATGGAAATTCCCAGGACAATTGGATACATTTTGTGCTTTTTCTTTTTTACTCCTTTCAGATCAGAACACATATTTCTCTACAGCATGTAAAACTTAGGTAAAGGTAAAGGTAAAGGTACCCCTGCCCGTACGGGCCAGTCTTGACAGACTCTGGGGTTGTGCGCCCATCTCACTTAAGAGGCCAGGGGCCAGCGCTGTCCGGAGACACTTCCGGGTCACGTGGCCAGCGTGACATCGCTGCTCTGGCAAGCCAGAGCCGCACACAACTTACCAGGGACTAATTTTAGCAAACTATTTTGTATGCTGAGTGTTCTATAGCACAATTATGACCATTAGTCATTTTATTGTTACATTTGAGATTATTTTATGCATTTGTACAAAGTATCCTTTTGAATACTGGTCATTGACCATAATAAAGAGATTAATTGGCTCAATATTGCTTACAGCTATTTAAAAACCTATGGACAAATTTGCACCCTTTTTCTTAATGAAAGTGGATACACAATGGAAAATGTAATCCAGTCTGTGTATCCAATTTCTCCCAAACGGTGTTAGGTAGGATTCCATTGCTCCACCTCATCCTGCCCCTCCCCTCACTGCAGGTCCACTCTGCTCCCTTTGCAGACTCCATAGCCCAGCCTATAAAGCGGAAATTTTTGACAAATTTCCCACTACCGTTAATACCAGTTTAGGCAGAATTAGCATTAGCAATGTGGGGAGGTCTAGTGTAGACAGCTTTCTGGCTACCCTCACAATGTTCAGCACTATAGTTATCGGATCTGCTTCAACCCATCCAAGAGATCAAGTGTTAGAAAAGGTGTTAACAGCCAGAAGTCTGTCTGCACCAAATCCTACACCAATTTAGCCTCAGCAGTGCTAACGGCAGTGGAAAACTAGTCACAATTTTATTTCATGTTGAAAGAAAAGATGTTGAGAGCTACATTTCATTCAGAATTCAAGAGTTTTACTTATATTAAAAATGACTTCTCAAAATGAAGTGGCAAATTAATTATATGTGGAATTCATGAATTGTTGTGTGACACAAACTAACTGGGGGGGGGGACCCCAGCTGTTTCCCCCCTCCTCCATTTGGAATTTTTGAATTGAGAAATTAGGGGTACCTAATCTGTTTTCTCAGAAGTTCTAATGACTTCAATAAAACTTACTTCCAGGCAAGTGAGCATTGGATCGAAGCCTTACAGGATAATCCTAACCATGTCTGCCCAGAAATAACTCCCACTGAATTACTCCCAGGTAGGTAGAGATACAATAATTAGCCTTAGCTCCCATTCCCACTATACATTTAAAGCACTACAATACCCCTTTAAATAGTCATGGCTTCCCCCAAAGAACTCTGGGAGCTACAGTTTGTTAAGGTTGCTGTGATTTGTTAGGAGACCCTCAGTCCCCTTGTTGTTGTTGTTGTTTAGTCATTTAGTCGTGTCCGACTCTTTGTGACCCCATGGACCAGAGCACGCCAGGCACTCCTGTCTTTTCCCAGAGTTCCCTGAACCATTCTGAGATGGATGCATGCGCCTAGTTTGTGCAGATGGTGAAATGGAGAAAACAGACACTGACAGATCTGCATTCTGATTTGCTTCTGGAACTTTCTACATTTAAGTAACCAGCTTTCACAACTCCATAAGCAAATGGAGGTTAGATGAACTTTTTTTGACATGCCATAACCATACACAAGCTCCTCTCGTGGAGGATAAGGTTATCATTGGTTGCTAGCCACAAAGGCTGTGTTTAATCAGTTGTTCTGAACATCAGTTGCTGTGAATTATGAGTAAAGAGAATGCTGTTGTTGTGTTCAGGTCCTGCTTTCAGGTTCCCTATAGGCATCTATCTGGTTGACTGCTGTGAGAACAAAATGCTGGACTAGATGAGCCATTGGCCTGATCCAGCAAACTCTTATTATGTACTGTAAGGACAAAGTCTGAGATTCCCCCACCATCATAAGTTGGCAGGTTAACTTATTTTGCATTCAACGTTCTCCATTGGTGCCAGTTTGATTATCCTACTGTAATCAAGATTTGTATGAATGACATTATGTTTATTCTAGTCTCATTCCCTGCTTGTTCTTCTTGTACATAAACAGCTATACCAATACTAAACAACTATAATTTTGCAGTACAGACGCAGATGTGGAGAAACCCGAGCCTTTCAAGGAGGTCAGTCAGGTCAAGAAATATCAGTTTTTCATCACCTGATTTCTGTATAGTGAACCCCCCCCCACGCCCCATGAATTCAATAGCATCAGCTGATTCTTTGACTTAAGAAGTCTATACAATATTGGAAGAAAAAAAGGATTGGAGCCAGTGAAGAAGGACTCCACATAGATTTTGACAGAGTTACAGCTCAATTTTATATTGCATTTATAGGACATGTTTTAAAATGTTAGCATGAACAAGGAACAACTGGGGTGGGGAGAGCCCAGAATACCCACTTTCGTTGTCAAGACAAACATAGGTATTTTAAACTATGCTAATATAATGCTGTTTGTAATGAGGTTGGTACCTTGGTACTTTGCCCTGAGTGACAGATCCCAACTGATACCTCTTAAGTACCAGGAATGGATTGCACTCATATTCCATTGCAGACAATGACCCACTTTGAACATAAGAGTGTCTGCCTCATGGTTAAGTACCCATGAAACTCTGGTTTAATTAACAACATTAACCTCATTAACTACAATGCAGCCCTATACATCATCATCAACTGCATTTATTAGTCACTTTTCTCGGAAAGTGACCCAAAGCCAGCCCTTTTTTTCTAGCAAAAAAAGTGCCAGCACTGCGTACCACTGAGTGTCACCAGAACAAAACACAACACTGGCAGTATAGGCGATTTACAGAATAATAAACATGTTACATTGGACTTTAGGAATAAAATTTGGAAGGGCAGTCTGGAGGTTATGGGGGGCTACCAACAGATTACAGACCTCCTGAAACCACATAGTGCAGTCAGGCGCTCCTAAAGCTTTTAGATCACAAAATGTGAACTGGTTTTAATAAGAAACGCAGGAATATTTAAAAAAAATAAATATCTAGTCAGGCTTATTCATAATGCCAAAATAACGGTATCAGATGACTTATAAGATCATGATCAAGAAACAATCACTAAAACTAAATATGAAAATCAGAACAAAATGAAATCTAAAAACCACACACACACAATAGGCAAGTGGGAATGGGAATGGGAAGACATCTGTAATTTGTTTTAGCTCTTTAGTTGCTGGGTGCAAGAGCCAAAGCAAACCTTTGCCTTCTCACTGGAGGAGGAAAGTGCAGGCATGTTAACTTGTCTCTAAACGGCCTCGGTCCAGTATACCTGAAGGAGCATCTCCACCCCCATCATTATGCTGGGACACTGAGGTCCAGCGCCGAGGGCCTTCTGGCAGTTCCCTTGCTGTGAGAAGCCAAGTTACAGGGAACCAGGCAGAGGGCCTTCTCGGTAGTGGCACCCGCCCTGTGGAACGCCCTCCCAGCTGATGTCAAAGAGAAAAACAACTACCAGACTTTTAGAAGACATCTGAAGGCAGCCCTGTTTAGAGAAGCTTTTAATGTTTAATAGACTATTGTATTTTAATATTCTGTTGGAAGCCGCCCAGAGTGGCTGGTGAAACCCACCACTGCGGCAGAGGAGCTTCTCTTTGCCTTTGACGTCATGCCACATGTCCCATTCCTTCCAGATTGAAACTGCTGAAGGGCTGAAAAGGCACATGGGTTTTCTATGTGCCTGCTGGGTGGTTGGAGCTCAAAGATGCACCATGAAATCAGACACAAGACTCCACTCCTTGGTGGCAAGGGCACATCCTATTGATGACAAAGTTTCAGTTGGCTACTCAAAACCTGTCAACCCTTGCTTACATAGGATAGAACTAATATCATTTTGCAAAAGGTTCTTTAAGCTTAAAATTAAGCTAATTATAAGCCACATTATATATATATATATATAATGACTTCATAGTACAGTATATAGTACATAGTACATATATATATATATAATGACTTCATAGTACAGTGGCAATAACAAAAGTAATATTTTCCAACTACACATATTTAAGAGTAAGAATTATGCTGTTTTACCTAAAGTGATAAAAACATGATAGTCCTATGGTTACTCCAGTTATTCTTTTGCATTCCATACAAAAGAATACACAACACATCTCATGAAATAAATAATATGACCCACCTAACCCCAGAAGAGACATATAAAAATAAACCAAAGCTACTGGAGGCCTATAAGAAAGAGAGAGAGAGAGAGAGAGAGAGACTTTCAAAACCTCTCAGCTACCTCTTTGGGGTGGGGTGGGGGAGAGAGAAATATATAAACAATGCCATCAATTTACTCCAAACTCCTCTTGTTTGACCGGATGATAACATGGTTTCTGTTTGTCTTTGCTGGCTCCTCAGTGTGTGTGTTTATCTGTAGCTTGCAGCTAACTGATCACATTCCATATCTGTTCCATTGTGGTAAACCAGCACTATTTGCTTTGTTATCCACCCCCCCTCGAGGTGCCTTTTAAAATACTTCCAGATGACAAGTGGCCAAATCGCTTTAAGAGGATGTATGACCAAACCATGCTACATCTCAAAAATGGCATGTGGTGAACAGATTCTCCTCCCTGCTCTACTCCCCAGATGCAGTTGAAAGGAAGAGAATATTGATGGACACACGCACACATGTCCGTGTCACCAAACAGAACAGCCACCACAACATGGAATACTATTAAAGGTGCAGGTCATGTCATGAACAAAAGGAACAGGCAACTGAAGCTCAAGGTCTACCAGACTTAAGCTCATATATTCGTTCCTCACTGGAATGGACTCTTTCTCTTTTTTATGTGATAATTCGTATTCTTACTTGGTTAAGGAATGAGTTTGAGATCTACAAAACTCATCAAGCTCAAAAGTTTGGAATGGTTGGGAACAGCTATCCTACTGAAGTACAACAAAATCAAATAGGGCTATTTTTTGGGAACTATATAGCTCAGAGAGAAGGGGTTAACTTTCCAATGGAAAAATCAGTTCAGTATCAGTTCAACTTGGTACAATGAATGGGAAAGCAGGGTCTTTTGGACTGAGTGTTCCTTTGCTTGGCAATAAACAGCCCAACGACCCACTCATATGCTCCAGAAGTAACATCCCTATAGTTCTGAAGTATGGGTAAGGAATTAATTCTACTGAAGTCAGTTGGGTATGCCCCTGTGAAATAGGATTTGGGCTGTTAGCCCTGGTGTGAGATCTTTAATACTGTTTCCAACCTTTTTGTAAATGACTCAAAGCAAGTTAGAGCCAACTGATGATTGTTTTATCAGATCACACAATTTCCACCAATTTGTAAATAATCATTCACGACAATGGAGCATGAAACACAATAAAGGAATAGAGAGTTTATGAGAGGCAAAGTACTAAAATTAAAGGGTAAACAACAGTCCTCTTTCAGTACCTCTAGTTCTTCCAATATAATTTTCCTTGCTTCCCAAAAGTGAATTAAACCACTTTGCAGAGGGAAGACAGGAGGTTTCAGACTCTTCCCATGCATGATAAGCAGCTGTATCACTTACAAAGATGAATGGCTAAAATAGCATTATCAAATGCAATCATCACTTTATGAACTATAAAATCTGCTTGATTGGATCTGGTTACTAGTCCCAGTTCCTAAAACAGGACAACAAGCAAGGAAGATGATTCTGGACAGAACATTTCAGATGGAATGCGAGAAAAAACTTTAGTGCAAATGAAAAACCTATTCACCTGGAGCTAAAGGTCTTTGGAGGCATGTATGTATTTGAGTTTGTGATGTGAAAGTTATTTAAATACACACACAAAATTCACCCAATTCACTTGAATATAACTTTCTGATACTGTATTCCTAGATTCATAATATCCACCCAGCAGCAAGTTCAAGAGACACCAGGATGGGAATGGGGGTACTGAGCTCTTGAACATAAATGTTATTGGACATCTCTAATTCCTTGGACTAGGGAAACATTTTCTTTGGAAAGAGGATAAAACCATTCCTATTTTCTTTCTCCAAAGTGTATGTGACCTTTTGGATTCTCAACAATTCTAAGAAACATGTACAATTTTTTTCTTGACTCTCGGTCATATCTGCTCCATCTGCACAATGGAAGGGTTCTATTTCCTTATTCACCTCCTACATGGAACTTAGTTTGGTTAAAGCTTAAATTAGAACTTTTTTTAAAAATAGCATGGCTCAGGCCTGGGACCTGTTTAGCAATAATAAAGAAGCACTGTGATTACTTCCTGCTGAGTAATTGCAAGCATGCAAACATCTCAGGAAAGCTTCCATTTCAGGCAGTATGAATTCTAACACACTTGCCTATGACTGTCTGCTGTGGCATTTGTGCTTCTCATGCATGCAGCTTTTTCCACAGTATCTACGCAAAGTTGACAGTACCAAAATGCCAGCCTCTATCCCCTCCCCCAATCTGAATTTGCCCTTTCTGCAGAAAATGCAACATTTTTTAAAAAAAAGGTTGCCAACGTCTCATTTACAATATCTGTGACCCATTTGCAATATTTCTATGACCAATTTGCAATATTAAGCCCTCATCTGGAAGGACTCTATAATAGCAGCAATTGTCATTTTAGAAATTCGGTGGATACAGATTCAGTCATTCTGACTCAAGGAATGAGGTAGTTGAGCAGCTTGGCAGCTGTATCCATGACTGAGCAGCCCTACTTAGGATCCACTCTGCTCACCCAAAAAAGGAGGAGGGGCTAGAAAAGGTGCCTAAACACAGTCTGCCTCCTTTCCCCCCCTGACTGGATTACCGTGCCCAGTGGGGTCACCACCTAGCAGTCATAAAAGACAAATGAACTTTGGAACATGGAATATATGGACTTTGTCAGATAACACAGACAGCGAGCATCCTGAATGCAGAACTGCCATTACTGCAAGAGAGCTGCAACGTTTTAAGATCGATATTGCAACGCTTCAAGAGACTCAAAGAGCAGGCGAGGGACAACTGAAGGAAGAAAAAGGAGGCTACACATTCTTCTGCAAAGGTCTATCTGAACAATAACATCAAGTACATGGGGTAGGCTTCACTATCAAAAACATTGAACCATAGGGGGTTCCCCCCTCCCAAAAAATGTGTTGTGTAAAGAGGGTCTTAGAACCATGCTGCTAAAGTTGGATGTAACTTTAGTACAGAGATGAGAGACTGGTGGCCCTCTAGATGTTGTTCAAATCATAGATCCCAGTCATGCTGCCTTGGGCTGATGGAGAGTTGGAGTCCAACATCTGGAAGGCAACAGAATCCCCATCCCTCTTTTTGTATGTTCTTAATCAATGCCTGCATTGTTCTTTATACAGTGTGTCGATATCCATATTATGTTTTTTTTCCCTCTTCCTGGGAGCCAGGACAGGTGGGAGATGGCATTATCACAAAGTATTCTTTTCCAGCAATACGTACTGCAGGAAATGCATTTAGATGTATCTTGTAATAGGCTACACTTTGCAGCAGTGAGTTTCTTGCAGAAGTTTACAATAGTCTGGGGAGTTGCTTGCTTGGAAAAACATGTGAAAAAAAAACATCCAAACCAGGGTGAATTCCCACAACAAAACCCACAGTTGCTGCTGAGGCAAATGTGCTCATAATGTGACTCCATGACTCATGTGCTTAAAATTAAGCAGTACATTCTAACAGTCTGTTTGGTTAAAGCAAAGGCATGTAGAGAAGGAACAAGTTTATTATTGAATGTTAAAACGAATTAGCTTGCATTCTAATTTTTAGAAAGAAATATTTGCCCTTTCATAGCAGTTAGAAATATTTCATTTGCTGGTCTAATTAACTTCATAGGCAGAAAACGGAGATGTATGGCCAAATCACATTTATTCAGGACAGCAGACTAACTGGAACTTACTTATGAGTAAGCGTGCTATGACTTCAGTTATGCACCATTTGTACTATACAGTTAAAGCACTATCATACCACTTTAAACAATAATGCCTTCCCGCAAAGAATTCTGGGAACTGCAGTTGAAAGATGCTGAGAGTTGTTTGGAGACCCTTAGTCTCCTCCCAGAGCCACACTTCCCAGACTGCTCTGGGAATAAGGGTTGATGGTTAAACCACTATGGGAATTGTAGCTCTCTGAGGGAAATAGAGAGAAGGGAGAGGAATAAGCAAGGATCAGGTTTTGGTGTAACTGAAATGGCAAATTTAGGGCTGATTGACTCATGCTGAATAACTCCATAGTAAAGGCTAAGTTTAAATGAAATCAGTGAAGTTTGGTTGATGAAGGAATAGAAATAAGAACATAAGAAGAGCCTGTGGGATTGGACCAGCGGTCCATCTACCTGAGTACAAGAGAACTTTCCCCTCCTGAAGACTAAATGTATTATCATTGATTGGAGGTTTACAATCTCCTGTGCTAGCTTTTAGAAGTCCTAGGCTACTAACGGTGGACGTGAATCGGACAGGAGCAAGAGGTGCAACGTCTACATGTTTTAAGGATATGGAGTGTCAGCTATTTTAATTCTTCTATGAGTGGTGCTGGAGTCTGGAAATTTCATTGGGGAATTATATGTTCAGTAGGATATTCCTTTTCTAATGTTTAAGAAATACAACCAAATACTCTAAAAATATTCCCTGGCCTGTGAACTATAGCCAGAGGAGAGATTCTTTCCTTCTTGTGTGCTTTTGCATTGGAACAAAAAGAATAAAATTCTTTGGGTTAGTTTGGATCAGTTTATTTCCAGAATTAAGGCAAGAGACAACATTTTACTCAGCAGAGAAGCTACAGTGAAAGTTCCCACTGAACTTTGTATTTATCCTGGAATTGAGGGAATAGGATCTTCAGAAGTGAGAGCCAAGGGAGTAGGGTCAAAATATTAGACTTCTCATGCTAGCATTTGTATCCCTTTTTTGTACGGGGTTAAAGGCCAATTCCCAAATACTGTAGTTGGGGCAGCCCAGGACCTCCATACACGCTGCAAAGGCTTGTGCCTGTCAGATGTCACTTAGGTGCTGCACTGGTTGGACTTCATTCCTGAAGGTGCACTCCATTGTCTCAAGACAGATGCCAACAACCTCTTATAGAACAGTAGCAGTTTAGGAAACTGAATTCATGGGTATTAGGGCAATTGAAAAGAAATGCCAGTTCCACAGAACACCATGTTTTAATCATATTAGGACTGGGCTACTGTAGACACTTTATATGGGTCTGCTTTTCAAATGTTCTCAGAAGCTTCAGCATGTTCATGATTCAGACACCAATTTGCTGATGTGGGAGGCTGCAGGGATCTTATGTGGCCAATCTTAAAACATCTTTGTTGACTCCCTGTTGCTTCCAGGCTCAATTCAAACTTCTGGTGTTGACCTTTAAACTAAAACCCTCAGTGGTTGTAACCATGATAACTAAAATAATTTGTTAAACCACCCATATCCTCAGATGTTCCTCAGAGGCTATGCTCCAGGTGCCACTGCTCACTGAAATATGGTGGGACTAACCAGCAACAGGGACTCCTCAATGGTGGCACAAGAACTGTAGAACTTCCTCTCAAGGGAAAAGTCATTCCGTCCCCCTCTCTGTTGGTTTTTGATGCTAGGCAACTGCCATATTTACAGAGAACAGGTGGTTTTTAAGTGTGAAGTGATTTACTCCTTTGGCTGCTAGTCATTGACTTAAATCATTTTGCCCAGTATTCTCTACTTGTGACAGGTATTGGCACTCCAGGGTGTAAAAAAGAGATATTTCCCTGTCCTACTGGTCCAAATCATGGCCCAAGGACCACATGTGGCCCTCAAGGATTTTTTGGGTGGCCCTCAGCAACATTTGATCCCACCCCCATCCCAAACCCCTGGCCTACCTGGTGTCAAGTCAATATGTCAAGCCCCCAGCCCAGGGTCAATCCATGTGTTCAAAGTTCCACAGAGATCCTGGAACAAGCTGAGGCCCATCAACATGGGCAGTTGAGCAGACACAGCACTTCAGCTCCACTTCCCTTTTGGACTTTGCATGCAGATTGCAGCATCTGGGCTTGACGAGGCATGTGACCCTCACCTGTTGCAAGCCTACTCCAGCTTGTAACATAGGCCTTGCTCCCTCCTTCCCTGCATGACAAGGCAGTGTGGTGCCTGCAGGTTCTGTGTCAAAATACTCTGTGGCCCACTTGGTATGAAAAGTTGGGCCACTCTGATTTAATTGGTGGGGCCAGGGATTTGAACTTTGAACTCTGACCTTATGTCTGCAAAGTATGTGTTCTACCATTGAGCTATACAGAGGGTTTTATTATTATTTTTTGTTTTGCAGGTTCTTAGGGGTTTGGGGGGGAGGTATTGCATATTATTGATTTCTTTAATTTAATTACTTACTGATTGATTGTTTTGCAGGTTTTATTTATTGCCTTAATTTTATTTTAAAGCCCAATTCTGCATTCCAAAGGCAGGGGAGAGGGAGAACTGAAGGCAGATAAAATGCCCAAAGGACTCCTGTTGAGAGAGCATAAGTAGGGATGGAGGAGAAATGTGGTTCAGTATGCATTTAAAGCCAAATCTTACTGAAAATAATAGGCATAAATGCATTATCTTAGGGGAAATTTCTTGCAAAAATGTGCACATTAGTCAAAACAGTGTATTAAAATGTGTTTATTAGGTGGATTCACCCTAAAATGCTAATTACTTTCACAATATTTTTTTAAAAAATGCATATCACTGCAAAATGTGGAGAACTGAATTTAAGAATGGGAAAATGAGGAATTGAGAGAACTGAATCACCCCAGATTTTATTAAAAATCCACCTACTGTCATTTACAAGTGTAATCCTGTGCATCCTTACACAGAAGTAAGTCCTGCTGAGTTCAATGGGACTTACACCCAGGTAAGTATATAAGATTGGAGCCATAGCTACTTTTATCTATCAGGAGACAGCTTTACACAAACTGTCCCATAGACTGAATAGCCACCGATTTTCCTGAATTGGACTGATTTGGACCGATTGGACTGAATAGCCACTGATTTTCTGATGTGTCAAAAGATTCCTCAACATAAGAAAAGCAAGGTTCCAGGGCTACTTTTGAATGGAAAGCTATAATTTCCAATTAAGGTTTACTTTTCTAGTACTGGCTGCGGTGACAGTTTAACCACATGGTGGAAGATAAGCCCACATTCTCCAAATTACAAAGATTGGTCTATTAAAATATGCCACATATAGAGTAAGAAGTTAGTAGTGCAATACTGGTCAATTGCTTTCTAAATCTCAACTGGCCTTTAAATTTCCAAAGAGAAACAGATGTTAACATTGCCCAGAATGTTACCATCACTAAGTATCAGTTCATTCCAGCTGTTTAGGTATGTGGCAGTGAAATGACCCATTAAAAAGAAAAATACACACACTGGTTATGCAGCCTGCACTAAATAATCTGACAGAGAAGACAGCAACACCAAATATAGCTTGCATGTTGCCACAAAGGAAAATGGTGAGAGGACACATTAAATGTGCAGATCACATTTGTTAAAGTTAAAAAAGAAAAGAAAGATAATTTTAATGTCATCAGACATGGACATATTAAGTCTACCATGTCTGCATGGAAATAAAAAGCCAAACAGAGTCACTTTTTGTCGTGGTTAATATCAGTTTGCAGCCACAAACCAGTCAAAATCAGCTGACACCAAGTTATAACAAATTCTGCTGTGTGCTGTAGGTTCTACTCTGTAATATGCAATGTTAATTGCTTCTTGTAAATGGCAAGTTCAAACTGTTTCAGTTATCCTGTCACGCTGCACATCCTTTTAGGGTATGGTTCCACCACAATGTCTCTGCTGCAGTTCTTACTCTATTTGGGATTGCCCTCAGCTGCCCCCTTGGTGTCCCTTATTTATTTGCTTATTGAAACATTCATATATCACATTTCAGCCCCCATGAGGGCCCCCGTGATGATTCACAATAATTAAAACACACCGCTGGTACAATAGAAATCGAGAAGAGCCAAATTACTAGGTAAAGAAACAAAATAAGAACTGCAATGTGTGAAGTTGACATACAATTAAACTCCATAAAATAAAATGCTTTGACTCTGCCCACCTACAAACTATCAGTGAAGGGACCAGTCAAACCTCTTTTGGGAGAGAGTTCCACAATCAAGAGTAGGCCCCATTTTCTGTGACCTGCTACCTGCATCTCCCTTGACGTGGAACAGGGCATCTGATGATGACCGTAATTTGTGGGGTGGTTTGTCTGGAAGGAGGAGGTTCTTCAGATACCCTGATCCCAAGCCATTTAGGGCTTTATACGTAAAAACCAGAGAGTTAAACTGGGCCTGGAAACAAACAGGGAGTTAGTGCAGATGGTAAAAGTCTGGTGTAATAAGTTTTAAAACCCAGACAGCTGAAGGCATTCAGGTCAATGCAATTTGTACCAACTGCAGTTTTCAAACGTTCATCAATTGTACACAAAACATACCACAGGAATCTAATCCAGAATTGACTAAGATATGCAGAAATGTGGCCAGAATTGCCTTCTCCAGGAAGAGACAAAACTAGCACACCAGTTGAAAGGGCATAAGTGCACTTGTTGCCACCGTTGTCACCCAGATATCCAGGACCAATGTTGGATCTAGTGTATGTCAAGAGGGAAAGTGCCCTGGGTTCCTTCAAGAGGAAGGATGGGGTATTAGTTCAATGAATAAATACACACAAACAGCAGTACATTATTTTACTTAAACACACATTTGAAAGGCCCTCAGGGTATTTGGTGTGTGATGACACCAGTATGCTGCCCACAACCATTTCTCATTTCTCATCTGGTTCTGGTGAAACTGCTAAAATTCTGACCAAATGTCTAAGGCTAAATGCACATAAGATTAGCATTTTGATGTGTGGGGGGGGGGGTAGCCTGGGAAATCTATTTTGAATGATGTAGGTGCATAACCTGTTATACTACCCTTAAGAATAAGATTCAGAGCTTGGGAGACTTCCTGAACCTGACATTGCTTCTGGATGTGGCCAGGAGCTCATTTTGCCAGCTGATTTATTTTATTTCCAAACTGCCTTTCCTCCCCCAAACACTCAGGATGGGGTTTGACATAATCACATACTCAAGGAACACAGTCAGACATGCTATAGGTCCACTGTGCTATATACAGATATGTTATAGGTCCAATATGCTATATTTGTGCACTGTGTTGAGCTGAACCCTGCCATTCATGTTGGTAGGTGCAAAGGCCTTCTGACTGAAAATGTGTTGCTGAATGGTAATCCATTTGTCATTTGCCTTGCCTGCCCTACTTCCTCCCTCTGGAGACAAATCCTATACTCACTGTGACTTCCAGAATGTATTACAAAATCCATTTTTGGCTGAATATCCATTGTCACCATCATATCAAGAGCAATCCCTCTGGCTGATGTTCCAGGTCTCTTGAACACTAGGAGAAAAGCAACATACTTCCTCATTCTCATGCCTGCCTTGGGGGCAAGAAGTAACACTTAAATGGTTGGGATCAGCTGCCAAACCTTTTGGCTTTCTTACTGTGGGATAAATATTGTTAAATGATTGAGATGATAAATGCCACAAACATGACTGCAATGACCACAGCAAGGTCACTTTTGCAGTAATCCAGTCTACCTCCACTGACGAAGCACTGTATGAATTTCTGGCAGTGGCAAGCAAGTTGTGGAAACTCTGACTCAGGATAGAGTTGTGTCCTATGTCAACAAAGGGACCAGAATTTCCATTCTAGAAAAGCCACAGCAACACAGGAAGCTGCCTTGTACTGAGTCAGACCAATTGGTCCATTTAGCTCAAAGTGACTGGCAGTGCCTCTCCAAGGTTTCAGGCAGGAGACACTCCCACTCCTACCAAGAAATGCCAAGGACTGAACAAGGGACCTTCTGCATGCAAAGCAGATCCTCTACTACTGAACTAGTACTGTACTACAATCTGAGCTCAAGGACAGAAAAAGCCCTTTACTTCATCTCTATCTTTACCCTGGACCATTTATATCCCACCCCACTCAGTTCCTAAAGAGATCGCCAATGGCCTGAGACTATTCTTTGCATCTTTTCTATGATGAATGGGTGGATGGTTAAAAAATGCAAGGTGTTATGCCAGGTTCAAAGGAGTTACAAATAACTTCCAGGTATTAATGCAATATGCCACTGTACTGTGGGATGGTGATTCTTGCTTTCTGCTGTGAACTGTGGAAGGACCATTGCTTGGTTGTAGATCCACCTTGCATGCAGAAAGTCCCAAGTTCAATCACTGGTGTCTCCAGGTAGGACTGAGGAATGCCGGTGTCTGAAACCTATGGTCTGACTCAGTACAAGGGAATTTCCTGTGTCCATAAGTTGCTAATTTTCACATTTGTGTGAATATATAAAGGGTAAAGGGGACCCCTGACCATCAGGTCCAGTCGTGGCCGACTCTGGGGTTGCAGCGCTCATCTCACTTTATTGGCCGAGGGAGCCGGCGTACAGCTTCCGGGTCATGTGGCCAGCATGACTAAGCCGCTTCTCATGAACCAGAGCAGCACACAGAAATGCCGTTTACCTTTCCGCTGGAAGTATTTATCTACTTGCACTTTGACGTGCTTTCAAACTGCTAGGTTGGCAGGAGCAGGGACCGAGCAACGGGAGCTTACCCTGTCGTGGGGATTTGAACCGCTGACCTTCTGATCGGCAAGTCCTAGGCTCTGTGGTTTAATCCACAGTGCCACCCCTGTCCCTGTGTGAATATATATATGTGCGTTAAATCATTGTGACAATGCACAGGCATTACACAGAGCATGGACATCCTACTACACATATATAATTATCCCTCCTTCTCATGCATGTGTATAAATGAACATGCCAAGCTATTCTCTTTAAAAGGGCACTTAAAAGTTATTGGAATTTATTCAGTTTTTTAATAAACGTAATTGTTGCCTAAGTGCACTTCCCAAAACTGAATGTACATATTTCCCGGCAAAATAGCATGAGTGACATCTCTCCGTAACAGATTCTATAAACATGGAAAATATGTGTTCCTTAAGAATCTCTCATGTTTGTATTCAAGTGGCAAAAATGGACAAGCAATCTTTTGTCTTATCCCATGTTTTGGCAACTGAGACAGAAACTTTCACTTTGCCAGTGAGTTGGCTCAGTGGGGTAAACAAAGTGGTCAGTGGCCTGAACCTTCTGTGGCCAAATGTGTCATTAAAGCCTGGTGGTCCATGCGTAAGGTGAAACCACGACCATATAAACATGCATGCCATTTCCCACACATCCAAAAGACTGCTCGGTCCTCCAACATCGTCACAGTGGAGCTGTGTTTTGGGTACCAGGATCTGGGAAGCATGGAACAGGCTTTTAAACAACCAGATGGGTTTCCATTAAAATTATACAACTCTGAAGATGATAAAATGAAACCGCATATGGAAATTCCCTGTAAGTCACTTTTGAAAATGGAGGAAGTGATTTCCACCCTGATCCTGAACACAATACTTAGAACAAGTATGCTCCGCTGATTTTAGTGGGAATTAATTCCATGTAATATGCTTAAGCTAAGAATGGCAAGCCTTGTTTGCACTAGTATTTTGCTGTGAATTAAATTTCTCATGGAATTAGATCTAACTTGATTCAAACCACCATATATAATGTCCCACATCAGATGTTGCAACAAAGCATGGCTTGTCGTTATAAATCTCAGGCTCATCCACTACCTCCTTCCCCACTGTTCCAGGTATAGGCTGAAATACTTGGAATTAATCCTGTTGAATTAACTACTGGGCATTTCAGTTAAACGCGTTGTAAACTTCATAAAGGGAAATCATGTTGATGAAAGTGGCACTCCACAGCACCATCTGGTGCCACAGTGTTATAACGCATATAAAGTGTTTTATCTTTATGAATGTAGCTGAGTCCCAGGAAGCTATGACCTGTACAAACCATAGTTAGTTAACAAACTAGGGGACCAAGCCATGGTTTAGGTTTGGTATCCTAGTTTTGTATCTTGGTTTGTACAAACCAGTTTCATGTATTTAGAAGAAAGTATTTTTGGTTTTTAAAATGTATAACATTTATATCCCACCATTCCCCAAGGAGTTGAAGGCAATATACATGCTCCTTCCCTTCCCCATTTTATCCTCAGTTCATCCTTGTGAATTAGACTGAGAGACTGACTGTCCCACAATCACCCAGTGAGTTTAATGGCTGAGTGGGGATTTGAAACCTGATTTCCCAGGTCCTCATTCAACACTCTAACCATGACAGTACACTGCCTCTCACAACACACTGGAACTCTGTGATGGAAGCTAATTAGCTTCTCAAAGGAAGCTTTACATCTCCTCCCAGATGCACAAATGAGAGATGGAAGGTAGGGGGAACTATGTAAGCACATAACAACAAACTATGTTTCGTTAGTATGTCTGAATCAAACCATCATCTGCTCAAAGAACATCTGATACACAAACTGATGTGGCCACAAGAGTAACCTATGTCAGCTGCAGCACAAAAATGGTCCTGCTGCGAAGAAGGTGATACAATGCAGTCAGAAAGCAAAGTGGATTTTCCTGAAAGCCCCTCTTGGAATAATACAGCCAATATCTGTCCAGTATGAAATTAAGAACACATGAAGTTTTTAGTACTTCCACTTGGGATGAGAAAGTGAGTTGGATTCTGACAAGCAAAAGAACCTGGAGAGTTGCTGGCCAATAATTTTTCCACACAATGTAAATTTCTGTGTACGTGATCATGCCCCCAAAGGCTGCGTCCAGACAGCACCCAGCCATTGCTGGTCAACTGTAAACTAGAAGTGGCATAGCAATTCTTCTCTCATCAACAGGGTAGATACCTAATTTCAAGAGGCCATTTGTGCACAGCTCTAGTCAGAACTCATACAAAAGTGTGTAGCAGACCTTTGAACATTGCAACTACTAGTTAATCACTCTTCAAAAAAGTCTTACAAAATTATGAAATTTTGTGGCTGGCCTAAGGTCATGAGCTTTATGGCTGAGTGGGGATTTGAACCCTGCTCTCCCACGTCCCAGCCCTACAGCCTAACCCCTACACAACACTGGCCTTCCCTTTGCATTGAAGCTTTGGAGTACAGTGGTACCTCGGGTTAAGTACTTAATTCGTTCTGGAGGTCCGTACTTAACCTGAAACTGTTCTTAACCTGAAGTACCACTTTAGCTAATGGGGCCTCCTGCTGCTGCCATGCCGCTGGAGCACGATTTCTGTTCTCATCCTGAAGCAAAGTTCTTAACCTGAAGCACTATTTCTGGGTTAGCGGAGTCTGTAACCTGAAGCATATGTAACCCGGGGTACCACTGTACTGAAGTGAATCTCTTCTGCACATCTCTGGTATGATATCTTGTCCCAATATCAAGTCTGTTGCTGTGAAAGAAAGGTTGTTCCTTGCAGTGGAGGAAGTCAAAACGTGAATGTGTGGAGGGGATGTAGTATTCATACAGAAAAGCCCTAAGGAACGAGAGGAGCATCTAAACCCTGCTGCAGAGCTTGTCCTTTAAAAAAGAACCCCAACCCACTGTATTTGTTTTAGAATGTTTGTTTGTTTTATTCTCCATAATTTGGTATGAATTGGCATTTACAGCTTTTATTCCATGTTGCACAGCTGAAACACCAAAACACGTTTTTATATGTATCCTTTTAAAATTACTGCTAGCAGCGCAAGGTAAACACATCTGTTTTGATTAGCTACATTCCGTGTTGTGTGTCAGAACAAAAAAAAAAAAACCTCTGTAAAAAACATTGGCTGTACTGTACTGTAAGATCTATGCATAATTATTTCGAAAACACAGAAAACCAGGCAGACAGGAAAGTAATGAGTAAAATATGTTTTTTTTCAAAAATAAATAAATAAATCCTCAAATGAATAAAAGGTTTAGATATTATAAACAAAACACTTTTTTTTTTGGTCAGGTCAGTTTCTTTTAAACCCAGCATATTTATAAGGGTGCCCTGCTTTTTAAAAAGCTGTATATAAACTAGATAGCATGCGTAGCTGCTCTGTTTAGAAAACAGCAAAGTACCATGTTAAAAGTCTCTGTTTAGTCAGCCCACCCACAGAGGAAAAAAAAGTTGACATTTAAAAACAGGATATAGTGAACAGTTTGTACCATTGTGCCCAGTAAATCTGACAGTTCCCTGCTGACGTTTTAGTTGAGTATGAGAAGTGAAGAACTAACTTCCTCGGCTTCACAGAGGATAGGAACCAAGTTTCACATGTAGGCAAGGATCATGGGGCCTGCCTGCACAAGTAATCTTGAACCAAGAAAACCTTTATTTTCCACAGCACACAATTCTATCTTGGAACTCACTGATACTGAATGTGCTAATGGATGCATGCATCATTTGAGTCAAGAGACAAAGATTGGAATCTGGATGCCTGTGGCAAACTCCTGGCCCACGCACACAGATTGCAGCACCAATGTTGGGCCAAAGGATCTTCCAATCCTTTTGCAATGTCTCCAGTGCTGCGCCAGCATTCTGTTGCACCAATGGCGCTGCAGTGTTGGGTTCAGCCCTCCATGTGCAAGTTACTTGTGCAAGAAGAGAGAGAGAGAGTGGTCTTGAACAACCCAAAAACGGAGTGGGGGGGGAGAAGAAGAAGAAGAAGAAGAAGAAGAAGAAGAAGAAGAAGAAGAGTACTGTTTGGGCTACAACTCCCATCATCCCTAGCTAGCAGGACCAGTCGAAATAAATAAAAAATTTAAAAATTGTCCAGTAGCAATTTTTAAACCTTTGACAATTTTTTATTTATTTCACCTACCTGAATCTAGCAGGACCAGTGGTCAGGGATGATGGGAATTGTAGTCCGAAAACAGCTGGAGACCCATGTTTGGGAAACACTGCTCCGGGATGATGTTGGACTACAACTCCCAGCCCTAGCTAGTGTGCTCAGTGGTCAGGGATGATGGGAAGTGTAGTCCAAAAACAGCTGGAGACCCATGTTTGGGAAACCCTGCTTTAGACTATGTAGGTGTGTGTTGCCTTTGGAGATGCATCTCAACATTAAGAACGTAAGAGCATAAGAAGACCCTGCTGGATCAGGCTAATGGTCCAGATGCCTGTGGGAAACCTACAGTCAGGATCCAAGTTCATCTGCATATCATGTTGCAAGGTTGGAAAAGCTTCTCCACCTCTGGTATAAACCTTACTGAGCTAGATGGAGCAGGGATCTGCTTGGGTCTAAGCTTTACTAGACAATGTTGCTGAGCATCTCAATGCAGCTCAGTGGGTCTAGTGCAGGAATGTTGCACAAGTCCTGCTGAAGGAAAGGGTGGATGCTCAGAGACACTGCTTGATGGGTGGTGTCCACAATACCTTTAAGTGAAGAGAGATTTATGGATGCAGAAGCAATGCCATAGTCTTGTAGATCCACTGGAGGAGAGAGCTAGCTTTAGGAGCAGAGTGCTAGAAGATGTCTTAAATGGGTCTTTTATCCCTGGATCCCACCTAGTACCTCCAAAATATCTTGTGCAAATCAGTAAAGAAATAAAATCCCACCAGCAAGTGAAAGGAGCAATATTCTACAAATGCAAAAAAATGAGCAAGCCCCCCCCCCCCCCGGAGAAATGTAGTAACTCTTATCCTGTATCTTTGTTAAATGTGGACTTAAAAAATATTTACTAAACTGTGAACCGCAAGACTAAACAAAAGTCTTACTACCATTGTAAATCAAGATCAAGGCAATTTCATGCCAGGCAGAGAGGCAGCTGATGAATTTAAGAAGAGTGCTACATATGTTAGGAGAGGTGAGGGATGACGGCGATCTTCTTTTCGAGAAGTTGAACAGGCATCTGATGCCGTGGGGATTGTTGGCTGCTATCTGCAGCATGCCTGGAGTGAGTTTTGTTTTGGATTAAAATTCAGAAACCTAATTAAAACAATTTACTTTCACCCATTAGCCTTAATCCTTATGAATAGCTTACTGTCTTCTCTGGTTATTTCCCTAAGAGGAACTCAGCAAGGATCTTCTCCTCCTGTATTTCTTTTTTCTTTCCCTTACTTTGGATCTGCTAGACATCTCGTCTTGGGGAGCATAGTGAAATCGTTCAGCACTGAGAAAGGATCTGATATCCATAAAGTTTTAATCTTAAATGTAGGCATCATCCAGCTTTGTACAGACTGGGGAATGTATCTGTGCTCAACTTAACGCCAGGAGATTTGTTATGGTCCAGGATGGAGAACATTCTGTTTATGGGCCAGTCTGTCTTTGAATAACATCCCTGAGCTGGATTTAAGACAGAATTTTAAAGAATATGTATATAATGTTCAATAACAGAGCTGTGTTTCAGGAGCAGGAAAGATTAAAACCAGAGCCACTCTAGTTTCATACTCTCATCTGATTAAAAAAATCAGTTAGTGGAAGCATCATTCATGCTGATACAGGCTCGTATGCCTTCTCAGGCTGCATTCAAGACAGCACTTTGTTTCATTTCCATGACATTTTCCTTCCCTGATGATTTTCATTCATATGATATAAAAGCCACTCCTGGAAACCTAGTGGAATCTGGTGGACATATAGTGGTAATTTCTATGTTCTGGGGGTAAACGGTAACCCATTTCTTGACTTCCTTCACTCAAGGATAGATTCAAACTGACAATATTTTTTTATTTTATTAAATTAGATAACACATTGTCTCTCAATTAGAAATATGGTAACCAATAGAGGTTTACATTATTAATTGAACTTGTTTGTTTCATTAAGGCTCGGATGTTGTCCTCCTTGAACATTTCTAAATCTTCTTATATATGCCATAAGCAATCTATTTTGCCACATTTCCAAACAAATAAAAAAGGTGTAATTGAATATAAAAGAGGTCTGTAAGGAAACTGCCAGACTCAAAACCCTTTGAAATGGCTGATGTAATCACTGCATGCATCATGCGTGGAGACATTGATTTATATCTTACTTCTTATATAAAGGGAGCGGGTGGCGCTGTGGTCTAAAACCGCCAAGCCCCTTGGGCCTGCTGATTGGAAGGTCAGCAGTTTGAATCCATGTGACAGGGTGTTTCTGGTTGTTGTTGTTTTACTTCTTATAATACCAGGGTAGTCACTCAAAGGGTGCTGAAGCAGACTCTTGAGGTATAAAACACCAGTTTGCCCTTCTTCACATGTATACATTGATAAATGAATGTATGCAATATCAGGTACATCCTGAGCTCCCTTTTAAAATATGGCTTCTGCATTGTAACCATTGCAATCTTCCTAGTTTCCTTTCCCATACAAAATGTTTGCCAATTCCTTGGTGTTTCTAGAAGAATTAAAATGAAAAGATTTCCCAAAACATACAGAAACCTTGGAAGGTTAATCAGCGTTCAGATTTTGCCTATCCGTGTCCTTCTTTTTCAGGTCTAGCTCATTTACATATGTAAGTAATTATTTGCAAATTTCACCCATTCTGCCTTAGCACCTTTGTGAGTTGCAGAGGGATTCCCCCTTCTTGTGAATGACTGTAAGAAGACGGTAAGCAATGTTGGATACAGAGCATAAGTTGTGTAGGCTTCTTCTACCACACAGGTTATATAATTCAATGGATATAATTTGGACTTGGGCCTGCGAGTCATGGTTTTTAAGCCACATTTAGCCAGGGCTTGCATGACTAGGATTGAGCAAATCATCCTGGGACTATCTGCAGTCACAAATGTATACCCATTTTTTACCAAGAAGCATTATGAGTAGGATATGGGTAGGTCCTTCCTGCTCTCTCATCCTGCAGGTGCCATTTTGAATCCTCCTGGGTGGATTCCAGAGATTAAGGAAGCCATACCTTTAGCAATTCACTGTGGGGATGGGCAGTGCCTCAGTGGTAGAGGATATACTTTGCATTCAAATGGTCCCAGGTTCCATCCCTGGATGACATAGCAGGTGATGTGAAAGAGACCTTGGAAAACTCCTGCCACTCTACAATTCTGGGCCAGATAGTCAAATAATGTGACCTAGTAAAAGGCTGCTTCTGAACATTCTATTAGTTTAATTGCAATACATAATTTCATCTGTATGCTGCCTTTCCACAGTTCAAACCATGCTCAAGGCGGCTTACAGCATGAAAAAAATACCTAACTATAACATAATAAAAGTAGTCATAAACAAACACACACAGCAAAACTGAAGAATTTCCATATAAATCACAAGATCTAAAATAAAGATACAAAAAACAGCAACAACCCCCTCCTCAACCTCCCCAGCCCAAAAGTAATGACTTCTTCCAAAGAGTCCTGAGAAGTGTGGTATAATGAGATGAATGTAGAGATCCCTAAGCCTTCCTCTCAGAACCTCAGTCCCCTTGGAAGAAGAACAGACTATTCAATCAGTTTACATTTGTGGCAAAGATCTACCCCATGTCACAGCTTCAGTTCCTCGTCCATTAATCCTTGCAAGCATTTGCAATGGGAAATTGACTCCGAAGGATTGTTAAAACACATTGCACATCAAAAATACGACCATGAATAATACTGCTCCCACCATTTTAGGCATAATATTTAGGTGCCATTTATATTCGCCCTTGGCAAAGCTTTCATTGGTTTAGAGATTGCCAGGCCAGTGCACACAAAGTGTCACCTACAAATAAGCAAATGAGACAGCTGAATGGACTATTCCTACACATTCAAAGGTCCTGTGCATGTCAGAGCCTGTCAACGGCTTTCAAAACATGAACAGTGGGATTTCCAAGTTTGTAGGAAAAATAAGTCTCATTCTTGTCTTTCAGTAAAACAGAGAAAATTGGATGATGTTGAAAGAAACAGTCTTCAAACACCTAAAACGGGAAAGAAAATTAATAGTAAACCCACAGTGTGAAAACTTAATGTTTACACTTCTTTCTTTCTTTTTTTGGGGAAAAAAAGACATTTTGACTAACGCTTAAAATCATCATCCTTCTACTCAAAGGATGCATCTGTATGCTTATCCCTTTATCCTATTTTGCACCAGAGGGGAGATATCAAAAGGGTGATGATTATTCCATTTACTGACGTATTTCACAGTAAGAAGAATTTACCCAGTTCTTTGTGAGATACAATTCTACTGCTGTTTGCTTACTGTATAAAGATGGCTTTGCTACAGAGAACAATTTATTGCCTACTGGAAAAATACATGGGGTTGTGTGCAGTGGAGAGACATGTTCTCCATTCAGTTGCCACTGCAGGATCTCCTCTGAGATCATTGCCATTTGACATCATAACCTTCATCTGAGACCACACACATCTCTCTCAAGTAGAAATTCATCCAGCTCAAAAGAATTTCCATCAAGCTGAAGTTAACTTTTGGCCCAGAAACAGCATTTCAATTGGCTTGAAGAGGCAACAGAGTAATAGGTTGCTGCTTATTTGCACATGCGATGGGTTTAGCAAATGTTAGGTAGGCAGTTGAGCTTCTCAAACTGTCAGCCTGAGTAGGGCTTAGTTTGATCTGGGGACTCACGCAGACCAAAATTTGCTTCAATTCTAGGTTCTGGCTCTGAAATGCAATATGAAATAACAGTAAACACAACTCCTGATAATCTCTGGCTGCATCAATTAAATAAAAAAGCAAGTTTCTAGTCCATATAGCTGCAAATATTGCTTTGACAATGTATGGGCAATCTGTGGTGAAATCTCTGAAGGTGAAGGTTGAGTAAGATGTACAATGTTCAGTTACATCCATACCATACATGAAAAGTACTTTTAATGCACATGGTTTCCCCAAATGAATCTTGGGAATTGTAGTTTGTCCTTCACAGTTACAATTCCAAGCACCCTTAAGAACTACATTTTCCAGGGCCATGTGTTTTAAACGCTCATTAAATGTGCTTTAAATCTACCCAGACATAGGTCTCATTGAGTTCAGTGAGAGATCATTGCAAGTTAAGAAATTATGGGACTGCAGCTTAAACATCTCTCTTCCTTCCTCATGGCTGGCAATTGTGTCATTACGCAAATAACACAAAATAAAATAACTTAAGCCAAGCAAAATCTTTTTTACATTTAATTTGGGCGACTTTGGTGTAGATATTCTTTTTTAAAAAATGTGATACACACAGTGCTGCCTATTCCCCACCACCCAAAAAAAATAAAAAATCATTGCTTTTACTGCAGAGATACAGATCTATTCTTTAAAACACAGAAGAAGAAAAGTCAGTGTTATGGTGTCTTTTACTCTGTGGTAAGAACCACAAGATAATTTAAGAATACTAAGATTTCACTTTGGGGGAGAGGGGCCTCTCTTTTCCATTTGTTGAGGCCCAGCAGAAAACAATAATTGAAGCAGGGGAGCAGAGATCTTCAGCGAGTTTTTGCCTTTTTGAACTAGAAATAGATATGTGGTTAAACAGTGTTGTGATACCCAGAACTATGAGAAACTATCAGATCTAAATCTTGCAGAGTAAGGCCAAACAAGAAGACAGACTGTGTATCGACAGTGGGTGGGCTGACACCCTCCTTGGCTTTTGGTATAGATCCAGGAAGCAGTCTGGGTGATCCCCTCTCCCTTCCTAGAGTTCTGTTTGCAACTGTGGGCAGCAAACACCAGCTGAAACACCTGCGTACAGCTCATGCCATGCACAGATGTACAGCACTTGTTGCTGATCCATCTGGAAAGCAGCCTAGTTCATGCCTGCATGCCAGCATGTTTGACTGAGGCACAGAACATCCACAATGGGATTCAGGTACATTTTCATCACGGTTCCCACCTCCACTCCCCTTTGAAAAGTAGGTGGGAAGCAATATATTTATTTATCCTGTCTTATTTAAAATAATTTCTGTACCACTTTTCATTTGAAAATAAATCCCAACCTAGTTTACAACAGTAAAATAATATATTAGAAGTGATTGTATAAGGAACATTTTGCATCGTGTTTTCATTCCTGTCCTGTTATTCCTTACTGTTCTTCTCATTCACTGCCCAACTCAAATGTCAGAAACCTGTTTCATCACAGAAGATGTTCCAAAATGCAAGGAGACAAGGAGACCTTTGGCCATGCAGATGTTGCTGGACTACAACTCCCATCATCCCTAACCATCAACAGTGCTCCCTGGGGCTGGTGGGATTTGTTTCTCAACCCTGCAGTAAGGGATATCACAGCTTTAATTCTGATCAGATTGAAAGCTGGTGAAGGTTCCATCCTAAATTCTAATCTGGGTTCTTTTTGACATACTGTATCCCTGATCCATACACCATATTTTAACCTTTAACAGCACTCACTCAATGAGTCAGATCTATAATGCAACCATCTGCTCAAAGGGCTAAGAGAGAGAGAGAAAGATGGCAGCACCAAATACGGAAGGGGCAAACCTCAAAGTAGGGTTAAAAAATGTAGAGAACTTTAATAATAATAATAATAATAATAATAATAATAATAATAATAATTTATTATTTATACCCCGCCCATTTGGCTGGGCTTCCCCAGCCACTCTGGGCGGCTTCCAAAAGAATATTAAAATACTGTGATACATCAAACTTTAAAAGCTTCCCTAAACAAGGCTGCCTTCAGATGTCTTCTAAAAGTCTGGTAGTTGTTGTTCTCTTTGACATCTGGTGGGAGGGCATTCCACAGAAGGCCCTCTGCCTGGTTCTCTGTAACTTGGCTTCTCGCAGTGAGGGAACCGCCAGAAGGCCCTCGGTGCTGGACCTTAGTGTCCGGGTAGAACGATGGGGGTGGAGACGCTCCTTCAGGTATACTGGACCGAGGCCGTTTAGGGCTTTAAAGGTCAGCACCAACACTTTGAATTGTGCTCGGAAACGTACTGGGAGCCAATGTAGGTCTTTCAAGACCGGTGTTATATGGTCTCGGCGGCCGTTCCCAGTCACCAGTCTGGCTGCTGCGTTCTGGATTAGTTGTAGTTTCCGGGTCACCTTCAAAGGTAGCCCCACGTAGAGCGCATTGCAGTAGTCTAAGCGGGAGATAACCAGAGCATGCACCACTCTGGCGAGGCAGTCCGCAGGCAGATAGGGTCTCAGCCTGCGTACCAGATGGAGCTGGTACACATCTGCCATGGACATGGATTTGACCTGTGCCTCCATGGACAGCTGTGAGTCCAAAATGACTCCCAGGCTGCGCACCTGGTCCTTCAGGGGCACAGTTACCCCATTCAGGACCAGGGAATCCTCCACACCTGCCCGCCTCCTGTCCCCCAGAAACAGTACTTCTGTCTTGTCAGGATTCAATCTCGATCTGTTAGCCTCCATCCGCCATTAATAAGATAGTGAAATTGTCCAATGTGTTTCAGTGGAAATCTTCCTCAGGGGCACACAAATTCAATTTCTAGCAACACAATATCTTTCAAACGATACCTTGCCTCACACCATAACTCAACAAATTGCACAATTGTCCCATGAGAAAAGCTTCCACTGAAATACGTTGGGCGTTAACTGCATTTTACAAAAGCCATTTCAAGCTCTCCCTCCCCACTTTGATACTTCCCATTTCCCTGAGGGTTTGCTATTTTTTTGTACAAAGGATAATGGCAAAAGAACCACAAATCCTTATCTGTGGTTGTCACTTCCCTGCTACTGCTATAGTGAAAGGATACTGGGCCAAAGCATTTCAACAGCATCAGACACAGTTGAGAGAGGAGGAAAGGCGACTGGCAGCTAGAATGGATACTTAAGCATAGCTTCCCTCCCCACAAAAAAAGATGAAATGCATCATTAAATGTATACGGGCTAATTTATATGTCTATATGCAAATTTAGAAATAAATCATTACAATTCAAATAGAAACACATCTCATTATTGTGAGGAAGACTGTGCCCAGGTAATCCATGCACCTGTTCTCCTATTCAGGTGCTAACTGGGCTATTTCAAGTCTCCTGCTCTCTCTTCTTATGGCTCCCAACCTAGTCAAGCATCTTATTCTCACAGTGGCCAATCAGATGTCTATGAGAAGCCATCTGATTTCCTGCAGATGGTATTCAGGAGCATATCACCTCTGACTGCAGAGGCAGAGCAGAGTCATTGTGGCTAGTAGCCACTGATAGCCTTTAGACCAGACTTGGACCGTCAAATAGAGGACTGTCTTCTGGCAGCCCTTGAAACAGAGGGCTGTCCTCTATAAAGGCCACCCTACCAACAGCCATGTGTTGCTGCCATGGTATCATCGGAGTGTTTGGGTGACCTGGGTTACCAGCACAAACAGACACCATTTTTTTAAAAAAATACAGTAGGGCATTATGTGGGGTGGAACCGTTCAGGGGAGAAGAGGGGGAGTGATGTCAGATATTATAACCTCAGGGTTGTTTTTATATATTAGAGTGGGGGTGGTTGGAATGTGACACCAGCACATGAAATAAGTGCTAATTCCACCCATAATATCATATATACTACAGCATGACCAGTGCTTGTTTTTCCTCAGGAGACTTTTGTTGCCTTATAAGTTGTGACATCTTGCTTTCCACATGAGGCGAAGTAAGACAAAATGAGGGAAATGAAATCAATAAGCCCTCTGAAGCTCAGAAACAAACCGACGGGCACATTTTGTGCTGCCCTTTGGTAACTGACGTTGGGGTTGGTGGGGGGTTGGGAATAGGGTTATGAGGCAAACGCTTCACCGAAGAACTCACTGGGGACACTGGTAAAAATAAATTGCTCAGCTCTAATTTTCTTAGCAGCTTCCATGCTATTCTTTGAAACTGAGTAAGAAACCCTTGGCCTAATCCCAAGAGCCAATCTATAGTAAATAGTGCACACTTAATGCCTAAGTTCCTTTTTAGCACCATTCCGACAGTGACTTCAGCCACACAGCTTAGTCATAGCAGACATTTTTGTGGTGAAAGCATTAAACCCACATGCAGCTCTCTTTCTGTGGCCACAGGGGGTCATGCTCCTTTCCCATTAGCTGAATAAATCATAAAGTCTGCATGGACCACACAAGAAGCAAGGCGAGCAGCAAGCCACAGTCAGTGCTGCTTACAGCCTGCTTTTCTTTTCAGGCGAAGAAAAGGAAAGGGAAAGAAAGGGAAAGAAAATTGGGGGTGGGGGTTGAAATACAGCAAAACAGGCAAGCTGTAGGCCCATTATTTGATTTTGTTGTTTTAATCTGGTATCTCTGAGGAAACATAGAGACTTATATTATTATAATTCTACCTCAGAGAAGAAAGGTATTAAACATTTGCTTGAAAATGCAGCGTGCATCTCTTGTTATATCATACATAGCAAAATATGAGGTAAAAAACATCCCTGAAGGTATATGAATAATAACTACTATACCGCCCCACTCCCCGCCCCCCACAAAAAGAATGTTATCGCACATCTTGATGTGACCCAAATCAGATATAATTCTGTGACTTCCTAGACCGTATGTCATTTTAGGATCAGACACGAACAAAAATCGTGCCTAGTTATTTTTCACATTGTATGATTCATTCCACCAATGTAGTTAACAGAGTGAGGTCTGGAAGTCTAGAGGTTAGTTCAAGTTCCCATCAATCAGGAAATGAGATAAGAAGTAGGAATTTTAAACATAGCCATTAGCATGCAAGTGTTATCACACAGAGAAGACACATACTCGGCTCATTATACTAAGCAGCCTTTCCTAAGCATTTCTTTACACATGTTCTATACCAAAGGCAAATAATAACAATATTTCTCCCCAAAGGGTACTGAACTTTTTAAAAAAGGATTTATATCACAGCTTGACTAGCATGAGAACCTAGATTGTATGTAAAAATAGAGAGTGCATGGAAGGAAAACGTTTAAAGACACACACACCCACACACCCGTCACATGACTATGTAAGACCCTCCAAGTGTCCCTATTTTCCATAGACGTCCCTGATTTAGAGAAGCCGTCCCAGTTTCTGATTTGATCCCAGAATGTCCCACTTTTCCTTAGTATGTCCCTATTTTCATTGGAGAAATGTTGGAGGATATGGAGTTATCTGACCCCTGGGCCATCTGAAGGCAATCCTGTATATGGAAGTTTTTATAATGTTTAATGTTTTATTATGTTTTTATATACTTTGCAAGCTGCCCAGAGTGACTGGGGCAACCCAGTAAGATGTGCAGGGTATAAATAGTAAAATTATCATTATGGAATGGGACGTCCCCATTTTCATCTGATAAATGTTGGAGGGTACAATATGTTTTGTTCTACTTGTGATGGCATGTGGCATGCTTGGATGTGTTTTTGAAAACTGTCAGAGAGGAGGAAGATTCCATAAAAAACCAAAGGCTATATTTAAACACCGTTCACTAAACTTTAGTCTCCTTCTTATTAGTTCATTCAGCAGTTTGATGGGGGAAAGACTGATAGGAGTTGACATTATGCAAACCTTCCCACCCAACCACTCTGCTCTGCTGCTGCAACGGTCTGTGTGAAATTATATCCCCCCTCAACCCCTTCACATTTTCACTGCTTCTGAGGAAAAGCAAATAATCAGGTAGGATTGAGATAAATTACAGGGTGGCTTTTTAATGTGAACAAGTGCTCGCTGAGGGAGTAGATTGAAACCACTTACTTCAGCTTCATTTCTGCTTCAATAATTCAGGTAGAAGAAATATGTGCAAACTTTACAAAAGACACCCCTGTGCTTGTAGACATACCAAAACATAGCACCCTTATTTAACTGGTCTTTACCAAACTAGGGAAAACTTTCTGAAAATTATGCTACTGAATGTATGAAATCTCAATTCTAGGAAGCAGAAATTATTGGATAAATGTTGTAGTACTAAGCCATTCATTATTTATATAGCACTGTTAAAGTACTGTACATAGTTTTGTTCTCTCCCCTCTGCCCTGCACCCAGCTTCTTAACATTTTTGGACACTTTTTGTCCATATTTCTTAGTGGGAAATTTATTAAACACTCTCAAGCCAGTTATCTATACTTGGATGAAGTCATTAAAAGGAATCTACCACAATGAACAAATCTCACCTGTGTTGAAATATCTGTGTTGGCTTCCAGTATGTTTTCACTTGCAGTTCAAAGTGCTTGTTTTGACCCATAGAGTCTTAAAAGGCTTGGCTCTTCTCCTTTAAGAATCTGCCCATTCATTCGGCAGGGACAGCCAACATGGCATCCTCCAAATATTCCGGATTACAACTCCCACCAGCAATGACCATTGGTCATTCTGCCTTGGGCTGATGGAAGTGGCAGCCCACAATATCTGGAAGGCACTATGTTGGCTATGTTGGTGCTAGGACATCCGAAGCCCTTCACCCAGTACCCCCACCTTCAAAGATTACCCAGGGTGGCAAGTAGAAATAGGTCTTTCTCTGTAGTGGCACCTCTCCAGAGATGTCCATTTCACACACCAGAATCATTATCCTTCAGGCACAAAGTAAAAACCATTCTGTTTTCCTAGGCATTTACTTGATTGATAGGGATTTTCTGGTATTTTTGTTGGTGCTAGTATTTTCATGCTGCTCTGATTGTCTTTGGTAATTGGGATTATTTTATTGGTGCTATATAAGTAGTGTCTAGGGACGCGGGTGGTGCTGTGGGTTAAACCACAGAGCCTAGGACTTGCCGATCAGAAGGTCGGCAGTTTGAATCCCCACAACGGGGTGAGCTCCCATTGCTCGGTCCCTGCTCCTGCCTACCTAGCAGTTCGAAAGCACGTCTAGTGCAAATAGATAAATAGGTACCGCTCCGGCGGGAAGGTAAACAGCGTTTCCGTGCGCTGCTCTGGTTAAACCAGAAGCAGCTTAGTCATGCTGGCCACATGACCCGGAAGCTGTACACCGGCTCCCTTGGCCAATAAAGTGAGATGAGCGCCTCAACCCCAGAGTCGGCCACGACTGGACCTAATGGTCAGGGGTCCCTTTACCCTTTACCTTAAGTAGTGTCTAGTGTGGTGGAGCATAGCCATGAAGATGTCCTTCTGTCCCCAGCACTGCTGCAGCTTATCTAGACCAAGCTGGTGTCAGATGGTAGCAAGGTTGGGGCTGAGTAGATGCCCTGGCAGAGGTAACCTGGCCTTTCTGCTGGTGTGTCTGCACAACCCCAACCCTGCTACTGCCCTTCCCCACTCCAGACTCATCCAACTAAGCTGCAGTGACACTGGTGATAGGAGGCTTACTCCATCTCAGCACACCAGTTGCTACTGTGTTATATGCACTATTTTATAATTTGATGTTCTACTATATGTAATTACTTAGGGTTTTAAATTTTAAAAAAGCTTGCTTTCAAGGCATTCAGGTGGCAAAGTGGCTATATGAGCTGCCTTGCATAAATATGGCAAAAGGCAATATAAATATTATTTATGAATGAATGAAAAAGTAAAAATGCATAGAACATCTCTAAAACTAGGACCTGAGAAATGTCTATGTTTTTAGACTGTGTACAGGAAAACTACAAGATAGTTGTGAAGGCACATATGAACAAAAAATATGCTGGGTGAGCTAATCTTAATTCATATTAGGTTGCATCCCAAAAACCTCAGTTTCTAAGGGTCTTTCACATTATTTTTTTCAAAGTTGTAGCATCTGCTCTTTCAGATATTCAGAATTATGTGATAGGTCCCCCCCCTTAAGTTAGGAATGTAGGCTTGAGTTAGAGATTTAGGCAACAACCCGCCAGTTTCTAAATTGATTATTGTCCACCTAAAATAAAGTAAACCAGTCATGAAGTAAACATCTGTAGCACCTTCTCAGTGTAAATGAATCATGCCTAACCTTAAACTTTGAGGCTTAAAGAGACAATCACATAAATAGCAATAAACAGTGCTTTTTTCTGGGGGGACGCAGGGGGATGCATACCGCTAAACATTTTGTGAATTTAAGTTTGGCCTCATTGAGGGGCAGTATTTTCAATATGAGTAGGAAAATGAGAGTACCCCTAAATATTTTTTTAAGCAAAAAAAGCACTGCCAATAGAATCTGTCTTAGTCATTTAGCAATTTTGAGAGTATTATATTAATGCGATGCGACTGAGGTATGACTTGCTTGAAATCACTTTGCTGAGAGTGGTGTACTTTTGGGGACGTGTGGGTATATTTGTAGAACTAGTAGTTGTAGTAACAAGAATAAGTTTACATCTCTGTCCAAATCAGCACCATGGATTCAAGATGGATTTCATCTGCCAGAAAGGTCAATCCAAACTGCTTGCACAAACCTGTCTTTATGCTCCTGTTTATTATGTTCCCATGTAGTAGATGTCTTGTGCACTAAAACAGTGCAGCCATATGTCAACATTTCTCTGGTGGTTCCGAATGTTCTAAACAAGAGCGAGGGTGCAGTGAACCTCCCATGTAAACTTTATACAACAGATTCAGCAGAACTGTAATTATTTACAAAATGATGGCATGAGAAATCTCTGGATTTATATCTTACGTTAAAGTAACAAGGATTGTGTCCACATAACGCTTGACGTTGCAGTGGCTTCCACTTTATTCTATTATTATTTTTATACAAGTCAGTCCTATATATAGATAGATATAGATATATAGATATAGATAAAGACACACACACACACACACACACACACACACACAATCTATTCCATTAAGTTTGGAACCACTAACCCCTTGGCAATGATTTTCTTGTAACCATTTGCAACACTGGCATGATAAAGGATAACTGAACATTGTCTTTGGTCTCAGCATGAAAGATGCACATAGCTACAGTGGTGCTGTCAGGGCCAGACTTTGAAGCAGAAATCAAGGACCCTACTGGAAAAATGAACAGGAGGGACCTCAAATATAGCAGGCCTGGCTTAACCACATTTTGAGGTAAATAAAGAAGGGTGCAAGAGCATAAAACTACCGAATTTCACCACTGCAGATATAGCCTTAAGCGATTTTAGCAGGAGTTCATGTACCAGAATCATAAGTTACTTTTTTGCTACACATTTAATAAGCTATACTTAATGTGTTCTAAGAAACAGAAATGGAGCAGGAAGTGGGGTGAAGCTGAAAGTCCCCAGAACAGCTTTTCTGTTAGTAGGAGAGCTTTTTGGTGATCTAGGAGGCAGGTGCTGCAAAGAAGGAATTGGAGAGAGCTTGTTGGACAGGAAAAGACAGACTAAGCTAGCCTAGTGAATCTGGATAAACAAGGAGGGTCAAAAGCTGATGTGTTTGAGAAAAGACATATATGGTTATTAAGAGGAAAATAAGAAAGGAAAAAGAATTCTATTAGCAAATGCCAAAAGAGTGAGATGATAACAAGAAAAGGAGAACATTTTATCATAACTGCAGGATAGGAGGAGAATCTATCAAAGGCAATCCGAATTACATTTTTTCTTTCTTTGCCTTTTCCATTTTTCTTACTTTTAATAAGAAATGCATGCACCTAACACAACAACTATCTTCTTTACCTGTGGTACACTATGGTGCAGGCAGAATAGTTTAATTCCAAATGATATAATCATGGTGTTGTCAGTCTCAAACTAATGTCAGGAATTGAACTCAATAGATTCAACCTACTTTTACTCAGAGTTGATCCACTGAAATTAATGAGCCTAACTTAGTCATGGCCATTCATTTCAATGGGTCTACGCTGAATAAAAATTAGTAGCATACATCCCGTTAATGTTTTAGTCAGATTTGCACTGAAAATGTTTTGATGTGTGTGTTTCTAATCACTTAGACTACTATTTCACCTGGGATCTGACTAGAGCATAAAAGTAAGATATGATAGCAGCATTCCAGAAACAGCTACAACATTAAGCCAAAATCATGTGAGCTGTTTTTATTTGATTCCCATTAAAATGACTTGCAAAACTGGCATTTGAAACAGATAGGAAACACTCTATGTTTCCTCTTGTAAATTAAACTGGTGGTTTGGCTGGAGCTCAATCAACAGTTCAAGTATCCATTGGATACAACTAATGAGCAAGGCTGCAGTCCGATTATGCACTTACTTGGAAGTAAGTAGTATAGAATTTAGTGGGGCCTACTTCTGAGTAAATATACATAGGACTAGTATTTTATGGACAGCAAAAACCCTGGACTGTTTTGCAGAAATGGTCACATAAAGCATATTGGAACAGCTGATTTCAATATATAGATGTTTCTGTTTCGTTTGTGTTATAATGGCAATAAAATACTTTACACAGTGTTGATTCAAAAACATTAGTTAAGAAGGTCAGAGAGCCACATTATCTCTATTGTTGCAAAGCAGCTGCTACCTTGAAGGCTACTGTTTTAGGAAAACCCTGCAGTAGTCTATGGTCATTACATAATATATCATTGTAAGACTGGGGGTTTGGACAGTGACAGTAAATGGAGCCAGACATTCTGCTGGAGACTGCCTTAATGGTCAGTAAAAAAGGTTTGGGGCATATCTTTTGTTAGTTGGGGAAGTAAATGCTTCCTTATTTCTCAGTCCCCTCAAGCCAGAAACTGGGGGTGGGGAGCCAGCTGTGAATGGAAATCTAGGTTGGCCACTCAATTTATTTTGCTGAATGAGGCAAAGGACAAGATGGTGGCACCCATTCCATGTACAGAAGCTGACGAGACCGGCAGCTTAATCTTACTTCAGCACTGGCACCAGGAAAGCATTGTCCACTGCTCCTGAAGGTAACAGTGATACAGGGAAGGCCACATGGCACACATGCACTTCTCACCTCAAGCATCTCATTACGATTCCCTGCCTCCTAGTCTCTGCCTCCTGAGGCAGCTGCTTTAATGTGCCTAATAGTAAGGCCAGCCCTGGGTGAGTCACAGCAAAATTTGGGAGGGGCAAGTCAGAGTGAGGCAGCTTGGAAACCCATGCAGGCCATGATGAAGACTCCCCCCCCCCCAAAGGACCATGTCTGCCCATGTGTGGCTTAAAGATTGTTTTAATAAAGCTTCTACCAGTAAAGCAAATATCCTGTCTAGGTTCTCTCATATGGTATAGTGACTCTGAAGAACTCATGCCTTAAATTATTTCTGTCCCATCAAAATGGCATAAATATATATTATTATGCTCATCACATTGTGAAACACCAGGTAACTATTTGAAATGGTTACAACTTTCCATTGGATAGTTTAACATTCTACAATCATGAGCTAAGGTACTGTTAACCTGTTCTCTTGAGGCAAGTCCCCACCCCACCCCCAATGTTTACTGATGTATTCTATATTACTTAGTGCAAATTTCTCTCAGTTAATCTCCATGTGATCCCCTGAAGGGGTATTTATTACAGATGTATACAACCTGTCTTTAGAAGTGAGATTAATGTAATATGACACACACTAGTAGCACACCAGTGTTTAAATGTTTTTCAGAAAGTTAGCAAATTTAGTTAAAGTAATACTTAAAGAGTCTTCTGCCTAGATTCCAGCATGGAAAAAAAAAGTTCCAAATATTAAACATTGTTCACTGTAGGTGGCCAATTAATGCACAGTGCCCAAGCTGGAATAAACCCTTCAAATATATACATAAAGCATATAATCTCTTATCTGCTTAGGCATTATCAAATTTTTAACAAATCCTAGTAACTTCAAACACAGGTTTAATGGTGTTAAAACATTGTAAAGTAAAGAACTGAGTTTTTAAGAACATAATCTGTTCTAGAATGTTTCAAGAGAACTACTTTGAAATGCAATTATAATCTTATCCCACGAAGAAATTGATGTCATTTTTAAACAAATCAAATTTATTAAAATAATGAGAAATGGATAGTCCTCCCTTTCCCAAATTTGCAGTCATCTCTTTCTTGTGGGAAAATAGTTCAAGGCAGTCAAATATTTGCTGAATCAAAAAAGAAAAAGGAGTACCTGTTACTTAAATGCTTATCTATTTAATAATAATAAATAATATTTACTTGAGAATTTAAAAAAAAATCCAACTCTCATCGGGCATGTAAATGACAGCTTACTGTAGGGGTCGTTCAGGTGGTTCAGTACTATGCATGCTGTGTTCTTGGATGGCTTGAACCATGCATCTGAACCACTGGAAGTGCCACACCTGAGATCTGTGAGTTATCAGCTCAGAATTATATGTTACATTGCTCCAGGGAATATATATCAAGAAATGATTCTCATATGTGCAAAACACAAGCCAGCATGTGGCACAGATACACAAGGCTACATCATGTTTATGTAGGAGCCAGAGGGCAAGTAGCTTGTGTAAATCACAGCTAGATCTACATGTCTACCTTCCCTTCCAGTGCTGGTGCAGGTTCCTTACTTAGGAGATTACAGCGTGGTTGGAAAATGTGTGGCCTCCAGATGTTGCTGCACCTCAATGCCTATCAGCCCTGACCAATATGGTCAATGGTCAGGGATGCTGAGAGTTGCTATCCAACAAAATCAGAGGACCACAGGTTCCCTGTCTTAAGAAGATATTAATAGCCCTGCTGAATCAGGCCATTTAATTCAGTTTCCTATTCTCACCATGATCAACCAGATGCCCATGGGAAGCCCGCAAGCAGGACTTGAGTGCAACATCTACAGCTTCCAGCAACTGGTATTCGGAAGCATACTGCTTCCAACTGTGGAGGCAGAGAACGTCCACTTTGTCTAGCAGCCACTGACAGCCTTATCCTCCATGAATTTATCTAATCCTCTAGACTAGAGACTTGATGCTTTTGAATTATGGTGCTGGAGGAGACTCTTGAGAGTCCCATGGACTGCAAGAAGATCAAACCTATCCATTCTTAAGGAAATCAGCCCTGAGTGCTCACTGGAAGGACAGATCCTGAAGCTGAGGCTCCAATACTTTGGCCACCTCATGAGAAGAGAAGACTCCCTGGAAAAGACCCTGATGTTGGGAAAGATGGAGGGCACAAGGAGAAGGGGATGACAGAGGATGAGATGGTTGGACAGTGTTCTTGAAGCTACCAGCGTGAGTTTGACCAAACTGCGGGAGGCAGTGGAAGACAGGAGTGCCTGGCGTGTTCTGGTCCATGGGGTCACGAAGAGTCAGATACGACTAAACGACTAAACAACAACAAAACCATCCCAAGGGACCAGGGTTTCACCTAAGCACAAGAGAAGCACTATCACATGCTTTGGATTTTACTTGCAGTATTTTTGCAAAAATGGTTAGCCACTACTGACCTAAATAAATGGAACATTGGGTCTTTTCACATGTTACAATGTAAGCAGGCACAAGCTGTCTCTACACATGTACAAGTGTTTGTGTGAGAGAGTATGCACTTGATGTGTACAGCTCAACGACACAGATACACTGAATAGACATTCACTGAATGTTACATGAAATAACTGTATGAGTATACAGTCAACTATTTGTGTGCACAGATATTGCAGTTGTTGAATGTAAGGTGTGAACAACCCAACTGGAAATAGATTTTGGCCAACTGTTGCTCTTTTCAAAACAACAACACTATACATTTCAGCATGCAAAATCGGCTGGGACTGTGTCCTGTTCCAAAAAGCTCACAGAATGGGGCATGAGCAAATCCCCCTAAGCCTTCCCCTGCCACGCCCTTCCTTCTTTGTGACAGCTTTGGCTCATGAGACTAGGCTATAAAACAGAGTGTCCTAGATTACTGTTGTTTGGAGAGAGAGAGAGAGAGAGAGAGAGAGAGAGAGAGAGAGAGAGAGAGAGAGAGGAAAGAAAGCATTTAATTTGCATACTGTATGCAGTTCACATCACTTTCTATAGAGCTGAACCAACCTAAGGAATTCCTTTTCAATTTGCTCCAAAAAAACCTTCCTACTCCCTGTGGAATAAATGCCTTATCTATTTTCAGAAAATGCTGACTTCATTTCAAATAAAAGGGACTTACATCCAAATGCAAGTGATGCCAGAGAGAGCACCCTTGTAACTTTATACAATATGCAAAGCTTTAAAGTATTTACAGACCACCCTGCGTATCAACGTCAATGAACTCAATGAGGATGCATATTTTAGTGCTTTGATGTTTTACACAAACACAAAAGCTACAGGGAGGGGGAAATATGCCCACGAACTAATGGCCCTCTAGCCATATATGGTAGCTGTGCAAGGTATATCTTTGACCTTTCCACGAGTAAACAAGAGGCACAGAATGCCACTGCTGATATTCCATGAGCCAGTTCATACTGAAAACAAAGTGAGACTTTGCAAGCTTCACACTGATGCTGCCTGCAATGCTTCTTCCTCTTGGCACGCCATGGTATCTACTTTCCAGCGAATAGACCTATGGCCAGAATCCAACACAGACATTCATTTCAGCAGACTTAACTCTTTTGTTTGTTGATTGTGGCCTGCAGGACAGGTGAACTTTTCATTAGACAAATGAGTTCTTTAAAACAATGCAAGTGTTGGAACTCAGGTCTTCAACTTAAGACAAGGCATTCAGAAGAATTAAAGCTGCAGTCCTATATATTCTTACCTGGCAATAAGTCCCATTGAACCCAATATGCATTTAACCAAGTAGACGTGCACAGATTTGTGAGGTTAAAATATCTCTTGTTGATGGCTCCAACCCATCTCTGCTACACCTGTATTCTAAGAGAAATGGTCTCCCAGCCATATAGTTAAAAAAGAAACTGCTATGCCAGAGTGATGGAGAACGGATTGGCTTGGATTTTGCATGAGCCATACCCTGAGTTGGCAATACATGAAAATGGGCATGCAGGCTGCACAGCTGAGTTACTGTCACAGAGCAGCCATCAAAGGCAGGGGACTGCTTCATGACAATTCAAGCTCATGCTGGTCTCCCAGGATAACTGTGTAGGCACACCATGAAAGCACCTGCACTTCCCAGCAAACCCTCTCTGCCACCATCAATATGTAAGCCAGCCTTTGCCAACCTGGTGTCCGCAGTGCTTACTGGGGCTGATGGGAGTTGTAGTCCAAAACATTTGGAGGCACCAGGTTGGTGAAGGCTGATGTAGGCAACTAGAATATTAGCAAGCCCACACCACTCCTGAGTTGCTGTTTAGTATCAGCAGCTGAGCGGTGAAGGCCCTCTTCGCTGCAAGTACATCATTACTTTCTTCACAATGCGGATCTACACAAGAGCTACACAGAACCCCAACTCCATCTATCCTAATGAAAAAAGCATGTGCGGGAACACAAGCAGACAATTAACCACACTATGGGATGTGGTTGCAGGATCAGTTCTGTATATGGCCACCAATGGTTTCTTCTGGCTACATTATAACAACTACAGTGGTACCTCTGGTTAAGTACTTAATTCGTTCCAGAGCTCCATTCTTAACCTGAAACTGTTCTTAACCTGAAGCACCACTTTAGCTAATGGGGCCTCCTGCTGCTGCCACGCCACCAGAGCCCGATTTCTGTTCTTATCCTGAAGCAAAGTTCTTCACCCAAGGTACTATTTCTGGGTTAGCGGAGTCTGTAACCTGAAGTGTCTGTAACCTGAAGCGTATGTAACCCGAGGTACCACTGTATTTCTTACATTATTTTATCTCACCCCTCCAAGGAGGTTGTGCTTGTATATGATTCCGCACCTTTTATCCTCACAATAATCCTGAGAGGTGAATTGGCCTGGGAGATAGTGATTGGCCTATCCAGAGAGGGAATCTGAACTAGGAGAGGATTCCCCCAGTTGTGTGGGTTCTTCACCTGAATGCTCATTTAATTTCTAGCATTTTAAAAATTAATTTTGGAATTGTATTCCATCAGGCTGCAGCAGATGAAGATGGAAAGCAGGGCTATTCCATTTCTACTGGCTCTGTTGAAAAGGTATTTCCATTTGGCTCCTTTCTCCCTGAACTGTTTCCATCATTTATTCGGTTTACTTACTTTCAATATTTAGAGGCCACCTTTAAGAGTTTAAATCTTAAAATTACTTTAAGTAATTTTAAGAATTAAGTAATTTTAAGAATTTTAAGAAGTAGTACCTGAATTTGTTCCTCCCCCACTCTTCCCTCCCCCCTCTTGAAGTTACCCATTTACGGTTAGCACCACAACAGCAGACTGAGCAGTCACACAGGTCATCTAGTCACAGTCTTCCCTACTATGATGAGGTTAACTGTATAACTACTTAACCAAAGCAGAGGTAGGGAACCCGTGGCCAGCCAGATGTTGTGGGACTCCAATTCCCATCAACCCCAGCCAGCATAGCCCATAGCCAAGGACGGTGTAGGTTGTAGTCCAAAAATATATGGAGAGCCATGAGTTCCTCACCCATAAATTATAGGGATTTCTAAAAATGCACCCATACATATAAATTAGCTTATCAAAGCAAAATTATAACCACGGCTACTCAGAAGTAAGTCCTATTGAATTCAGTCAGATGTACTCCCTGATAAGTGGGGCTGGGATTGCAGCCTCAGTGATAAAGGAAACCAAAAGTATTTAACTGTAGCAAAAGCCACAACTACATCAAATTTTGGTGTGTTGCCATTACTGACTTTAAATTTCCAAGCCCAGACATTGCATGATGCAAGGTACTTAAAGATATTTATTTAAAAGTATACATTTACTACAAGAGAGTCATACTTAAATCACATCAGTGTCAAACATAGTTTTACATTGCACCAAAGCAAATGAATTAAAGCTAAAAGACAAAAGCTGTTCTGCCAGCTCTGAAGGTCTATGATACCAATTTATTTTTAGATTTATAGCCTGTCCTTAAGTATGGGGTGATAACATCTCCATTGCTTATTTATACCCACAACCTGGTGAGATAAGACATTATTGTTCCCACTTTAGAGATGCACAACTGAGGCTGAGAGAAAACAACTTGCTTCGGGTCCTCAGTTAACATGCTTGAGCTGAGTGTCAGATTTACCTCTTTACAGCCTATACTTAACACTCTGCTTGTGTTGTGTCAGAAGAAGGGCATTTATCTACTTTCCCTTTTGCTTGAAAATCCACATAGGACAATTTTTACCCCAATACATTAACAGTCGCTGAGACAATGAAGCACACCAATGGTGGTGGGAATCCTAATAAATCTTTGTGGAATCTATTTCTGTCCCAGGTGCTTATTGTTTTCAGAAAGAAAACCATATATTATAAGGGCTAGGTGGTAATTCTGCCTCTATATAAATTTGGCACTGAAAAGTACACCGGGTAGATTTTATTGTTAACCCCAGCGGTCTTGCCTTAACGGAAAGTGCATACTCTTGTGCAGAGCCTGGGTAGCTTAGCTGATTAGAGTGTGGTGCTGATAATACCAGTGTTGTAGGTTTGATTCCCGTATGAGACAGCTGTATATTCCTGCACTTCAGGGGGTGGGACTAGATGATCCTCAGTCAGGGCATCTGATTTTTGCTGATACTTGTTACCGATTGCAGTCTCAGGCACTGTATCTCAACCGAGTCCAGAGGGTTCCCCAAAATTTAGAAACTATTTTTGGATATGAGGGATTAGTGAGAAACAGGGGTCCCAATCTGCGAGAAGGGCTTTTTACAGAGGCAAATCCCTCACTTGTTGCAACCCAATATCTTTTCTTTCGGACACTCCTTTTGCATTATGTTAAGACAGCAGTGGCAGGTAAACCTCCATATGAAACATAACCACTGATAGCAAACAAATACCTGCAGATGTGTGTGTGTGTGTGTGTGTGTGTGTGTGTGCACGCGCGTCCTCTATATGCTTGTGTTATAACAAGCAAGAGCTTTAGACATGGCATTTCCTTTAGATTTAATGGCCAGCTGGGGTTAATGGCCAAAGGCTACACTTCAGGCCAAGTACTACTCCCAACTGGTCATTAATCCCCAGGAAATGCTCTGCATCTCAATCATTTTGCTTAATTTCAGGGCAAACAAACTACTGTGACTGAGAGTATGCCATCCGTTAAACACAGGGAGCAAACATTCCACGGATGTAATCAGCTGTTTACACAACTGTCTGTTGTCTATAATAGCAAGAATTTCAGATACATGAAGCCTTGGGTGCCACTGAGCTCTGTTCTGGTTACTGCCCATTAAAACAAGCAGCAGCTGAACTATAGAAATGCTTAGAGGTGGGTGGGATCATGCCTTTTTTGGCTTATTCCATGAATAAGTTTGTTAGTACAGTGTCAGTTAAAATGCATGTTTTTAAAGTTTAAAGTTTCTCTTTGCCCTAATATTGCCAAATTGTGTAAAATTATTTTCTTCTGCTCCTTCCTTTTGAGGAGTTCTCTTCATAAGATATTTTAACAAAGGAGCCAGCAGTATCCCGGTTCACAAGCCACATGTGGCTGATTATGATGTAATTGTGCAACCCCTGATTTCAAGCTAGAATTCTGAGTGTCCCAGCTCTTTTTTGTAGAGACCCAGGAGTCCGAGTATATTTCACCTATTTGTTCCATTGGGTACTTCCACTGCATCCTTCAGAGAGAGGAAGACAATCATTCTCAATATATAGACTTAAGTTATACATTTTGGAATTACAAACATCATTCACACACCTCATCTTTGCCAGCTAACTTCTAAATGCAACATCATTTCACACATTCCAACATTTACAATACAAATTTCAGACATGCCACAGATTTATTAAATTATCAGCAGTAAAATATACTGTGGGTTCTTCCCAGGCTTTTGCTTTACAAATATTTACTAGAACATAGACTTTGTTATATATCTGAGGTTTCTCAGTAATCCTCTGATTGGAGACCCACATGCCTGGGGGGTCCAAAGAAAAACTGTAAATGGATGTAATAGTTTATTATATCTTAATATTACAACACTGCACACTTTTAAAAGCCAAACTTCACTGAGTTTAAAAATGCACACACACACTAGGGGCCTTAATAAATGACTTCTCGGGAAACCTTTAATTTCTGAAACATTTAGAAACACTTGAAAAAACACGTAAACGTAATAGGCTGTATAATAACAATTGTAAAGTTATTTACTAGAAACTACTTCTCAAAATTAGATACAGCTTTTCCTAATGTCAAAATAATATCAAAATCAAACACTGCATTGGATCTGGACTATGTTAGTTGCACCTTGACCCCTATCCAGTGTGAGCGGCCATCTTTTTTTCATGAAAAATGTCCCTTGCAGTAATGTCACTTCACCATGCAGTATCATTCGCATTGAATCATTCTGAGGCACAGCACTGGGCAGGTTCTTCTTATTGCAGCTCCAGCACTGCTTAAAGCAGCAGCCAAAATTTATCAAGCCCTGAAGTTTTAATCCCCTGTCAAACAAACAAATAGCAATGGGCTGCAACTAGACCAGGTTGAGCAGCCATGTAAGTACTTCCTTATTTTTTAAAAATAAAACTATATCCTGTTTATGCCATTTATCTGAAATCTCCAGGGTCTCTGAAGAGCTAACTTTAATCCTATTATGACATCTATTTCTAGTACAGGTCATATGTGGGGTATGGTGTAGACTAGGTGGAATGGCTGCAAAACTGCTGATGATCTTATGGCTGGCTTGGACATGATGCTAATCATAGTGGAAAATCATGAGAATGAGCCTCAGCAAGTATTGGGCTTCTCCTCCTATCCAGCACTTCTGCAACGAGAAGTTACAGGATCATAGAATTATAGAATTGGAAAGGGCTCTGAGGGTCATCTAGCCCAACCCCTTGCAATGCAGGATTCTCAACTAAAGCATCCACAACAGATAGCCATACAACTTCTGATTAAAAACCTCCAAGGGAGGAGAGTACACTATCTCCTGAGGGAGTTCATACCACTGTCAAACATCTCTTATTGTCAGAATGTTCTTCCTGATGTTTACTCAGAATCTCCTTTCTTGTAACTTGAAGCCATTGGTTTGAGTCATGCCCTCTGGAGAAAGAAAAAAAACAAGCTTGCTCCATCTTCCATGTGACAGTCCTTTAGATATTTGAAGTTGGCTATCATATCTCCTCTCAGTCTCCTTTGTTCCAGGCTAAACATACGCAACTCCCTCAATTGTTCCTCAAAAGGCTTGGTTTCCAGGCCCTGATGATCTTGGCCATCGTCCCCCACACATTGTAAACATCCTTCTTAAATTGTGGCACACAGAACTGGACACAGTACTTCAGGTGTGGCCTGACCAAGGCAGAATAGAGTGGGACTATTACTTCCCTTGAACTAGACACTATACCTAGAATAGCATTAGGGTTTTTTGCTGCTGCATCACCCTGTTGACTCATGTTAAGCCTATAATCTACTAAGACCCCTAGATTCTTTTCACATGTACTACTGGCAAGTCAGTGTCCCTCGTCTTACATCTGTGCATCTGGTTCTTCCTACCTAAGTGTAGAACCTTATATTTATTCCTACTGAAATTCATATTGTCAGTTTTGGTCCAGTTCTCCAATCTGTCAGGGTCATCTTGAATCCCAATTCTGTTTCCCAATTTAGTGTCATCTGCAAATTTGATGAGCAATTCCTCACTTCATTCATCCAAATCATTTATAAAGATGTTGAACAACAACAGGCCCAGGACAGAACCCTGCAGCACCCCACTTGGTACTTATTCCAGGATGACAAGAAAACATTACTTAGCACACTTTGGGTTGGGTCAGTCAACCAGCTACAAATCCACCTAATGCTTACTTCATCCCACCCACATTTCACCTGCTTCTCCACAAGAATATCATGGAGCACTTTGTCAAAAGCTTTACTGAAATCAAGATATACTTTGCCTACAGCATCCCCCTGATCTACCAAACTTGTAACTTTACCAAAAAGAGAAATTAGATTGGCTTGACATCACTTGCTTTTGAGAAACCCATGCTGGGTTTTAGCAATCACAGCATCCCTTTTCTAAGTACTCACAGACCAACTGTTTAATTATCTGTTCTTGGACCTTTCCTGGTATTGACATCAAGCTGACCTAACAGTAGTTGCCTGGGTCTTCTCCCTCTCCTCCCCCGTCACCTTTTTGAAGATGGGGACAACTACAGGGACCTCCAATAATTCTCAAATACTCTGAGATTACATCCCTAAGGTGCTTTAGTACTCTTGAGTGCAGCTCATATTTGAATTCTTTTGAAGTCAGTAGGCGTTCCCTTATCACCTTTTTTCACATATTGGGCTGCAGCTCCCTCCTTGCATTGTTCTGTTATCACCAGGTTGGGCTCTGCTTTCCTTTTGGTTGAAGACAGAGGCAAAGTAGGCATTGAGCAGTTCTGTCTCATCATATACATTGATGGCACTATATAAATGATCATCATCATCTTCATAGTATGTGCCATACAACCCTAATTCGAGTTAATCCAAATCCATACACAAATATGCAGAAGGCATGAGCTGCTAACTCTGTAAAAATGCAGAGCCCTGTCATACATGACACTGGCATGTATGCAGATCAATGAGGGTACAGCAGTCCATGCTTCAAATAGTCAATTTTACATCTGGTATATGACCTTTGGATGACCAGCAAAATATGAAGGAAAAGGCTCCACCAGTCCCCATTTATGATGTCTTCTGGAATCTGTGGTATTTTCCCATAAGGTCCTCTACTAAATTTTAAGAGGAACTCACAATGCATAGAGAATTCCTTTCCTGCCTAGGATGCTTGCTAAGCAAAACAAACCAACAACAACAAAATCCCTCAGGCAGCGATCCCCACCATCCATAGCTGTTGGGAAAGGTATTTGAAAAGCATGGACTGGAATTATATGGTGCAGTGGTCTCACATTTTCAGAGCTGACAAATAATCGCTAACAACTTTGCTATGCTAGATGACTATTTGAAATACAAGCATTGGAAGAAAAAAAAAACCCAGAAAAAGGCAAGTGAGACTTGTTACAGCAGGAAGCATAAACGGATCTTATAATCTTTTGTGGTCCCTTCTTCAAGAGGGCACCTCTTAGAGCATTTTTATATGGCTGAACTAGATTTAAGGATATCCACAACAATCAGGATATATAACCACATGGTAAGTACACAACAGGGAGCATGCGAAAGGAATATAGCTAGGAGGACTCTCCCCATTTCATGCAGAATGAGCATTTGCATCCATCCACTCATTGCTTGTTTTGTCGTATTACCACTTATTTCTCACATATGTAAAGAAAACATGGAATTAAATTGTGTGTGGAACAGTGGCTTTTTGCCTTGTAAAAGTATGTAAGCATTAAGGCAACAAACTGTTGAAAAGACCTTCGTATCTGGAAATCCTAAAAGATTTCCCCAACATATGCAGGCAGTAGTAGAATAAGGGGACCTCTATGATTCTAATACAGTAATTGGAAATATAGCCCTGAGGCACATAATGAGGATGACAGGTTTGGACAGGAGCTGGTTTAGAGGGCTGGAACTTGACTGGAGGGTTTTAGACCCAGCACTTGGTGACTTGAGGAGCTAAACATTGAGGAATCATTTTGATAGGACTGTGGCTATCATCCTAACCAGAGGCTTATCTACACTTAGCTTTTGCCCTGCCCTTTAGCACTTAATCAGAGCAAATATCAATTTGGGTTTTCCTGGGTTTGCCATTTGTTCCAATTGAGCTTTAAAGAGCCGGTTTTCATGGGAAAAGTTCAGGAGCAAAGAAAAAGAGCACTTGGACATGAAGCTTGAAAGTGCAGGCTGTGTCTGGAAAGAACGTAGGAAAGGTAAGTATGGATAAGCCCCATGTCTATTCAGAAGTAAGCCCCACTGAAGGTCCCAGTTACATAGAGTTAGAATGCCAGTCTCATGTACATATTATGTCATTCAACTATATTTTCATCTCACACGTCAGACAAATATTTTCTCCCACGTCAGCTTAAAAAGGTAAAGGTAAAGGGACCCCTAACCATTAGGTCCAGTTGTGACCGACTCTGGGGTTGCGGCACTCATCTCACTTTATTGGCCGAGGGAGCCGGCGTACAGCTTCCGGGTCATGTGTCCAGCATGACTAAGCCACTTCTGGCGAACCAGAGCAGCACATGGAAACGCCGTTTACCTTCCCGCCGGAGCGGTACCTATTTATCTGCTTGCACTTTGTTTTCGAACTGCTAGGTTGGCAGGAGCAGGGACCAAGCAACGGGAGCTCACCCCGTCGCAGGGTTTCGAACCGCTGATCTTCTGATCAGCAAGTCCTAGGCTCTGTGGTTTAACCCACAGCACCACCCACGTTAAAAGAGAGTGGGGGCTCTACCCTCAGGCTTAAAAACTAAGAAGACAAGAGACACAAAAGGAGAGTAGAGAGAGTAGAGGAAGATCAGCTTTAAGAAGAAAGTGATGAGTTGCAAACTGGGATTTATATCCAGCTGAGGCTAAGCTGATCTTCCCTTGCAGATGAACTGGCTTGGGTACAGGCAGAGCTGATATTATAGTCTTAACAGAGACAAGTATGTGGCCAGCAAATGCAGCCTCTGCACCCCATCAGATACTTGAATCATAGACACAGAATTGCAGAGTTGGAAGAGATCCCGAGCATCATCTAGTCCTGTGATGCAGGGATCTCAACTAAAGCATCCATGACAAATGGCCATCCAACCTCTGCTTAACCACCTCCAAGGAAGGAGAGTCCATCACCTCCCAAGCCTGTCCATTCCACTGTCAAAGCTCTTAATGTCTTACTGTTTGGAGCATGAACTGCCACCACTGAGGAGTAAATATGCTAAGCATCACTTTCATTAGCAACAGGTTTATAATGATGCCACAGTGAGAGCAATAATAAACATTAGTACAAAGTGGTTTACTTCTCATTAAAAAAAAACAACAACCCTTCTTTGGAATGTTGGATGTTACACAAAAGTTAGTTTTAAAGTGCAAACAAATGTGGCATGCTTGACAAACAAAGTTGCAGTATCTCAGACAGTTCAGCTGTTGATTTCCTGGCCAACTGCTGCTTTATTTCAAAACTTCATTTGCAGGATAAGGTGGCAAAACAGAGTTGTAACCTTCCCCTTTCAGATTTTCTTGGACCACACACTGCATTAAATGTTAAGTTTGTTTGCCTATTTTCTCATCCTTGATCCCAATGGGAACCATTTCAGATTGCAGAGTTGTGGGATCCCAGTGTCTCTTTTTCGACAAAATCTCACCCCTCTCCAAAACAAGAAAAGAAAGATTAAAAGCAGGGACAAAATGGGACCATTGCTGATAAAGCTTGGGGAAGTTGGAGCATGTGATACCCAGATGTTCCCATGGTTTGGGATTCACCCATAACAGATGGAGTGAGAATTGCATCCAGCATTTCAGAAGGTATGTTGTTTTGATTCATCAGCCCGCAGCCTGCCTTGTAAGGGGACATGTGTTTTTGTATTATAAAACTATTCTTGGCTACTCAGGCATTTTAACAATTGTCTTATATTGTTAGCTGCTGTTTTTCTTTACAGTGAGAGAGCGTAGGGAATGCAAACGCCACAGCTATTAGCAGGTTCCAAATATTTGCCTACTGCAATAAAACCCTGCTTTTGTGGCAATTTAAGAAGCCTGTGTGGCATACAGGAACCAGTTAAAACAAACAAATGTTAACGCAAGCTTGGAGAGTAATAACCCAAGAAGGCAGAAAGATATTCATCACACAAGGTATCATCTTAAGAGGGAGTCTTTTAGGAGACACTGACTGTAATTCAGTGTTTACTGGAACATTACTGAAGTGATCATTGCCAGCATGGAAGGAGAACCTCTGCTGAATGATTTTCAGTATTGTGGTTATGCTTGAGGAAACCTTTAATGACTGAAGATGGGAAGCTGTAGTAAGTACATCAACCATCTCATTTCTCCCTGTGTAGTCCCTCAGAGTGCTCCTGTTTAGCCAAGAGGTTCATTGGGTCAAATTTGGGGGCAGTTTATGGTGCCAGGATTTGTACCTGTGTTGCTAGTTTAAGCGGGGGTGCGAGAGGAACTGTGTGAGAATGAAGAGAGAGAATGAACATGGTGGCTTACTTGAGCGCAGGGCATCACATAAAATAGAAGGCATGGCTCCTATAATAACTCAAATAATTTCATAGACAAGGAATTTAATCAGGTGCAAGATTGGCATAGTTATTGTTGTTGTTTAGTCGACTCTTCGTGACCCCATGGATCAGAGCATGCCAGGCACTCTTGTCTTCCACTGCCTCCCACAGTTTAGTCAAACTCATGCTGGTAGCTTCGAGAACACTATCCAACCATCTCGTCCTCTGTCGTCCCCTTCTCCTTGTGCCTGCCATCTTTCCCAACATCAGGGTCTTTTCCAGGGAGTCTTCTCTTCTCATGAGGTGGCCAAAGTACTGGAGTCTCAGCTTCAGGATCTGCCCTTCCAGTGAGCACTCAGGGCTGATTTCCTTAAGAATGGATAGGTTTGATCTTCTTGCAATCCATGGGACTCTCAAGAGTCTCATCCAGCACCATAATTCAAAAGCATCAATTCTTCAGCGATCAGCCTTCTTTATGGTCCAGCTCTCACTTCCATACATCACTACTGGGAAAACCATAGCTTTAACTATACGGACCTTTTTTGGCAAGGTGATGTCTCTGCTTTTTAAGATGCTGTCTAGGTTTGTCATTGCTTTTCTCCCAAGAAGCAGGCGTCTTTTTCAAATATGTGTATAATCAATGCATGGTGCATTGGGATTGCACTCCTCATACTCAGTCTCCGTGCAGTCCTCATAACTTCTGAATGCACATACAGCTCAAAAGTCATATGGTGTGCTAGAGCCAAAGCAAAACCCTTCTGGCATCAATGTTGCTGCCATGTACCATGGAGGTGGGAGGCAGCTGCAAGTTCAGGCTGCATGGATGCACTGGCAGAGCCAATCTGCCACTTTCACCAGTGTGTCTGCTCAAACCTCATCTCTCCACCACCTTACCCCTCCCAGTACATGGCAGTAACACTGGTGCAAGGACGGTTAGTGTCATGGCTCCATCCCTAATCTGCTTGTGTGTAAAGCTGGGGAACAAAGTTGATTCCGTTCACATTTAAAAACCAACCTACCAAATTCACATTCTCTAAAACAATACAAAAACTGAAACACAACCATTATTCAGAATTCACGCTTCTCCACTTTTTTGCAAGGTGAAGTATGCATAAAATGCTTAAATTAGTAGAAATAATACACCAAACAGCAGCACATTGGACACAGCTGCTTTGCAAAATTATGTGTATTAAGAAAAATTACCGGTATATATCAAAATGTGCATATCTGGAGAAATTTTCACTAAAATGCTGGTGAGTTTTCATGAGGACTTTTAAAAAGCCTTAAACGGATGTCGAAATGTGGAGAACTGAACTGAAGATTGGGAGAATGAGAAACTGAGAGAAATCAAAATTGGCAGGTTCACCCATCCCTTGTTGAGCATGCCCAAGCTCTGTCCAAAATGCAGAGGTGGAGACAGCAGACAGTCCCAACCCCCCTCACCTACACTGATTCTACATGGATAGCTGACCTGAACAGAGCTAGTGCCTGACAATGAGGAAAGATCCATATGTCGACATTCCAGCTTCTATACAGCCTTGTTCTCTGTTACATCTGTTTGAGAGGCTGGTGGGAAATGTGCTCCACTACTCTTAGAGCAGCTGCTAGAGTAGCAGCTGTTTTAAAGGGTCACCAAGAAAAAGGCATCATAACATATCTCAGACGAGGCAGTGCATAACACAACTCGCTTCTTCCAAGCACATTATTTATATTTATGAGATGTCTCATAAAATAATTGTTCTAGGCGCCATATAAATAAAGAGAATAAAAATATAGCAATAAAAATCATACGGCAACAAAAACCGCAACTGACTTGAGGCGGCCAGCATAAAGACTCAAATTAGAAAAGCCAGCACAATAAAAGACTACATACAGCACAGAACGAAAACAACCACCAGATTACCACCAACTACACCAAAGGGGTTTGGATCAGATCTTAAGACTTGGAATAACAGAAAGGTATTAACCGGGGAATCAGCTAGACTGGTAAAGAAAAAGTGATTTACATGCATTGTATGTGTGATATTATATTGTGCCACCAGATGGTGGTGTGGAGTCCCGTTTTTCTCTACCTGTTTTCCCTGTTTAAATTTACAACGCTTTAAACTGAAATGCTTCTTTGATGTGCCTAGATCCAGCCCATATGCCAAAAAGACAGCAATGTGAGCACCAGGTGGGCTTCCTGGGGAGACTTCTATTCTCCAAAACTTTCCCACTTCTCCTTCCCTTAGGAAGATTTCAGTTCAGAAATGTCTTCCTACTCCGCAAGAGCCACAGGCTTATCTCACCAACAGGTGCAAATGGAGGCCCCCCAATCCAATCAAATAGCAACTGGGGTGGGGTGGGTGGGTATTCTGAATAAGAAGTGCAATCAGTGCAAATGTTAAACCCCTTCTGCCCCATGCCACAGTCCCAATCCACACCTTTTATGACTGTAATTCTGCACCTGAGGTTAGTAGGATCTTGTTCAATCCAACACAAAAAAAATCAACTCATCATTAGGCAGAGCCACTCCATGGTACATGGTCAAAGACTTCTACTTATTTTTTAGCTTCAGAACAAAAGTATGGCTGCTTGCTATAGCACAAAAAGAGCCAGCAGCTTGGGGCATCTAAGACCATAACTTGAGGTTTGGACCAATTTGTGTCTTATGCAAGGCTTCGTTGGCATAAGGCTATACTATGACATGCATAAGGGGTAGAAAATATGATCCTTTGGAAATAAAGGAAACACTAACCACTCCCTCAAAATGTTTTCAGTTTAAGACCCATATTCAGTTGCTGAAGCTTTGGACATGCAGAAAAAAATATAAGACTGTGAGTCCAATGGGGGGGGGGAGATTATGGAGAGGTATAAAACTAAAGTATTACAGAAAGGTGACATTTCAGTTATGCCCATACCTTATTTCTTCCAAACATTTCTTGGGACTGCTCTGTTTTGTGGAAGGGATTCAAATGCATACTGTTAATTGTAGGTTTCGGCAATTAAAGCGGAATAAAGGGACCCGTTGCCCGAGCATAACAAATCCACTTTAAAAAGAACTGAACTATTTGTGATTTGAAAAGTGATGGGGGAATGCATTGAAAAGTGTGGGATGAGTGAATGACTAATGGGAAGATGTATAAACATCCTGCAAACAAATGAGGGTGAATGCAGGAGGAATGTTCATTGTCATATGACTACCTCGCAAACAAATCAGAATGAATGCTAAATAAAGACCAGATATAATCTTACTGTGTAAGCTTTGCACAAGCAAATCAGGATGAATACGCCATACCCAGGTCCTCTGGTTTTTTTGTATAGCCTTGAAGTTATTTTACATTCAATACACCTCCAATCCTGAGTTGTTTATTTCTGTATAGTACACTTTTATCCTGGCTTCTCTCCATGGAGCTCAAAGTGGCATACTTGGTTCTCTCCCTTTCTTCATTTTTCTGCACAAAAACCATGTTTTCTTAGTGTGAGAAAGGTACTGACTATGTCAAGTTCAAACATGGCTAAGTGGGGATTTGAACCCAAGTTTCTCCAAGTCCTAGTCCAGCACTCTACACCACACTACTACACCACACTGGCTGTATACTTTTGCTTTCAGCTTAAACTCTGTTGTCTGCTGCCACAAGGAGGGAAACAGGAATTGTTCCCTCCTTAGTAGGGATAAGAGAAACTTAATGAGACTCTGCTGGGCTTTGTAAAAATGTTCAGCAAAACCCAAGAAAATATACAACATACTTTTCTTTGTTTTCCCATGTACTTTGGGCCAAACTCTACCCTCAGTTATGCACAGCCAACTGCCACCAAAATCCTATTATACAAGCTGAGCATAGATGTTTTAGGGATGAAAGTTCAAACCATACATGAGAAGGGGGAAAGATACAGATGCTTGAAACAATTCACTTTGTTCTCCATTGTATTGGACTTTGCCTTGGGGAGGGGGAGAAAAAAAGTATGCCTGTTTTATGAGAGTTCTTTTTATACTCTGACTCACAACATTGGTGCATGCATGTGGCTCTCAGACTGGTACTGTTCCCCAAGAATGGTCATCCTCTGCACCAAGGGTAGCTGAGAGATGCTCAGAAATTCCTCCAAGTCTGAGCATCACCCTGCCAAAAGCAAAACAAACACACTTGGAAACAATAGAGGGTTTAAAATCTTGATTAGAGTCAGCAATTGCATAAAACATGTGTAAGAAACCACTGAAAGAATTGATTTAAATAGAGATAGCTGAAGGGGAGCCTGCAACAAAATGCACTGTAGCACCCCAGGTGAATGTGCATGTGTGTCACCTGAATCTATGGCTGAGAGGGCTGGGGAAACAAGTTATCATCAGACTGACAGGAGTCCCTGCTCTTGCTTCATTTTGCTTAGTTTTAGAACACATCGTTTAAAAGTCAACCCACTCTGAATGAAAGTCTATGGAGCACTCGGCTTTTGCATGCAATTTGAGAACTGTTGAGAACTGAGAGGTCGGGTAGGTATTGGAAACTGAAACTAGCATCAGCCTGATCTGCAATATTAACAATAAACTATGTTGAAAGGTTACTGTAGGCTATTCTCAGCATAAGTGCAATAGGGGTCTAAATATTGTTGGATGACACTGCAGGGCTCTTGTGAACCACTCAACCTGTTCAGCAGTGTAATTCACATTGAATATTGCAGTTTGCCACAAAGCCCTCAGCCACAGCCCCTTCCAACCTGCAAAATGGAGACAGTAAACAGCATTTCCTTCAGAATTTGTGTTAGCAGGACAGGGCCTGTTTGTTTTTTAGAGTGACCCACACTAAATAAGACTCAAGTTTGAAAGAGCAGGAACTTGCCCAACTTTTTTTTTGCTCCTACCTTCAGAGTTGTGTTGGACACAGTTGTAATCAGCCCTACAGCTACGTTAAAATTGTGGATTTCTCTACTGATGTACTGTATATGGGCAGCTCTCAATTCCAACCCTGGGAACACTGAAAACCAAGAAATGACCTATCCAGACTGTGAGTGGTTTTCTCTGCACCTTCAATATATGTGTGTATCTCTTTCTCAATCTTCTGATCATTTCTGTCTGAGGAGGAAAGAGGAGATAAATGGAGTGAAGGACGGGACAGGAAGAGACACAGAAGTAGAGCTGCTTTCTTCGACTCTCCTCCTTTCCATCACCACCCTACCTTCTTGGCTTCAGGGCGTAGGAAGAGGGGTGCGCGGGATGCGGTCCGCCTTGGGTGTCACCCTGATGGGGGGTGATAAAATGGCAGGCGGCACTCGTCACCTGCAGTGTGCATGAGCCACACATCTCAGTGCCTGCAGGCTCCGCACTGTCTGCCCACTGCCTCCCCCCAAGTTGTAGGATGGCTGAGGCCCTGCTGTGCACCCCATCCCCATGGACGCCACGCACCCCATCCCGTATGGGTGCTGCATGCCCCGTCTTGTCCCTATGGGCTCTGCGTGCCCCATGGCGCGCAGCACCCATAGGGATAGCACAGGGCACGCAGCATCAATAGGGACGCTACGGCGCCCATAGGGAGGGCACAGGACGGGATGGCATGCACAGTGTACATAGCAATGGCACAGGATGTCATGCCCTGTTCCGTCCCTATGGGCACTGTGCCCTACCCCTATGGGCAGTTCGCCTCGCCCCTGGGCACACTGCCCTAGGTGCCCGAGAGGCTTCCTCTGCCGCCACTTGGCTTCTCTCTCAGCTGGGCTATGGCCCTAGGCTCCCTCCTGGACTGCCTCAGCCACACCCTCTTCTTCATTGGCATATTTCATTTCCCTATCGCCCAGTTATCCTGCTGACTCAATGCATGCCCAGTTCTCATTGGGCTGGTTGTCACCTGACAAGCAATTTTCCTGCTTCTCTTGTACTTATTGGTGTTCCCCCAAGCATGCCAGTCCCTCCATCCTCAGCATGCCTGGTCCCATTTGGGCTATGTATGCCAACACACTCTCCTCCAGACTTGAGATAAACTATAGGAAGGCTGAAAGTGGGGATAATGCTGGCATATTTAGGCAGAGATGCTAGCTTCATTTGAAAGAGGTTAAAACTAAAAAAAAAAAAACACCTGGAAATGCTCATTATAGATTAGTAGCAACTGAAACATGGGTATTGTTAAATAAAAATATTTATATTATATATAATATTTATAATACTTTTAACTTTTTCATGTTATGTATTTGATGTACCCTGTGATTCAGCAAGGACAAATTTCGCCATCACCTTTCCCATCAAAGCACTGCTACTAATTTACATTATCACAATGTCTGACCCTCAGTCTACACCACCTTGTGACCTGGATATGCAGTGTCAAAAGGTGAAAGGGCAACTTGCTGGATTGTCTTTTGTTAATTCATTCACTTAGCACTGCTTCATGGCGCTTTTAATGAAGAGCACCTACAAAGTTTGCGATTTGTCATGGTTTTAACAATTTTCATGGATTTCAAAACACAAAGCAGGGTTAAAGCAAAGACTTTATGGTAGATTTGAGGAGAATTCATTTTATGGGCTTCCTTCTACCCTGTAGACTATTTTAATCCTTTTCCAGCAATATATAACCAGACAACTGTCTTGTGCAAAACCTGAGGAATGTAGTCCAGCAGAGACACCAAAATCCATCAACATTCCATAATGTGGTCTTTGGTTGAAATATACAAATTAAAGCTGACCAAGATGCATTTATTTATGTAAAATGTATATCCTGCACCATCAACTGCTAGGCCCCAGGGCCAGCAAATATATAACAATGTTTTTAATGCAGTAATTAATTACTATGAGAATATAAATATAACAATAAACAGTAGCAAAAATTTCATCTGCTTTTGAACTGGCAATTTGATGATGAAATATCTCTCCTGTGGGTTGTGGTAAAAAGGCAATTGACCATAAAAATTAGAAAACTGGATATACAGTAGTCAAAGCAGGATCCATCTCAACTGACCTTATTCACTTCAAGGTCTGAAGCAACCTGTCATATTTACAAGTGTTATTTCAGACATGACAGGAGTGGAACAAAATTGGGGTGGGCCCACCAATGCACTGCAGCCCCCTCCTCAGCTTGCTTTTTTGTGTGCATTTAACATCTGCAGAACTCTAAAGTCTATCTTAGTAGAGCCAAAACAAATATGGTTCCATAAATAATAGTAACCAGCATCAGTAGTGAGAAGAGCTCACACTACATAGTTTCCTTCTGGCCCTTATCTAGCTATTGATTTAATATTCTAGTGACTAAAATTTGACCTGACATGTGTCCCAGCTTAGCCCATGACCTCATATGTGGCATCAGGGATGAGGCAGGTAGAGACACGGTTGTGTGACTTAAATCCTCACACATCCTCGCAGAAAGCTGGTTGCTGAGTGGTGACTTTAAGCCTGGAGGATTGGCTATGCAATCGACTTCCCTGTGGGGAAGTCAGTTCAAGCGGAATGCAGGCTTGAAGTTGCTGCCCACCAGCAGGTGGGCATTTACTTCAAGCCTGGTGATCAGTGGCTCATCGAAGCACTGTGCATAGTTCTTTGCAAGCTTTGTGTGATGTTTTGAAGTCCCAACCAGCATTAGCCGACATCATTGTGATGCCAGGTGACTGGCAGGTGAGCGGCCCCACCCACAAGTCAAATTTGACCCATAGGAGGTAGGAGAGCTAAAGATATGGCCTGCTAGCCAGCTCCCATTCCCTGTTCTTATCTTTTGATTTTTTTGGCTGGTAAGCAAACATACTTTTTTTAAATAAAAAAAACTAGTTCAGTGTGTGTGAACTTTTGAATTTAACTTATTTCACTAGATTCAGTGGGCTTATTTTTTACCAAAGCATTTTGATCCAATACCTGGAAGCCTATAAAAGAGACTCTCAATCAAATCCACACCTCCAATGGCTTACAAATCTAAAACCAAATAAATAAATAAATAAATAAATAAATAAATAAATAAATAAATAAATAAGCTGTGTTTATTTACAGTTTCTTACTGTGCACCCATTTTAGGTGTGACTAACCAATCTGTGTAAAGCCTTTTTCTTTTAAAAAAAAAAGTCAAATCAATGCCAAAACTTTCTCACAACGTACTGAGTTTGAGTGCTGAAAATATGTGCATGAAAATAATTAATACTAATGAAACTTGAGCTAAGGCAAAAGCCCAGGTTTTGAGGTTTGGAAGTTTGGGCTTATTGAAGCAAAAGAATTTACATTTATGTCTTATGCTCTCTTGCTTCAACAAAAAGTGGAAATATCAAATGACTAAGAAAAACCAGCAACTACCAGATCTATCACATTAACACTTGTGTCAAGAAGGTGGGGTCTTCTGTTGCTCAGTCAAATCATTCTGAATCAAGTTATTATACATTTCATCCAAAGGGTCAAGGGGAGAGTACAGCAGCTGAATTTATCTCAAAAGGCAACCATGCTGTGCAATGCCATTATGCAGCACACAAAAATGTTGACAAATGACCTGTATGGAGTAAGATTACTGTGGAAAAAGTGTGCCCATACTTTGGTACTTACGGTTGTAGAAGGCCTGTCTTCTATTACAAGTGTGTTTTGATTTCAGCAATCTATAATATTCTCATAAAACTTTGCCACAGACTGCCTTGACATATGCTAAATTGTATGTTAAATTGCTCACTATTAGTTATGTCACAGTGCAACCCTGTTTACTCAGAAGTTACCCAGTGGGATCAGCTGGGCTTGCTTTCTAGTTTAGTGCTCTTAAGGCTGCAGCCTCACTATGTTTAAGTTCACCGGACTTAAGGGATCTGGAGAAAATACCAGTGCCTTTGATCTCCAGCCATATATAAAAGCCATGAACTATGGAGTAGTATTTAACAATGACATGACAGTGTGATGTGACAACCCACCATTCTCAGTGTAATCAATTAAGCCTTGGCAAACTCAAGGCATACCTGGAAGCTGAGCTACAGCATGATCTAGTAGCAACCACTGTTGACTCCAGGTTTGGGGGAGGCCTTGGACAAGATCCTGTATGTGGGCCCACCTTCTCCTCGTCACTGTCCTTAAAACCCTTTGAAAGCAGATTCCCAGATAAGCCCCACCTCCCAGGAAGTCGCTATACAGAGATTTAAAGCAGAGGTAAATCCTTAATGGGCAGGACAGATCCAGCCTGATCTTCCAGGCTTTTCTGTTCTTATGCTAAATATTTCCTATAGCTGAGCTTGCATTGTGGGGGAGGCTAGAGTGCAATTTCACCACCCATACTGATGTTCCTACTACTGTTTTGCAGAACCAGACCTTACATCCCTGTTGTCTACTAATCCAGGGTCTGCCCCACACTTGGACATTTTTAAAGGGATAGCCCCTTTGCTTGGAGTCCTTGTTGCCATCCCATTCTTTCAAAGTGGGTTTCCTAGCATCTCTGGTGGCAGAGGCTAGAAGGTCATGAAGTTTCCCATGGAGAGCATAGAAGTTCTTGAGGATTGTGTGTCCAATGTAGGGTTTTTTTGTTGTTGTATGGCTTAGGACTATCTAATTCCAGGGGTTCTAGTAGCTTGAAAGTGAGGTCCCGGCTACTGGGCCAAAGTTCAGTCCCATAGATGCTGGAATCTGCTCCTGGCTCCTCCACAGTCATAACCGAAGAACTAGTGTTCTCTAGAATTTTGTGATAGCTCCTTTTCTGAATTTGTCTACTAGCCATCTAGCTGGAGACTAGATGGAAACTTGGTGCAAAAGGAAAGGGGTATTGGATGGACAGCAGACTTGAGAGATTTTCTTGCTTTTTACTAGAACAAAGCTGAGGCTGGTTGAAACATAGCGGTGGCGATGGAAGAGTGAAGGAACTAGGTGCCATGATTTTTCCCCAGTACAAAAACCAAGTTCATAATCATGTCAAAAAGGATTTCCTAAATAGGGAGACAGAAATCCTTGGCGATCTACTGCAGATCACACAGATACTGATCACCTTCTGCCCACCCCAGGTTTGCCTTGTTCCTGACATGCTAGTTTTCTATGTGGAAGAATTTTTTCCTCCGTTTGTATGGAGAAACTTCTAAACTATGAGAGTCTCCACCTGCAGTCTGCAGATACACCCCAGATACTGGTTTGTTACCTCAGTAAAAAGTAGGCCACACACAAAGAAGATGATTGAACCCCCCCCCCCCTTTTAACATATCATTTTGAGAGGCTATGTTATTTCTTCCCTCCTTCCTTAAGCAATGGAAAGTTCAAGGGAGCCTTTCTAAGGCATGCTCTCTTTTTTTTTTCAAATGAGAAAACATACTAGAGTTTATTTGTTATATAGATTTGAGACTATTCTATTTTTCTGCCTGTGATTTAATTTTATAGATAAGAATCTCTCTTCCACTCTTGCCCGTTACTCATACTCTGTTTTGACCCCTTAAAACTATTGGTCTGAAACCACACAATGCTCTGCAATCTGCAGCCCAGGTACCCACATCAAGGGATCTGAAGCATCTTATTGGTGGCTTCTGGCTTTGCATCAAAGCCAGACCTTCCTCCAAGTATAATTCCTAACAATAAATTTGTCTCCTATAAATCCATTCTGTTTTCACTAGCTGTAACTCATAGACTGCTATTCCTTTATTGTTATAGCTTTGTTTACTGTCTTTCTGGTATTTCTGTTACAAATTTAAAGACCTCGTGGGACCTGTATATCTCAGTCTTTATTCATTAGCCATCAAAAATGTTTCTCTTAGTAGCAGCAGTTGTTTGTTTGCTTGTTTGTTTCTGTGTTTTAAGTTGAGAGATGAAAAATTGCCATTGCATGCCTCTTGTCACAATGTGACATGGTTCTAACAGGGCTGCATACCTCCTCTTTGACAGCATAGCTATGGCCAAGCCTTTTTGCTGAACCAGGAAAATCTAAAGCATCCCATCTCTGGAAAGCTATTTTGGTTGTGACCTTTTTTGAACATGCTCTTTACCTTTTGGGGATCTACAAATTAGCTTTTAAGCCTGCCCTCAACTGATTTTATTTATTTAGTTTGTTATATACCACCGTTCATTTCAAGAGGAAATACCAAGGCGGTGATGTGCTCAGCATTCTCTGAAGCTGGCAATAGGATGTGATGGAAGATTCTTTTTCCTAGATCTCACCTGTGAAGGGACTACCAGGAGGACCTCACCTGCTGCTCTTAGAACATGGGCAGGTCAATGTGAAGGAAGACATCTGGTACTTGAGGATGCTATGGTAGTGGAGAAAGAAGCCTTATTTGCTATCACCACTGCTACATGGAAGACACAAAGATGTGCTCGTACTCATGTTCAGTCAGATTCATTCAGGAATTTTTGCCACCTGCATTTTAGCCATTGTCCTTCTTGCTTCAGAGCCTGAAGTTCCCCAGTATGCCAGGGAGATATCTGAGCTCCACAATGTTAGAGAGGGCATTTATTTTGTTCTTGTTTGTTGCATTTATATTCTACCTTTTCTTCAAGGACCTCAATACGGTTTACATGGTACTCCGACTCCACATTTAAGCTTGTGAAGAGGCTGAAAAGCAGTAACTAGCCTAAGGTCACCCAGTAGCTGTTTCAGTGTTGTTTTTTAAATTGTTGTGACCCTCCTTGGAAACTTATGTTAAAGAATGAATAATAAATATTCTAACAAGAACAATGACCGCACTCTGAGCAACTTGTCAACCATAGCATTTGCTCTATAGTGTAGAGCAGGAGTGGGGTACGTTTTTGGCTCTGTGGGCCTGATTTGTATCAGATCTAGCCTTATTGGCCAAATTGGACAGATGGGGGCACCTGTCAGTCACCTCTATCATAATGTTGTCAGGTGATTTGGCACTTTGAGGTTACAAAGTCAGGACATCATGCAGGGTTTGCAAAGAGCCCTGTGTGGTGATTTAGAATGCCTTATGCTTTGACTTTACTGCTCATCAGCTAATAGATGGTACAGATGAAGCCTGATTTCTGCAAGCATTGATTGAGTGAGAATGGAGAACTTGCTAGCACACCTGATCCAGCAGGTTTCAGCTCTCAGTGGCTGCATGACTGAGCCAAATTCTGCTTTCCCTTGCCAATGGGAGTGCATTTTAAGGCTTCCTATGTATTGGCAGCTGCATCTCAACTTGCCACACACCTGAAATCACATGTGACATCTGGTGTGGGGCAAGTGGGCATGGTTTGGGGAAAATGACCAAATCTGAACCCCTAGTGGGCCAGATATGGCCCACAGTTCAGAGGTTCCCTACCCCTGCTGTAGTGCTTCAAGCCTTGTATGCAAAGAAAGAGCCAGGACTGCAAAGGAATAATCTTCCTTTGAATTTTCAGTGACCTGATGTCATATGCTGCCAGGGGATTGACAGATTGCTTCTAGTTCCACAGGGACCCCAAGTCCAGAAAATTCACCTTAAAGGTATTAGGAAAAAATGAAATTCAGCTGAGATTTTAGTAGGGGTGGAGAACTTGTGGGCCTCCAGATGTTTCACTGTACCACCCATCATGCTGGCTGGGGCTGATGGGAGTTAGAGTGCAACAGTATCTGGGTGACATGATCCCCAACTCTGGATTGTACCATAACTTGCATGAAACGCAAGTCTACAATTACTTCA